>NC_062579.1:42148971-42802721 GCF_022837055.1 Prionailurus viverrinus | reverse complement strand
AATCTCTGCTCAGGATGCGATCAGAGTGCATCTGCCGAGGAGGATCCCTCCTGGGGGACTTTACACACATCTGTGGCAAGGTGAGGATCATGGCTTAGCCTTTTCCAGAGCAGGTCCCAGAGAGTCATTGGACAATGGAGAACACACCTAGCAGTATCTCTAGGATTTTGCCTTCGGGAATTGGGTGGATGGCAGTGTCCAGCCATGAGACAGGGAATAGAGGTCTGGGGTCCTGTGCAGATTTGTAGGGCTTGTGGGATTTGCACCTGAGTAGAGGTGTCCTATAGGTTCAGCCCATGGGGTCCTGGGGCCCAGCAGACATTTCTTAGGTAGACTTGTTGATGGGAAAAGCCATCAGCATACAAGGGGAAATAGATGAAATCAAGTTAGATGCGTGGAGCTCTGGATGGCCATGTGGTCACCCACGAATCATGTATTAGGATGAGGAGAGCACAGGGAAGAAGTTGGAACCCTGGGAGAGAAAAGAAAAAGATTTAGGAGGGGATCAAATGAAATGGGCCAACAAGGAGACTTACAATTAACGACTGAGAAGTAGGAAGAAAGCTTGGGTGGGCTGCTGTCACAGATGCTGAGGAAAGACAGCATTTTGAAAAAAGAATGTTCAGGCTGCCAAGACAGCATCGGGTACTTTGGTTTTGCAACATGGAGCTCTTTGGAGAATTTAGCAAAGGAATGTTCCACGGGTGGGGGACACGGTAGAGGGAAATCCAGAGGTAAAAAGTACTCTCCTCAGTCTACACTTTGAAGAAGCCTGGCTTGAAGAGAATCAAGGCCAGGGTGGTAGAGACAATTGGCTGTGTGCTTTCAGGGGATGTTCTTTTCTGTCCCCAAAAGCAAGACAGAAAACAAGATGCAGGTTCTGGAACCTCCTCTGGATGGTGAGCACTGTTGAACAGATGACCGAGTTGAGAGTTGGATGAGTCTCACAGGTGTTTCTTTCAGGGCAGAGCAGTGGGATTGGGCAGCAGTGGGGTTACAGGAAGTCTTCCATCATCTCCCATGCCATCCTTACCCCTGTGACCCATGCAGATGTGGCTACAGAGACTCAACATCTTCCAGGTAAAAGCCTCAGTGGATGGTGTCCGGGGAGAGTCCAACATTGAGTTGTCAGACTAGAGAGGAACGGAGGGGGAGAGATTGGGAAGTTCTGGCAGAGGTGACATCAGAGGACAGGAGTCCTGTTGGGGGTGCTCAGAGCAGTGATGCCATTGAGAGCAGTGGATGTAAGGGGCTTGGGTTTGGGGTGATGGCAGGGCTGGGGATGTGGGCATTAGGCCACCACATTCAGACCCAGTATCTGCGAAAAAGATGTTTCTTGGTTTGGTGCAACCTTGTCTGTGGCCTGTGCCTGGATAGACTTGAGTCTTCTGTAAAACTAAGGCCTCTTCAAGAGATTGGCCTCAACATGTCCTATCTGGTGGTGAGGGTGCTTTGGGGGTCCTTCCGATGAGGAACAGAGAGGCTGGGCCGTAGAGCAGCAGAACAGAACTCCCATGTGATTCCCGCCACCACAAAGTGTATCCTCGGATCCCCATGAAGGGGGTGCAGGGTGCAGGTTGCAGTGGGTCTTTGGAAGTACAGCGAGTGGCCCAGCTCTAAGATCACACACCAGGGCCACCTGGCAAGCCACCATGAAATAACTCAGGCGAATGCTCTCAGGCGAAGGACCAAGGTCCAATCCCAAAGCAAATTCTGCCATTGCTACATGGCCACAGCCCAGGCACTTGCAGAGCTCAAGGTCTTTGGGATGGAAACCCCATCTTTCCAAAGCTCCTTCTCACTGCTTGATGGGGGAGGGAGGGACAGGCCATTATCTGAGAGGAGCCCCGATGAGGAATGGAGGCCAGGTGGACCATGGCTGGAAGAAGAGACCAAGGCCTTGCTCCAGGTCTTTCCATCCCCAGAGTGACACAAGGGGGTGTAGGCTTCTTCAGGACTAGTCCCTGGCTTCCATTTGAGAGACTCTAGGGCCTCAGGGCACCACTGTCCCGTGAAGATGAAGGGTGGGAGAAAGCATGACTTTTTGAATTCCAAGAACCAAGTGGGACAATGGATATATCAATGTGTTCCAAGTCCTACAGCCTCCTGTAAAGAAAGCCTGTTGAATGGAGTACTGTTCCTGCTGCATAACTGTGTTATTGTTACATAATGGGCTCTCCTTCATGGAAAGCACACTCAGGGGGCCAATGACAGCAACTGTAGACGTGAGACATGTCCTTTAGGGGAAGTTTGATTGCTGGTCTCTCAGAACAAAAGCCAGTGTCCTACCTGAGGCCATGTCAGGTATAGTGGACATGGGGAGGATCTACCTTGGAGATTAGATATGCTGAGGACCCAACAGAGGGGGAAAAGAACTTGGGAGATATTGCCAGGTCTGACAGCAACCACTGGGATTGTCACCCCTGCCTCTCAACTCTCAGGAGGAAACTCACATGATTTACCGTCCAAGGACACAAGAAAGGAAAACCTCTACCTCTTCTAATAAAAACTGGTGGCCTTGTATACGGTCCTCCAGGCTTTCTCCTCTGGTTCTGGGAACATTTATGAAACCCAACAACACAACACAGGCACTGAAGTGAATGTCTGTGTAGCAAAGGAGAAATTGCCCGTGGAGGGCAAGGAGGCCATCAGGAGGCCCTGCTCACCTCGGTGACAGCCCTTGTCACTGAGTCCACTCTGCGGGTCTGGGGGGGGGGGGGGGCTCCCTTCCTTCATCTGTTCTGGGGGTCTGTTTGTGGATGTTTGAAGCTTCCTGAGTTAAAGGACAGGACAAGACAAGGACCGCTGATCTCTCACATGGACGGCTTGGCCAGTGGGCAGAGGAAGAGCAGGTGGGGATGGTGAGCTGAGATCACAGAGCCACTCATGCTCCTCAGACCCCATGGGCACGTTGGCTTATTTAGTCCCTGACTGATCTGATCTACACCATGAGAGCTGACCCTCTGGACTATGGAATGCAAGGGGAGGGGGGAGGAAGAGCCATTAATTTACATCCACTATGATAGCTACGTGTGGTCAGATGTAATCAGTGAATTGTCCAAATATACAAATGCTCAGTCTCTTTAAGTGAAAGTGTTCTCACATTTCCACCCCCTGCATCCTCCTCCCAAGATGAGGAGGGGGTATGTGTGGCTACAAATCTGTGTGATGATGTGAGTAGCGGGTCTATGACACACTTATGTGGCTCACAGTGCCCTCGTGGTCTCTGAGGGAAGGACAACACTTGTCTCCCAGGTCCAGCTGGTGATGCCGTGCATGGGGCTTGTGTAACTTGCACTTTTGTCCCTCTCTTCTTGGTCGGGTCCTGGTAGTCCCTGACTGACTCAGATTTACCTCACTTTGCTGGCATCTGCCAGTGCCTCTGAATCTGGGTTGCATCCTCCACCCCACCCCTGGGCAAGAGCGTCCAGTCCACAGGCTCAGCTGCAGAGGCATCTAAGTCTCCAGCCAGGTTAAAGCCTCCTTCATGAACCTCTGGCTAGGAGCTCAGCCACATTCTACATCCCCCAGGGTGGAGTACAGCTTCCCTCACCCACCCACCCCACCCCACCCCCACCCCCAGGTCACACCTACACCACAGCAAGAACTAATTTCAGCTCCAGAAAGCTACATATCCACACTCCAGCTGCCCTTCTACCCAAAGAGAGAGGACGGCCATTGGGCAGAGGGTACCTGTGCATCCCAAGTGTGAATGAGGTGAAACCCTCCTTTCCTTGGTGCTCCTCCTCGCTTCTTGACACCCATCCCTTGTCTGAGCTGTGTTGCCTCTGCCACCACTTGCTCTGTGGGCCTTGCTGCCCTGGACTGAAACGGACACTCTTTCTTTGGCTCTTCTTTCTTATTGACCCAACCTCCCATGCTATATCCAGGTGAAAAGGAGCATAATGAGAAATTGGCACATTGTCAAAAACAATGGAAATTGTGGTGACCTATCCCCCCCACTCAAAAAATATGTATAAAGAAAGAGATGGAGAAATGAATGGGCAGAATGCCAAAGGCTCCTCCGAGGTGGCCTACGATGTGCTTAGGGTGTGAGTGGGGTCAGGCAACATGGATATTAATGGTGGCCTTGACAAGAACACTTGCAGTGGAGTGACAAGGACAGAATCTCTGTTGAAGGGGGTCGAGGAGCTAATGGTCTCAGGAGAAGTTGAAGCAGTTTTGCTTTGAAAGGCACAGATGATGTGCCAGTAGCTGCAAGATGACATGTGGGAAGAAGATGGGTTTCCCCCCCCCCCTTGGGTGTGGAATGCTCCAATGTAGAGAGAGCAGGTGATGGTTCAGGATAGAGGAGAGACAATTGCAGGAGCGGAGTCTCTGAGAAGGTGGGAGGCCTGGGATCCCGAGCAGCAGTGAGGGGCTGGTATGCAGAGGGGCAGCAGAGAATGCCAGGACAGAATCAGGTAGGTTGGGTTTGGGAAGCTCTGAGAAGCCCCACCTGATTGCTACTGTCTTCTCCCTGAATTATTAGGGAGGTGCACTGGAATGGAAGAGGATTGCAAGTGAGTGATGTAGTTAGTAGTGTGGGCAGGATGAGTGGGAGTGAGAAGCCATTCTCTCCTGACCATGGGATTAAGATGAAAGAATTCAGTAGGATTTTAAATTTTGTCATGAATGCTCTGGTGCTCAGATACAAGCAGGGAGTGTTGGTATTGGGCGTGAACCAGTGAACCACGAGGTGGCCCAGGGGTCCATGGACTGGAAGCCCCCAAGAGGCTGAATACTGTGGATGTAGAGTCATTAGAGGGAGGGAGCTGGAGAAGGAGGGCATCCTGTTGGGGGTGAGGAGAAAGGGGAATGCTTGGCAGCGACAGCAAGGAGGGGAGCGGGGTTCCTGATGCCCACACCCCAAGGCAGGTCCCGGGGCAGCGGGATGTTCGGTTGGGGAGAAGAACAACCCTGAGGGTGGAGAGGACCGGGGGTGGCCAGGTGCTCTACTCGAATCCTGAGGAGGCCAGGAGGTAGTAGAGGAAGGAGGGTTGAGACGACGGCCAGTGTGCCAAGGGAGGAGCGTTTTCACAAGCTGGGGTGAACAGGAGGACAATGACCATGGGATCCATACACACATCGCCAGAGGGATGGTCGGGGCGCCCGGGAATAGCACAGGACTGGGATATCAGCGATTCGAGCCTTTGGACGCGTCGGGAAACCTCGTCAGACTCAGGCAAGCACACAGTCCAGGACCTCACTCAGCCACCGTAGGCACTCACAGAACCCACCAATCGGAGCGCAGCCCCAAGCCCGGGCATTCTACCTCCTGGGTGAAGGGACTTCCTGCCTCTGCAGGCATAGTTCCGGGGAGGGATGACGGAAGGCTTTTGTGCCAAAGGAGGTGTGGCCGAGCCAGTTATGCCTGGCTCCAGCTTTCTCTCCCCCTCAGTGGCCTTCCTCTTTTTTCCCTCAGCTATGGTCTCCAGGGCTCTTCTTATGACACTAACGAAAAAGACAGAGTTTACTTCGCGATGTGCGGTATTCAGTTTGTCTAGCCAGTAGGTGACAGTGTTGCCCTGTTCGGTGGGCTTCCACCCCGCCCTTTGTGCTTGAAAAAAGAGTAGCTGCCTTCTATTCAAAAACCAGGGCTTGTTTTTCTGTTTGTTTTGTTTTGCGCCTGGGCGGTTAGGCAGTCTAGCCTGGTTCTGTCACCTCTCTCAGTAGGTGAGCACACCAGTGAAGATGCACAGCTGTAGAACATCTTTTTTAAAATGTTTATATTTGAGAGAGAGAGAGAAAGAGTGCGAGCGGGGGAGAAGCAGAGAAACGGAGGCAATCTGAAGCAGGCTCCAAGCCTGGAGCTGTCAGCACGGAGCCAGACAGGGGGCTCGAACTAACTCATGACCTGAGCCAAAGTGGAGGCTTAACCAACTGGGCCACCCAGACGCCCTGGGACAAAACTCTTAATGCTTTGTAAAATAGTTGCCAGGTTCCTCTGCAAATAGTATTTGCGCGTCTCTGAGTGTTCTAAGTGACTTTCTGCCACACCTAGTGGTTACCAGGCATTGAGGGGAAGAGGTACTGGGGGGTTCTTAATTAAAGCGTACAAAGAAACAGGGGTGATGAAACTTCTGGAGTTGGATGATTGTGGTGCTGATTGCACAACAGTGTGAACTTCATGGTTCTGATGAGGGGGTATGGGGTGGTCTGAGGCTGAAGTGCAAGCTAGTGCACCCCTGCCCTCCCCCGCCCCCAGGTGGGATGTGTGTGATATTCCTCAGGCACTCGTGGCTGCCCAAGGACATAGGAAAGGAAAGAAAACAAATGGCAAACTGATAAGAGATCATAGTCCTACTGGACTTGGATCTCCATCAGTGTACAAATATTTAGTAAATTACAAGAAAAAGGCAATCTTATCAACAGCCTAATCTCTAGAAGCCTGTAGACTGTTTCCTGGAGCCCCCACATCACCCCTCCATAGTGATATGGGAAACAAAGGCAAGAAGGAAATGACAGGTAAAATTAAATTTCCTTATAACCTGCAGCCCATTGACAAATACTTAAGGCAAATACAGAGTATAACATTTCTCCCCGTCATAATGTTAGTGACTTACTAGAGGGAAAACAACCATAGCTTGATAATACCAAGGCCTCAGGTAAGGTAGGAGTCCTCTTTAGTATATCAAAGTCCCTGTGGAGGCCTCCCATTTGACTTCACCTCCCCAACACCAAAGTATAAAACCAGTCATTCTTCACAACCCCAGAGCAGCTCTTAGGGCCCATAGGTCCTGTCCCCATGCATTGATATAATCACCTTTTTGCACCAAATACGTCTTCAAGAATTCTTTGTTGGTTGTCAGCTCTGGACCCACTACCATCACCCCCAAAATCTCATCAGTGCTACAGAGTGTTCATTTTAAACATGCTTAACATGGTAAATTTTATGTGATGGATATTTTAGCACAACCAAAATGAGAAAAAACATGTTTCAGATGAAGGTGACTTGGCATAGAGTTTTTTCTAAATAAGTAGTTGTACAAATGGATCCAAATAAATTACAGATGTCAAATAATGCATGAAAAAACCGAATACTAGCAATATTGAAAAGGTAAATTGTCCCTCTTCCCTTGCTTGATCTGGGTTAGCCTGCATTCCCTCCTCTTTGTCTCATCCCCTGTCTCCCCCTCCCGTACCTTATTCAGCAGTCACTGTGCTGTTCTGGGCTGGAAGGAGTGCGCAGCAGTATCCACATGTGCATATGTCTGTGCGTGCACAGGACCCTTGATACAAGCTTATTTATTGGCAGGACCCCGTGTCTGTGGGTGGCCTCACACAATACATCCTGTGGTTTAGTTTCTCCTCCTTCGTGTGGTTTCTGTTTTTTTCCTGAGTAAAAAGGATGAAGCTTCAGTTACACTAGTAACCATTTTTTTTAATCATCTCAAAGTCTGATCACAGAAAGAAAGAGACATGGAGACAAGTGCTTTCTTATCTGCCCCGACCTTCAGTCAGCCTGATGTCAGGACTCAGTGAGGTCAAGCAGAGCTCATGTTGCCATGACAACAGAATAGCTCACCCCCTTTCAGAACACAGGCCCCTTTCCCTCCCTCTCCCTGCCTGCTAGATCTCTTCTGAGAATGGGAATGTGCTTTGCCTAGGAGGGAAGGGATAGATGTATAGCAGAGGATGCAAAGAGAGATGTGTAATCTTGGGATTCCCTCAGAAGGACCTGGGGGAGGGACCACAGCCCCCAAAAAGCATCCTGTACAGCACTGAGGTCCCAGGAGGATACAAAGGGTATGAAAGCAGAGTAGATCGAATGTGGTTCTGTAATTTTCTCCATCAGTACAGGATGCTACACCATTTTTGTTAATGTTTATTTATTTTTGAGAGAGACAGTGTGAGAGGGGCAGGGTGGGGTGGTGCAGAGAAAGAGGGAGACACAGAATCAGAAGCAGGCTACAGGCTCTGAGCTGTCAGCACAGAGCCTGGGGGGGGGGGCAGGGGAGGAAGCTGGGGGGTGGGATTCCAACTCAGGGACAATAGATAAGCCTCCAGTATCCTGTGAGTCTTCTTTAGCATATGCAAGTCCCACTGGAAACTTCCACTTGACTTTACCTCCCCCAACTCCCAAATATATAAACAGTCTCTCCAAAGGGTCCCAGGCAGCTCTTCCTGCCCATGGGTCCTGTCCCCATACCTTAATGAAATCACTGTTTTGCAACAAAGACATCTTCAATAATTCTTTCTTGGCTGTCAGCTCCAGACCACCCCACCATCACCCGAAAACTTCATCACTGGGAGATACTTGTCAGCAGTTGTAATGTCGGTACCCAGAGAGCTTCAGTCCTAAATCTTCTGCTCCCACCTGCACCTCGTAACTATTAAGGATACTCTGGCAGCAGAGATGAACTTACCCAAAGCTTGTGATGTCTTCCAGGAGTTACGAGGAAACCCTGGGTGCATCTTCATATCTGACTAGTCCAGAAATATCCTTGAGGTTTGGCAACCCTTTTTCCAGTCTCCTATTTACCACATAACCAATTAAAAGATCAGCACAGAGACTGGCTTCATAGTTTAATGTTTCAAAGTAAATACTTTTCTCATTACCGTGGTGGGGGGAGGGGGGAGTACAGTCTACATGACTGGAAAACAGAATAAAAGCACAACTGTCTAAAAGATAAAATCCCTGAAATGAAAATGTTTGCTTAAGAACTTCCGATTATGAGCACAATGCCTTCAGTGGCGTTCCTGCTGAAGTTACATTACAGGTTCCTTGCTCAGTCCTAACCAGGGCAGTTTCTCCCTAGCTAGTTCATGGCTGTGGGTTCCATCAAGAAAACACAGGTGGGAGCACTCTGGCCTCCAGCAACTCTTCTCAGGCTCCTGATTCTCCCGCAGACAGTTGCTCACACATGCAAAGAAATGATCTATCAAACTCATTTTGAGAATTCCTGGTGCCAGCCCTGTTCTCAGAATGGACAATCTCAAGTCACGCTGTGGGCACGTGTCCTGACTGTTCTAAGTGCAGATGGAGAAACCAAGGCACAGGGAGACATGGCCTGCCACCGTGCAGCCAGAGAGCTTACTGGATGAAATTGAGACAGCACTGCTGCCCACCCTAGGTGACCTTATGATGGGCCCACCTCTTCTCTTTCTCCCTCTCATTTTTCATGCTTATGTCAGTTTAAGTAGCAGTGAACTAATTTAATCATTTAGAAGTAAACAAGACAGGGAACAGTATTGTGTCTTTAACACAAACACCTCAAAACCTTCTGAAAAGGCAAAAATGGAGTTGAAACCAGATGGTTAGAAGGAAACAACCATGTAATGATTCAGGGAGAGACTCTTCCGGGCAGAGACAACTGTGATCACCAATGTCCTAAGGAGGGAAGAAGCCTGGTGTGTTCGAGGAATAGGAGTAGGCCAGAGTTACCACTGTGAAGTCATGAGATGAGCAGATTGGATACGAAAACAGTAGCAGTAGATGAACACAGAACGGGATGGATACAGGATGTTTTCAGAAGATCGAATCCAGAGGACGTGGTGCTGGGTTGCAGTGGAGACCAAAGGAACACGTCACATGAAGAGGCGTGCTTGGGACATGTTAAGTGTCTGCTCCCTTCTGGTCATCCAGCAAAGACACAGACAAATGTGGATCTCAGGGGACAGGTTGATGCGTGAGGTACGAACGTGGGAGGTCCCGTTGTGTCCATGCTCTGTGCTGGCACCAAGGATGAAACAACCCACAGAGAGAGTGTAGATGGGAAGGGCCCTGTTAAAAGCCCTGTGGAACAGGGAGTGAGCAATAAACACTGACAAGGAGCACAGTGGCCACTGGGGTTGCGAGAACATCACCCAAAGAGTAAATTTTCAAAGAGGCCACAATACAAATTAGAAGAAAGGGAGGGAGGGACATTTTCAAGGACCAGGCAATTGTTAAGTGTACCAGAGCTATCTGAGAGGTACAGTAGGTTGAGGAGAGGACATCATCAAAGGGATTCACTGGTGCCCTTGACAGCTGTTTTCATTTGGGGGGCAGGCTGATAGAAGCTGGACTGGAGAAGTTAGCAAAAAAAAAAAAAAAAAGTTACAGAACAAGGGAAGACTTGCTGTTTACAGCAAGCGAAATGTGGCAGTGTCTCAGAAAGATATGGGATAAGGGATGGCTTTACGTTTTACTGCCTCTTGTATCATAGATAACAGAATGATGGAGAAATAAATGGATAGGTGATCATTGGAATCATTGCAAAGTCCTACTCCTCCTCCAGAAGATGGGCATGGGATCCAGGTGAAGGGCCTGGCCTCAGGTAGGATAAGGTCCTTTATTCCACAGGGATAGCAGAGATACAGGTGCAGATCAGGTGTTGCTGTGAAGTGGTGAGAGTTCCTGTCTGATAACTGCTCTTTTTTCTTTTCTTCTTCTTCTTCTTCTTCTTCTTCTTCTTTTTAACGTATTACCATTGAACTTCTTGAGAAGCGTGGGTCATGGAGCACTAGAAGGTTACTGCAGATAGAGAAAAGATACAGGTCAGGAGGTTGCAGGATTTCGTCTTTATTAGGGTGTACCAGGAGAGGAGAGAGGAAGGAGCAAAGACCTGTTTTGCGCGGGACAATTTATAGCCCCTTAAGCTGGCCTAATAGAATGTGACATGACCTAGTGGCCATGGAACCGGGGGTTCCCTAAAGGGCTTAATGCCTAGGCTGTAGACGCAGTAGAGGGAGGGGGCTGGAGAACAGGCCTTTTGGGGGTGACGAGAGAGAGGAATGCTAGACAGCGACTCCAGGGAGGGGAGCGGGGTTCCTGATGTCCAGGGTCCAAGGCAGGTCCATGGGCAGCTGGATATTCGTGTTGGGGAGAACAACCCTGAGGACGGAGAGGACCGGGGGTGGCCGGTTCGTCTTCTAGGGCCTTGATAGGCCTGGAGGCAGCAGGGGAGGGAGGGCTGAGAGGAGGATAGCAACTGTGCCTTGGGACCAACGTTCACAGGCTGGAGTGGGCAGAACAATGACCAGGGGATTCGGACACGCCTCGCCCAAAGGACGGTCTGAGAGTCCGGGGATCGAGGAATAGCAGCCGGATAACAGGGGTTTGGGGCCTTGGACGAGTATGGAAACCGTCTTCAGAGCTGGGCACACAGACTGGCAAGGACCTCACTCAGTCGCCGGAACCAGGCTCAGACCCTCACAATTGGAACGCATCCCGAAGCCCTGCCTTTTCCTCTACCGGGCGCCGGAACTTCCGGACGCGGGCCTTCCTGCTTCTGTTGGCTTAGTTCCGGGGCGGGACCATAGAAGGCTATTGTGCCGAAGACCGTTCGGCCGGGCCACTTCGATTGTACCGCAGCCTTCGCTCCCCCTCAGCAGCATTCCTCTTTGCCACCTCAGCTATGATCTGCAGGGCTCTTTACAGGCGAACAGAGGAAACGACGGATTTTCCTTTGTGATGTGTGTCGTTCCGTTTCTCTGGCCAGTAGGTGGCAGTGTTGCGCACTGTACCAGTTCGGACCACCCCTTCCCCCGCCTTCCGAGTTTGAAAAAACTCAGAGCTGCCTTCTTTTTAAAACAACAACAACAACAACAAAACAAAAACAGGACCTTCCTTTTACGCATGCGCGCTTTTGGCTGCCCTGGCTGGAAATAGGTTTTTTCTACGTGTTAGGGACCCAATAAAACATGCAGCCCTGGGATAAAATCTTTCTACCTTTCAACTTGCTTTTCTTAAACTGCTGCCGAGGTTCTTCACCAACTTGGATGTCTGCGTCTCTAAGTCGTCTGCTTTTTGGCTTTTCTCCACACGTAGTGATTACCAGGCGCGGAGGGGAAGCGGTACTGGGGGGGGGGGGTTTCTTAATTAAAGAGTACAAAGATACAGGTCGGATGATGAAAATTTTGGAAATGGATGATACTGGCGATAGTTGCACAACAGTGTGAACTTCCTGATGGAACCAATCGATGCTCATTTAAACATGCTTAACATGGTACATTTTATGTGATCGGTTTTAGTACCACAAAAGGGAGAGGACACAGGTGACATAGGATAGAGTTTGTCCTAAATAAGTAGTTACACAAATAGGTGGAAATGAAATGCGGATTTCAAATAAGCCGTGAAAGAACCGGTAGATAACTACTGAAAAGGTACATTGCCCCTCTTGCCTTGCTTGATCTGGGTTGGCCTGCATTCCCTCCTCATTGTCTCATCAGGTCTCCCCCTTGGTACCTATTGCCTCAGTCAGTGTGCTGCTCTGGGCTGGAAGCAGTGCTCCTCTGTATCCACGTGTGCGTGTGTAACAAGCACATTTACTGACAGTCAGGACCCTTTCTCTATGGGTGGCCTCCCACGATACATCCTGTGGTTTACTTTCTACTCCCTTTTGTGGCTTGGGCTTTTTTCCTCTTGAGTCAGATGGATGAAGCTTCAGTTACCCTGGTAACCATTTTTCTCTTTTTAAATCATCTCAACGTCTCATCACAAAAAGACAAGGAGAGGGAGACAAGTGCTTTCCCATCTATCCTGGACCTTCAGGCAAGCTGACGCCTGAGGCTGAGTGACCCAGTGAGGAGCTGCAGAAGAATGTTGCCATGACAACAGAATGGCTCACCCCCTTCCAGCACACAGCCCCTTCTCCCTCCCTCTCACTGCCTGATAGATCTCACTTCAGAATGGGAATGTGCTTTGGCTAGGACTGAAGGGATAGGTGTATGGTAGAGGATGGAAGGAGAGAGGTATAATCCTGAGATGCCTTCAGAAGGAACTGGGGGAGGAACCACAGCCCCCCCCCCCAAAAAAGCATCCTGCACAACAGTGAGGTCCCAGAAGGCTACGGAAGCAATGAAAGCAGAGTAGCTCTAATGTGTTTGTGATTTTCTCCAGCCCTAAAGGATGCTACAGCATTTTATGCATGGCTCAGGCCCTGGAAAAAAGGGGCCTGTGTTGTTAAAGGAGAATGGAGCCTGGCATCACTCGTGGAGGGCATGACAGACTTGAGAAGGACCTGCTCACCTCAGTGACAGCTCTTATGAGTTACTCCGCTGTGTCTGTCTGGTCTGCTCTTCCTTCCGTGCTCTGCTTTGGGGGTCCATTTCTGGGACATGAAACGTTGTCCTAGTTAAAGGAGAGGACAAGGCAAGGATGCCCCATCCTCCTCTAACATGGACTGATTGGAGGGTGGACAGAGCAGGGGCCTGTGGGGATGGTGAGCTGGGATCACAGATTCACCAGTGCTCCTCAGACCACAAGGGCACGGTGGGTAATTGATTCTCTCTGGCTGATGTGATCTTCATGATTATTCACTCTCAGGACTACACAGAAAAGGAGCAAAAACCCCACTGAATTCATTGATGATCTGCTAAGCATCTTTGATATCAATCATGTGACTGGTCTAGCTGAGGAAGTGCTCAGTCGCTCAGATTTCCACCACACCTTCCTTCTTGCCTCCAAGTGGGGAAGGTGTATGTGTGGCTTACAAGTCTCCCCGGGTGGTGCTGGGATGGGGTGTATGAAATCCTTATGTTGCTCACAGTGTCCTGGGTGGTTTCTGAGGGAAGGAGGACTCTTGTGTCCCTGGTCCACCTGGTGAAGTGACCTGCACCACCTTGCATGTGGCTGGTGAAACCTGCTTTTTCCTCTCTCCTCTTGGCCAGTACCTGCTGCTTCCTGGCTGACCCAGCCTCAGCTCACCTGTGTTGGCATGTGGAGACCTCTTGGATTCTTGGTCTCAACGTCCATCACTTCTGTGGGAAGGGCTGTTGCTCCACAGCCTCAGCTGCAGGGTCACCTAGTCTGCTGCATGCTTAGTCCTCCTTCATTAACCCCTGATGGGGAGTCACTCACTTTCCACATTTCCTTACCTGGGGATGCAGCCTCTGGGAGGTCACAGCACAGCAGGAGCCAAGATCAGCTCCAGAAAGCTAAGTTCCTAAACCTCAGCCATCCCTCTGCCCAAAGAGACTGCTGGGTCAGCCTGCAAAGTGAACTCCTCTGAGTCCCAAACGCAAATCGGTGCAAAATCCTTTCCTCCACTTGTCTGATACATCTCACTTGTCCCCTCCCATTCAGGGGAGTCTGACCTGAGAGCCTTACCTCCATCGGCCACCTCTTTGTGTCATGTACTCCTCCAATACTGGGAGACAACATTCATCTTTGCTTGACCTTCATGCTGACAAGACTCGTATATAGTATATCCAGATCCCAAAGGGAAAGCTTTAGGATTTGCTTTTTTTGTTTCTTATTTTTATTAAGCAAAAAGGGATTGGCTAGCTGAGAAAGAAACATAAAAGAGAGAGGATTACCAGTCAGTCCATGCACCCTTGTGCCATCGTCAGCAGGGACGATCCATAAAAATAAACTCAGAGTTCGAAGACAGACACCATGTTTTAAAAGGTTCCTAGGAGATGCTTGTCAGCAATTGTAACGTCAGTACCCAGAGAGCTTCAATCCTAAGTCTTCTGCTCCCACCAGTGCCTGGTAACTATTAAGGATACTCAGGCAGCAGAGATGAACTTACCCAAAGCCTGTGATGTCTTCCAGGAGTTCTGGGGCAAACCTGGGTGTGTCTTCCTAGGTGACCAGTCCAGGAGTATCTTGGAGGTTTGGCAACCTTTTTTCCAGTCTCCTATTTACCACATAATCAATTAAAAGAGCAGCACTTGGGGCGCCTAGGTGGCTCAGTTAGTTAAGCTTCTTACTTGGGGGCTGAGGTCATGATCTCAGGTTTGTGTGTTTGAGTCCTGCATGGGGCTTTAGGGCTCTGTGCTGACAGCTCAGAACCTGGAGACTGCTTCGGAATCCTTTTCTCCCTCTCTCTGGTCCTCCCCTGCTGGCGCTCTATCTCTGTCTCTCAAAAATAAATAAACATATTTTTTTTTAAAGCACTTGAGATTGGCTCAATACGTTAATCTTTCAAAAACAAAACTTTTCTCATTACGTGGGGATGAGGGGAGCACAATCTACACTGAAGTAACCCTGTGGCCCTCAAACTGGTGGCTCTCAAAAGGGCTGACAGCTGTGGATGTACAGGCATTCCAGGGAGGGAGCTGGAGAACAGGGCGTCCTGTTTGTGGTGATGAGAGAGGAGAATGCTAGATAGTCACACCAGCGAGGGGAGCAGGGTCTCCAGAAGTCCAGGGCACAGGGGAGGTCCGAGGACAGCGGGATGCCCGGGTTGGGAAGAACTACACTAAAGACGGAGATGACCCGGGTGGCCGGTTTGTCTCCTGGAGGCTGACAGGACTACAGCAACTGTGCCACGGGAAGAACGTGTACGCAGGCCGGAGTGGGCAGAACAATGACCAGGGAATCCGGACTCGGTTGCCCAAGGGACAGTCGGAGCTCCCGGGAATCGACGAATAGCACCCGCGTAACAGGTGTTCGGGGCTTTGGACCAGTATGGAAGGAGTCCTCAGTGATGAGCACACAGACTGCTGGATACCTCACTCAGCCGCCGCAATCCTGCTCAAACCCTACAAATGGAAGGAACCCCTGAGACCGGCCTTTCTCCTACCGGACTCCGGAATTTCCGGAGGCGGGACTTCCTGCTTCTGTTGACTTAATTCCGGGGCGGAACCACGGAAAGCTACTGTGCCAAAGACGGTTAGGCCTAGCCACATCGACCGTGCTACAGCTTTCTCTGCCCCTCAGCTGCATTCCTCCTCGTTCCCTCAGCTCCGATCTGCAGGGCTCTTTACAGTCGAACAGCGGAAAAGATCGATTTTCCTTCGCCATGTGTGTCAGTCTGTTTCTCTAACCAGTAGGTGGCAGTGTTGCGCACTGTACCCGTTAGTACTGCCTCCACCCCCGCCCTTCGAGTTTGAAAAAACTCGGAATGATTTTCTTTGGGGGGGGGGGGGGGGAGGACCTTTCTTTCATGCATGCGTGCGTTTGGCTACCCTTGCTAAAATTGCTTCTTTCTTCGTGTTAGGGACCCACCGAAAATGCGCAGCACTGGGATATCTTTCTACCTTTCAAGTTGCCTTTCTTAAATTGCTGCCTAGGTTCCTCGCCAACTTGGATTTCTGCGACTCTAAGTCGTCTGGCTTTTGGCTCATTCCCCCCCCCCCCCCCCAGCCCCCTCCTCCCACGTAGTGATTACAGGGACCGAGGGGAAGCGGTACTGGGGGTTTTTATTTAAAGGGTACAAAAATATAGGTGGGGTGATGAAAACTCTGAAGATGGATGATACTGGCGATATCAAAGTTACACAACAGCGTGAACTTCCTGGTGGAAACGATCGATGTTGATTTAAACATGCTTAACATGGTAAATTTTGTGACGGATATTTTGCCACCACAAGCGAGAAAAAACATCTTTCAGGTGAAGGTGATAATCATAGACTTTGGTCTCAATAAGTAGTTGCACAAATGGGTGGAAATGAAATGCAGATTTCAAATAAGCCGTGAAAGAACCTGTAGATAACTACTGAAAAGGTACATTACCCCTCTTGTCTTGCTTGATCTGGGTCGGCCTGCATTCCCTCCTCATTGTCTCATCCCCTGTAGGTACCTTTTGTCTCAGTCACTGTGCTGCACTGGGCTGGAAGCAGTGCTCCTCTGTATCCACATGTGCACATGTCGGTGCACAGGACACTTGGAACAAGCACATTTATTGGAGTCAGGACCCGGTGTCTGTGGGCAGCCTCAGACAATACATCCTATGGTTTCGTTTCTACTTCTTTTTCTGGTTTGGGTTTTTTTCCTTCAGATTGATGAAGCTTCAGTTACCCTGGTTACCAGTTTTGGTTTTTGTTAATCTCAATGTCTGATCACAGAAAGAGAGGGGGATGGAGACAAGTGCTTTCTCATCTGACCGGACCTTCAGAGGGGCTGATGCCTGAGGTTGAGCAGAAGAATGTTGCCAAGACAACAGAATCCCTCACTCCCTTCCAGCACACAGGCCCTTCTCCCTCCCTCTCCCAGCCTGCTAGATCTCCTACGAGAATGGAAATGTGCTTGGGCTAGATGGGAAGAGATAGATGTACAGTAGAGGATTCAAAGAGAGAGGTGTAAACTTGGGATGCCCTCAGAAGGGACTGGGGGAGGAACCAAAGCCCCAAAGAAACCATCCTAGAAAGCACTGAGATCCCAGGAGGCTATGAAAGCTATGAAAGCAGAGTGGCTCCAATGTGCTTTTATGATTTTCTCCAGCTCTACAGGAGGCTACACCATTTTCTGAGGACAAGCTCTACCGCTCAGGCCCTGGACAACAGGGCCTGTGTTGTTAAAGGAGACTGGAACCTGGCATTGCTCGTGGAGAGGACAATGACAGAGTCGAGTCGGACCTGCTCAGCTCAGTGACAGCTCTCATGAGTTACTCCGCTCTGTGTGTCTGTCTGGTCTGCACTTCCTTCTGTGCCCCACTGTTGGGATCCATTTATGGACATGAAACGTTGTCCTAGTTAAGTGAGATGAAAAGGCAAGGATGCCCCATTCTCCCCTAACATGGACTGATTGGAGGGTGGACAGAGCAGGACCTGTGGGGATGGTGAGCTGGGAATCACAGATTCACTAGTGCTTCTTGGACCACAAGGGCACTGTGGTTAATTTATTCTCTCTAGCTGATGTGATCTTTATCGTGACTGTCCTCTCTTAGGACTGCATAGAAAAGGAACAAAAAGCACACAGATATCATTGCTGAGCTGGTAAGCGTGTTCGATATCGATCATGTGACTGGTCTAGTTGAGGATGCCCACTCACTCAGATTTCGACCAAACCTCCCTACTTGCCTCCAAGGTGGGGAAGGTGTATTGTGGTTTACAAGTCTCCTGGGTGATGTTGGAAGGGGGGTTTGTGAAATTCTTAAGTTGCTCACAGTGTTCTGGGTGGTTTCTAGGGAAGGAGGATTCTCGTCTCCCTGGTCCACCTGGTGAAGTTACCTGCACCATGTGTGCATTTCACTAGTGAAACTTACATGTCCCTGTCTTCCTTTTCATGGGCACAGGATGCCCCCTGGCTCACTTAGCCTCAGCTCACCTGTGCTGGCATCTGTAGACCTCTCGGATTCTTGGTCTCAACCTCCATCACCACCCTTGACAGGGCCTTTGCTTCACAGCCTCAGCTGCAGGGTCTAGTCCTTTGCCTATTTAGACCTCATTCATGGACCCTTTCATGTGGCCTCAGTCACTTTCCACATTTCCTCTACTGGGAATGCAGCCCCTGAGGTGAGACAGCACAGCGGGAGCCAGGATCAGCTCCAGAAAGCTAAGTTCCTAAACTTCAGCCATCCCTCTGCCCAAAGAGACTGCTGGGTCAGCCTGCAAAGTGAACTCCTCTGAGTCCCAAACGCAAATCGGTGCAAAATCCTTTCCTCCACTTGTCTGATACATCTCACTTGTCCCCTCCCATTCAGGGGAGTCTGACCTGAGAGCCTTACCTCCATCGGCCACCTCTTTGTGTCATGTACTCCTCCAATACTGGGAGACAACATTCATCTTTGCTTGACCTTCATGCTGACAAGACTCGTATATAGTATATCCAGATCCCAAAGGGAAAGCTTTAGGATTTGCTTATTATTATTATTATTATTAAGCAAAAAGGGATTGGCTAGCTGAGAAAGAAACATAAAAGAGAGAGGATTACCAGTCAGTCCATGCACCCTTGTGCCATTGTCAGTACGGACGATCTATAAAAGTAAACTCAGAGTTCAAAGACAGACACCATGTTTTAAAAGGGTCCTAGGAGATGCTTGTCAGCAATTGTAACATCCGTACCCAGAGAGCTTCAATCCTAAA
The DNA here is from genome assembly GCF_022837055.1 of Prionailurus viverrinus. Taxonomy (NCBI): domain Eukaryota; kingdom Metazoa; phylum Chordata; class Mammalia; order Carnivora; family Felidae; genus Prionailurus; species Prionailurus viverrinus. Next base: position 42,784,044 of record NC_062579.1, on the reverse strand, counting down.
TCCTCTGCTCCCACCAGCACCTGGACACTCGGCAGCAGAGATGAACTTACCCAAAGCTTGTGATGTTTTCCAAGAGTTCTGGGGCAAATCTGGGTGTGTCTTCCTAGGTGACTAGTCCAGGAGTATTTGGAGGTTTGGCAACCTGTTTTTCCAGTCTCCTATTTACCACATAATGAATTAAACCGGCAGCACGGAGACTGGCTCCATAGTTTAATCGTTCAAAGTAACTACTTTTCTCATTACCGGGGGAAGCACAGTCTACATGACTGGAAAACAGAATTAAAGAACAACTGCCCTAAAGGTAAAATCCCCAAAATGAAAGTGTTTGCTTGAGAACTTCGCATTCTGGGCACAATGCCTTTAGTGGCCTTCCTGCTGGAGTTACAATACAGGTTCCTGGCTCGGTCCTAACCAGGACAGTTTCTCCCTAGCTAGTTCCATGGATGTGGGTCCCATACAGACAATACACGTGGGAACACTCTGGCCTCCAGCAGCTCTTCTCAGGCTCCTGATTCTCCCACAGGCAGTCACTCACAATGCGAAGCAATGATTTATCAAACATCCTGAGAACTCCTGGTGCCAGCTTTGTTCTGAAAATAGTTTCATTCACCTTACGGGCACATGCCCTGACTGTCCTAAGTGCAGATGGAGAAACCAAGTCACAGGGACACTAAGGAACGCGCCTGCTGCTATGCAGCCTGCGAGTTCACTAGATGAAGTCTTGAGAGCACTGCTGCCCACCCTAGGTGTCCTTATGATGGGCCAACCTCTTCTCTTTCTTTCTCTCATTCATCATGGGTATCTCATTTTAAGCAGCAAGTGAAGTAATTTAACGACTGAGAAGAAAGTTTTTTGTGTGTCATTAGTACAAACACCTCAAAACCTGCAGGAGTTACCATGGGGCACACGTGTTCCTGTGGGTTTAAAGGGAGATTATCCAGGAACCCTCCCCCGCCCCAGTGATACCCTTTCAGTAACCCACAACAAAGCAACAACAGGTGTCAGGTGACCTTTTATTCGGCATTCCATAACATTAATGAGAGCCCCTCTTAATAGGTGTGTGGTGCTCTTGTACAAGCTGGTCACGTAGCACTTATCTGGGGAGTGAGAGAATACAAACCAACCAACCAACCAACCAACCAAGGAATAAGCAAATTAGTGGGCTGTAAGGAAGAAAATAACCCAGGTCCTAGGCCAGGAACAACCTACTTTACACAAGGTGGTCACGGAGAGCCTCTCTGAGGAGGCAATAATGGAGCAGAAACCAGAAGGTTAGAAGGAACCCACCATGTAAGGATCCAGGGAGAGACTCTTCCAGGCAGAGACAACTGTGATCACCAATGTCCTAAGGAGGGAAGAAGCATGTGCAAGGAACGGGAGTAGGCCAGAGTTACTGCCGTGAAGACAAGAGATGAGCAGTTTATTTGGATACGAAAACAGTAGCAGTAGATGAGCACAGAACGGGATGGATACAGGATGTTTTCAGAAGATCGAATCCAGAGGACGTGGTGCTGGGTTGCAGTGGAGACCAAAGGAACACGTCACATGAAGAGGCGTGCTTGGGACATGTTAAGTGTCTGCTCCCTTCTGGTCATCCAGCAAAGACACAGACAAATGTGGATCTCAGGGGACAGGTTGATGCGTGAGGTACGAACGTGGGAGGTCCCGTTGTGTCCATGCTCTGTGCTGGCACCAAGGATGAAACAACCCACAGAGAGAGTGTAGATGGGAAGGGCCCTGTTAAAAGCCCTGTGGAATAGGGAGTGAGCAATAAACACTGACAAGGAGCACAGTGGCCACTGGGGTTGCGAGAACATCACCCAAAGAGTAAATTTTCAAATAGGCCAAAGTACAAATTAGAAGAAAGGGAGGGAGGGACATTTTCAAGAACCAGGCAATTGTTAAGTGTACCAGAGCTATCTGAGAGGTACAGTAGGTTGAGGAGAGGACATCATCAAAGGGATTCACTGGTGCCCTTGACAGCTGTTTTCATTTGGGGGGCAGGCTGATAGAAGCTGGACTGGAGAAGTTAGCAAAAAAAAAAAAAAAAAAAAGTTACAGAACAAGGGAAGACTTGCTGTTTACAGCAAGCGAAATGTGGCAGTGTCTCAGAAAGATATGGGATAAGGGATGGCTTTACGTTTTACTGCCTCTTGTATCATAGATAACAGAATGATGGAGAAATAAATGGATAGGTGATCATTGGAATCATTGCAAAGTCCTACTCCTCCTCCAGAAGATGGGCATGGGATCCAGGTGAAGGGCCTGGCCTCAGGTAGGATAAGGTCCTTTATTCCACAGGGATAGCAGAGATACAGGTGCAGATCAGGTGTTGCTGTGAAGTGGTGAGAGTTCCTGTCTGATAACTGCTCTTTTTTCTTTTCTTCTTCTTCTTCTTCTTCTTCTTCTTCTTTTTAACGTATTACCATTGAACTTCTTGAGAAGCGTGGGTCATGGAGCACTAGAAGGTTACTGCAGATAGAGAAAAGATACAGGTCAGGAGGTTGCAGGATTTCGTCTTTATTAGGGTGTACCAGGAGAGGAGAGAGGAAGGAGCAAAGACCTGTTTTGCGCGGGACAATTTATAGCCCCTTAAGCTGGCCTAATAGAATGTGACATGACCTAGTGGCCATGGAACCGGGGGTTCCCTAAAGGGCTTAATGCCTAGGCTGTAGACGCAGTAGAGGGAGGGGGCTGGAGAACAGGCCTTTTGGGGGTGACGAGAGAGAGGAATGCTAGACAGCGACTCCAGGGAGGGGAGCGGGGTTCCTGATGTCCAGGGTCCAAGGCAGGTCCATGGGCAGCTGGATATTCGTGTTGGGGAGAACAACCCTGAGGACGGAGAGGACCGGGGGTGGCCGGTTCGTCTTCTAGGGCCTTGATAGGCCTGGAGGCAGCAGGGGAGGGAGGGCTGAGAGGAGGATAGCAACTGTGCCTTGGGACCAACGTTCACAGGCTGGAGTGGGCAGAACAATGACCAGGGGATTCGGACACGCCTCGCCCAAAGGACGGTCTGAGAGTCCGGGGATCGAGGAATAGCAGCCGGATAACAGGGGTTTGGGGCCTTGGACGAGTATGGAAACCGTCTTCAGAGCTGGGCACACAGACTGGCAAGGACCTCACTCAGTCGCCGGAACCAGGCTCAGACCCTCACAATTGGAACGCATCCCGAAGCCCTGCCTTTTCCTCTACCGGGCGCCGGAACTTCCGGACGCGGGCCTTCCTGCTTCTGTTGGCTTAGTTCCGGGGCGGGACCATAGAAGGCTATTGTGCCGAAGACCGTTCGGCCGGGCCACTTCGATTGTACCGCAGCCTTCGCTCCCCCTCAGCAGCATTCCTCTTTGCCACCTCAGCTATGATCTGCAGGGCTCTTTACAGGCGAACAGAGGAAACGACGGATTTTCCTTTGTGATGTGTGTCGTTCCGTTTCTCTGGCCAGTAGGTGGCAGTGTTGCGCACTGTACCAGTTCGGACCACCCCTTCCCCCGCCTTCCGAGTTTGAAAAAACTCAGAGCTGCCTTCTTTTTAAAACAACAACAACAACAACAAAACAAAAACAGGACCTTCCTTTTACGCATGCGCGCTTTTGGCTGCCCTGGCTGGAAATAGGTTTTTTCTACGTGTTAGGGACCCAATAAAACATGCAGCCCTGGGATAAAATCTTTCTACCTTTCAACTTGCTTTTCTTAAACTGCTGCCGAGGTTCTTCACCAACTTGGATGTCTGCGTCTCTAAGTCGTCTGCTTTTTGGCTTTTCTCCACACGTAGTGATTACCAGGCGCGGAGGGGAAGCGGTACTGGGGGGGGGGGGGGGGTTCTTAATTAAAGAGTACAAAGATACAGGTCGGATGATGAAAATTTTGGAAATGGATGATACTGGCGATAGTTGCACAACAGTGTGAACTTCCTGATGGAACCAATCGATGCTCATTTAAACATGCTTAACATGGTACATTTTATGTGATCGGTTTTAGTACCACAAAAGGGAGAGGACACAGGTGACATAGGATAGAGTTTGTCCTAAATAAGTAGTTACACAAATAGGTGGAAATGAAATGCGGATTTCAAATAAGCCGTGAAAGAACCGGTAGATAACTACTGAAAAGGTACATTGCCCCTCTTGCCTTGCTTGATCTGGGTTGGCCTGCATTCCCTCCTCATTGTCTCATCAGGTCTCCCCCTTGGTACCTATTGCCTCAGTCAGTGTGCTGCTCTGGGCTGGAAGCAGTGCTCCTCTGTATCCACGTGTGCGTGTGTAACAAGCACATTTACTGACAGTCAGGACCCTTTCTCTATGGGTGGCCTCCCACGATACATCCTGTGGTTTACTTTCTACTCCCTTTTGTGGCTTGGGCTTTTTTCCTCTTGAGTCAGATGGATGAAGCTTCAGTTACCCTGGTAACCATTTTTCTCTTTTTAAATCATCTCAACGTCTCATCACAAAAAGACAAGGAGAGGGAGACAAGTGCTTTCCCATCTATCCTGGACCTTCAGGCAAGCTGACGCCTGAGGCTGAGTGACCCAGTGAGGAGCTGCAGAAGAATGTTGCCATGACAACAGAATGGCTCACCCCCTTCCAGCACACAGCCCCTTCTCCCTCCCTCTCACTGCCTGATAGATCTCACTTCAGAATGGGAATGTGCTTTGGCTAGGACTGAAGGGATAGGTGTATGGTAGAGGATGGAAGGAGAGAGGTATAATCCTGAGATGCCTTCAGAAGGAACTGGGGGAGGAACCACAGCCCCCCCCCCCAAAAAAGCATCCTGCACAACAGTGAGGTCCCAGAAGGCTACGGAAGCAATGAAAGCAGAGTAGCTCTAATGTGTTTGTGATTTTCTCCAGCCCTAAAGGATGCTACAGCATTTTATGCATGGCTCAGGCCCTGGAAAAAAGGGGCCTGTGTTGTTAAAGGAGAATGGAGCCTGGCATCACTCGTGGAGGGCATGACAGACTTGAGAAGGACCTGCTCACCTCAGTGACAGCTCTTATGAGTTACTCCGCTGTGTCTGTCTGGTCTGCTCTTCCTTCCGTGCTCTGCTTTGGGGGTCCATTTCTGGGACATGAAACGTTGTCCTAGTTAAAGGAGAGGACAAGGCAAGGATGCCCCATCCTCCTCTAACATGGACTGATTGGAGGGTGGACAGAGCAGGGGCCTGTGGGGATGGTGAGCTGGGATCACAGATTCACCAGTGCTCCTCAGACCACAAGGGCACGGTGGGTAATTGATTCTCTCTGGCTGATGTGATCTTCATGATTATTCACTCTCAGGACTACACAGAAAAGGAGCAAAAACCCCACTGAATTCATTGATGATCTGCTAAGCATCTTTGATATCAATCATGTGACTGGTCTAGCTGAGGAAGTGCTCAGTCGCTCAGATTTCCACCACACCTTCCTTCTTGCCTCCAAGTGGGGAAGGTGTATGTGTGGCTTACAAGTCTCCCCGGGTGGTGCTGGGATGGGGTGTATGAAATCCTTATGTTGCTCACAGTGTCCTGGGTGGTTTCTGAGGGAAGGAGGACTCTTGTGTCCCTGGTCCACCTGGTGAAGTGACCTGCACCACCTTGCATGTGGCTGGTGAAACCTGCTTTTTCCTCTCTCCTCTTGGCCAGTACCTGCTGCTTCCTGGCTGACCCAGCCTCAGCTCACCTGTGTTGGCATGTGGAGACCTCTTGGATTCTTGGTCTCAACGTCCATCACTTCTGTGGGAAGGGCTGTTGCTCCACAGCCTCAGCTGCAGGGTCACCTAGTCTGCTGCATGCTTAGTCCTCCTTCATTAACCCCTGATGGGGAGTCACTCACTTTCCACATTTCCTTACCTGGGGATGCAGCCTCTGGGAGGTCACAGCACAGCAGGAGCCAAGATCAGCTCCAGAAAGCTAAGTTCCTAAACCTCAGCCATCCCTCTGCCCAAAGAGACTGCTGGGTCAGCCTGCAAAGTGAACTCCTCTGAGTCCCAAACGCAAATCGGTGCAAAATCCTTTCCTCCACTTGTCTGATACATCTCACTTGTCCCCTCCCATTCAGGGGAGTCTGACCTGAGAGCCTTACCTCCATCGGCCACCTCTTTGTGTCATGTACTCCTCCAATACTGGGAGACAACATTCATCTTTGCTTGACCTTCATGCTGACAAGACTCGTATATAGTATATCCAGATCCCAAAGGGAAAGCTTTAGGATTTGCTTTTTTTGTTTCTTATTTTTATTAAGCAAAAAGGGATTGGCTAGCTGAGAAAGAAACATAAAAGAGAGAGGATTACCAGTCAGTCCATGCACCCTTGTGCCATCGTCAGCAGGGACGATCCATAAAAATAAACTCAGAGTTCGAAGACAGACACCATGTTTTAAAAGGTTCCTAGGAGATGCTTGTCAGCAATTGTAACGTCAGTACCCAGAGAGCTTCAATCCTAAGTCTTCTGCTCCCACCAGTGCCTGGTAACTATTAAGGATACTCAGGCAGCAGAGATGAACTTACCCAAAGCCTGTGATGTCTTCCAGGAGTTCTGGGGCAAACCTGGGTGTGTCTTCCTAGGTGACCAGTCCAGGAGTATCTTGGAGGTTTGGCAACCTTTTTTCCAGTCTCCTATTTACCACATAATCAATTAAAAGAGCAGCACTTGGGGCGCCTAGGTGGCTCAGTTAGTTAAGCTTCTTACTTGGGGGCTGAGGTCATGATCTCAGGTTTGTGTGTTTGAGTCCTGCATGGGGCTTTAGGGCTCTGTGCTGACAGCTCAGAACCTGGAGACTGCTTCGGAATCCTTTTCTCCCTCTCTCTGGTCCTCCCCTGCTGGCGCTCTATCTCTGTCTCTCAAAAATAAATAAACATATTTTTTTTTAAAGCACTTGAGATTGGCTCAATACGTTAATCTTTCAAAAACAAAACTTTTCTCATTACGTGGGGATGAGGGGAGCACAATCTACACTGAAGTAACCCTGTGGCCCTCAAACTGGTGGCTCTCAAAAGGGCTGACAGCTGTGGATGTACAGGCATTCCAGGGAGGGAGCTGGAGAACAGGGCGTCCTGTTTGTGGTGATGAGAGAGGAGAATGCTAGATAGTCACACCAGCGAGGGGAGCAGGGTCTCCAGAAGTCCAGGGCACAGGGGAGGTCCGAGGACAGCGGGATGCCCGGGTTGGGAAGAACTACACTAAAGACGGAGATGACCCGGGTGGCCGGTTTGTCTCCTGGAGGCTGACAGGACTACAGCAACTGTGCCACGGGAAGAACGTGTACGCAGGCCGGAGTGGGCAGAACAATGACCAGGGAATCCGGACTCGGTTGCCCAAGGGACAGTCGGAGCTCCCGGGAATCGACGAATAGCACCCGCGTAACAGGTGTTCGGGGCTTTGGACCAGTATGGAAGGAGTCCTCAGTGATGAGCACACAGACTGCTGGATACCTCACTCAGCCGCCGCAATCCTGCTCAAACCCTACAAATGGAAGGAACCCCTGAGACCGGCCTTTCTCCTACCGGACTCCGGAATTTCCGGAGGCGGGACTTCCTGCTTCTGTTGACTTAATTCCGGGGCGGAACCACGGAAAGCTACTGTGCCAAAGACGGTTAGGCCTAGCCACATCGACCGTGCTACAGCTTTCTCTGCCCCTCAGCTGCATTCCTCCTCGTTCCCTCAGCTCCGATCTGCAGGGCTCTTTACAGTCGAACAGCGGAAAAGATCGATTTTCCTTCGCCATGTGTGTCAGTCTGTTTCTCTAACCAGTAGGTGGCAGTGTTGCGCACTGTACCCGTTAGTACTGCCTCCACCCCCGCCCTTCGAGTTTGAAAAAACTCGGAATGATTTTCTTTGGGGGGGGGGGGGGGAGGACCTTTCTTTCATGCATGCGTGCGTTTGGCTACCCTTGCTAAAATTGCTTCTTTCTTCGTGTTAGGGACCCACCGAAAATGCGCAGCACTGGGATATCTTTCTACCTTTCAAGTTGCCTTTCTTAAATTGCTGCCTAGGTTCCTCGCCAACTTGGATTTCTGCGACTCTAAGTCGTCTGGCTTTTGGCTCATTCCCCCCCCCCCAGCCCCCTCCTCCCACGTAGTGATTACAGGGACCGAGGGGAAGCGGTACTGGGGGTTTTTATTTAAAGGGTACAAAAATATAGGTGGGGTGATGAAAACTCTGAAGATGGATGATACTGGCGATATCAAAGTTACACAACAGCGTGAACTTCCTGGTGGAAACGATCGATGTTGATTTAAACATGCTTAACATGGTAAATTTTGTGACGGATATTTTGCCACCACAAGCGAGAAAAAACATCTTTCAGGTGAAGGTGATAATCATAGACTTTGGTCTCAATAAGTAGTTGCACAAATGGGTGGAAATGAAATGCAGATTTCAAATAAGCCGTGAAAGAACCTGTAGATAACTACTGAAAAGGTACATTACCCCTCTTGTCTTGCTTGATCTGGGTCGGCCTGCATTCCCTCCTCATTGTCTCATCCCCTGTAGGTACCTTTTGTCTCAGTCACTGTGCTGCACTGGGCTGGAAGCAGTGCTCCTCTGTATCCACATGTGCACATGTCGGTGCACAGGACACTTGGAACAAGCACATTTATTGGAGTCAGGACCCGGTGTCTGTGGGCAGCCTCAGACAATACATCCTATGGTTTCGTTTCTACTTCTTTTTCTGGTTTGGGTTTTTTTCCTTCAGATTGATGAAGCTTCAGTTACCCTGGTTACCAGTTTTGGTTTTTGTTAATCTCAATGTCTGATCACAGAAAGAGAGGGGGATGGAGACAAGTGCTTTCTCATCTGACCGGACCTTCAGAGGGGCTGATGCCTGAGGTTGAGCAGAAGAATGTTGCCAAGACAACAGAATCCCTCACTCCCTTCCAGCACACAGGCCCTTCTCCCTCCCTCTCCCAGCCTGCTAGATCTCCTACGAGAATGGAAATGTGCTTGGGCTAGATGGGAAGAGATAGATGTACAGTAGAGGATTCAAAGAGAGAGGTGTAAACTTGGGATGCCCTCAGAAGGGACTGGGGGAGGAACCAAAGCCCCAAAGAAACCATCCTAGAAAGCACTGAGATCCCAGGAGGCTATGAAAGCTATGAAAGCAGAGTGGCTCCAATGTGCTTTTATGATTTTCTCCAGCTCTACAGGAGGCTACACCATTTTCTGAGGACAAGCTCTACCGCTCAGGCCCTGGACAACAGGGCCTGTGTTGTTAAAGGAGACTGGAACCTGGCATTGCTCGTGGAGAGGACAATGACAGAGTCGAGTCGGACCTGCTCAGCTCAGTGACAGCTCTCATGAGTTACTCCGCTCTGTGTGTCTGTCTGGTCTGCACTTCCTTCTGTGCCCCACTGTTGGGATCCATTTATGGACATGAAACGTTGTCCTAGTTAAGTGAGATGAAAAGGCAAGGATGCCCCATTCTCCCCTAACATGGACTGATTGGAGGGTGGACAGAGCAGGACCTGTGGGGATGGTGAGCTGGGAATCACAGATTCACTAGTGCTTCTTGGACCACAAGGGCACTGTGGTTAATTTATTCTCTCTAGCTGATGTGATCTTTATCGTGACTGTCCTCTCTTAGGACTGCATAGAAAAGGAACAAAAAGCACACAGATATCATTGCTGAGCTGGTAAGCGTGTTCGATATCGATCATGTGACTGGTCTAGTTGAGGATGCCCACTCACTCAGATTTCGACCAAACCTCCCTACTTGCCTCCAAGGTGGGGAAGGTGTATTGTGGTTTACAAGTCTCCTGGGTGATGTTGGAAGGGGGGTTTGTGAAATTCTTAAGTTGCTCACAGTGTTCTGGGTGGTTTCTAGGGAAGGAGGATTCTCGTCTCCCTGGTCCACCTGGTGAAGTTACCTGCACCATGTGTGCATTTCACTAGTGAAACTTACATGTCCCTGTCTTCCTTTTCATGGGCACAGGATGCCCCCTGGCTCACTTAGCCTCAGCTCACCTGTGCTGGCATCTGTAGACCTCTCGGATTCTTGGTCTCAACCTCCATCACCACCCTTGACAGGGCCTTTGCTTCACAGCCTCAGCTGCAGGGTCTAGTCCTTTGCCTATTTAGACCTCATTCATGGACCCTTTCATGTGGCCTCAGTCACTTTCCACATTTCCTCTACTGGGAATGCAGCCCCTGAGGTGAGACAGCACAGCGGGAGCCAGGATCAGCTCCAGAAAGCTAAGTTCCTAAACTTCAGCCATCCCTCTGCCCAAAGAGACTGCTGGGTCAGCCTGCAAAGTGAACTCCTCTGAGTCCCAAACGCAAATCGGTGCAAAATCCTTTCCTCCACTTGTCTGATACATCTCACTTGTCCCCTCCCATTCAGGGGAGTCTGACCTGAGAGCCTTACCTCCATCGGCCACCTCTTTGTGTCATGTACTCCTCCAATACTGGGAGACAACATTCATCTTTGCTTGACCTTCATGCTGACAAGACTCGTATATAGTATATCCAGATCCCAAAGGGAAAGCTTTAGGATTTGCTTATTATTATTATTATTATTAAGCAAAAAGGGATTGGCTAGCTGAGAAAGAAACATAAAAGAGAGAGGATTACCAGTCAGTCCATGCACCCTTGTGCCATTGTCAGTACGGACGATCTATAAAAGTAAACTCAGAGTTCAAAGACAGACACCATGTTTTAAAAGGGTCCTAGGAGATGCTTGTCAGCAATTGTAACATCCGTACCCAGAGAGCTTCAATCCTAAATCCTCTGCTCCCACCAGCACCTGGACACTCGGCAGCAGAGATGAACTTACCCAAAGCTTGTGATGTTTTCCAAGAGTTCTGGGGCAAATCTGGGTGTGTCTTCCTAGGTGACTAGTCCAGGAGTATTTGGAGGTTTGGCAACCTGTTTTTCCAGTCTCCTATTTACCACATAATGAATTAAACCGGCAGCACGGAGACTGGCTCCATAGTTTAATCGTTCAAAGTAACTACTTTTCTCATTACCGGGGGAAGCACAGTCTACATGACTGGAAAACAGAATTAAAGAACAACTGCCCTAAAGGTAAAATCCCCAAAATGAAAGTGTTTGCTTGAGAACTTCGCATTCTGGGCACAATGCCTTTAGTGGCCTTCCTGCTGGAGTTACAATACAGGTTCCTGGCTCGGTCCTAACCAGGACAGTTTCTCCCTAGCTAGTTCCATGGATGTGGGTCCCATACAGACAATACACGTGGGAACACTCTGGCCTCCAGCAGCTCTTCTCAGGCTCCTGATTCTCCCACAGGCAGTCACTCACAATGCGAAGCAATGATTTATCAAACATCCTGAGAACTCCTGGTGCCAGCTTTGTTCTGAAAATAGTTTCATTCACCTTACGGGCACATGCCCTGACTGTCCTAAGTGCAGATGGAGAAACCAAGTCACAGGGACACTAAGGAACGCGCCTGCTGCTATGCAGCCTGCGAGTTCACTAGATGAAGTCTTGAGAGCACTGCTGCCCACCCTAGGTGTCCTTATGATGGGCCAACCTCTTCTCTTTCTTTCTCTCATTCATCATGGGTATCTCATTTTAAGCAGCAAGTGAAGTAATTTAACGACTGAGAAGAAAGTTTTTTGTGTGTCATTAGTACAAACACCTCAAAACCTGCAGGAGTTACCATGGGGCACACGTGTTCCTGTGGGTTTAAAGGGAGATTATCCAGGAACCCTCCCCCGCCCCAGTGATACCCTTTCAGTAACCCACAACAAAGCAACAACAGGTGTCAGGTGACCTTTTATTCGGCATTCCATAACATTAATGAGAGCCCCTCTTAATAGGTGTGTGGTGCTCTTGTACAAGCTGGTCACGTAGCACTTATCTGGGGAGTGAGAGAATACAAACCAACCAACCAACCAACCAACCAAGGAATAAGCAAATTAGTGGGCTGTAAGGAAGAAAATAACCCAGGTCCTAGGCCAGGAACAACCTACTTTACACAAGGTGGTCACGGAGAGCCTCTCTGAGGAGGCAATAATGGAGCAGAAACCAGAAGGTTAGAAGGAACCCACCATGTAAGGATCCAGGGAGAGACTCTTCCAGGCAGAGACAACTGTGATCACCAATGTCCTAAGGAGGGAAGAAGCATGTGCAAGGAACGGGAGTAGGCCAGAGTTACTGCCGTGAAGACAAGAGATGAGCAGTTTATTTGGATACGAAAACAGTAGCAGTAGATGAGCACAGAACGGGATGGATACAGGATGTTTTCAGAAGATCGAATCCAGAGGACGTGGTGCTGGGTTGCAGTGGAGACCAAAGGAACACGTCACATGAAGAGGCGTGCTTGGGACATGTTAAGTGTCTGCTCCCTTCTGGTCATCCAGCAAAGACACAGACAAATGTGGATCTCAGGGGACAGGTTGATGCGTGAGGTACGAACGTGGGAGGTCCCGTTGTGTCCATGCTCTGTGCTGGCACCAAGGATGAAACAACCCACAGAGAGAGTGTAGATGGGAAGGGCCCTGTTAAAAGCCCTGTGGAATAGGGAGTGAGCAATAAACACTGACAAGGAGCACAGTGGCCACTGGGGTTGCGAGAACATCACCCAAAGAGTAAATTTTCAAATAGGCCAAAGTACAAATTAGAAGAAAGGGAGGGAGGGACATTTTCAAGAACCAGGCAATTGTTAAGTGTACCAGAGCTATCTGAGAGGTACAGTAGGTTGAGGAGAGGACATCATCAAAGGGATTCACTGGTGCCCTTGACAGCTGTTTTCATTTGGGGGGCAGGCTGATAGAAGCTGGACTGGAGAAGTTAGCAAAAAAAAAAAAAAAAAAAGTTACAGAACAAGGGAAGACTTGCTGTTTACAGCAAGCGAAATGTGGCAGTGTCTCAGAAAGATATGGGATAAGGGATGGCTTTACGTTTTACTGCCTCTTGTATCATAGATAACAGAATGATGGAGAAATAAATGGATAGGTGATCATTGGAATCATTGCAAAGTCCTACTCCTCCTCCAGAAGATGGGCATGGGATCCAGGTGAAGGGCCTGGCCTCAGGTAGGATAAGGTCCTTTATTCCACAGGGATAGCAGAGATACAGGTGCAGATCAGGTGTTGCTGTGAAGTGGTGAGAGTTCCTGTCTGATAACTGCTCTTTTTTCTTTTCTTCTTCTTCTTCTTCTTCTTCTTCTTCTTCTTTTTAACGTATTACCATTGAACTTCTTGAGAAGCGTGGGTCATGGAGCACTAGAAGGTTACTGCAGATAGAGAAAAGATACAGGTCAGGAGGTTGCAGGATTTCGTCTTTATTAGGGTGTACCAGGAGAGGAGAGAGGAAGGAGCAAAGACCTGTTTTGCGCGGGACAATTTATAGCCCCTTAAGCTGGCCTAATAGAATGTGACATGACCTAGTGGCCATGGAACCGGGGGTTCCCTAAAGGGCTTAATGCCTAGGCTGTAGACGCGGTAGAGGGAGGGGGCTGGAGAACAGGCCTTTTGGGGGTGACGAGAGAGAGGAATGCTAGACAGCGACTCCAGGGAGGGGAGCGGGGTTCCTGATGTCCAGGGTCCAAGGCAGGTCCATGGGCAGCTGGATATTCGTGTTGGGGAGAACAACCCTGAGGACGGAGAGGACCGGGGGTGGCCGGTTCGTCTTCTAGGGCCTTGATAGGCCTGGAGGCAGCAGGGGAGGGAGGGCTGAGAGGAGGATAGCAACTGTGCCTTGGGACCAACGTTCACAGGCTGGAGTGGGCAGAACAATGACCAGGGGATTCGGACACGCCTCGCCCAAAGGACGGTCTGAGAGTCCGGGGATCGAGGAATAGCAGCCGGATAACAGGGGTTTGGGGCCTTGGACGAGTATGGAAACCGTCTTCAGAGCTGGGCACACAGACTGGCAAGGACCTCACTCAGTCGCCGGAACCAGGCTCAGACCCTCACAATTGGAACGCATCCCGAAGCCCTGCCTTTTCCTCTACCGGGCGCCGGAACTTCCGGACGCGGGCCTTCCTGCTTCTGTTGGCTTAGTTCCGGGGCGGGACCATAGAAGGCTATTGTGCCGAAGACCGTTCGGCCGGGCCACTTCGATTGTACCGCAGCCTTCGCTCCCCCTCAGCAGCATTCCTCTTTGCCACCTCAGCTATGATCTGCAGGGCTCTTTACAGGCGAACAGAGGAAACGACGGATTTTCCTTTGTGATGTGTGTCGTTCCGTTTCTCTGGCCAGTAGGTGGCAGTGTTGCGCACTGTACCAGTTCGGACCACCCCTTCCCCCGCCTTCCGAGTTTGAAAAAACTCAGAGCTGCCTTCTTTTTAAAACAACAACAACAACAACAAAACAAAAACAGGACCTTCCTTTTACGCATGCGCGCTTTTGGCTGCCCTGGCTGGAAATAGGTTTTTTCTACGTGTTAGGGACCCAATAAAACATGCAGCCCTGGGATAAAATCTTTCTACCTTTCAACTTGCTTTTCTTAAACTGCTGCCGAGGTTCTTCACCAACTTGGATGTCTGCGTCTCTAAGTCGTCTGCTTTTTGGCTTTTCTCCACACGTAGTGATTACCAGGCGCGGAGGGGAAGCGGTACTGGGGGGGGGGGGGGTTTCTTAATTAAAGAGTACAAAGATACAGGTCGGATGATGAAAATTTTGGAAATGGATGATACTGGCGATAGTTGCACAACAGTGTGAACTTCCTGATGGAACCAATCGATGCTCATTTAAACATGCTTAACATGGTACATTTTATGTGATCGGTTTTAGTACCACAAAAGGGAGAGGACACAGGTGACATAGGATAGAGTTTGTCCTAAATAAGTAGTTACACAAATAGGTGGAAATGAAATGCGGATTTCAAATAAGCCGTGAAAGAACCGGTAGATAACTACTGAAAAGGTACATTGCCCCTCTTGCCTTGCTTGATCTGGGTTGGCCTGCATTCCCTCCTCATTGTCTCATCAGGTCTCCCCCTTGGTACCTATTGCCTCAGTCAGTGTGCTGCTCTGGGCTGGAAGCAGTGCTCCTCTGTATCCACGTGTGCGTGTGTAACAAGCACATTTACTGACAGTCAGGACCCTTTCTCTATGGGTGGCCTCCCACGATACATCCTGTGGTTTACTTTCTACTCCCTTTTGTGGCTTGGGCTTTTTTCCTCTTGAGTCAGATGGATGAAGCTTCAGTTACCCTGGTAACCATTTTTCTCTTTTTAAATCATCTCAACGTCTCATCACAAAAAGACAAGGAGAGGGAGACAAGTGCTTTCCCATCTATCCTGGACCTTCAGGCAAGCTGACGCCTGAGGCTGAGTGACCCAGTGAGGAGCTGCAGAAGAATGTTGCCATGACAACAGAATGGCTCACCCCCTTCCAGCACACAGCCCCTTCTCCCTCCCTCTCACTGCCTGATAGATCTCACTTCAGAATGGGAATGTGCTTTGGCTAGGACTGAAGGGATAGGTGTATGGTAGAGGATGGAAGGAGAGAGGTATAATCCTGAGATGCCTTCAGAAGGAACTGGGGGAGGAACCACAGCCCCCCCCCCCAAAAAAGCATCCTGCACAACAGTGAGGTCCCAGAAGGCTACGGAAGCAATGAAAGCAGAGTAGCTCTAATGTGTTTGTGATTTTCTCCAGCCCTAAAGGATGCTACAGCATTTTATGCATGGCTCAGGCCCTGGAAAAAAGGGGCCTGTGTTGTTAAAGGAGAATGGAGCCTGGCATCACTCGTGGAGGGCATGACAGACTTGAGAAGGACCTGCTCACCTCAGTGACAGCTCTTATGAGTTACTCCGCTGTGTCTGTCTGGTCTGCTCTTCCTTCCGTGCTCTGCTTTGGGGGTCCATTTCTGGGACATGAAACGTTGTCCTAGTTAAAGGAGAGGACAAGGCAAGGATGCCCCATCCTCCTCTAACATGGACTGATTGGAGGGTGGACAGAGCAGGGGCCTGTGGGGATGGTGAGCTGGGATCACAGATTCACCAGTGCTCCTCAGACCACAAGGGCACGGTGGGTAATTGATTCTCTCTGGCTGATGTGATCTTCATGATTATTCACTCTCAGGACTACACAGAAAAGGAGCAAAAACCCCACTGAATTCATTGATGATCTGCTAAGCATCTTTGATATCAATCATGTGACTGGTCTAGCTGAGGAAGTGCTCAGTCGCTCAGATTTCCACCACACCTTCCTTCTTGCCTCCAAGTGGGGAAGGTGTATGTGTGGCTTACAAGTCTCCCCGGGTGGTGCTGGGATGGGGTGTATGAAATCCTTATGTTGCTCACAGTGTCCTGGGTGGTTTCTGAGGGAAGGAGGACTCTTGTGTCCCTGGTCCACCTGGTGAAGTGACCTGCACCACCTTGCATGTGGCTGGTGAAACCTGCTTTTTCCTCTCTCCTCTTGGCCAGTACCTGCTGCTTCCTGGCTGACCCAGCCTCAGCTCACCTGTGTTGGCATGTGGAGACCTCTTGGATTCTTGGTCTCAACGTCCATCACTTCTGTGGGAAGGGCTGTTGCTCCACAGCCTCAGCTGCAGGGTCACCTAGTCTGCTGCATGCTTAGTCCTCCTTCATTAACCCCTGATGGGGAGTCACTCACTTTCCACATTTCCTTACCTGGGGATGCAGCCTCTGGGAGGTCACAGCACAGCAGGAGCCAAGATCAGCTCCAGAAAGCTAAGTTCCTAAACCTCAGCCATCCCTCTGCCCAAAGAGACTGCTGGGTCAGCCTGCAAAGTGAACTCCTCTGAGTCCCAAACGCAAATCGGTGCAAAATCCTTTCCTCCACTTGTCTGATACATCTCACTTGTCCCCTCCCATTCAGGGGAGTCTGACCTGAGAGCCTTACCTCCATCGGCCACCTCTTTGTGTCATGTACTCCTCCAATACTGGGAGACAACATTCATCTTTGCTTGACCTTCATGCTGACAAGACTCGTATATAGTATATCCAGATCCCAAAGGGAAAGCTTTAGGATTTGCTTTTTTTGTTTCTTATTTTTATTAAGCAAAAAGGGATTGGCTAGCTGAGAAAGAAACATAAAAGAGAGAGGATTACCAGTCAGTCCATGCACCCTTGTGCCATCGTCAGCAGGGACGATCCATAAAAATAAACTCAGAGTTCGAAGACAGACACCATGTTTTAAAAGGTTCCTAGGAGATGCTTGTCAGCAATTGTAACGTCAGTACCCAGAGAGCTTCAATCCTAAGTCTTCTGCTCCCACCAGTGCCTGGTAACTATTAAGGATACTCAGGCAGCAGAGATGAACTTACCCAAAGCCTGTGATGTCTTCCAGGAGTTCTGGGGCAAACCTGGGTGTGTCTTCCTAGGTGACCAGTCCAGGAGTATCTTGGAGGTTTGGCAACCTTTTTTCCAGTCTCCTATTTACCACATAATCAATTAAAAGAGCAGCACTTGGGGCGCCTAGGTGGCTCAGTTAGTTAAGCTTCTTACTTGGGGGCTGAGGTCATGATCTCAGGTTTGTGTGTTTGAGTCCTGCATGGGGCTTTAGGGCTCTGTGCTGACAGCTCAGAACCTGGAGACTGCTTCGGAATCCTTTTCTCCCTCTCTCTGGTCCTCCCCTGCTGGCGCTCTATCTCTGTCTCTCAAAAATAAATAAACATATTTTTTTTTAAAGCACTTGAGATTGGCTCAATACGTTAATCTTTCAAAAACAAAACTTTTCTCATTACGTGGGGATGAGGGGAGCACAATCTACACTGAAGTAACCCTGTGGCCCTCAAACTGGTGGCTCTCAAAAGGGCTGACAGCTGTGGATGTACAGGCATTCCAGGGAGGGAGCTGGAGAACAGGGCGTCCTGTTTGTGGTGATGAGAGAGGAGAATGCTAGATAGTCACACCAGCGAGGGGAGCAGGGTCTCCAGAAGTCCAGGGCACAGGGGAGGTCCGAGGACAGCGGGATGCCCGGGTTGGGAAGAACTACACTAAAGACGGAGATGACCCGGGTGGCCGGTTTGTCTCCTGGAGGCTGACAGGACTACAGCAACTGTGCCACGGGAAGAACGTGTACGCAGGCCGGAGTGGGCAGAACAATGACCAGGGAATCCGGACTCGGTTGCCCAAGGGACAGTCGGAGCTCCCGGGAATCGACGAATAGCACCCGCGTAACAGGTGTTCGGGGCTTTGGACCAGTATGGAAGGAGTCCTCAGTGATGAGCACACAGACTGCTGGATACCTCACTCAGCCGCCGCAATCCTGCTCAAACCCTACAAATGGAAGGAACCCCTGAGACCGGCCTTTCTCCTACCGGACTCCGGAATTTCCGGAGGCGGGACTTCCTGCTTCTGTTGACTTAATTCCGGGGCGGAACCACGGAAAGCTACTGTGCCAAAGACGGTTAGGCCTAGCCACATCGACCGTGCTACAGCTTTCTCTGCCCCTCAGCTGCATTCCTCCTCGTTCCCTCAGCTCCGATCTGCAGGGCTCTTTACAGTCGAACAGCGGAAAAGATCGATTTTCCTTCGCCATGTGTGTCAGTCTGTTTCTCTAACCAGTAGGTGGCAGTGTTGCGCACTGTACCCGTTAGTACTGCCTCCACCCCCGCCCTTCGAGTTTGAAAAAACTCGGAATGATTTTCTTTGGGGGGGGGGGGGAAGGACCTTTCTTTCATGCATGCGTGCGTTTGGCTACCCTTGCTAAAATTGCTTCTTTCTTCGTGTTAGGGACCCACCGAAAATGCGCAGCACTGGGATATCTTTCTACCTTTCAAGTTGCCTTTCTTAAATTGCTGCCTAGGTTCCTCGCCAACTTGGATTTCTGCGACTCTAAGTCGTCTGGCTTTTGGCTCATTCCCCCCCCCCCCCCCAGCCCCCTCCTCCCACGTAGTGATTACAGGGACCGAGGGGAAGCGGTACTGGGGGTTTTTATTTAAAGGGTACAAAAATATAGGTGGGGTGATGAAAACTCTGAAGATGGATGATACTGGCGATATCAAAGTTACACAACAGCGTGAACTTCCTGGTGGAAACGATCGATGTTGATTTAAACATGCTTAACATGGTAAATTTTGTGACGGATATTTTGCCACCACAAGCGAGAAAAAACATCTTTCAGGTGAAGGTGATAATCATAGACTTTGGTCTCAATAAGTAGTTGCACAAATGGGTGGAAATGAAATGCAGATTTCAAATAAGCCGTGAAAGAACCTGTAGATAACTACTGAAAAGGTACATTACCCCTCTTGTCTTGCTTGATCTGGGTCGGCCTGCATTCCCTCCTCATTGTCTCATCCCCTGTAGGTACCTTTTGTCTCAGTCACTGTGCTGCACTGGGCTGGAAGCAGTGCTCCTCTGTATCCACATGTGCACATGTCGGTGCACAGGACACTTGGAACAAGCACATTTATTGGAGTCAGGACCCGGTGTCTGTGGGCAGCCTCAGACAATACATCCTATGGTTTCGTTTCTACTTCTTTTTCTGGTTTGGGTTTTTTTCCTTCAGATTGATGAAGCTTCAGTTACCCTGGTTACCAGTTTTGGTTTTTGTTAATCTCAATGTCTGATCACAGAAAGAGAGGGGGATGGAGACAAGTGCTTTCTCATCTGACCGGACCTTCAGAGGGGCTGATGCCTGAGGTTGAGCAGAAGAATGTTGCCAAGACAACAGAATCCCTCACTCCCTTCCAGCACACAGGCCCTTCTCCCTCCCTCTCCCAGCCTGCTAGATCTCCTACGAGAATGGAAATGTGCTTGGGCTAGATGGGAAGAGATAGATGTACAGTAGAGGATTCAAAGAGAGAGGTGTAAACTTGGGATGCCCTCAGAAGGGACTGGGGGAGGAACCAAAGCCCCAAAGAAACCATCCTAGAAAGCACTGAGATCCCAGGAGGCTATGAAAGCTATGAAAGCAGAGTGGCTCCAATGTGCTTTTATGATTTTCTCCAGCTCTACAGGAGGCTACACCATTTTCTGAGGACAAGCTCTACCGCTCAGGCCCTGGACAACAGGGCCTGTGTTGTTAAAGGAGACTGGAACCTGGCATTGCTCGTGGAGAGGACAATGACAGAGTCGAGTCGGACCTGCTCAGCTCAGTGACAGCTCTCATGAGTTACTCCGCTCTGTGTGTCTGTCTGGTCTGCACTTCCTTCTGTGCCCCACTGTTGGGATCCATTTATGGACATGAAACGTTGTCCTAGTTAAGTGAGATGAAAAGGCAAGGATGCCCCATTCTCCCCTAACATGGACTGATTGGAGGGTGGACAGAGCAGGACCTGTGGGGATGGTGAGCTGGGAATCACAGATTCACTAGTGCTTCTTGGACCACAAGGGCACTGTGGTTAATTTATTCTCTCTAGCTGATGTGATCTTTATCGTGACTGTCCTCTCTTAGGACTGCATAGAAAAGGAACAAAAAGCACACAGATATCATTGCTGAGCTGGTAAGCGTGTTCGATATCGATCATGTGACTGGTCTAGTTGAGGATGCCCACTCACTCAGATTTCGACCAAACCTCCCTACTTGCCTCCAAGGTGGGGAAGGTGTATTGTGGTTTACAAGTCTCCTGGGTGATGTTGGAAGGGGGGTTTGTGAAATTCTTAAGTTGCTCACAGTGTTCTGGGTGGTTTCTAGGGAAGGAGGATTCTCGTCTCCCTGGTCCACCTGGTGAAGTTACCTGCACCATGTGTGCATTTCACTAGTGAAACTTACATGTCCCTGTCTTCCTTTTCATGGGCACAGGATGCCCCCTGGCTCACTTAGCCTCAGCTCACCTGTGCTGGCATCTGTAGACCTCTCGGATTCTTGGTCTCAACCTCCATCACCACCCTTGACAGGGCCTTTGCTTCACAGCCTCAGCTGCAGGGTCTAGTCCTTTGCCTATTTAGACCTCATTCATGGACCCTTTCATGTGGCCTCAGTCACTTTCCACATTTCCTCTACTGGGAATGCAGCCCCTGAGGTGAGACAGCACAGCGGGAGCCAGGATCAGCTCCAGAAAGCTAAGTTCCTAAACTTCAGCCATCCCTCTGCCCAAAGAGACTGCTGGGTCAGCCTGCAAAGTGAACTCCTCTGAGTCCCAAACGCAAATCGGTGCAAAATCCTTTCCTCCACTTGTCTGATACATCTCACTTGTCCCCTCCCATTCAGGGGAGTCTGACCTGAGAGCCTTACCTCCATCGGCCACCTCTTTGTGTCATGTACTCCTCCAATACTGGGAGACAACATTCATCTTTGCTTGACCTTCATGCTGACAAGACTCGTATATAGTATATCCAGATCCCAAAGGGAAAGCTTTAGGATTTGCTTATTATTATTATTATTATTAAGCAAAAAGGGATTGGCTAGCTGAGAAAGAAACATAAAAGAGAGAGGATTACCAGTCAGTCCATGCACCCTTGTGCCATTGTCAGTACGGACGATCTATAAAAGTAAACTCAGAGTTCAAAGACAGACACCATGTTTTAAAAGGGTCCTAGGAGATGCTTGTCAGCAATTGTAACATCCGTACCCAGAGAGCTTCAATCCTAAATCCTCTGCTCCCACCAGCACCTGGACACTCGGCAGCAGAGATGAACTTACCCAAAGCTTGTGATGTTTTCCAAGAGTTCTGGGGCAAATCTGGGTGTGTCTTCCTAGGTGACTAGTCCAGGAGTATTTGGAGGTTTGGCAACCTGTTTTTCCAGTCTCCTATTTACCACATAATGAATTAAACCGGCAGCACGGAGACTGGCTCCATAGTTTAATCGTTCAAAGTAACTACTTTTCTCATTACCGGGGGAAGCACAGTCTACATGACTGGAAAACAGAATTAAAGAACAACTGCCCTAAAGGTAAAATCCCCAAAATGAAAGTGTTTGCTTGAGAACTTCGCATTCTGGGCACAATGCCTTTAGTGGCCTTCCTGCTGGAGTTACAATACAGGTTCCTGGCTCGGTCCTAACCAGGACAGTTTCTCCCTAGCTAGTTCCATGGATGTGGGTCCCATACAGACAATACACGTGGGAACACTCTGGCCTCCAGCAGCTCTTCTCAGGCTCCTGATTCTCCCACAGGCAGTCACTCACAATGCGAAGCAATGATTTATCAAACATCCTGAGAACTCCTGGTGCCAGCTTTGTTCTGAAAATAGTTTCATTCACCTTACGGGCACATGCCCTGACTGTCCTAAGTGCAGATGGAGAAACCAAGTCACAGGGACACTAAGGAACGCGCCTGCTGCTATGCAGCCTGCGAGTTCACTAGATGAAGTCTTGAGAGCACTGCTGCCCACCCTAGGTGTCCTTATGATGGGCCAACCTCTTCTCTTTCTTTCTCTCATTCATCATGGGTATCTCATTTTAAGCAGCAAGTGAAGTAATTTAACGACTGAGAAGAAAGTTTTTTGTGTGTCATTAGTACAAACACCTCAAAACCTGCAGGAGTTACCATGGGGCACACGTGTTCCTGTGGGTTTAAAGGGAGATTATCCAGGAACCCTCCCCCGCCCCAGTGATACCCTTTCAGTAACCCACAACAAAGCAACAACAGGTGTCAGGTGACCTTTTATTCGGCATTCCATAACATTAATGAGAGCCCCTCTTAATAGGTGTGTGGTGCTCTTGTACAAGCTGGTCACGTAGCACTTATCTGGGGAGTGAGAGAATACAAACCAACCAACCAACCAACCAACCAAGGAATAAGCAAATTAGTGGGCTGTAAGGAAGAAAATAACCCAGGTCCTAGGCCAGGAACAACCTACTTTACACAAGGTGGTCACGGAGAGCCTCTCTGAGGAGGCAATAATGGAGCAGAAACCAGAAGGTTAGAAGGAACCCACCATGTAAGGATCCAGGGAGAGACTCTTCCAGGCAGAGACAACTGTGATCACCAATGTCCTAAGGAGGGAAGAAGCATGTGCAAGGAACGGGAGTAGGCCAGAGTTACTGCCGTGAAGACAAGAGATGAGCAGTTTATTTGGATACGAAAACAGTAGCAGTAGATGAGCACAGAACGGGATGGATACAGGATGTTTTCAGAAGATCGAATCCAGAGGACGTGGTGCTGGGTTGCAGTGGAGACCAAAGGAACACGTCACATGAAGAGGCGTGCTTGGGACATGTTAAGTGTCTGGTCCCTTCTGGTCATCCAGCAAAGACACAGACAAATGTGGATCTCAGGGGACAGGTTGATGCGTGAGGTACGAACGTGGGAGGTCCCGTTGTGTCCATGCTCTGTGCTGGCACCAAGGATGAAACAACCCACAGAGAGAGTGTAGATGGGAAGGGCCCTGTTAAAAGCCCTGTGGAATAGGGAGTGAGCAATAAACACTGACAAGGAGCACAGTGGCCACTGGGGTTGCGAGAACATCACCCAAAGAGTAAATTTTCAAATAGGCCAAAGTACAAATTAGAAGAAAGGGAGGGAGGGACATTTTCAAGAACCAGGCAATTGTTAAGTGTACCAGAGCTATCTGAGAGGTACAGTAGGTTGAGGAGAGGACATCATCAAAGGGATTCACTGGTGCCCTTGACAGCTGTTTTCATTTGGGGGGCAGGCTGATAGAAGCTGGACTGGAGAAGTTAGCAAAAAAAAAAAAAAAAAAAGTTACAGAACAAGGGAAGACTTGCTGTTTACAGCAAGCGAAATGTGGCAGTGTCTCAGAAAGATATGGGATAAGGGATGGCTTTACGTTTTACTGCCTCTTGTATCATAGATAACAGAATGATGGAGAAATAAATGGATAGGTGATCATTGGAATCATTGCAAAGTCCTACTCCTCCTCCAGAAGATGGGCATGGGATCCAGGTGAAGGGCCTGGCCTCAGGTAGGATAAGGTCCTTTATTCCACAGGGATAGCAGAGATACAGGTGCAGATCAGGTGTTGCTGTGAAGTGGTGAGAGTTCCTGTCTGATAACTGCTCTTTTTTCTTTTCTTCTTCTTCTTCTTCTTCTTCTTCTTTTTAACGTATTACCATTGAACTTCTTGAGAAGCGTGGGTCATGGAGCACTAGAAGGTTACTGCAGATAGAGAAAAGATACAGGTCAGGAGGTTGCAGGATTTCGTCTTTATTAGGGTGTACCAGGAGAGGAGAGAGGAAGGAGCAAAGACCTGTTTTGCGCGGGACAATTTATAGCCCCTTAAGCTGGCCTAATAGAATGTGACATGACCTAGTGGCCATGGAACCGGGGGTTCCCTAAAGGGCTTAATGCCTAGGCTGTAGACGCAGTAGAGGGAGGGGGCTGGAGAACAGGCCTTTTGGGGGTGACGAGAGAGAGGAATGCTAGACAGCGACTCCAGGGAGGGGAGCGGGGTTCCTGATGTCCAGGGTCCAAGGCAGGTCCATGGGCAGCTGGATATTCGTGTTGGGGAGAACAACCCTGAGGACGGAGAGGACCGGGGGTGGCCGGTTCGTCTTCTAGGGCCTTGATAGGCCTGGAGGCAGCAGGGGAGGGAGGGCTGAGAGGAGGATAGCAACTGTGCCTTGGGACCAACGTTCACAGGCTGGAGTGGGCAGAACAATGACCAGGGGATTCGGACACGCCTCGCCCAAAGGACGGTCTGAGAGTCCGGGGATCGAGGAATAGCAGCCGGATAACAGGGGTTTGGGGCCTTGGACGAGTATGGAAACCGTCTTCAGAGCTGGGCACACAGACTGGCAAGGACCTCACTCAGTCGCCGGAACCAGGCTCAGACCCTCACAATTGGAACGCATCCCGAAGCCCTGCCTTTTCCTCTACCGGGCGCCGGAACTTCCGGACGCGGGCCTTCCTGCTTCTGTTGGCTTAGTTCCGGGGCGGGACCATAGAAGGCTATTGTGCCGAAGACCGTTCGGCCGGGCCACTTCGATTGTACCGCAGCCTTCGCTCCCCCTCAGCAGCATTCCTCTTTGCCACCTCAGCTATGATCTGCAGGGCTCTTTACAGGCGAACAGAGGAAACGACGGATTTTCCTTTGTGATGTGTGTCGTTCCGTTTCTCTGGCCAGTAGGTGGCAGTGTTGCGCACTGTACCAGTTCGGACCACCCCTTCCCCCGCCTTCCGAGTTTGAAAAAACTCAGAGCTGCCTTCTTTTTAAAACAACAACAACAACAACAAAACAAAAACAGGACCTTCCTTTTACGCATGCGCGCTTTTGGCTGCCCTGGCTGGAAATAGGTTTTTTCTACGTGTTAGGGACCCAATAAAACATGCAGCCCTGGGATAAAATCTTTCTACCTTTCAACTTGCTTTTCTTAAACTGCTGCCGAGGTTCTTCACCAACTTGGATGTCTGCGTCTCTAAGTCGTCTGCTTTTTGGCTTTTCTCCACACGTAGTGATTACCAGGCGCGGAGGGGAAGCGGTACTGGGGGGGGGGGGGTTTCTTAATTAAAGAGTACAAAGATACAGGTCGGATGATGAAAATTTTGGAAATGGATGATACTGGCGATAGTTGCACAACAGTGTGAACTTCCTGATGGAACCAATCGATGCTCATTTAAACATGCTTAACATGGTACATTTTATGTGATCGGTTTTAGTACCACAAAAGGGAGAGGACACAGGTGACATAGGATAGAGTTTGTCCTAAATAAGTAGTTACACAAATAGGTGGAAATGAAATGCGGATTTCAAATAAGCCGTGAAAGAACCGGTAGATAACTACTGAAAAGGTACATTGCCCCTCTTGCCTTGCTTGATCTGGGTTGGCCTGCATTCCCTCCTCATTGTCTCATCAGGTCTCCCCCTTGGTACCTATTGCCTCAGTCAGTGTGCTGCTCTGGGCTGGAAGCAGTGCTCCTCTGTATCCACGTGTGCGTGTGTAACAAGCACATTTACTGACAGTCAGGACCCTTTCTCTATGGGTGGCCTCCCACGATACATCCTGTGGTTTACTTTCTACTCCCTTTTGTGGCTTGGGCTTTTTTCCTCTTGAGTCAGATGGATGAAGCTTCAGTTACCCTGGTAACCATTTTTCTCTTTTTAAATCATCTCAACGTCTCATCACAAAAAGACAAGGAGAGGGAGACAAGTGCTTTCCCATCTATCCTGGACCTTCAGGCAAGCTGACGCCTGAGGCTGAGTGACCCAGTGAGGAGCTGCAGAAGAATGTTGCCATGACAACAGAATGGCTCACCCCCTTCCAGCACACAGCCCCTTCTCCCTCCCTCTCACTGCCTGATAGATCTCACTTCAGAATGGGAATGTGCTTTGGCTAGGACTGAAGGGATAGGTGTATGGTAGAGGATGGAAGGAGAGAGGTATAATCCTGAGATGCCTTCAGAAGGAACTGGGGGAGGAACCACAGCCCCCCCCCCCAAAAAAGCATCCTGCACAACAGTGAGGTCCCAGAAGGCTACGGAAGCAATGAAAGCAGAGTAGCTCTAATGTGTTTGTGATTTTCTCCAGCCCTAAAGGATGCTACAGCATTTTATGCATGGCTCAGGCCCTGGAAAAAAGGGGCCTGTGTTGTTAAAGGAGAATGGAGCCTGGCATCACTCGTGGAGGGCATGACAGACTTGAGAAGGACCTGCTCACCTCAGTGACAGCTCTTATGAGTTACTCCGCTGTGTCTGTCTGGTCTGCTCTTCCTTCCGTGCTCTGCTTTGGGGGTCCATTTCTGGGACATGAAACGTTGTCCTAGTTAAAGGAGAGGACAAGGCAAGGATGCCCCATCCTCCTCTAACATGGACTGATTGGAGGGTGGACAGAGCAGGGGCCTGTGGGGATGGTGAGCTGGGATCACAGATTCACCAGTGCTCCTCAGACCACAAGGGCACGGTGGGTAATTGATTCTCTCTGGCTGATGTGATCTTCATGATTATTCACTCTCAGGACTACACAGAAAAGGAGCAAAAACCCCACTGAATTCATTGATGATCTGCTAAGCATCTTTGATATCAATCATGTGACTGGTCTAGCTGAGGAAGTGCTCAGTCGCTCAGATTTCCACCACACCTTCCTTCTTGCCTCCAAGTGGGGAAGGTGTATGTGTGGCTTACAAGTCTCCCCGGGTGGTGCTGGGATGGGGTGTATGAAATCCTTATGTTGCTCACAGTGTCCTGGGTGGTTTCTGAGGGAAGGAGGACTCTTGTGTCCCTGGTCCACCTGGTGAAGTGACCTGCACCACCTTGCATGTGGCTGGTGAAACCTGCTTTTTCCTCTCTCCTCTTGGCCAGTACCTGCTGCTTCCTGGCTGACCCAGCCTCAGCTCACCTGTGTTGGCATGTGGAGACCTCTTGGATTCTTGGTCTCAACGTCCATCACTTCTGTGGGAAGGGCTGTTGCTCCACAGCCTCAGCTGCAGGGTCACCTAGTCTGCTGCATGCTTAGTCCTCCTTCATTAACCCCTGATGGGGAGTCACTCACTTTCCACATTTCCTTACCTGGGGATGCAGCCTCTGGGAGGTCACAGCACAGCAGGAGCCAAGATCAGCTCCAGAAAGCTAAGTTCCTAAACCTCAGCCATCCCTCTGCCCAAAGAGACTGCTGGGTCAGCCTGCAAAGTGAACTCCTCTGAGTCCCAAACGCAAATCGGTGCAAAATCCTTTCCTCCACTTGTCTGATACATCTCACTTGTCCCCTCCCATTCAGGGGAGTCTGACCTGAGAGCCTTACCTCCATCGGCCACCTCTTTGTGTCATGTACTCCTCCAATACTGGGAGACAACATTCATCTTTGCTTGACCTTCATGCTGACAAGACTCGTATATAGTATATCCAGATCCCAAAGGGAAAGCTTTAGGATTTGCTTTTTTTGTTTCTTATTTTTATTAAGCAAAAAGGGATTGGCTAGCTGAGAAAGAAACATAAAAGAGAGAGGATTACCAGTCAGTCCATGCACCCTTGTGCCATCGTCAGCAGGGACGATCCATAAAAATAAACTCAGAGTTCGAAGACAGACACCATGTTTTAAAAGGTTCCTAGGAGATGCTTGTCAGCAATTGTAACGTCAGTACCCAGAGAGCTTCAATCCTAAGTCTTCTGCTCCCACCAGTGCCTGGTAACTATTAAGGATACTCAGGCAGCAGAGATGAACTTACCCAAAGCCTGTGATGTCTTCCAGGAGTTCTGGGGCAAACCTGGGTGTGTCTTCCTAGGTGACCAGTCCAGGAGTATCTTGGAGGTTTGGCAACCTTTTTTCCAGTCTCCTATTTACCACATAATCAATTAAAAGAGCAGCACTTGGGGCGCCTAGGTGGCTCAGTTAGTTAAGCTTCTTACTTGGGGGCTGAGGTCATGATCTCAGGTTTGTGTGTTTGAGTCCTGCATGGGGCTTTAGGGCTCTGTGCTGACAGCTCAGAACCTGGAGACTGCTTCGGAATCCTTTTCTCCCTCTCTCTGGTCCTCCCCTGCTGGCGCTCTATCTCTGTCTCTCAAAAATAAATAAACATATTTTTTTTTAAAGCACTTGAGATTGGCTCAATACGTTAATCTTTCAAAAACAAAACTTTTCTCATTACGTGGGGATGAGGGGAGCACAATCTACACTGAAGTAACCCTGTGGCCCTCAAACTGGTGGCTCTCAAAAGGGCTGACAGCTGTGGATGTACAGGCATTCCAGGGAGGGAGCTGGAGAACAGGGCGTCCTGTTTGTGGTGATGAGAGAGGAGAATGCTAGATAGTCACACCAGCGAGGGGAGCAGGGTCTCCAGAAGTCCAGGGCACAGGGGAGGTCCGAGGACAGCGGGATGCCCGGGTTGGGAAGAACTACACTAAAGACGGAGATGACCCGGGTGGCCGGTTTGTCTCCTGGAGGCTGACAGGACTACAGCAACTGTGCCACGGGAAGAACGTGTACGCAGGCCGGAGTGGGCAGAACAATGACCAGGGAATCCGGACTCGGTTGCCCAAGGGACAGTCGGAGCTCCCGGGAATCGACGAATAGCACCCGCGTAACAGGTGTTCGGGGCTTTGGACCAGTATGGAAGGAGTCCTCAGTGATGAGCACACAGACTGCTGGATACCTCACTCAGCCGCCGCAATCCTGCTCAAACCCTACAAATGGAAGGAACCCCTGAGACCGGCCTTTCTCCTACCGGACTCCGGAATTTCCGGAGGCGGGACTTCCTGCTTCTGTTGACTTAATTCCGGGGCGGAACCACGGAAAGCTACTGTGCCAAAGACGGTTAGGCCTAGCCACATCGACCGTGCTACAGCTTTCTCTGCCCCTCAGCTGCATTCCTCCTCGTTCCCTCAGCTCCGATCTGCAGGGCTCTTTACAGTCGAACAGCGGAAAAGATCGATTTTCCTTCGCCATGTGTGTCAGTCTGTTTCTCTAACCAGTAGGTGGCAGTGTTGCGCACTGTACCCGTTAGTACTGCCTCCACCCCCGCCCTTCGAGTTTGAAAAAACTCGGAATGATTTTCTTTGGGGGGGGGGGGGGAAGGACCTTTCTTTCATGCATGCGTGCGTTTGGCTACCCTTGCTAAAATTGCTTCTTTCTTCGTGTTAGGGACCCACCGAAAATGCGCAGCACTGGGATATCTTTCTACCTTTCAAGTTGCCTTTCTTAAATTGCTGCCTAGGTTCCTCGCCAACTTGGATTTCTGCGACTCTAAGTCGTCTGGCTTTTGGCTCATTCCCCCCCCCCCCCCCAGCCCCCTCCTCCCACGTAGTGATTACAGGGACCGAGGGGAAGCGGTACTGGGGGTTTTTATTTAAAGGGTACAAAAATATAGGTGGGGTGATGAAAACTCTGAAGATGGATGATACTGGCGATATCAAAGTTACACAACAGCGTGAACTTCCTGGTGGAAACGATCGATGTTGATTTAAACATGCTTAACATGGTAAATTTTGTGACGGATATTTTGCCACCACAAGCGAGAAAAAACATCTTTCAGGTGAAGGTGATAATCATAGACTTTGGTCTCAATAAGTAGTTGCACAAATGGGTGGAAATGAAATGCAGATTTCAAATAAGCCGTGAAAGAACCTGTAGATAACTACTGAAAAGGTACATTACCCCTCTTGTCTTGCTTGATCTGGGTCGGCCTGCATTCCCTCCTCATTGTCTCATCCCCTGTAGGTACCTTTTGTCTCAGTCACTGTGCTGCACTGGGCTGGAAGCAGTGCTCCTCTGTATCCACATGTGCACATGTCGGTGCACAGGACACTTGGAACAAGCACATTTATTGGAGTCAGGACCCGGTGTCTGTGGGCAGCCTCAGACAATACATCCTATGGTTTCGTTTCTACTTCTTTTTCTGGTTTGGGTTTTTTTCCTTCAGATTGATGAAGCTTCAGTTACCCTGGTTACCAGTTTTGGTTTTTGTTAATCTCAATGTCTGATCACAGAAAGAGAGGGGGATGGAGACAAGTGCTTTCTCATCTGACCGGACCTTCAGAGGGGCTGATGCCTGAGGTTGAGCAGAAGAATGTTGCCAAGACAACAGAATCCCTCACTCCCTTCCAGCACACAGGCCCTTCTCCCTCCCTCTCCCAGCCTGCTAGATCTCCTACGAGAATGGAAATGTGCTTGGGCTAGATGGGAAGAGATAGATGTACAGTAGAGGATTCAAAGAGAGAGGTGTAAACTTGGGATGCCCTCAGAAGGGACTGGGGGAGGAACCAAAGCCCCAAAGAAACCATCCTAGAAAGCACTGAGATCCCAGGAGGCTATGAAAGCTATGAAAGCAGAGTGGCTCCAATGTGCTTTTATGATTTTCTCCAGCTCTACAGGAGGCTACACCATTTTCTGAGGACAAGCTCTACCGCTCAGGCCCTGGACAACAGGGCCTGTGTTGTTAAAGGAGACTGGAACCTGGCATTGCTCGTGGAGAGGACAATGACAGAGTCGAGTCGGACCTGCTCAGCTCAGTGACAGCTCTCATGAGTTACTCCGCTCTGTGTGTCTGTCTGGTCTGCACTTCCTTCTGTGCCCCACTGTTGGGATCCATTTATGGACATGAAACGTTGTCCTAGTTAAGTGAGATGAAAAGGCAAGGATGCCCCATTCTCCCCTAACATGGACTGATTGGAGGGTGGACAGAGCAGGACCTGTGGGGATGGTGAGCTGGGAATCACAGATTCACTAGTGCTTCTTGGACCACAAGGGCACTGTGGTTAATTTATTCTCTCTAGCTGATGTGATCTTTATCGTGACTGTCCTCTCTTAGGACTGCATAGAAAAGGAACAAAAAGCACACAGATATCATTGCTGAGCTGGTAAGCGTGTTCGATATCGATCATGTGACTGGTCTAGTTGAGGATGCCCACTCACTCAGATTTCGACCAAACCTCCCTACTTGCCTCCAAGGTGGGGAAGGTGTATTGTGGTTTACAAGTCTCCTGGGTGATGTTGGAAGGGGGGTTTGTGAAATTCTTAAGTTGCTCACAGTGTTCTGGGTGGTTTCTAGGGAAGGAGGATTCTCGTCTCCCTGGTCCACCTGGTGAAGTTACCTGCACCATGTGTGCATTTCACTAGTGAAACTTACATGTCCCTGTCTTCCTTTTCATGGGCACAGGATGCCCCCTGGCTCACTTAGCCTCAGCTCACCTGTGCTGGCATCTGTAGACCTCTCGGATTCTTGGTCTCAACCTCCATCACCACCCTTGACAGGGCCTTTGCTTCACAGCCTCAGCTGCAGGGTCTAGTCCTTTGCCTATTTAGACCTCATTCATGGACCCTTTCATGTGGCCTCAGTCACTTTCCACATTTCCTCTACTGGGAATGCAGCCCCTGAGGTGAGACAGCACAGCGGGAGCCAGGATCAGCTCCAGAAAGCTAAGTTCCTAAACTTCAGCCATCCCTCTGCCCAAAGAGACTGCTGGGTCAGCCTGCAAAGTGAACTCCTCTGAGTCCCAAACGCAAATCGGTGCAAAATCCTTTCCTCCACTTGTCTGATACATCTCACTTGTCCCCTCCCATTCAGGGGAGTCTGACCTGAGAGCCTTACCTCCATCGGCCACCTCTTTGTGTCATGTACTCCTCCAATACTGGGAGACAACATTCATCTTTGCTTGACCTTCATGCTGACAAGACTCGTATATAGTATATCCAGATCCCAAAGGGAAAGCTTTAGGATTTGCTTATTATTATTATTATTATTAAGCAAAAAGGGATTGGCTAGCTGAGAAAGAAACATAAAAGAGAGAGGATTACCAGTCAGTCCATGCACCCTTGTGCCATTGTCAGTACGGACGATCTATAAAAGTAAACTCAGAGTTCAAAGACAGACACCATGTTTTAAAAGGGTCCTAGGAGATGCTTGTCAGCAATTGTAACATCCGTACCCAGAGAGCTTCAATCCTAAATCCTCTGCTCCCACCAGCACCTGGACACTCGGCAGCAGAGATGAACTTACCCAAAGCTTGTGATGTTTTCCAAGAGTTCTGGGGCAAATCTGGGTGTGTCTTCCTAGGTGACTAGTCCAGGAGTATTTGGAGGTTTGGCAACCTGTTTTTCCAGTCTCCTATTTACCACATAATGAATTAAACCGGCAGCACGGAGACTGGCTCCATAGTTTAATCGTTCAAAGTAACTACTTTTCTCATTACCGGGGGAAGCACAGTCTACATGACTGGAAAACAGAATTAAAGAACAACTGCCCTAAAGGTAAAATCCCCAAAATGAAAGTGTTTGCTTGAGAACTTCGCATTCTGGGCACAATGCCTTTAGTGGCCTTCCTGCTGGAGTTACAATACAGGTTCCTGGCTCGGTCCTAACCAGGACAGTTTCTCCCTAGCTAGTTCCATGGATGTGGGTCCCATACAGACAATACACGTGGGAACACTCTGGCCTCCAGCAGCTCTTCTCAGGCTCCTGATTCTCCCACAGGCAGTCACTCACAATGCGAAGCAATGATTTATCAAACATCCTGAGAACTCCTGGTGCCAGCTTTGTTCTGAAAATAGTTTCATTCACCTTACGGGCACATGCCCTGACTGTCCTAAGTGCAGATGGAGAAACCAAGTCACAGGGACACTAAGGAACGCGCCTGCT
This sequence comes from Prionailurus viverrinus, assembly GCF_022837055.1. Classification (NCBI taxonomy): domain Eukaryota; kingdom Metazoa; phylum Chordata; class Mammalia; order Carnivora; family Felidae; genus Prionailurus; species Prionailurus viverrinus. The sequence continues at coordinate 42,751,293 of NC_062579.1, read as the reverse complement.
GCTATGCAGCCTGCGAGTTCACTAGATGAAGTCTTGAGAGCACTGCTGCCCACCCTAGGTGTCCTTATGATGGGCCAACCTCTTCTCTTTCTTTCTCTCATTCATCATGGGTATCTCATTTTAAGCAGCAAGTGAAGTAATTTAACGACTGAGAAGAAAGTTTTTTGTGTGTCATTAGTACAAACACCTCAAAACCTGCAGGAGTTACCATGGGGCACACGTGTTCCTGTGGGTTTAAAGGGAGATTATCCAGGAACCCTCCCCCGCCCCAGTGATACCCTTTCAGTAACCCACAACAAAGCAACAACAGGTGTCAGGTGACCTTTTATTCGGCATTCCATAACATTAATGAGAGCCCCTCTTAATAGGTGTGTGGTGCTCTTGTACAAGCTGGTCACGTAGCACTTATCTGGGGAGTGAGAGAATACAAACCAACCAACCAACCAACCAACCAAGGAATAAGCAAATTAGTGGGCTGTAAGGAAGAAAATAACCCAGGTCCTAGGCCAGGAACAACCTACTTTACACAAGGTGGTCACGGAGAGCCTCTCTGAGGAGGCAATAATGGAGCAGAAACCAGAAGGTTAGAAGGAACCCACCATGTAAGGATCCAGGGAGAGACTCTTCCAGGCAGAGACAACTGTGATCACCAATGTCCTAAGGAGGGAAGAAGCATGTGCAAGGAACGGGAGTAGGCCAGAGTTACTGCCGTGAAGACAAGAGATGAGCAGTTTATTTGGATACGAAAACAGTAGCAGTAGATGAGCACAGAACGGGATGGATACAGGATGTTTTCAGAAGATCGAATCCAGAGGACGTGGTGCTGGGTTGCAGTGGAGACCAAAGGAACACGTCACATGAAGAGGCGTGCTTGGGACATGTTAAGTGTCTGGTCCCTTCTGGTCATCCAGCAAAGACACAGACAAATGTGGATCTCAGGGGACAGGTTGATGCGTGAGGTACGAACGTGGGAGGTCCCGTTGTGTCCATGCTCTGTGCTGGCACCAAGGATGAAACAACCCACAGAGAGAGTGTAGATGGGAAGGGCCCTGTTAAAAGCCCTGTGGAATAGGGAGTGAGCAATAAACACTGACAAGGAGCACAGTGGCCACTGGGGTTGCGAGAACATCACCCAAAGAGTAAATTTTCAAATAGGCCAAAGTACAAATTAGAAGAAAGGGAGGGAGGGACATTTTCAAGAACCAGGCAATTGTTAAGTGTACCAGAGCTATCTGAGAGGTACAGTAGGTTGAGGAGAGGACATCATCAAAGGGATTCACTGGTGCCCTTGACAGCTGTTTTCATTTGGGGGGCAGGCTGATAGAAGCTGGACTGGAGAAGTTAGCAAAAAAAAAAAAAAAAAAAGTTACAGAACAAGGGAAGACTTGCTGTTTACAGCAAGCGAAATGTGGCAGTGTCTCAGAAAGATATGGGATAAGGGATGGCTTTACGTTTTACTGCCTCTTGTATCATAGATAACAGAATGATGGAGAAATAAATGGATAGGTGATCATTGGAATCATTGCAAAGTCCTACTCCTCCTCCAGAAGATGGGCATGGGATCCAGGTGAAGGGCCTGGCCTCAGGTAGGATAAGGTCCTTTATTCCACAGGGATAGCAGAGATACAGGTGCAGATCAGGTGTTGCTGTGAAGTGGTGAGAGTTCCTGTCTGATAACTGCTCTTTTTTCTTTTCTTCTTCTTCTTCTTCTTCTTCTTCTTCTTCTTTTTAACGTATTACCATTGAACTTCTTGAGAAGCGTGGGTCATGGAGCACTAGAAGGTTACTGCAGATAGAGAAAAGATACAGGTCAGGAGGTTGCAGGATTTCGTCTTTATTAGGGTGTACCAGGAGAGGAGAGAGGAAGGAGCAAAGACCTGTTTTGCGCGGGACAATTTATAGCCCCTTAAGCTGGCCTAATAGAATGTGACATGACCTAGTGGCCATGGAACCGGGGGTTCCCTAAAGGGCTTAATGCCTAGGCTGTAGACGCAGTAGAGGGAGGGGGCTGGAGAACAGGCCTTTTGGGGGTGACGAGAGAGAGGAATGCTAGACAGCGACTCCAGGGAGGGGAGCGGGGTTCCTGATGTCCAGGGTCCAAGGCAGGTCCATGGGCAGCTGGATATTCGTGTTGGGGAGAACAACCCTGAGGACGGAGAGGACCGGGGGTGGCCGGTTCGTCTTCTAGGGCCTTGATAGGCCTGGAGGCAGCAGGGGAGGGAGGGCTGAGAGGAGGATAGCAACTGTGCCTTGGGACCAACGTTCACAGGCTGGAGTGGGCAGAACAATGACCAGGGGATTCGGACACGCCTCGCCCAAAGGACGGTCTGAGAGTCCGGGGATCGAGGAATAGCAGCCGGATAACAGGGGTTTGGGGCCTTGGACGAGTATGGAAACCGTCTTCAGAGCTGGGCACACAGACTGGCAAGGACCTCACTCAGTCGCCGGAACCAGGCTCAGACCCTCACAATTGGAACGCATCCCGAAGCCCTGCCTTTTCCTCTACCGGGCGCCGGAACTTCCGGACGCGGGCCTTCCTGCTTCTGTTGGCTTAGTTCCGGGGCGGGACCATAGAAGGCTATTGTGCCGAAGACCGTTCGGCCGGGCCACTTCGATTGTACCGCAGCCTTCGCTCCCCCTCAGCAGCATTCCTCTTTGCCACCTCAGCTATGATCTGCAGGGCTCTTTACAGGCGAACAGAGGAAACGACGGATTTTCCTTTGTGATGTGTGTCGTTCCGTTTCTCTGGCCAGTAGGTGGCAGTGTTGCGCACTGTACCAGTTCGGACCACCCCTTCCCCCGCCTTCCGAGTTTGAAAAAACTCAGAGCTGCCTTCTTTTTAAAACAACAACAACAACAACAAAACAAAAACAGGACCTTCCTTTTACGCATGCGCGCTTTTGGCTGCCCTGGCTGGAAATAGGTTTTTTCTACGTGTTAGGGACCCAATAAAACATGCAGCCCTGGGATAAAATCTTTCTACCTTTCAACTTGCTTTTCTTAAACTGCTGCCGAGGTTCTTCACCAACTTGGATGTCTGCGTCTCTAAGTCGTCTGCTTTTTGGCTTTTCTCCACACGTAGTGATTACCAGGCGCGGAGGGGAAGCGGTACTGGGGGGGGGGGGGGTTCTTAATTAAAGAGTACAAAGATACAGGTCGGATGATGAAAATTTTGGAAATGGATGATACTGGCGATAGTTGCACAACAGTGTGAACTTCCTGATGGAACCAATCGATGCTCATTTAAACATGCTTAACATGGTACATTTTATGTGATCGGTTTTAGTACCACAAAAGGGAGAGGACACAGGTGACATAGGATAGAGTTTGTCCTAAATAAGTAGTTACACAAATAGGTGGAAATGAAATGCGGATTTCAAATAAGCCGTGAAAGAACCGGTAGATAACTACTGAAAAGGTACATTGCCCCTCTTGCCTTGCTTGATCTGGGTTGGCCTGCATTCCCTCCTCATTGTCTCATCAGGTCTCCCCCTTGGTACCTATTGCCTCAGTCAGTGTGCTGCTCTGGGCTGGAAGCAGTGCTCCTCTGTATCCACGTGTGCGTGTGTAACAAGCACATTTACTGACAGTCAGGACCCTTTCTCTATGGGTGGCCTCCCACGATACATCCTGTGGTTTAGTTTCTACTCCCTTTTGTGGCTTGGGCTTTTTTCCTCTTGAGTCAGATGGATGAAGCTTCAGTTACCCTGGTAACCATTTTTCTCTTTTTAAATCATCTCAACGTCTCATCACAAAAAGACAAGGAGAGGGAGACAAGTGCTTTCCCATCTATCCTGGACCTTCAGGCAAGCTGACGCCTGAGGCTGAGTGACCCAGTGAGGAGCTGCAGAAGAATGTTGCCATGACAACAGAATGGCTCACCCCCTTCCAGCACACAGCCCCTTCTCCCTCCCTCTCACTGCCTGATAGATCTCACTTCAGAATGGGAATGTGCTTTGGCTAGGACTGAAGGGATAGGTGTATGGTAGAGGATGGAAGGAGAGAGGTATAGTCCTGAGATGCCTTCAGAAGGAACTGGGGGAGGAACCACAGCCCCCCCCCCCAAAAAAGCATCCTGCACAACAGTGAGGTCCCAGAAGGCTACGGAAGCAATGAAAGCAGAGTAGCTCTAATGTGTTTGTGATTTTCTCCAGCCCTAAAGGATGCTACAGCATTTTATGCATGGCTCAGGCCCTGGAAAAAAGGGGCCTGTGTTGTTAAAGGAGAATGGAGCCTGGCATCACTCGTGGAGGGCATGACAGACTTGAGAAGGACCTGCTCACCTCAGTGACAGCTCTTATGAGTTACTCCGCTGTGTCTGTCTGGTCTGCTCTTCCTTCCGTGCTCTGCTTTGGGGGTCCATTTCTGGGACATGAAACGTTGTCCTAGTTAAAGGAGAGGACAAGGCAAGGATGCCCCATCCTCCTCTAACATGGACTGATTGGAGGGTGGACAGAGCAGGGGCCTGTGGGGATGGTGAGCTGGGATCACAGATTCACCAGTGCTCCTCAGACCACAAGGGCACGGTGGGTAATTGATTCTCTCTGGCTGATGTGATCTTCATGATTATTCACTCTCAGGACTACACAGAAAAGGAGCAAAAACCCCACTGAATTCATTGATGATCTGCTAAGCATCTTTGATATCAATCATGTGACTGGTCTAGCTGAGGAAGTGCTCAGTCGCTCAGATTTCCACCACACCTTCCTTCTTGCCTCCAAGTGGGGAAGGTGTATGTGTGGCTTACAAGTCTCCCCGGGTGGTGCTGGGATGGGGTGTATGAAATCCTTATGTTGCTCACAGTGTCCTGGGTGGTTTCTGAGGGAAGGAGGACTCTTGTGTCCCTGGTCCACCTGGTGAAGTGACCTGCACCACCTTGCATGTGGCTGGTGAAACCTGCTTTTTCCTCTCTCCTCTTGGCCAGTACCTGCTGCTTCCTGGCTGACCCAGCCTCAGCTCACCTGTGTTGGCATGTGGAGACCTCTTGGATTCTTGGTCTCAACGTCCATCACTTCTGTGGGAAGGGCTGTTGCTCCACAGCCTCAGCTGCAGGGTCACCTAGTCTGCTGCATGCTTAGTCCTCCTTCATTAACCCCTGATGGGGAGTCACTCACTTTCCACATTTCCTTACCTGGGGATGCAGCCTCTGGGAGGTCACAGCACAGCAGGAGCCAAGATCAGCTCCAGAAAGCTAAGTTCCTAAACCTCAGCCATCCCTCTGCCCAAAGAGACTGCTGGGTCAGCCTGCAAAGTGAACTCCTCTGAGTCCCAAACGCAAATCGGTGCAAAATCCTTTCCTCCACTTGTCTGATACATCTCACTTGTCCCCTCCCATTCAGGGGAGTCTGACCTGAGAGCCTTACCTCCATCGGCCACCTCTTTGTGTCATGTACTCCTCCAATACTGGGAGACAACATTCATCTTTGCTTGACCTTCATGCTGACAAGACTCGTATATAGTATATCCAGATCCCAAAGGGAAAGCTTTAGGATTTGCTTTTTTTGTTTCTTATTTTTATTAAGCAAAAAGGGATTGGCTAGCTGAGAAAGAAACATAAAAGAGAGAGGATTACCAGTCAGTCCATGCACCCTTGTGCCATCGTCAGCAGGGACGATCCATAAAAATAAACTCAGAGTTCGAAGACAGACACCATGTTTTAAAAGGTTCCTAGGAGATGCTTGTCAGCAATTGTAACGTCAGTACCCAGAGAGCTTCAATCCTAAGTCTTCTGCTCCCACCAGTGCCTGGTAACTATTAAGGATACTCAGGCAGCAGAGATGAACTTACCCAAAGCCTGTGATGTCTTCCAGGAGTTCTGGGGCAAACCTGGGTGTGTCTTCCTAGGTGACCAGTCCAGGAGTATCTTGGAGGTTTGGCAACCTTTTTTCCAGTCTCCTATTTACCACATAATCAATTAAAAGAGCAGCACTTGGGGCGCCTAGGTGGCTCAGTTAGTTAAGCTTCTTACTTGGGGGCTGAGGTCATGATCTCAGGTTTGTGTGTTTGAGTCCTGCATGGGGCTTTAGGGCTCTGTGCTGACAGCTCAGAACCTGGAGACTGCTTCGGAATCCTTTTCTCCCTCTCTCTGGTCCTCCCCTGCTGGCGCTCTATCTCTGTCTCTCAAAAATAAATAAACATATTTTTTTTTAAAGCACTTGAGATTGGCTCAATACGTTAATCTTTCAAAAACAAAACTTTTCTCATTACGTGGGGATGAGGGGAGCACAATCTACACTGAAGTAACCCTGTGGCCCTCAAACTGGTGGCTCTCAAAAGGGCTGACAGCTGTGGATGTACAGGCATTCCAGGGAGGGAGCTGGAGAACAGGGCGTCCTGTTTGTGGTGATGAGAGAGGAGAATGCTAGATAGTCACACCAGCGAGGGGAGCAGGGTCTCCAGAAGTCCAGGGCACAGGGGAGGTCCGAGGACAGCGGGATGCCCGGGTTGGGAAGAACTACACTAAAGACGGAGATGACCCGGGTGGCCGGTTTGTCTCCTGGAGGCTGACAGGACTACAGCAACTGTGCCACGGGAAGAACGTGTACGCAGGCCGGAGTGGGCAGAACAATGACCAGGGAATCCGGACTCGGTTGCCCAAGGGACAGTCGGAGCTCCCGGGAATCGACGAATAGCACCCGCGTAACAGGTGTTCGGGGCTTTGGACCAGTATGGAAGGAGTCCTCAGTGATGAGCACACAGACTGCTGGATACCTCACTCAGCCGCCGCAATCCTGCTCAAACCCTACAAATGGAAGGAACCCCTGAGACCGGCCTTTCTCCTACCGGACTCCGGAATTTCCGGAGGCGGGACTTCCTGCTTCTGTTGACTTAATTCCGGGGCGGAACCACGGAAAGCTACTGTGCCAAAGACGGTTAGGCCTAGCCACATCGACCGTGCTACAGCTTTCTCTGCCCCTCAGCTGCATTCCTCCTCGTTCCCTCAGCTCCGATCTGCAGGGCTCTTTACAGTCGAACAGCGGAAAAGATCGATTTTCCTTCGCCATGTGTGTCAGTCTGTTTCTCTAACCAGTAGGTGGCAGTGTTGCGCACTGTACCCGTTAGTACTGCCTCCACCCCCGCCCTTCGAGTTTGAAAAAACTCGGAATGATTTTCTTTGGGGGGGGGGGGGGAAGGACCTTTCTTTCATGCATGCGTGCGTTTGGCTACCCTTGCTAAAATTGCTTCTTTCTTCGTGTTAGGGACCCACCGAAAATGCGCAGCACTGGGATATCTTTCTACCTTTCAAGTTGCCTTTCTTAAATTGCTGCCTAGGTTCCTCGCCAACTTGGATTTCTGCGACTCTAAGTCGTCTGGCTTTTGGCTCATTCCCCCCCCCCCCCCCCAGCCCCCTCCTCCCACGTAGTGATTACAGGGACCGAGGGGAAGCGGTACTGGGGGTTTTTATTTAAAGGGTACAAAAATATAGGTGGGGTGATGAAAACTCTGAAGATGGATGATACTGGCGATATCAAAGTTACACAACAGCGTGAACTTCCTGGTGGAAACGATCGATGTTGATTTAAACATGCTTAACATGGTAAATTTTGTGACGGATATTTTGCCACCACAAGCGAGAAAAAACATCTTTCAGGTGAAGGTGATAATCATAGACTTTGGTCTCAATAAGTAGTTGCACAAATGGGTGGAAATGAAATGCAGATTTCAAATAAGCCGTGAAAGAACCTGTAGATAACTACTGAAAAGGTACATTACCCCTCTTGTCTTGCTTGATCTGGGTCGGCCTGCATTCCCTCCTCATTGTCTCATCCCCTGTAGGTACCTTTTGTCTCAGTCACTGTGCTGCACTGGGCTGGAAGCAGTGCTCCTCTGTATCCACATGTGCACATGTCGGTGCACAGGACACTTGGAACAAGCACATTTATTGGAGTCAGGACCCGGTGTCTGTGGGCAGCCTCAGACAATACATCCTATGGTTTCGTTTCTACTTCTTTTTCTGGTTTGGGTTTTTTTCCTTCAGATTGATGAAGCTTCAGTTACCCTGGTTACCAGTTTTGGTTTTTGTTAATCTCAATGTCTGATCACAGAAAGAGAGGGGGATGGAGACAAGTGCTTTCTCATCTGACCGGACCTTCAGAGGGGCTGATGCCTGAGGTTGAGCAGAAGAATGTTGCCAAGACAACAGAATCCCTCACTCCCTTCCAGCACACAGGCCCTTCTCCCTCCCTCTCCCAGCCTGCTAGATCTCCTACGAGAATGGAAATGTGCTTGGGCTAGATGGGAAGAGATAGATGTACAGTAGAGGATTCAAAGAGAGAGGTGTAAACTTGGGATGCCCTCAGAAGGGACTGGGGGAGGAACCAAAGCCCCAAAGAAACCATCCTAGAAAGCACTGAGATCCCAGGAGGCTATGAAAGCTATGAAAGCAGAGTGGCTCCAATGTGCTTTTATGATTTTCTCCAGCTCTACAGGAGGCTACACCATTTTCTGAGGACAAGCTCTACCGCTCAGGCCCTGGACAACAGGGCCTGTGTTGTTAAAGGAGACTGGAACCTGGCATTGCTCGTGGAGAGGACAATGACAGAGTCGAGTCGGACCTGCTCAGCTCAGTGACAGCTCTCATGAGTTACTCCGCTCTGTGTGTCTGTCTGGTCTGCACTTCCTTCTGTGCCCCACTGTTGGGATCCATTTATGGACATGAAACGTTGTCCTAGTTAAGTGAGATGAAAAGGCAAGGATGCCCCATTCTCCCCTAACATGGACTGATTGGAGGGTGGACAGAGCAGGACCTGTGGGGATGGTGAGCTGGGAATCACAGATTCACTAGTGCTTCTTGGACCACAAGGGCACTGTGGTTAATTTATTCTCTCTAGCTGATGTGATCTTTATCGTGACTGTCCTCTCTTAGGACTGCATAGAAAAGGAACAAAAAGCACACAGATATCATTGCTGAGCTGGTAAGCGTGTTCGATATCGATCATGTGACTGGTCTAGTTGAGGATGCCCACTCACTCAGATTTCGACCAAACCTCCCTACTTGCCTCCAAGGTGGGGAAGGTGTATTGTGGTTTACAAGTCTCCTGGGTGATGTTGGAAGGGGGGTTTGTGAAATTCTTAAGTTGCTCACAGTGTTCTGGGTGGTTTCTAGGGAAGGAGGATTCTCGTCTCCCTGGTCCACCTGGTGAAGTTACCTGCACCATGTGTGCATTTCACTAGTGAAACTTACATGTCCCTGTCTTCCTTTTCATGGGCACAGGATGCCCCCTGGCTCACTTAGCCTCAGCTCACCTGTGCTGGCATCTGTAGACCTCTCGGATTCTTGGTCTCAACCTCCATCACCACCCTTGACAGGGCCTTTGCTTCACAGCCTCAGCTGCAGGGTCTAGTCCTTTGCCTATTTAGACCTCATTCATGGACCCTTTCATGTGGCCTCAGTCACTTTCCACATTTCCTCTACTGGGAATGCAGCCCCTGAGGTGAGACAGCACAGCGGGAGCCAGGATCAGCTCCAGAAAGCTAAGTTCCTAAACTTCAGCCATCCCTCTGCCCAAAGAGACTGCTGGGTCAGCCTGCAAAGTGAACTCCTCTGAGTCCCAAACGCAAATCGGTGCAAAATCCTTTCCTCCACTTGTCTGATACATCTCACTTGTCCCCTCCCATTCAGGGGAGTCTGACCTGAGAGCCTTACCTCCATCGGCCACCTCTTTGTGTCATGTACTCCTCCAATACTGGGAGACAACATTCATCTTTGCTTGACCTTCATGCTGACAAGACTCGTATATAGTATATCCAGATCCCAAAGGGAAAGCTTTAGGATTTGCTTATTATTATTATTATTATTAAGCAAAAAGGGATTGGCTAGCTGAGAAAGAAACATAAAAGAGAGAGGATTACCAGTCAGTCCATGCACCCTTGTGCCATTGTCAGTACGGACGATCTATAAAAGTAAACTCAGAGTTCAAAGACAGACACCATGTTTTAAAAGGGTCCTAGGAGATGCTTGTCAGCAATTGTAACATCCGTACCCAGAGAGCTTCAATCCTAAATCCTCTGCTCCCACCAGCACCTGGACACTCGGCAGCAGAGATGAACTTACCCAAAGCTTGTGATGTTTTCCAAGAGTTCTGGGGCAAATCTGGGTGTGTCTTCCTAGGTGACTAGTCCAGGAGTATTTGGAGGTTTGGCAACCTGTTTTTCCAGTCTCCTATTTACCACATAATGAATTAAACCGGCAGCACGGAGACTGGCTCCATAGTTTAATCGTTCAAAGTAACTACTTTTCTCATTACCGGGGGAAGCACAGTCTACATGACTGGAAAACAGAATTAAAGAACAACTGCCCTAAAGGTAAAATCCCCAAAATGAAAGTGTTTGCTTGAGAACTTCGCATTCTGGGCACAATGCCTTTAGTGGCCTTCCTGCTGGAGTTACAATACAGGTTCCTGGCTCGGTCCTAACCAGGACAGTTTCTCCCTAGCTAGTTCCATGGATGTGGGTCCCATACAGACAATACACGTGGGAACACTCTGGCCTCCAGCAGCTCTTCTCAGGCTCCTGATTCTCCCACAGGCAGTCACTCACAATGCGAAGCAATGATTTATCAAACATCCTGAGAACTCCTGGTGCCAGCTTTGTTCTGAAAATAGTTTCATTCACCTTACGGGCACATGCCCTGACTGTCCTAAGTGCAGATGGAGAAACCAAGTCACAGGGACACTAAGGAACGCGCCTGCTGCTATGCAGCCTGCGAGTTCACTAGATGAAGTCTTGAGAGCACTGCTGCCCACCCTAGGTGTCCTTATGATGGGCCAACCTCTTCTCTTTCTTTCTCTCATTCATCATGGGTATCTCATTTTAAGCAGCAAGTGAAGTAATTTAACGACTGAGAAGAAAGTTTTTTGTGTGTCATTAGTACAAACACCTCAAAACCTGCAGGAGTTACCATGGGGCACACGTGTTCCTGTGGGTTTAAAGGGAGATTATCCAGGAACCCTCCCCCGCCCCAGTGATACCCTTTCAGTAACCCACAACAAAGCAACAACAGGTGTCAGGTGACCTTTTATTCGGCATTCCATAACATTAATGAGAGCCCCTCTTAATAGGTGTGTGGTGCTCTTGTACAAGCTGGTCACGTAGCACTTATCTGGGGAGTGAGAGAATACAAACCAACCAACCAACCAACCAACCAAGGAATAAGCAAATTAGTGGGCTGTAAGGAAGAAAATAACCCAGGTCCTAGGCCAGGAACAACCTACTTTACACAAGGTGGTCACGGAGAGCCTCTCTGAGGAGGCAATAATGGAGCAGAAACCAGAAGGTTAGAAGGAACCCACCATGTAAGGATCCAGGGAGAGACTCTTCCAGGCAGAGACAACTGTGATCACCAATGTCCTAAGGAGGGAAGAAGCATGTGCAAGGAACGGGAGTAGGCCAGAGTTACTGCCGTGAAGACAAGAGATGAGCAGTTTATTTGGATACGAAAACAGTAGCAGTAGATGAGCACAGAACGGGATGGATACAGGATGTTTTCAGAAGATCGAATCCAGAGGACGTGGTGCTGGGTTGCAGTGGAGACCAAAGGAACACGTCACATGAAGAGGCGTGCTTGGGACATGTTAAGTGTCTGCTCCCTTCTGGTCATCCAGCAAAGACACAGACAAATGTGGATCTCAGGGGACAGGTTGATGCGTGAGGTACGAACGTGGGAGGTCCCGTTGTGTCCATGCTCTGTGCTGGCACCAAGGATGAAACAACCCACAGAGAGAGTGTAGATGGGAAGGGCCCTGTTAAAAGCCCTGTGGAATAGGGAGTGAGCAATAAACACTGACAAGGAGCACAGTGGCCACTGGGGTTGCGAGAACATCACCCAAAGAGTAAATTTTCAAATAGGCCAAAGTACAAATTAGAAGAAAGGGAGGGAGGGACATTTTCAAGAACCAGGCAATTGTTAAGTGTACCAGAGCTATCTGAGAGGTACAGTAGGTTGAGGAGAGGACATCATCAAAGGGATTCACTGGTGCCCTTGACAGCTGTTTTCATTTGGGGGGCAGGCTGATAGAAGCTGGACTGGAGAAGTTAGCAAAAAAAAAAAAAAAAAAGTTACAGAACAAGGGAAGACTTGCTGTTTACAGCAAGCGAAATGTGGCAGTGTCTCAGAAAGATATGGGATAAGGGATGGCTTTACGTTTTACTGCCTCTTGTATCATAGATAACAGAATGATGGAGAAATAAATGGATAGGTGATCATTGGAATCATTGCAAAGTCCTACTCCTCCTCCAGAAGATGGGCATGGGATCCAGGTGAAGGGCCTGGCCTCAGGTAGGATAAGGTCCTTTATTCCACAGGGATAGCAGAGATACAGGTGCAGATCAGGTGTTGCTGTGAAGTGGTGAGAGTTCCTGTCTGATAACTGCTCTTTTTTCTTTTCTTCTTCTTCTTCTTCTTCTTCTTCTTCTTCTTCTTTTTAACGTATTACCATTGAACTTCTTGAGAAGCGTGGGTCATGGAGCACTAGAAGGTTACTGCAGATAGAGAAAAGATACAGGTCAGGAGGTTGCAGGATTTCGTCTTTATTAGGGTGTACCAGGAGAGGAGAGAGGAAGGAGCAAAGACCTGTTTTGCGCGGGACAATTTATAGCCCCTTAAGCTGGCCTAATAGAATGTGACATGACCTAGTGGCCATGGAACCGGGGGTTCCCTAAAGGGCTTAATGCCTAGGCTGTAGACGCAGTAGAGGGAGGGGGCTGGAGAACAGGCCTTTTGGGGGTGACGAGAGAGAGGAATGCTAGACAGCGACTCCAGGGAGGGGAGCGGGGTTCCTGATGTCCAGGGTCCAAGGCAGGTCCATGGGCAGCTGGATATTCGTGTTGGGGAGAACAACCCTGAGGACGGAGAGGACCGGGGGTGGCCGGTTCGTCTTCTAGGGCCTTGATAGGCCTGGAGGCAGCAGGGGAGGGAGGGCTGAGAGGAGGATAGCAACTGTGCCTTGGGACCAACGTTCACAGGCTGGAGTGGGCAGAACAATGACCAGGGGATTCGGACACGCCTCGCCCAAAGGACGGTCTGAGAGTCCGGGGATCGAGGAATAGCAGCCGGATAACAGGGGTTTGGGGCCTTGGACGAGTATGGAAACCGTCTTCAGAGCTGGGCACACAGACTGGCAAGGACCTCACTCAGTCGCCGGAACCAGGCTCAGACCCTCACAATTGGAACGCATCCCGAAGCCCTGCCTTTTCCTCTACCGGGCGCCGGAACTTCCGGACGCGGGCCTTCCTGCTTCTGTTGGCTTAGTTCCGGGGCGGGACCATAGAAGGCTATTGTGCCGAAGACCGTTCGGCCGGGCCACTTCGATTGTACCGCAGCCTTCGCTCCCCCTCAGCAGCATTCCTCTTTGCCACCTCAGCTATGATCTGCAGGGCTCTTTACAGGCGAACAGAGGAAACGACGGATTTTCCTTTGTGATGTGTGTCGTTCCGTTTCTCTGGCCAGTAGGTGGCAGTGTTGCGCACTGTACCAGTTCGGACCACCCCTTCCCCCGCCTTCCGAGTTTGAAAAAACTCAGAGCTGCCTTCTTTTTAAAACAACAACAACAACAACAAAACAAAAACAGGACCTTCCTTTTACGCATGCGCGCTTTTGGCTGCCCTGGCTGGAAATAGGTTTTTTCTACGTGTTAGGGACCCAATAAAACATGCAGCCCTGGGATAAAATCTTTCTACCTTTCAACTTGCTTTTCTTAAACTGCTGCCGAGGTTCTTCACCAACTTGGATGTCTGCGTCTCTAAGTCGTCTGCTTTTTGGCTTTTCTCCACACGTAGTGATTACCAGGCGCGGAGGGGAAGCGGTACTGGGGGGGGGGGGGGGTTCTTAATTAAAGAGTACAAAGATACAGGTCGGATGATGAAAATTTTGGAAATGGATGATACTGGCGATAGTTGCACAACAGTGTGAACTTCCTGATGGAACCAATCGATGCTCATTTAAACATGCTTAACATGGTACATTTTATGTGATCGGTTTTAGTACCACAAAAGGGAGAGGACACAGGTGACATAGGATAGAGTTTGTCCTAAATAAGTAGTTACACAAATAGGTGGAAATGAAATGCGGATTTCAAATAAGCCGTGAAAGAACCGGTAGATAACTACTGAAAAGGTACATTGCCCCTCTTGCCTTGCTTGATCTGGGTTGGCCTGCATTCCCTCCTCATTGTCTCATCAGGTCTCCCCCTTGGTACCTATTGCCTCAGTCAGTGTGCTGCTCTGGGCTGGAAGCAGTGCTCCTCTGTATCCACGTGTGCGTGTGTAACAAGCACATTTACTGACAGTCAGGACCCTTTCTCTATGGGTGGCCTCCCACGATACATCCTGTGGTTTACTTTCTACTCCCTTTTGTGGCTTGGGCTTTTTTCCTCTTGAGTCAGATGGATGAAGCTTCAGTTACCCTGGTAACCATTTTTCTCTTTTTAAATCATCTCAACGTCTCATCACAAAAAGACAAGGAGAGGGAGACAAGTGCTTTCCCATCTATCCTGGACCTTCAGGCAAGCTGACGCCTGAGGCTGAGTGACCCAGTGAGGAGCTGCAGAAGAATGTTGCCATGACAACAGAATGGCTCACCCCCTTCCAGCACACAGCCCCTTCTCCCTCCCTCTCACTGCCTGATAGATCTCACTTCAGAATGGGAATGTGCTTTGGCTAGGACTGAAGGGATAGGTGTATGGTAGAGGATGGAAGGAGAGAGGTATAGTCCTGAGATGCCTTCAGAAGGAACTGGGGGAGGAACCACAGCCCCCCCCCCCAAAAAAGCATCCTGCACAACAGTGAGGTCCCAGAAGGCTACGGAAGCAATGAAAGCAGAGTAGCTCTAATGTGTTTGTGATTTTCTCCAGCCCTAAAGGATGCTACAGCATTTTATGCATGGCTCAGGCCCTGGAAAAAAGGGGCCTGTGTTGTTAAAGGAGAATGGAGCCTGGCATCACTCGTGGAGGGCATGACAGACTTGAGAAGGACCTGCTCACCTCAGTGACAGCTCTTATGAGTTACTCCGCTGTGTCTGTCTGGTCTGCTCTTCCTTCCGTGCTCTGCTTTGGGGGTCCATTTCTGGGACATGAAACGTTGTCCTAGTTAAAGGAGAGGACAAGGCAAGGATGCCCCATCCTCCTCTAACATGGACTGATTGGAGGGTGGACAGAGCAGGGGCCTGTGGGGATGGTGAGCTGGGATCACAGATTCACCAGTGCTCCTCAGACCACAAGGGCACGGTGGGTAATTGATTCTCTCTGGCTGATGTGATCTTCATGATTATTCACTCTCAGGACTACACAGAAAAGGAGCAAAAACCCCACTGAATTCATTGATGATCTGCTAAGCATCTTTGATATCAATCATGTGACTGGTCTAGCTGAGGAAGTGCTCAGTCGCTCAGATTTCCACCACACCTTCCTTCTTGCCTCCAAGTGGGGAAGGTGTATGTGTGGCTTACAAGTCTCCCCGGGTGGTGCTGGGATGGGGTGTATGAAATCCTTATGTTGCTCACAGTGTCCTGGGTGGTTTCTGAGGGAAGGAGGACTCTTGTGTCCCTGGTCCACCTGGTGAAGTGACCTGCACCACCTTGCATGTGGCTGGTGAAACCTGCTTTTTCCTCTCTCCTCTTGGCCAGTACCTGCTGCTTCCTGGCTGACCCAGCCTCAGCTCACCTGTGTTGGCATGTGGAGACCTCTTGGATTCTTGGTCTCAACGTCCATCACTTCTGTGGGAAGGGCTGTTGCTCCACAGCCTCAGCTGCAGGGTCACCTAGTCTGCTGCATGCTTAGTCCTCCTTCATTAACCCCTGATGGGGAGTCACTCACTTTCCACATTTCCTTACCTGGGGATGCAGCCTCTGGGAGGTCACAGCACAGCAGGAGCCAAGATCAGCTCCAGAAAGCTAAGTTCCTAAACCTCAGCCATCCCTCTGCCCAAAGAGACTGCTGGGTCAGCCTGCAAAGTGAACTCCTCTGAGTCCCAAACGCAAATCGGTGCAAAATCCTTTCCTCCACTTGTCTGATACATCTCACTTGTCCCCTCCCATTCAGGGGAGTCTGACCTGAGAGCCTTACCTCCATCGGCCACCTCTTTGTGTCATGTACTCCTCCAATACTGGGAGACAACATTCATCTTTGCTTGACCTTCATGCTGACAAGACTCGTATATAGTATATCCAGATCCCAAAGGGAAAGCTTTAGGATTTGCTTTTTTTGTTTCTTATTTTTATTAAGCAAAAAGGGATTGGCTAGCTGAGAAAGAAACATAAAAGAGAGAGGATTACCAGTCAGTCCATGCACCCTTGTGCCATCGTCAGCAGGGACGATCCATAAAAATAAACTCAGAGTTCGAAGACAGACACCATGTTTTAAAAGGTTCCTAGGAGATGCTTGTCAGCAATTGTAACGTCAGTACCCAGAGAGCTTCAATCCTAAGTCTTCTGCTCCCACCAGTGCCTGGTAACTATTAAGGATACTCAGGCAGCAGAGATGAACTTACCCAAAGCCTGTGATGTCTTCCAGGAGTTCTGGGGCAAACCTGGGTGTGTCTTCCTAGGTGACCAGTCCAGGAGTATCTTGGAGGTTTGGCAACCTTTTTTCCAGTCTCCTATTTACCACATAATCAATTAAAAGAGCAGCACTTGGGGCGCCTAGGTGGCTCAGTTAGTTAAGCTTCTTACTTGGGGGCTGAGGTCATGATCTCAGGTTTGTGTGTTTGAGTCCTGCATGGGGCTTTAGGGCTCTGTGCTGACAGCTCAGAACCTGGAGACTGCTTCGGAATCCTTTTCTCCCTCTCTCTGGTCCTCCCCTGCTGGCGCTCTATCTCTGTCTCTCAAAAATAAATAAACATATTTTTTTTTAAAGCACTTGAGATTGGCTCAATACGTTAATCTTTCAAAAACAAAACTTTTCTCATTACGTGGGGATGAGGGGAGCACAATCTACACTGAAGTAACCCTGTGGCCCTCAAACTGGTGGCTCTCAAAAGGGCTGACAGCTGTGGATGTACAGGCATTCCAGGGAGGGAGCTGGAGAACAGGGCGTCCTGTTTGTGGTGATGAGAGAGGAGAATGCTAGATAGTCACACCAGCGAGGGGAGCAGGGTCTCCAGAAGTCCAGGGCACAGGGGAGGTCCGAGGACAGCGGGATGCCCGGGTTGGGAAGAACTACACTAAAGACGGAGATGACCCGGGTGGCCGGTTTGTCTCCTGGAGGCTGACAGGACTACAGCAACTGTGCCACGGGAAGAACGTGTACGCAGGCCGGAGTGGGCAGAACAATGACCAGGGAATCCGGACTCGGTTGCCCAAGGGACAGTCGGAGCTCCCGGGAATCGACGAATAGCACCCGCGTAACAGGTGTTCGGGGCTTTGGACCAGTATGGAAGGAGTCCTCAGTGATGAGCACACAGACTGCTGGATACCTCACTCAGCCGCCGCAATCCTGCTCAAACCCTACAAATGGAAGGAACCCCTGAGACCGGCCTTTCTCCTACCGGACTCCGGAATTTCCGGAGGCGGGACTTCCTGCTTCTGTTGACTTAATTCCGGGGCGGAACCACGGAAAGCTACTGTGCCAAAGACGGTTAGGCCTAGCCACATCGACCGTGCTACAGCTTTCTCTGCCCCTCAGCTGCATTCCTCCTCGTTCCCTCAGCTCCGATCTGCAGGGCTCTTTACAGTCGAACAGCGGAAAAGATCGATTTTCCTTCGCCATGTGTGTCAGTCTGTTTCTCTAACCAGTAGGTGGCAGTGTTGCGCACTGTACCCGTTAGTACTGCCTCCACCCCCGCCCTTCGAGTTTGAAAAAACTCGGAATGATTTTCTTTGGGGGGGGGGGGGGAAGGACCTTTCTTTCATGCATGCGTGCGTTTGGCTACCCTTGCTAAAATTGCTTCTTTCTTCGTGTTAGGGACCCACCGAAAATGCGCAGCACTGGGATATCTTTCTACCTTTCAAGTTGCCTTTCTTAAATTGCTGCCTAGGTTCCTCGCCAACTTGGATTTCTGCGACTCTAAGTCGTCTGGCTTTTGGCTCATTCCCCCCCCCCCCCCCCAGCCCCCTCCTCCCACGTAGTGATTACAGGGACCGAGGGGAAGCGGTACTGGGGGTTTTTATTTAAAGGGTACAAAAATATAGGTGGGGTGATGAAAACTCTGAAGATGGATGATACTGGCGATATCAAAGTTACACAACAGCGTGAACTTCCTGGTGGAAACGATCGATGTTGATTTAAACATGCTTAACATGGTAAATTTTGTGACGGATATTTTGCCACCACAAGCGAGAAAAAACATCTTTCAGGTGAAGGTGATAATCATAGACTTTGGTCTCAATAAGTAGTTGCACAAATGGGTGGAAATGAAATGCAGATTTCAAATAAGCCGTGAAAGAACCTGTAGATAACTACTGAAAAGGTACATTACCCCTCTTGTCTTGCTTGATCTGGGTCGGCCTGCATTCCCTCCTCATTGTCTCATCCCCTGTAGGTACCTTTTGTCTCAGTCACTGTGCTGCACTGGGCTGGAAGCAGTGCTCCTCTGTATCCACATGTGCACATGTCGGTGCACAGGACACTTGGAACAAGCACATTTATTGGAGTCAGGACCCGGTGTCTGTGGGCAGCCTCAGACAATACATCCTATGGTTTCGTTTCTACTTCTTTTTCTGGTTTGGGTTTTTTTCCTTCAGATTGATGAAGCTTCAGTTACCCTGGTTACCAGTTTTGGTTTTTGTTAATCTCAATGTCTGATCACAGAAAGAGAGGGGGATGGAGACAAGTGCTTTCTCATCTGACCGGACCTTCAGAGGGGCTGATGCCTGAGGTTGAGCAGAAGAATGTTGCCAAGACAACAGAATCCCTCACTCCCTTCCAGCACACAGGCCCTTCTCCCTCCCTCTCCCAGCCTGCTAGATCTCCTACGAGAATGGAAATGTGCTTGGGCTAGATGGGAAGAGATAGATGTACAGTAGAGGATTCAAAGAGAGAGGTGTAAACTTGGGATGCCCTCAGAAGGGACTGGGGGAGGAACCAAAGCCCCAAAGAAACCATCCTAGAAAGCACTGAGATCCCAGGAGGCTATGAAAGCTATGAAAGCAGAGTGGCTCCAATGTGCTTTTATGATTTTCTCCAGCTCTACAGGAGGCTACACCATTTTCTGAGGACAAGCTCTACCGCTCAGGCCCTGGACAACAGGGCCTGTGTTGTTAAAGGAGACTGGAACCTGGCATTGCTCGTGGAGAGGACAATGACAGAGTCGAGTCGGACCTGCTCAGCTCAGTGACAGCTCTCATGAGTTACTCCGCTCTGTGTGTCTGTCTGGTCTGCACTTCCTTCTGTGCCCCACTGTTGGGATCCATTTATGGACATGAAACGTTGTCCTAGTTAAGTGAGATGAAAAGGCAAGGATGCCCCATTCTCCCCTAACATGGACTGATTGGAGGGTGGACAGAGCAGGACCTGTGGGGATGGTGAGCTGGGAATCACAGATTCACTAGTGCTTCTTGGACCACAAGGGCACTGTGGTTAATTTATTCTCTCTAGCTGATGTGATCTTTATCGTGACTGTCCTCTCTTAGGACTGCATAGAAAAGGAACAAAAAGCACACAGATATCATTGCTGAGCTGGTAAGCGTGTTCGATATCGATCATGTGACTGGTCTAGTTGAGGATGCCCACTCACTCAGATTTCGACCAAACCTCCCTACTTGCCTCCAAGGTGGGGAAGGTGTATTGTGGTTTACAAGTCTCCTGGGTGATGTTGGAAGGGGGGTTTGTGAAATTCTTAAGTTGCTCACAGTGTTCTGGGTGGTTTCTAGGGAAGGAGGATTCTCGTCTCCCTGGTCCACCTGGTGAAGTTACCTGCACCATGTGTGCATTTCACTAGTGAAACTTACATGTCCCTGTCTTCCTTTTCATGGGCACAGGATGCCCCCTGGCTCACTTAGCCTCAGCTCACCTGTGCTGGCATCTGTAGACCTCTCGGATTCTTGGTCTCAACCTCCATCACCACCCTTGACAGGGCCTTTGCTTCACAGCCTCAGCTGCAGGGTCTAGTCCTTTGCCTATTTAGACCTCATTCATGGACCCTTTCATGTGGCCTCAGTCACTTTCCACATTTCCTCTACTGGGAATGCAGCCCCTGAGGTGAGACAGCACAGCGGGAGCCAGGATCAGCTCCAGAAAGCTAAGTTCCTAAACTTCAGCCATCCCTCTGCCCAAAGAGACTGCTGGGTCAGCCTGCAAAGTGAACTCCTCTGAGTCCCAAACGCAAATCGGTGCAAAATCCTTTCCTCCACTTGTCTGATACATCTCACTTGTCCCCTCCCATTCAGGGGAGTCTGACCTGAGAGCCTTACCTCCATCGGCCACCTCTTTGTGTCATGTACTCCTCCAATACTGGGAGACAACATTCATCTTTGCTTGACCTTCATGCTGACAAGACTCGTATATAGTATATCCAGATCCCAAAGGGAAAGCTTTAGGATTTGCTTATTATTATTATTATTATTAAGCAAAAAGGGATTGGCTAGCTGAGAAAGAAACATAAAAGAGAGAGGATTACCAGTCAGTCCATGCACCCTTGTGCCATTGTCAGTACGGACGATCTATAAAAGTAAACTCAGAGTTCAAAGACAGACACCATGTTTTAAAAGGGTCCTAGGAGATGCTTGTCAGCAATTGTAACATCCGTACCCAGAGAGCTTCAATCCTAAATCCTCTGCTCCCACCAGCACCTGGACACTCGGCAGCAGAGATGAACTTACCCAAAGCTTGTGATGTTTTCCAAGAGTTCTGGGGCAAATCTGGGTGTGTCTTCCTAGGTGACTAGTCCAGGAGTATTTGGAGGTTTGGCAACCTGTTTTTCCAGTCTCCTATTTACCACATAATGAATTAAACCGGCAGCACGGAGACTGGCTCCATAGTTTAATCGTTCAAAGTAACTACTTTTCTCATTACCGGGGGAAGCACAGTCTACATGACTGGAAAACAGAATTAAAGAACAACTGCCCTAAAGGTAAAATCCCCAAAATGAAAGTGTTTGCTTGAGAACTTCGCATTCTGGGCACAATGCCTTTAGTGGCCTTCCTGCTGGAGTTACAATACAGGTTCCTGGCTCGGTCCTAACCAGGACAGTTTCTCCCTAGCTAGTTCCATGGATGTGGGTCCCATACAGACAATACACGTGGGAACACTCTGGCCTCCAGCAGCTCTTCTCAGGCTCCTGATTCTCCCACAGGCAGTCACTCACAATGCGAAGCAATGATTTATCAAACATCCTGAGAACTCCTGGTGCCAGCTTTGTTCTGAAAATAGTTTCATTCACCTTACGGGCACATGCCCTGACTGTCCTAAGTGCAGATGGAGAAACCAAGTCACAGGGACACTAAGGAACGCGCCTGCTGCTATGCAGCCTGCGAGTTCACTAGATGAAGTCTTGAGAGCACTGCTGCCCACCCTAGGTGTCCTTATGATGGGCCAACCTCTTCTCTTTCTTTCTCTCATTCATCATGGGTATCTCATTTTAAGCAGCAAGTGAAGTAATTTAACGACTGAGAAGAAAGTTTTTTGTGTGTCATTAGTACAAACACCTCAAAACCTGCAGGAGTTACCATGGGGCACACGTGTTCCTGTGGGTTTAAAGGGAGATTATCCAGGAACCCTCCCCCGCCCCAGTGATACCCTTTCAGTAACCCACAACAAAGCAACAACAGGTGTCAGGTGACCTTTTATTCGGCATTCCATAACATTAATGAGAGCCCCTCTTAATAGGTGTGTGGTGCTCTTGTACAAGCTGGTCACGTAGCACTTATCTGGGGAGTGAGAGAATACAAACCAACCAACCAACCAACCAACCAAGGAATAAGCAAATTAGTGGGCTGTAAGGAAGAAAATAACCCAGGTCCTAGGCCAGGAACAACCTACTTTACACAAGGTGGTCACGGAGAGCCTCTCTGAGGAGGCAATAATGGAGCAGAAACCAGAAGGTTAGAAGGAACCCACCATGTAAGGATCCAGGGAGAGACTCTTCCAGGCAGAGACAACTGTGATCACCAATGTCCTAAGGAGGGAAGAAGCATGTGCAAGGAACGGGAGTAGGCCAGAGTTACTGCCGTGAAGACAAGAGATGAGCAGTTTATTTGGATACGAAAACAGTAGCAGTAGATGAGCACAGAACGGGATGGATACAGGATGTTTTCAGAAGATCGAATCCAGAGGACGTGGTGCTGGGTTGCAGTGGAGACCAAAGGAACACGTCACATGAAGAGGCGTGCTTGGGACATGTTAAGTGTCTGCTCCCTTCTGGTCATCCAGCAAAGACACAGACAAATGTGGATCTCAGGGGACAGGTTGATGCGTGAGGTACGAACGTGGGAGGTCCCGTTGTGTCCATGCTCTGTGCTGGCACCAAGGATGAAACAACCCACAGAGAGAGTGTAGATGGGAAGGGCCCTGTTAAAAGCCCTGTGGAATAGGGAGTGAGCAATAAACACTGACAAGGAGCACAGTGGCCACTGGGGTTGCGAGAACATCACCCAAAGAGTAAATTTTCAAATAGGCCAAAGTACAAATTAGAAGAAAGGGAGGGAGGGACATTTTCAAGAACCAGGCAATTGTTAAGTGTACCAGAGCTATCTGAGAGGTACAGTAGGTTGAGGAGAGGACATCATCAAAGGGATTCACTGGTGCCCTTGACAGCTGTTTTCATTTGGGGGGCAGGCTGATAGAAGCTGGACTGGAGAAGTTAGCAAAAAAAAAAAAAAAAAAGTTACAGAACAAGGGAAGACTTGCTGTTTACAGCAAGCGAAATGTGGCAGTGTCTCAGAAAGATATGGGATAAGGGATGGCTTTACGTTTTACTGCCTCTTGTATCATAGATAACAGAATGATGGAGAAATAAATGGATAGGTGATCATTGGAATCATTGCAAAGTCCTACTCCTCCTCCAGAAGATGGGCATGGGATCCAGGTGAAGGGCCTGGCCTCAGGTAGGATAAGGTCCTTTATTCCACAGGGATAGCAGAGATACAGGTGCAGATCAGGTGTTGCTGTGAAGTGGTGAGAGTTCCTGTCTGATAACTGCTCTTTTTTCTTTTCTTCTTCTTCTTCTTCTTCTTCTTCTTCTTCTTCTTCTTCTTTTTAACGTATTACCATTGAACTTCTTGAGAAGCGTGGGTCATGGAGCACTAGAAGGTTACTGCAGATAGAGAAAAGATACAGGTCAGGAGGTTGCAGGATTTCGTCTTTATTAGGGTGTACCAGGAGAGGAGAGAGGAAGGAGCAAAGACCTGTTTTGCGCGGGACAATTTATAGCCCCTTAAGCTGGCCTAATAGAATGTGACATGACCTAGTGGCCATGGAACCGGGGGTTCCCTAAAGGGCTTAATGCCTAGGCTGTAGACGCAGTAGAGGGAGGGGGCTGGAGAACAGGCCTTTTGGGGGTGACGAGAGAGAGGAATGCTAGACAGCGACTCCAGGGAGGGGAGCGGGGTTCCTGATGTCCAGGGTCCAA
The DNA here is from genome assembly GCF_022837055.1 of Prionailurus viverrinus. Classification (NCBI taxonomy): domain Eukaryota; kingdom Metazoa; phylum Chordata; class Mammalia; order Carnivora; family Felidae; genus Prionailurus; species Prionailurus viverrinus. Next base: position 42,727,797 of record NC_062579.1, on the reverse strand, counting down.
GGCAGGTCCATGGGCAGCTGGATATTCGTGTTGGGGAGAACAACCCTGAGGACGGAGAGGACCGGGGGTGGCCGGTTCGTCTTCTAGGGCCTTGATAGGCCTGGAGGCAGCAGGGGAGGGAGGGCTGAGAGGAGGATAGCAACTGTGCCTTGGGACCAACGTTCACAGGCTGGAGTGGGCAGAACAATGACCAGGGGATTCGGACACGCCTCGCCCAAAGGACGGTCTGAGAGTCCGGGGATCGAGGAATAGCAGCCGGATAACAGGGGTTTGGGGCCTTGGACGAGTATGGAAACCGTCTTCAGAGCTGGGCACACAGACTGGCAAGGACCTCACTCAGTCGCCGGAACCAGGCTCAGACCCTCACAATTGGAACGCATCCCGAAGCCCTGCCTTTTCCTCTACCGGGCGCCGGAACTTCCGGACGCGGGCCTTCCTGCTTCTGTTGGCTTAGTTCCGGGGCGGGACCATAGAAGGCTATTGTGCCGAAGACCGTTCGGCCGGGCCACTTCGATTGTACCGCAGCCTTCGCTCCCCCTCAGCAGCATTCCTCTTTGCCACCTCAGCTATGATCTGCAGGGCTCTTTACAGGCGAACAGAGGAAACGACGGATTTTCCTTTGTGATGTGTGTCGTTCCGTTTCTCTGGCCAGTAGGTGGCAGTGTTGCGCACTGTACCAGTTCGGACCACCCCTTCCCCCGCCTTCCGAGTTTGAAAAAACTCAGAGCTGCCTTCTTTTTAAAACAACAACAACAACAACAAAACAAAAACAGGACCTTCCTTTTACGCATGCGCGCTTTTGGCTGCCCTGGCTGGAAATAGGTTTTTTCTACGTGTTAGGGACCCAATAAAACATGCAGCCCTGGGATAAAATCTTTCTACCTTTCAACTTGCTTTTCTTAAACTGCTGCCGAGGTTCTTCACCAACTTGGATGTCTGCGTCTCTAAGTCGTCTGCTTTTTGGCTTTTCTCCACACGTAGTGATTACCAGGCGCGGAGGGGAAGCGGTACTGGGGGGGGGGGGGGGTTCTTAATTAAAGAGTACAAAGATACAGGTCGGATGATGAAAATTTTGGAAATGGATGATACTGGCGATAGTTGCACAACAGTGTGAACTTCCTGATGGAACCAATCGATGCTCATTTAAACATGCTTAACATGGTACATTTTATGTGATCGGTTTTAGTACCACAAAAGGGAGAGGACACAGGTGACATAGGATAGAGTTTGTCCTAAATAAGTAGTTACACAAATAGGTGGAAATGAAATGCGGATTTCAAATAAGCCGTGAAAGAACCGGTAGATAACTACTGAAAAGGTACATTGCCCCTCTTGCCTTGCTTGATCTGGGTTGGCCTGCATTCCCTCCTCATTGTCTCATCAGGTCTCCCCCTTGGTACCTATTGCCTCAGTCAGTGTGCTGCTCTGGGCTGGAAGCAGTGCTCCTCTGTATCCACGTGTGCGTGTGTAACAAGCACATTTACTGACAGTCAGGACCCTTTCTCTATGGGTGGCCTCCCACGATACATCCTGTGGTTTAGTTTCTACTCCCTTTTGTGGCTTGGGCTTTTTTCCTCTTGAGTCAGATGGATGAAGCTTCAGTTACCCTGGTAACCATTTTTCTCTTTTTAAATCATCTCAACGTCTCATCACAAAAAGACAAGGAGAGGGAGACAAGTGCTTTCCCATCTATCCTGGACCTTCAGGCAAGCTGACGCCTGAGGCTGAGTGACCCAGTGAGGAGCTGCAGAAGAATGTTGCCATGACAACAGAATGGCTCACCCCCTTCCAGCACACAGCCCCTTCTCCCTCCCTCTCACTGCCTGATAGATCTCACTTCAGAATGGGAATGTGCTTTGGCTAGGACTGAAGGGATAGGTGTATGGTAGAGGATGGAAGGAGAGAGGTATAGTCCTGAGATGCCTTCAGAAGGAACTGGGGGAGGAACCACAGCCCCCCCCCCCAAAAAAGCATCCTGCACAACAGTGAGGTCCCAGAAGGCTACGGAAGCAATGAAAGCAGAGTAGCTCTAATGTGTTTGTGATTTTCTCCAGCCCTAAAGGATGCTACAGCATTTTATGCATGGCTCAGGCCCTGGAAAAAAGGGGCCTGTGTTGTTAAAGGAGAATGGAGCCTGGCATCACTCGTGGAGGGCATGACAGACTTGAGAAGGACCTGCTCACCTCAGTGACAGCTCTTATGAGTTACTCCGCTGTGTCTGTCTGGTCTGCTCTTCCTTCCGTGCTCTGCTTTGGGGGTCCATTTCTGGGACATGAAACGTTGTCCTAGTTAAAGGAGAGGACAAGGCAAGGATGCCCCATCCTCCTCTAACATGGACTGATTGGAGGGTGGACAGAGCAGGGGCCTGTGGGGATGGTGAGCTGGGATCACAGATTCACCAGTGCTCCTCAGACCACAAGGGCACGGTGGGTAATTGATTCTCTCTGGCTGATGTGATCTTCATGATTATTCACTCTCAGGACTACACAGAAAAGGAGCAAAAACCCCACTGAATTCATTGATGATCTGCTAAGCATCTTTGATATCAATCATGTGACTGGTCTAGCTGAGGAAGTGCTCAGTCGCTCAGATTTCCACCACACCTTCCTTCTTGCCTCCAAGTGGGGAAGGTGTATGTGTGGCTTACAAGTCTCCCCGGGTGGTGCTGGGATGGGGTGTATGAAATCCTTATGTTGCTCACAGTGTCCTGGGTGGTTTCTGAGGGAAGGAGGACTCTTGTGTCCCTGGTCCACCTGGTGAAGTGACCTGCACCACCTTGCATGTGGCTGGTGAAACCTGCTTTTTCCTCTCTCCTCTTGGCCAGTACCTGCTGCTTCCTGGCTGACCCAGCCTCAGCTCACCTGTGTTGGCATGTGGAGACCTCTTGGATTCTTGGTCTCAACGTCCATCACTTCTGTGGGAAGGGCTGTTGCTCCACAGCCTCAGCTGCAGGGTCACCTAGTCTGCTGCATGCTTAGTCCTCCTTCATTAACCCCTGATGGGGAGTCACTCACTTTCCACATTTCCTTACCTGGGGATGCAGCCTCTGGGAGGTCACAGCACAGCAGGAGCCAAGATCAGCTCCAGAAAGCTAAGTTCCTAAACCTCAGCCATCCCTCTGCCCAAAGAGACTGCTGGGTCAGCCTGCAAAGTGAACTCCTCTGAGTCCCAAACGCAAATCGGTGCAAAATCCTTTCCTCCACTTGTCTGATACATCTCACTTGTCCCCTCCCATTCAGGGGAGTCTGACCTGAGAGCCTTACCTCCATCGGCCACCTCTTTGTGTCATGTACTCCTCCAATACTGGGAGACAACATTCATCTTTGCTTGACCTTCATGCTGACAAGACTCGTATATAGTATATCCAGATCCCAAAGGGAAAGCTTTAGGATTTGCTTTTTTTGTTTCTTATTTTTATTAAGCAAAAAGGGATTGGCTAGCTGAGAAAGAAACATAAAAGAGAGAGGATTACCAGTCAGTCCATGCACCCTTGTGCCATCGTCAGCAGGGACGATCCATAAAAATAAACTCAGAGTTCGAAGACAGACACCATGTTTTAAAAGGTTCCTAGGAGATGCTTGTCAGCAATTGTAACGTCAGTACCCAGAGAGCTTCAATCCTAAGTCTTCTGCTCCCACCAGTGCCTGGTAACTATTAAGGATACTCAGGCAGCAGAGATGAACTTACCCAAAGCCTGTGATGTCTTCCAGGAGTTCTGGGGCAAACCTGGGTGTGTCTTCCTAGGTGACCAGTCCAGGAGTATCTTGGAGGTTTGGCAACCTTTTTTCCAGTCTCCTATTTACCACATAATCAATTAAAAGAGCAGCACTTGGGGCGCCTAGGTGGCTCAGTTAGTTAAGCTTCTTACTTGGGGGCTGAGGTCATGATCTCAGGTTTGTGTGTTTGAGTCCTGCATGGGGCTTTAGGGCTCTGTGCTGACAGCTCAGAACCTGGAGACTGCTTCGGAATCCTTTTCTCCCTCTCTCTGGTCCTCCCCTGCTGGCGCTCTATCTCTGTCTCTCAAAAATAAATAAACATATTTTTTTTTAAAGCACTTGAGATTGGCTCAATACGTTAATCTTTCAAAAACAAAACTTTTCTCATTACGTGGGGATGAGGGGAGCACAATCTACACTGAAGTAACCCTGTGGCCCTCAAACTGGTGGCTCTCAAAAGGGCTGACAGCTGTGGATGTACAGGCATTCCAGGGAGGGAGCTGGAGAACAGGGCGTCCTGTTTGTGGTGATGAGAGAGGAGAATGCTAGATAGTCACACCAGCGAGGGGAGCAGGGTCTCCAGAAGTCCAGGGCACAGGGGAGGTCCGAGGACAGCGGGATGCCCGGGTTGGGAAGAACTACACTAAAGACGGAGATGACCCGGGTGGCCGGTTTGTCTCCTGGAGGCTGACAGGACTACAGCAACTGTGCCACGGGAAGAACGTGTACGCAGGCCGGAGTGGGCAGAACAATGACCAGGGAATCCGGACTCGGTTGCCCAAGGGACAGTCGGAGCTCCCGGGAATCGACGAATAGCACCCGCGTAACAGGTGTTCGGGGCTTTGGACCAGTATGGAAGGAGTCCTCAGTGATGAGCACACAGACTGCTGGATACCTCACTCAGCCGCCGCAATCCTGCTCAAACCCTACAAATGGAAGGAACCCCTGAGACCGGCCTTTCTCCTACCGGACTCCGGAATTTCCGGAGGCGGGACTTCCTGCTTCTGTTGACTTAATTCCGGGGCGGAACCACGGAAAGCTACTGTGCCAAAGACGGTTAGGCCTAGCCACATCGACCGTGCTACAGCTTTCTCTGCCCCTCAGCTGCATTCCTCCTCGTTCCCTCAGCTCCGATCTGCAGGGCTCTTTACAGTCGAACAGCGGAAAAGATCGATTTTCCTTCGCCATGTGTGTCAGTCTGTTTCTCTAACCAGTAGGTGGCAGTGTTGCGCACTGTACCCGTTAGTACTGCCTCCACCCCCGCCCTTCGAGTTTGAAAAAACTCGGAATGATTTTCTTTGGGGGGGGGGGGGGGAAGGACCTTTCTTTCATGCATGCGTGCGTTTGGCTACCCTTGCTAAAATTGCTTCTTTCTTCGTGTTAGGGACCCACCGAAAATGCGCAGCACTGGGATATCTTTCTACCTTTCAAGTTGCCTTTCTTAAATTGCTGCCTAGGTTCCTCGCCAACTTGGATTTCTGCGACTCTAAGTCGTCTGGCTTTTGGCTCATTCCCCCCCCCCCCCCCCAGCCCCCTCCTCCCACGTAGTGATTACAGGGACCGAGGGGAAGCGGTACTGGGGGTTTTTATTTAAAGGGTACAAAAATATAGGTGGGGTGATGAAAACTCTGAAGATGGATGATACTGGCGATATCAAAGTTACACAACAGCGTGAACTTCCTGGTGGAAACGATCGATGTTGATTTAAACATGCTTAACATGGTAAATTTTGTGACGGATATTTTGCCACCACAAGCGAGAAAAAACATCTTTCAGGTGAAGGTGATAATCATAGACTTTGGTCTCAATAAGTAGTTGCACAAATGGGTGGAAATGAAATGCAGATTTCAAATAAGCCGTGAAAGAACCTGTAGATAACTACTGAAAAGGTACATTACCCCTCTTGTCTTGCTTGATCTGGGTCGGCCTGCATTCCCTCCTCATTGTCTCATCCCCTGTAGGTACCTTTTGTCTCAGTCACTGTGCTGCACTGGGCTGGAAGCAGTGCTCCTCTGTATCCACATGTGCACATGTCGGTGCACAGGACACTTGGAACAAGCACATTTATTGGAGTCAGGACCCGGTGTCTGTGGGCAGCCTCAGACAATACATCCTATGGTTTCGTTTCTACTTCTTTTTCTGGTTTGGGTTTTTTTCCTTCAGATTGATGAAGCTTCAGTTACCCTGGTTACCAGTTTTGGTTTTTGTTAATCTCAATGTCTGATCACAGAAAGAGAGGGGGATGGAGACAAGTGCTTTCTCATCTGACCGGACCTTCAGAGGGGCTGATGCCTGAGGTTGAGCAGAAGAATGTTGCCAAGACAACAGAATCCCTCACTCCCTTCCAGCACACAGGCCCTTCTCCCTCCCTCTCCCAGCCTGCTAGATCTCCTACGAGAATGGAAATGTGCTTGGGCTAGATGGGAAGAGATAGATGTACAGTAGAGGATTCAAAGAGAGAGGTGTAAACTTGGGATGCCCTCAGAAGGGACTGGGGGAGGAACCAAAGCCCCAAAGAAACCATCCTAGAAAGCACTGAGATCCCAGGAGGCTATGAAAGCTATGAAAGCAGAGTGGCTCCAATGTGCTTTTATGATTTTCTCCAGCTCTACAGGAGGCTACACCATTTTCTGAGGACAAGCTCTACCGCTCAGGCCCTGGACAACAGGGCCTGTGTTGTTAAAGGAGACTGGAACCTGGCATTGCTCGTGGAGAGGACAATGACAGAGTCGAGTCGGACCTGCTCAGCTCAGTGACAGCTCTCATGAGTTACTCCGCTCTGTGTGTCTGTCTGGTCTGCACTTCCTTCTGTGCCCCACTGTTGGGATCCATTTATGGACATGAAACGTTGTCCTAGTTAAGTGAGATGAAAAGGCAAGGATGCCCCATTCTCCCCTAACATGGACTGATTGGAGGGTGGACAGAGCAGGACCTGTGGGGATGGTGAGCTGGGAATCACAGATTCACTAGTGCTTCTTGGACCACAAGGGCACTGTGGTTAATTTATTCTCTCTAGCTGATGTGATCTTTATCGTGACTGTCCTCTCTTAGGACTGCATAGAAAAGGAACAAAAAGCACACAGATATCATTGCTGAGCTGGTAAGCGTGTTCGATATCGATCATGTGACTGGTCTAGTTGAGGATGCCCACTCACTCAGATTTCGACCAAACCTCCCTACTTGCCTCCAAGGTGGGGAAGGTGTATTGTGGTTTACAAGTCTCCTGGGTGATGTTGGAAGGGGGGTTTGTGAAATTCTTAAGTTGCTCACAGTGTTCTGGGTGGTTTCTAGGGAAGGAGGATTCTCGTCTCCCTGGTCCACCTGGTGAAGTTACCTGCACCATGTGTGCATTTCACTAGTGAAACTTACATGTCCCTGTCTTCCTTTTCATGGGCACAGGATGCCCCCTGGCTCACTTAGCCTCAGCTCACCTGTGCTGGCATCTGTAGACCTCTCGGATTCTTGGTCTCAACCTCCATCACCACCCTTGACAGGGCCTTTGCTTCACAGCCTCAGCTGCAGGGTCTAGTCCTTTGCCTATTTAGACCTCATTCATGGACCCTTTCATGTGGCCTCAGTCACTTTCCACATTTCCTCTACTGGGAATGCAGCCCCTGAGGTGAGACAGCACAGCGGGAGCCAGGATCAGCTCCAGAAAGCTAAGTTCCTAAACTTCAGCCATCCCTCTGCCCAAAGAGACTGCTGGGTCAGCCTGCAAAGTGAACTCCTCTGAGTCCCAAACGCAAATCGGTGCAAAATCCTTTCCTCCACTTGTCTGATACATCTCACTTGTCCCCTCCCATTCAGGGGAGTCTGACCTGAGAGCCTTACCTCCATCGGCCACCTCTTTGTGTCATGTACTCCTCCAATACTGGGAGACAACATTCATCTTTGCTTGACCTTCATGCTGACAAGACTCGTATATAGTATATCCAGATCCCAAAGGGAAAGCTTTAGGATTTGCTTATTATTATTATTATTATTAAGCAAAAAGGGATTGGCTAGCTGAGAAAGAAACATAAAAGAGAGAGGATTACCAGTCAGTCCATGCACCCTTGTGCCATTGTCAGTACGGACGATCTATAAAAGTAAACTCAGAGTTCAAAGACAGACACCATGTTTTAAAAGGGTCCTAGGAGATGCTTGTCAGCAATTGTAACATCCGTACCCAGAGAGCTTCAATCCTAAATCCTCTGCTCCCACCAGCACCTGGACACTCGGCAGCAGAGATGAACTTACCCAAAGCTTGTGATGTTTTCCAAGAGTTCTGGGGCAAATCTGGGTGTGTCTTCCTAGGTGACTAGTCCAGGAGTATTTGGAGGTTTGGCAACCTGTTTTTCCAGTCTCCTATTTACCACATAATGAATTAAACCGGCAGCACGGAGACTGGCTCCATAGTTTAATCGTTCAAAGTAACTACTTTTCTCATTACCGGGGGAAGCACAGTCTACATGACTGGAAAACAGAATTAAAGAACAACTGCCCTAAAGGTAAAATCCCCAAAATGAAAGTGTTTGCTTGAGAACTTCGCATTCTGGGCACAATGCCTTTAGTGGCCTTCCTGCTGGAGTTACAATACAGGTTCCTGGCTCGGTCCTAACCAGGACAGTTTCTCCCTAGCTAGTTCCATGGATGTGGGTCCCATACAGACAATACACGTGGGAACACTCTGGCCTCCAGCAGCTCTTCTCAGGCTCCTGATTCTCCCACAGGCAGTCACTCACAATGCGAAGCAATGATTTATCAAACATCCTGAGAACTCCTGGTGCCAGCTTTGTTCTGAAAATAGTTTCATTCACCTTACGGGCACATGCCCTGACTGTCCTAAGTGCAGATGGAGAAACCAAGTCACAGGGACACTAAGGAACGCGCCTGCTGCTATGCAGCCTGCGAGTTCACTAGATGAAGTCTTGAGAGCACTGCTGCCCACCCTAGGTGTCCTTATGATGGGCCAACCTCTTCTCTTTCTTTCTCTCATTCATCATGGGTATCTCATTTTAAGCAGCAAGTGAAGTAATTTAACGACTGAGAAGAAAGTTTTTTGTGTGTCATTAGTACAAACACCTCAAAACCTGCAGGAGTTACCATGGGGCACACGTGTTCCTGTGGGTTTAAAGGGAGATTATCCAGGAACCCTCCCCCGCCCCAGTGATACCCTTTCAGTAACCCACAACAAAGCAACAACAGGTGTCAGGTGACCTTTTATTCGGCATTCCATAACATTAATGAGAGCCCCTCTTAATAGGTGTGTGGTGCTCTTGTACAAGCTGGTCACGTAGCACTTATCTGGGGAGTGAGAGAATACAAACCAACCAACCAACCAACCAACCAAGGAATAAGCAAATTAGTGGGCTGTAAGGAAGAAAATAACCCAGGTCCTAGGCCAGGAACAACCTACTTTACACAAGGTGGTCACGGAGAGCCTCTCTGAGGAGGCAATAATGGAGCAGAAACCAGAAGGTTAGAAGGAACCCACCATGTAAGGATCCAGGGAGAGACTCTTCCAGGCAGAGACAACTGTGATCACCAATGTCCTAAGGAGGGAAGAAGCATGTGCAAGGAACGGGAGTAGGCCAGAGTTACTGCCGTGAAGACAAGAGATGAGCAGTTTATTTGGATACGAAAACAGTAGCAGTAGATGAGCACAGAACGGGATGGATACAGGATGTTTTCAGAAGATCGAATCCAGAGGACGTGGTGCTGGGTTGCAGTGGAGACCAAAGGAACACGTCACATGAAGAGGCGTGCTTGGGACATGTTAAGTGTCTGCTCCCTTCTGGTCATCCAGCAAAGACACAGACAAATGTGGATCTCAGGGGACAGGTTGATGCGTGAGGTACGAACGTGGGAGGTCCCGTTGTGTCCATGCTCTGTGCTGGCACCAAGGATGAAACAACCCACAGAGAGAGTGTAGATGGGAAGGGCCCTGTTAAAAGCCCTGTGGAATAGGGAGTGAGCAATAAACACTGACAAGGAGCACAGTGGCCACTGGGGTTGCGAGAACATCACCCAAAGAGTAAATTTTCAAATAGGCCAAAGTACAAATTAGAAGAAAGGGAGGGAGGGACATTTTCAAGAACCAGGCAATTGTTAAGTGTACCAGAGCTATCTGAGAGGTACAGTAGGTTGAGGAGAGGACATCATCAAAGGGATTCACTGGTGCCCTTGACAGCTGTTTTCATTTGGGGGGCAGGCTGATAGAAGCTGGACTGGAGAAGTTAGCAAAAAAAAAAAAAAAAAAGTTACAGAACAAGGGAAGACTTGCTGTTTACAGCAAGCGAAATGTGGCAGTGTCTCAGAAAGATATGGGATAAGGGATGGCTTTACGTTTTACTGCCTCTTGTATCATAGATAACAGAATGATGGAGAAATAAATGGATAGGTGATCATTGGAATCATTGCAAAGTCCTACTCCTCCTCCAGAAGATGGGCATGGGATCCAGGTGAAGGGCCTGGCCTCAGGTAGGATAAGGTCCTTTATTCCACAGGGATAGCAGAGATACAGGTGCAGATCAGGTGTTGCTGTGAAGTGGTGAGAGTTCCTGTCTGATAACTGCTCTTTTTTCTTTTCTTCTTCTTCTTCTTCTTCTTCTTCTTCTTCTTCTTCTTCTTTTTAACGTATTACCATTGAACTTCTTGAGAAGCGTGGGTCATGGAGCACTAGAAGGTTACTGCAGATAGAGAAAAGATACAGGTCAGGAGGTTGCAGGATTTCGTCTTTATTAGGGTGTACCAGGAGAGGAGAGAGGAAGGAGCAAAGACCTGTTTTGCGCGGGACAATTTATAGCCCCTTAAGCTGGCCTAATAGAATGTGACATGACCTAGTGGCCATGGAACCGGGGGTTCCCTAAAGGGCTTAATGCCTAGGCTGTAGACGCAGTAGAGGGAGGGGGCTGGAGAACAGGCCTTTTGGGGGTGACGAGAGAGAGGAATGCTAGACAGCGACTCCAGGGAGGGGAGCGGGGTTCCTGATGTCCAGGGTCCAAGGCAGGTCCATGGGCAGCTGGATATTCGTGTTGGGGAGAACAACCCTGAGGACGGAGAGGACCGGGGGTGGCCGGTTCGTCTTCTAGGGCCTTGATAGGCCTGGAGGCAGCAGGGGAGGGAGGGCTGAGAGGAGGATAGCAACTGTGCCTTGGGACCAACGTTCACAGGCTGGAGTGGGCAGAACAATGACCAGGGGATTCGGACACGCCTCGCCCAAAGGACGGTCTGAGAGTCCGGGGATCGAGGAATAGCAGCCGGATAACAGGGGTTTGGGGCCTTGGACGAGTATGGAAACCGTCTTCAGAGCTGGGCACACAGACTGGCAAGGACCTCACTCAGTCGCCGGAACCAGGCTCAGACCCTCACAATTGGAACGCATCCCGAAGCCCTGCCTTTTCCTCTACCGGGCGCCGGAACTTCCGGACGCGGGCCTTCCTGCTTCTGTTGGCTTAGTTCCGGGGCGGGACCATAGAAGGCTATTGTGCCGAAGACCGTTCGGCCGGGCCACTTCGATTGTACCGCAGCCTTCGCTCCCCCTCAGCAGCATTCCTCTTTGCCACCTCAGCTATGATCTGCAGGGCTCTTTACAGGCGAACAGAGGAAACGACGGATTTTCCTTTGTGATGTGTGTCGTTCCGTTTCTCTGGCCAGTAGGTGGCAGTGTTGCGCACTGTACCAGTTCGGACCACCCCTTCCCCCGCCTTCCGAGTTTGAAAAAACTCAGAGCTGCCTTCTTTTTAAAACAACAACAACAACAACAAAACAAAAACAGGACCTTCCTTTTACGCATGCGCGCTTTTGGCTGCCCTGGCTGGAAATAGGTTTTTTCTACGTGTTAGGGACCCAATAAAACATGCAGCCCTGGGATAAAATCTTTCTACCTTTCAACTTGCTTTTCTTAAACTGCTGCCGAGGTTCTTCACCAACTTGGATGTCTGCGTCTCTAAGTCGTCTGCTTTTTGGCTTTTCTCCACACGTAGTGATTACCAGGCGCGGAGGGGAAGCGGTACTGGGGGGGGGGGGGGGTTCTTAATTAAAGAGTACAAAGATACAGGTCGGATGATGAAAATTTTGGAAATGGATGATACTGGCGATAGTTGCACAACAGTGTGAACTTCCTGATGGAACCAATCGATGCTCATTTAAACATGCTTAACATGGTACATTTTATGTGATCGGTTTTAGTACCACAAAAGGGAGAGGACACAGGTGACATAGGATAGAGTTTGTCCTAAATAAGTAGTTACACAAATAGGTGGAAATGAAATGCGGATTTCAAATAAGCCGTGAAAGAACCGGTAGATAACTACTGAAAAGGTACATTGCCCCTCTTGCCTTGCTTGATCTGGGTTGGCCTGCATTCCCTCCTCATTGTCTCATCAGGTCTCCCCCTTGGTACCTATTGCCTCAGTCAGTGTGCTGCTCTGGGCTGGAAGCAGTGCTCCTCTGTATCCACGTGTGCGTGTGTAACAAGCACATTTACTGACAGTCAGGACCCTTTCTCTATGGGTGGCCTCCCACGATACATCCTGTGGTTTACTTTCTACTCCCTTTTGTGGCTTGGGCTTTTTTCCTCTTGAGTCAGATGGATGAAGCTTCAGTTACCCTGGTAACCATTTTTCTCTTTTTAAATCATCTCAACGTCTCATCACAAAAAGACAAGGAGAGGGAGACAAGTGCTTTCCCATCTATCCTGGACCTTCAGGCAAGCTGACGCCTGAGGCTGAGTGACCCAGTGAGGAGCTGCAGAAGAATGTTGCCATGACAACAGAATGGCTCACCCCCTTCCAGCACACAGCCCCTTCTCCCTCCCTCTCACTGCCTGATAGATCTCACTTCAGAATGGGAATGTGCTTTGGCTAGGACTGAAGGGATAGGTGTATGGTAGAGGATGGAAGGAGAGAGGTATAATCCTGAGATGCCTTCAGAAGGAACTGGGGGAGGAACCACAGCCCCCCCCCCAAAAAAGCATCCTGCACAACAGTGAGGTCCCAGAAGGCTACGGAAGCAATGAAAGCAGAGTAGCTCTAATGTGTTTGTGATTTTCTCCAGCCCTAAAGGATGCTACAGCATTTTATGCATGGCTCAGGCCCTGGAAAAAAGGGGCCTGTGTTGTTAAAGGAGAATGGAGCCTGGCATCACTCGTGGAGGGCATGACAGACTTGAGAAGGACCTGCTCACCTCAGTGACAGCTCTTATGAGTTACTCCGCTGTGTCTGTCTGGTCTGCTCTTCCTTCCGTGCTCTGCTTTGGGGGTCCATTTCTGGGACATGAAACGTTGTCCTAGTTAAAGGAGAGGACAAGGCAAGGATGCCCCATCCTCCTCTAACATGGACTGATTGGAGGGTGGACAGAGCAGGGGCCTGTGGGGATGGTGAGCTGGGATCACAGATTCACCAGTGCTCCTCAGACCACAAGGGCACGGTGGGTAATTGATTCTCTCTGGCTGATGTGATCTTCATGATTATTCACTCTCAGGACTACACAGAAAAGGAGCAAAAACCCCACTGAATTCATTGATGATCTGCTAAGCATCTTTGATATCAATCATGTGACTGGTCTAGCTGAGGAAGTGCTCAGTCGCTCAGATTTCCACCACACCTTCCTTCTTGCCTCCAAGTGGGGAAGGTGTATGTGTGGCTTACAAGTCTCCCCGGGTGGTGCTGGGATGGGGTGTATGAAATCCTTATGTTGCTCACAGTGTCCTGGGTGGTTTCTGAGGGAAGGAGGACTCTTGTGTCCCTGGTCCACCTGGTGAAGTGACCTGCACCACCTTGCATGTGGCTGGTGAAACCTGCTTTTTCCTCTCTCCTCTTGGCCAGTACCTGCTGCTTCCTGGCTGACCCAGCCTCAGCTCACCTGTGTTGGCATGTGGAGACCTCTTGGATTCTTGGTCTCAACGTCCATCACTTCTGTGGGAAGGGCTGTTGCTCCACAGCCTCAGCTGCAGGGTCACCTAGTCTGCTGCATGCTTAGTCCTCCTTCATTAACCCCTGATGGGGAGTCACTCACTTTCCACATTTCCTTACCTGGGGATGCAGCCTCTGGGAGGTCACAGCACAGCAGGAGCCAAGATCAGCTCCAGAAAGCTAAGTTCCTAAACCTCAGCCATCCCTCTGCCCAAAGAGACTGCTGGGTCAGCCTGCAAAGTGAACTCCTCTGAGTCCCAAACGCAAATCGGTGCAAAATCCTTTCCTCCACTTGTCTGATACATCTCACTTGTCCCCTCCCATTCAGGGGAGTCTGACCTGAGAGCCTTACCTCCATCGGCCACCTCTTTGTGTCATGTACTCCTCCAATACTGGGAGACAACATTCATCTTTGCTTGACCTTCATGCTGACAAGACTCGTATATAGTATATCCAGATCCCAAAGGGAAAGCTTTAGGATTTGCTTTTTTTGTTTCTTATTTTTATTAAGCAAAAAGGGATTGGCTAGCTGAGAAAGAAACATAAAAGAGAGAGGATTACCAGTCAGTCCATGCACCCTTGTGCCATCGTCAGCAGGGACGATCCATAAAAATAAACTCAGAGTTCGAAGACAGACACCATGTTTTAAAAGGTTCCTAGGAGATGCTTGTCAGCAATTGTAACGTCAGTACCCAGAGAGCTTCAATCCTAAGTCTTCTGCTCCCACCAGTGCCTGGTAACTATTAAGGATACTCAGGCAGCAGAGATGAACTTACCCAAAGCCTGTGATGTCTTCCAGGAGTTCTGGGGCAAACCTGGGTGTGTCTTCCTAGGTGACCAGTCCAGGAGTATCTTGGAGGTTTGGCAACCTTTTTTCCAGTCTCCTATTTACCACATAATCAATTAAAAGAGCAGCACTTGGGGCGCCTAGGTGGCTCAGTTAGTTAAGCTTCTTACTTGGGGGCTGAGGTCATGATCTCAGGTTTGTGTGTTTGAGTCCTGCATGGGGCTTTAGGGCTCTGTGCTGACAGCTCAGAACCTGGAGACTGCTTCGGAATCCTTTTCTCCCTCTCTCTGGTCCTCCCCTGCTGGCGCTCTATCTCTGTCTCTCAAAAATAAATAAACATATTTTTTTTTAAAGCACTTGAGATTGGCTCAATACGTTAATCTTTCAAAAACAAAACTTTTCTCATTACGTGGGGATGAGGGGAGCACAATCTACACTGAAGTAACCCTGTGGCCCTCAAACTGGTGGCTCTCAAAAGGGCTGACAGCTGTGGATGTACAGGCATTCCAGGGAGGGAGCTGGAGAACAGGGCGTCCTGTTTGTGGTGATGAGAGAGGAGAATGCTAGATAGTCACACCAGCGAGGGGAGCAGGGTCTCCAGAAGTCCAGGGCACAGGGGAGGTCCGAGGACAGCGGGATGCCCGGGTTGGGAAGAACTACACTAAAGACGGAGATGACCCGGGTGGCCGGTTTGTCTCCTGGAGGCTGACAGGACTACAGCAACTGTGCCACGGGAAGAACGTGTACGCAGGCCGGAGTGGGCAGAACAATGACCAGGGAATCCGGACTCGGTTGCCCAAGGGACAGTCGGAGCTCCCGGGAATCGACGAATAGCACCCGCGTAACAGGTGTTCGGGGCTTTGGACCAGTATGGAAGGAGTCCTCAGTGATGAGCACACAGACTGCTGGATACCTCACTCAGCCGCCGCAATCCTGCTCAAACCCTACAAATGGAAGGAACCCCTGAGACCGGCCTTTCTCCTACCGGACTCCGGAATTTCCGGAGGCGGGACTTCCTGCTTCTGTTGACTTAATTCCGGGGCGGAACCACGGAAAGCTACTGTGCCAAAGACGGTTAGGCCTAGCCACATCGACCGTGCTACAGCTTTCTCTGCCCCTCAGCTGCATTCCTCCTCGTTCCCTCAGCTCCGATCTGCAGGGCTCTTTACAGTCGAACAGCGGAAAAGATCGATTTTCCTTCGCCATGTGTGTCAGTCTGTTTCTCTAACCAGTAGGTGGCAGTGTTGCGCACTGTACCCGTTAGTACTGCCTCCACCCCCGCCCTTCGAGTTTGAAAAAACTCGGAATGATTTTCTTTGGGGGGGGGGGGGGGGAGGACCTTTCTTTCATGCATGCGTGCGTTTGGCTACCCTTGCTAAAATTGCTTCTTTCTTCGTGTTAGGGACCCACCGAAAATGCGCAGCACTGGGATATCTTTCTACCTTTCAAGTTGCCTTTCTTAAATTGCTGCCTAGGTTCCTCGCCAACTTGGATTTCTGCGACTCTAAGTCGTCTGGCTTTTGGCTCATTCCCCCCCCCCCCCCCCCCAGCCCCCTCCTCCCACGTAGTGATTACAGGGACCGAGGGGAAGCGGTACTGGGGGTTTTTATTTAAAGGGTACAAAAATATAGGTGGGGTGATGAAAACTCTGAAGATGGATGATACTGGCGATATCAAAGTTACACAACAGCGTGAACTTCCTGGTGGAAACGATCGATGTTGATTTAAACATGCTTAACATGGTAAATTTTGTGACGGATATTTTGCCACCACAAGCGAGAAAAAACATCTTTCAGGTGAAGGTGATAATCATAGACTTTGGTCTCAATAAGTAGTTGCACAAATGGGTGGAAATGAAATGCAGATTTCAAATAAGCCGTGAAAGAACCTGTAGATAACTACTGAAAAGGTACATTACCCCTCTTGTCTTGCTTGATCTGGGTCGGCCTGCATTCCCTCCTCATTGTCTCATCCCCTGTAGGTACCTTTTGTCTCAGTCACTGTGCTGCACTGGGCTGGAAGCAGTGCTCCTCTGTATCCACATGTGCACATGTCGGTGCACAGGACACTTGGAACAAGCACATTTATTGGAGTCAGGACCCGGTGTCTGTGGGCAGCCTCAGACAATACATCCTATGGTTTCGTTTCTACTTCTTTTTCTGGTTTGGGTTTTTTTCCTTCAGATTGATGAAGCTTCAGTTACCCTGGTTACCAGTTTTGGTTTTTGTTAATCTCAATGTCTGATCACAGAAAGAGAGGGGGATGGAGACAAGTGCTTTCTCATCTGACCGGACCTTCAGAGGGGCTGATGCCTGAGGTTGAGCAGAAGAATGTTGCCAAGACAACAGAATCCCTCACTCCCTTCCAGCACACAGGCCCTTCTCCCTCCCTCTCCCAGCCTGCTAGATCTCCTACGAGAATGGAAATGTGCTTGGGCTAGATGGGAAGAGATAGATGTACAGTAGAGGATTCAAAGAGAGAGGTGTAAACTTGGGATGCCCTCAGAAGGGACTGGGGGAGGAACCAAAGCCCCAAAGAAACCATCCTAGAAAGCACTGAGATCCCAGGAGGCTATGAAAGCTATGAAAGCAGAGTGGCTCCAATATGCTTTTATGATTTTCTCCAGCTCTACAGGAGGCTACACCATTTTCTGAGGACAAGCTCTACCGCTCAGGCCCTGGACAACAGGGCCTGTGTTGTTAAAGGAGACTGGAACCTGGCATTGCTCGTGGAGAGGACAATGACAGAGTCGAGTCGGACCTGCTCAGCTCAGTGACAGCTCTCATGAGTTACTCCGCTCTGTGTGTCTGTCTGGTCTGCACTTCCTTCTGTGCCCCACTGTTGGGATCCATTTATGGACATGAAACGTTGTCCTAGTTAAGTGAGATGAAAAGGCAAGGATGCCCCATTCTCCCCTAACATGGACTGATTGGAGGGTGGACAGAGCAGGACCTGTGGGGATGGTGAGCTGGGAATCACAGATTCACTAGTGCTTCTTGGACCACAAGGGCACTGTGGTTAATTTATTCTCTCTAGCTGATGTGATCTTTATCGTGACTGTCCTCTCTTAGGACTGCATAGAAAAGGAACAAAAAGCACACAGATATCATTGCTGAGCTGGTAAGCGTGTTCGATATCGATCATGTGACTGGTCTAGTTGAGGATGCCCACTCACTCAGATTTCGACCAAACCTCCCTACTTGCCTCCAAGGTGGGGAAGGTGTATTGTGGTTTACAAGTCTCCTGGGTGATGTTGGAAGGGGGGTTTGTGAAATTCTTAAGTTGCTCACAGTGTTCTGGGTGGTTTCTAGGGAAGGAGGATTCTCGTCTCCCTGGTCCACCTGGTGAAGTTACCTGCACCATGTGTGCATTTCACTAGTGAAACTTACATGTCCCTGTCTTCCTTTTCATGGGCACAGGATGCCCCCTGGCTCACTTAGCCTCAGCTCACCTGTGCTGGCATCTGTAGACCTCTCGGATTCTTGGTCTCAACCTCCATCACCACCCTTGACAGGGCCTTTGCTTCACAGCCTCAGCTGCAGGGTCTAGTCCTTTGCCTATTTAGACCTCATTCATGGACCCTTTCATGTGGCCTCAGTCACTTTCCACATTTCCTCTACTGGGAATGCAGCCCCTGAGGTGAGACAGCACAGCGGGAGCCAGGATCAGCTCCAGAAAGCTAAGTTCCTAAACTTCAGCCATCCCTCTGCCCAAAGAGACTGCTGGGTCAGCCTGCAAAGTGAACTCCTCTGAGTCCCAAATGCAAATCGGTGCAAAATCCTTTCCTCCACTTGTCTGATACATCTCACTTGTCCCCTCCCATTCAGGGGAGTCTGACCTGAGAGCCTTACCTCCATCGGCCACCTCTTTGTGTCATGTACTCCTCCAATACTGGGAGACAACATTCATCTTTGCTTGACCTTCATGCTGACAAGACTCGTATATAGTATATCCAGATCCCAAAGGGAAAGCTTTAGGATTTGCTTATTATTATTATTATTATTAAGCAAAAAGGGATTGGCTAGCTGAGAAAGAAACATAAAAGAGAGAGGATTACCAGTCAGTCCATGCACCCTTGTGCCATTGTCAGTACGGACGATCTATAAAAGTAAACTCAGAGTTCAAAGACAGACACCATGTTTTAAAAGGGTCCTAGGAGATGCTTGTCAGCAATTGTAACATCCGTACCCAGAGAGCTTCAATCCTAAATCCTCTGCTCCCACCAGCACCTGGACACTCGGCAGCAGAGATGAACTTACCCAAAGCTTGTGATGTTTTCCAAGAGTTCTGGGGCAAATCTGGGTGTGTCTTCCTAGGTGACTAGTCCAGGAGTATTTGGAGGTTTGGCAACCTGTTTTTCCAGTCTCCTATTTACCACATAATGAATTAAACCGGCAGCACGGAGACTGGCTCCATAGTTTAATCGTTCAAAGTAACTACTTTTCTCATTACCGGGGGAAGCACAGTCTACATGACTGGAAAACAGAATTAAAGAACAACTGCCCTAAAGGTAAAATCCCCAAAATGAAAGTGTTTGCTTGAGAACTTCGCATTCTGGGCACAATGCCTTTAGTGGCCTTCCTGCTGGAGTTACAATACAGGTTCCTGGCTCGGTCCTAACCAGGACAGTTTCTCCCTAGCTAGTTCCATGGATGTGGGTCCCATACAGACAATACACGTGGGAACACTCTGGCCTCCAGCAGCTCTTCTCAGGCTCCTGATTCTCCCACAGGCAGTCACTCACAATGCGAAGCAATGATTTATCAAACATCCTGAGAACTCCTGGTGCCAGCTTTGTTCTGAAAATAGTTTCATTCACCTTACGGGCACATGCCCTGACTGTCCTAAGTGCAGATGGAGAAACCAAGTCACAGGGACACTAAGGAACGCGCCTGCTGCTATGCAGCCTGCGAGTTCACTAGATGAAGTCTTGAGAGCACTGCTGCCCACCCTAGGTGTCCTTATGATGGGCCAACCTCTTCTCTTTCTTTCTCTCATTCATCATGGGTATCTCATTTTAAGCAGCAAGTGAAGTAATTTAACGACTGAGAAGAAAGTTTTTTGTGTGTCATTAGTACAAACACCTCAAAACCTGCAGGAGTTACCATGGGGCACACGTGTTCCTGTGGGTTTAAAGGGAGATTATCCAGGAACCCTCCCCCGCCCCAGTGATACCCTTTCAGTAACCCACAACAAAGCAACAACAGGTGTCAGGTGACCTTTTATTCGGCATTCCATAACATTAATGAGAGCCCCTCTTAATAGGTGTGTGGTGCTCTTGTACAAGCTGGTCACGTAGCACTTATCTGGGGAGTGAGAGAATACAAACCAACCAACCAACCAACCAACCAAGGAATAAGCAAATTAGTGGGCTGTAAGGAAGAAAATAACCCAGGTCCTAGGCCAGGAACAACCTACTTTACACAAGGTGGTCACGGAGAGCCTCTCTGAGGAGGCAATAATGGAGCAGAAACCAGAAGGTTAGAAGGAACCCACCATGTAAGGATCCAGGGAGAGACTCTTCCAGGCAGAGACAACTGTGATCACCAATGTCCTAAGGAGGGAAGAAGCATGTGCAAGGAACGGGAGTAGGCCAGAGTTACTGCCGTGAAGACAAGAGATGAGCAGTTTATTTGGATACGAAAACAGTAGCAGTAGATGAGCACAGAACGGGATGGATACAGGATGTTTTCAGAAGATCGAATCCAGAGGACGTGGTGCTGGGTTGCAGTGGAGACCAAAGGAACACGTCACATGAAGAGGCGTGCTTGGGACATGTTAAGTGTCTGCTCCCTTCTGGTCATCCAGCAAAGACACAGACAAATGTGGATCTCAGGGGACAGGTTGATGCGTGAGGTACGAACGTGGGAGGTCCCGTTGTGTCCATGCTCTGTGCTGGCACCAAGGATGAAACAACCCACAGAGAGAGTGTAGATGGGAAGGGCCCTGTTAAAAGCCCTGTGGAATAGGGAGTGAGCAATAAACACTGACAAGGAGCACAGTGGCCACTGGGGTTGCGAGAACATCACCCAAAGAGTAAATTTTCAAATAGGCCAAAGTACAAATTAGAAGAAAGGGAGGGAGGGACATTTTCAAGAACCAGGCAATTGTTAAGTGTACCAGAGCTATCTGAGAGGTACAGTAGGTTGAGGAGAGGACATCATCAAAGGGATTCACTGGTGCCCTTGACAGCTGTTTTCATTTGGGGGGCAGGCTGATAGAAGCTGGACTGGAGAAGTTAGCAAAAAAAAAAAAAAAAAAGTTACAGAACAAGGGAAGACTTGCTGTTTACAGCAAGCGAAATGTGGCAGTGTCTCAGAAAGATATGGGATAAGGGATGGCTTTACGTTTTACTGCCTCTTGTATCATAGATAACAGAATGATGGAGAAATAAATGGATAGGTGATCATTGGAATCATTGCAAAGTCCTACTCCTCCTCCAGAAGATGGGCATGGGATCCAGGTGAAGGGCCTGGCCTCAGGTAGGATAAGGTCCTTTATTCCACAGGGATAGCAGAGATACAGGTGCAGATCAGGTGTTGCTGTGAAGTGGTGAGAGTTCCTGTCTGATAACTGCTCTTTTTTCTTTTATTCTTCTTCTTCTTCTTCTTCTTCTTCTTCTTTTTAACGTATTACCATTGAACTTCTTGAGAAGCGTGGGTCATGGAGCACTAGAAGGTTACTGCAGATAGAGAAAAGATACAGGTCAGGAGGTTGCAGGATTTCGTCTTTATTAGGGTGTACCAGGAGAGGAGAGAGGAAGGAGCAAAGACCTGTTTTGCGCGGGACAATTTATAGCCCCTTAAGCTGGCCTAATAGAATGTGACATGACCTAGTGGCCATGGAACCGGGGGTTCCCTAAAGGGCTTAATGCCTAGGCTGTAGACGCAGTAGAGGGAGGGGGCTGGAGAACAGGCCTTTTGGGGGTGACGAGAGAGAGGAATGCTAGACAGCGACTCCAGGGAGGGGAGCGGGGTTCCTGATGTCCAGGGTCCAAGGCAGGTCCATGGGCAGCTGGATATTCGTGTTGGGGAGAACAACCCTGAGGACGGAGAGGACCGGGGGTGGCCGGTTCGTCTTCTAGGGCCTTGATAGGCCTGGAGGCAGCAGGGGAGGGAGGGCTGAGAGGAGGATAGCAACTGTGCCTTGGGACCAACGTTCACAGGCTGGAGTGGGCAGAACAATGACCAGACAACATTGGTGAGAATTGGGGGGAGTGGGGGCAGAGAATCGCTGGGATCAGCACATGCAGACTACAATGGGTAATAAGCCTCCTCCTGGAAATTTTTCATGATCATGGTATCTCCTCTGCTAGGTAAGTACTGGTGGGAAAAATTTTTTTTAAGTTTACTTATTTTGTGAAAGAGAGAGAGTACAAACAGGGGACAGGCAGAGAGAGAGGAAGAGGGAGAGAATCCCAAGCAGGCTCCATGCTGCCAGTGCAGAGCCCAACATGGGTCTCTAACACAGGAACTGTGAGATCCTGACTTGAGCCAAAATCAAGAGTCCACGCTTAACCAACTGAGCCACTCAGGTGCCCCTAGTGGGGCATTTTTAATTGAATAGCAGAGGATGTCACTGGGTTATGTTCCACTTGCAACACTTTATAACCCTAAAAACACTGTAAAGGTGGGACATGGATAGGAACCACAGCTTCAAGAGACCTTTGAAGATTTACAGATGGACTTTATACAACCTCTTGCATAACAACGAATTAAATATATATATACCATTTCTGCTCTCTTCATTGCATCCTTAGAAGCTTTTCCTTGCTCAAAGGCAACAGCTTTTACTGTGACTTCAAAAAGAAAAATAAAGAGAGAAAAAGAGTAAGAAAGAAAGAAAGAAAGAAAGAAAAAGAGAAAGGAAGAAGGGAAGGAAGGAAGAAAGGAAAGAAAGGAAAGTTGGAATCTGTCTTTCCTACCCAAGGAATCCCTACTTACCTTCATAGTGATAGAAGTGCTCATTTCACTGGGTCTGTAGTTAAAAAACTTTGTTACCCTATCCTCATCATCTTCTATCCTCCCTCTATTGTTTCTAGTCCTTCTTCCCTTTCTTGCCTACTTTCTCCTGTGCCCTTCCACAATACCCTAAATATCCATCATTTTCTTGCTCAGCCTTATGAAGCTAATGTCACCTATTGGCTATGCTCACTTTTCCTGTCGGTCCCAATGACTTTTTACCAACCCCCTATTCCCTACCACAACAGAAACCTCTGCCCCATTACTGCTGCCACCTGAGACACATTGCCTGCCACACAAGCTACATCTCTGACAAATCTCCAAATTTAAACATCCTGCCCAGTATAGGCCCCCAAAGAAGAAGAACCGGTTTTTATCAAAAGGAAACATTTGTTTCTAATCCTAAATTAATGGCCCAAGCTTCTGCAAGTGAAGCCCACTAGGTTATTGGCCCAGCTGAAAGGGGTGGATATCCTTGGGACAGCCCTAACACCAGCTTCCCCCAGGAAAGCAACATGGTAAAAGTACAAGTGATTTTTCGCCCTGGAGAACACCTGAGCAATTCATATTTCACTGTGGGTCCACTGTCATAAACTGTCATGTCTCTCACCCGTCTCTTTTCCTCTTTGTGACTATACATTTGGACAGTCACCTTTTCAGATGTGGGGTCAATCCCTCGCTCCTGAATTAGAAGAACAATCCATGGTGAGGAGTGAGAACATCCCTCTGCAAAACACCCACTCTTACCAGGAGATGAAAAGGAATTATGTGAAAAAGATAAACAACTTGCAATCATTTAGATGTGCTTACCACCACTGGATACAGGTCGTTTTTTGTTTTTAAAACATTTTTAATGTTTATTTATTTTGAAAGAGAGAGAGAGAGAGCGCAGGGAGGGGCAGAGAGAGAGGGAGACAGAGAATCCCAAGCAGGCTCCAGGCTCTGAGCTGTCAGCACAGAGTCCGACGGGGGTCTCGAACTCACAAACCATGAGATCATGACCTGAGCCGAAATCCAGTTAGACGTGAGCCAAAGTCAAGAGTCCCACGCTTAATCGACTGAGCCACCCGGGTGCCCCCGGGTCTTATGTTGCAGTCTTTTTCTGGAGGACAGACTTCGTTGAGCTCCTGAAGAAGTTCAACTCCGTGTCTGAGTTTGTGAAGTTGCCTGAACCATCAATGATGCCACCCAAAATATCGGCACACTGGAGAAATGCCAGACGCCAAAGGCTGTTGTCTATCATCAACTGGCATTAGACATCATGCTGGCACCTAGGGGATGCGCTTTGCACAGCCGTCCATGGCAACTGCTACAAATATATGCATGCAAGCCTTTCTGATGTCTTTTTGGTGAATCGCCACATCTGTGAATCCTACCAATACATTTGTTGAGTGAATGACCTAGTCATGACCTCTGGAACCTGTGGTCATCATGGGGTGGCTAAGACTGGGACTGCTTTCCCTGAATATTCCAGACAGAAATGCAGGCTTAGGAGTGCATTTCTCACCTAGAGCAAGTGGTCATTTTAATTTTTATTCTGATACCCCTTATCAAGTGCCTCCAATCACATCTTATAAAGACCAGCAGCACTGTCCTATCCAAACTGCTGATCCAAGCTAATGACTAAGGACCAGAACAGCAAGGAACAAACTTCTCCTCCAACCCACTATAGGGGCCTTCTTGACTCAATGCCCAATCAAATGACATCTTCATGGTAAAGAAGTTGTTAGTATAAATGAGTTCAGATTATTTGTTTATGGTACTGTCTAAAATGAAACTTTTTTGGTAAGAAATATGTGACTCTTTTCAGTTACATGAGGCATGCCAAAGCCGCATCAGAAGTATTAGCTAGACTTGGGGAAAGACCAGTGCAGTCAGATCAGGTTCGCTTCATACATACTGCTTACAGTCAAATGACTGTGTTCCTAATTCCAATAGCATGTGGGTAACTGGGCCCCTATGTTCATATATATTCTTTTTCATAACCCCTATCCCAGACTACACGACTGAAATCAATAATCCAATGCAGCAAGCTAGGTTGACTGTGGCTTTCAACCACTAAAACAAACTTTAGGTTGTATTCCAGAATCTAAGTTCTATGAATCAACTATGCTGCAGGCCAGGTGCTTCTGGAAAGACACCCAATATATTGACAGGATTTGAAAACATGGAGCAATAATAAAAGATGCATCACCTCAGGGCGCCTGGGTGGCTCAGTCAGTTAAGCATCCAACTCTTGGGTTCAGCTCAGGTCATGATTTTATGGCTCGTGGGTTTGAGTCCCACATCGGGCTCCAAGCTGACAGTGCAGAGCCTGCTTGGGATTCTCTCTCCTGCCCCCCTCTCTCTCTACCCCTACCCCGTTGGCCTGCTCTCTCTCTCTCCCAAAATAAGTTTTAAAAAACCTTTAAAAAAATGCACCGTATCTACCCAGGCAACTCTGTGCTACATCTTAATCTCTTAAACTACATTGAGATTATAATGGAAGAAAGGAAAAAAACCTTGAAACTGGAAAGACTAGAGCTCTGTCCTGACTCTGTCAACAGGAAGCTAAATGGCCTTCAATAAGTCAACTGACCTATGCTGAGGTCAGAAAAACTGATTTAAAAAAAAATTTTTTTTTACATTTATTTATTTTTGGTAGACAGAGAGAGACAGAACACAAGTAAGAGAGGGGCAGAGAGAGAGGGAGACACAGAATGCAAAGCAGGCTCCAGGCTCTGAGCTGTCAGCCCAGAGCCCGATGCGGGGCTCGAACTCACAGATCGCGAGATCATGACCTGACCCGAAGTCGGACGCTTAACCGACTGAGCCACCCAGGCGCCCCCAGAAAAACTGATTTTTAACAAATATTGATTATATAGACAAATAGTGAGAGCAAAGGACCAAATGATAAAAATCATGTAGAAAACTGTTGCTATATTATAATCCAAGGCTGGGAAAACACTGATTTTCTATATGTAAAGAAAAATAAGCAGAAAATAACTTTTCTACAATTTCACAGTATTTATTGAGCACACACTAAGTGCAAGGTACACCTACCTCGCAGTGATAAGGATGACAAAGCACAAAAACCCGCACCACAGCTACTGTCGTCATCAGGGTGAGATGTGGTGGTTGGACGTGGATAATAGGTAATTATATTTGGAACTCGATATTTACAAAAAATTTCAACATGTTGCACTATGTCCGCAGTCCACATTATTTTTCCGTGAAATGACTAAAAATATGAAAACGATTTTTGAAAATGTACAACTGAATTTAAAAAGGAGGCTGAAATTATGCTGTAAAAATGAAACTTCATATATTTAAAAGGCACCTTTTGAATGAAAACCCTCGAGGGAGTCTTTCACAAAATACTATTCATTCTTACTGCATGATGGTACTGCGGTATAGGTTGTTTTATTATATAATGACTTCATTATATATTATAAATACATTTATATTTTCTCCGTGCTCCAATTTCTCTCAAAGGGATTAACTAGTTTAACAAGAATATATTAATAAAGGCTCGTAAAACTCAAAAAAATTGGGCAAACACAAGCCCATTTAAGGACGCGGAAACAACAGTTACTAAGCAACGTAGGAAGCCCAACTAAAAAAGCAGCCAACTTAAATAGCAAAACGATTTTGTTAAAGGGGGTGTGTTTTTAAGAAGGCCCTTACTGAAAAGGGCAAAAAAAAAAAAAAAAAAAAGCCCAGCAACCCTAACTCCCTGAGTCGCAAAGAACAGCTAGCTGCCTTGTTCTAGGAAAGGGATGATGCCAGTTTTTTCAAACAAGAAGGGCGGGGGGAGAAAGGCGAGTAAGAGAGCATTACAGAACAACATTGCCACCTGCAGGCCAGAGAAACCAAAGGAAAAAACCCCTCAAAAAGTCGATCTTTCCAACATATTTTGCGCGAAAATCATTAAATGTAGTACTTGAGGAAACCAACGGGGATGACATTGAGGACCCAAGAAAGGAAGAGAATCTACCAAAGTGGCCCTACCAAACCGTCTCCCCACCACGTAAACCTTGCCTAGTTCCACATTCGGAACCAAAACAACAGCTACAGGAAGTTCCGTCCTCCGGAAGGGTCACGGGGGCGGTGTCGCGGGATGTGATTTCGATTGGTGGGCTCTGGGCCGGCGCACTACAGTTCAGTGACGTCGGTTCCAACCTTCGTCATGCGTCCGCTAGAATTTCCCGAACCGGTCTAAACGCTTGGACCGGTGATGTCGGGATCCTGGCGCCTGACTTTCGAAGCCTCCCCACCGCCTCGCGTGCGGCACCTGTACGAATCCCCCGGTCATTGTCCTCCTGCCCACCCCGACCTGTAAACACGCTCGTTCCGCGGCACACGCGCTGTCCTCTTCTCAACCCTCACTCCTCTGCCGCCTCCCGGGCTCCTAACCGCTCTGAAAGGTGACCCAGCCACTCCCGGATCTTTCCATCTTCAGGGGTGTTCTTCTCCCCAACCTTAGCATCCCGCTGCCCACGGACCTGCCCTGGGCAACCGGAAACTCCACTCCTCTCCCTGGTGTGGCTGTCTACCATTACCCTCTCTTACCACGCCGAACACGTTGCCCGGCTTCTCCAGCTCCCTCCTTCTAAGGCCACTACATTCACAAAATTCAGCCCTTTGGGGGACTCCAATCCAGGGACCCACGGCTACTTCACGTTCCACCAGACCGCACCTTCCCTAGCTTATCCAGGGCTATAAATTCTCCCCTTCAGACACTGGTCTTTTTGCTCCTTGCACCTTCCTCTCTCCTCTCCTGGTACACCCCAATAAAGAACAAACTCTGCTCACTCCACACCTGTATCTTCTCTCTCCACTACCTGTAGTAGCCTTCAGAGCTGGAGAACCCACGCTTCTCAAGATGTTCCATGCTAATACATTAAGAGAAAAAAAGAAGAAAAGCTACCAGGTAGGAACTCTCACCATTCACACCAACATGAGATCTGCACCTGTATCTGCTACCCCTGTGGACTATGGGACCTGATCCCACTTGAAGCCAGGCCCTTCACCTGGATCCTCTGCCCATCTTTTGGAGGAGGGGTAGGCCTTAGCAATGATCCCGAATTGTCACTTGTTTATTTCTTGATCATTCTGTTATCTATGAGCACGCTATTTCTCACCCCTGATACAAGGGTAAGTAAAACGTAAAGCCATCCCTTATCCAATTACTTTCTAAGACACTGCCACATTTCCCTGATGCTGCAAACAGCAAATCTTCCCTTGTTCTGTAACCATTTTCTTTGCTAACCTCTTCAATCCAGCTTCTATCAGCTTGTCCCCCAAAATGAAAACTGATTTGTCAAGGCCACCAGTGAACCCTTATGATGATGTCCTCTCTGCAACTTACTGTACTTCTCAGATGCTTCTGTTACATGTGACAATTGCCTTATTTTTGAAAATGTCCCTCCCTTTCTTCTAATTTGTATTTTGGCCTACTTGAAAATTTACTCTTTGGGTGATGTTCTCGCAACCCCAGTGGCCACTGTGTTCCTTGTCAGTGTTTATTGCTCACTCCCTATTCCACAGGGCTTTTAACAGGGCCCGTCCCATCTACACTCTCTCTGTGGGTTGTTTCATCCTTGGTGCCAGAACAAGGCTGGCACCAAGAGTTCTCAAAATGAGTTTGGTAGATCATTGCTTTGCATGTGTGAGCGGCTGCCTCTGGGAGAATGCGGAGCCCGAGAAGAGCTGCTGGAGGCCAGAGTGTTCCCACCTGTCTTGTCTTGATGGGAGCACACCTATAGGAACTAGGTAGGGAGAAATTGCCCTGGTTAGGACTGAGCCAGGAACCTGTATTGTAACTCCAGCAGGAAGGTCACTGAAGGCATTGTTCCCAGAATGAAAAGTTCTCAAGGAAACATTTTCATTTCAGGGGTATTATAACGAGGACTGACATGCTTTCATTTTGTTTTCCAGTCATGTAGACTGTGCTCTGCCACCCCTCCCCCCGCCGCCACTTCCCAGTAATGAAAGAAATATTTCCTTTGAAGGATTAAACTATGGAGTCAGTCTCCGTGATCTTTTAATTGATTATGTGGTAAATAGGAGACTGGAAAAAAGGTTGCCAAACCTCCAAATACTCCTGGACTAGTCACCTAGGAAGACTCATCCAGATTTGCCCCAGAACTCCTTGAAGACATCACAAGCTCTGGGTAAGTTCATCTCTGCTGCCGAGTATCCAGGTGCTGGTGGGAGCAGAGGACTTAGGATTGAAGCTCTCTGGGTACTGATGTTACAATTGCTGACAAGCATCTCCTAGGACCCTTTTAAAACATGGTATCTGTCTTTGAACTCTGAGTTTACTTTTATAGATTTTCTGTGCTGACGATGCCACAAGGATGTTTGGTTTTCCACTCTCCTTTATGTTTCTTTAACAGTTAACTAATTTTTTTTACCTTAAAAAAACAAAAAGTCTTAAAACTTTCAATTTGGGATCTGGATATACTATGGGGAGTTTTGTCAGCATGAAAGTCATGCAATAGAAGATTGTTCTGTCCCAGCCTTAGAGGGGTAGAAGACACACAGAGGAGGTGGCAGGTGGAGGTAAGGCTGTCAGGTCTGACTCTCCTCTATGAAAGAGGACAAGTGAGATATATCAGAGAGGCAGAGGGGAGGATTTTGCACCCATTCATGTTTGGGATTCAGAGGAACTCACTTTGCAGGATGATCCAGCAGCCTCTTTGGGCAGAGGGATGGCTGAAGTTGAGGAACTTAGCTTTCTGGAGCTGATCTTGGCTCCTGCTGTGCTGTCACACCCCAGGGGCTGCATTCCTGGGGTGGCAAATGTGGAAAGTGAGTGAGTCACACATGGAGGGGTTCATGAAGGAGACCTAAGGAAG
Source organism: Prionailurus viverrinus (assembly GCF_022837055.1). NCBI lineage: Eukaryota > Metazoa > Chordata > Mammalia > Carnivora > Felidae > Prionailurus > Prionailurus viverrinus. The sequence continues at coordinate 42,698,595 of NC_062579.1, read as the reverse complement.
AGTAAGTAGGCAAGTGACTAGGTGACCCTGAAGCTGAGGCTGTGGCGCAGCAGCCCTGCCCAGGGTGTGGATTGAGGCTGAGACCAAAAATCAGAGGTGTCTACAGATGCCAGCACAGGTGAGCTGAGGCTTGGTCAGCCAGGGAACACCAGGTCCAGGCCAAGAGGAGAGGGAGGAAAAAACAAATTTCACCAGCCATATGCACAGGTGGTGCAGGTCACTTCATCAGGTGGACCAGGGAGAGAAGAGTCCTCCTTCCCTCAGAAATGCCCGAGGACACTGTGAGCAACATAAGTATTTCACAAAAACCCCCTTCCAGCATCACCCAGGAGACTTGTAAACCACACATACACCTTCCCCACCTTGGAGGCAAGTAGGCAGGTACAGTGGAAATCTGGGAATCTAAGCATTTCCTCAACTAGACCAGTCACATATAAGATCAGACCACCCTTACCAGATCAACAATGCATTTAGTGGGGATTTTGCTCCTTTTCTATGCAGTCCTGAGAGTAAACAATCATGAAGATCACATTAGTCAGAGAGAATAAATTTTCCACTGTGCCCTTGTGGTCTGAGGAGCACTAGTGAATCTGTAATCCCAGCTCACAATCCCCACAGGCTCCTCCTCTGTCCACCTTCCAATCAGTCCATGTTAGAGGAGGATGGGGCATCCTTCCCTTGTCTTCTCCTTTAACTAGGACAACATTTTACGTCCCATAAATGGACCCCAAAGCGGAGCACAGAAGGAAGAGCAGAACAGACAGACACACAGAGCAGAGTAACTCATGAGAGCTGTCACTGAGGTGAACAGGTCCTTCTCAAGTCTGTCATTGTCCTCTCCAACTGATGCCAGGCTCCATTCTCCTTTAATAACACAGACCCCATTTTCCAGGGCCTGAGCTGTGGGGCGTGGCTTCCGAAAATGCTGTAGCATCCTGTAGAGCTGGAGAAAATCACAGAAACACATTAGAGCCACTGTGCTTTCATACATTCATAGCCTCCTAGAATCTCAGTGTTTTGCAGGATGCTTTGGGGGGGGGGGGCTGTGTTCTCTCCCCCAGGTCCTTCTGAGGGCATCCCAACATTACATCTCTCTCCTTGCATCTTCTGCTATACATCTATCCATTCTCTCCTAGCCAAAGCACATTCCCATTCTCAGAAGAGATCTAGCAGGCAAGGGAGAGGCAGGGAAAGGGGCCTGTGTGCTGGAAGGGGGTGAGCCATTCTGTTATCATGGCAACATTCCTCCACTCAACCTCACTGAGTGACTCAGCCTCAGGCGCCAGCCCAGCCTAAGTTCCAAATGGAAGAGAAAGCTTGTGTCTCCATCACCCTCTCTTTCTGTGATCAGACGTTGAGATGTTTAAATTAAACAAAACAAAACAAAACAAAACTGGTTACCAGGATAACTGAAGCTTCATCTGTCTGACTCAAGAAGGAAAAAACCCAAACCACAAAAAGGAGTAGGAAGAAAACCACAGGATGTATGTGTGAGGCCATCCACAGAGATGGGATCATGACTGTCAATAAATGTGCTTGTCCCAAGAGTCCTGTGCAGGCACAGACACGTGCACACATGTATATCCAGGAGCACTCTTTCAGCCCAGAGCAGCACAGTGGCTGTGGCAAAAGGTACCTGACAGGGAGACAGGAGATGAAACAATGAGGGAATGTGAGCAGAAATCTGATCAAGGAAGGCAACAGGGACAACATACCTTTTTGATATTTTTACCCACCGGTTCCTTCAAGTCTTATTTGACATCTGTATTTCATTGCCACCAGTTTGTGCAACTAGTTATTTAGAACAAACTCTGTGCTAAGTCACCTTTACCTGGAAGACGTTTTTTCTCGCTTTTGTGGTGGTAAAATATGCATCACATAAAATTTACCATGTTAAGCATGTTTAAATGAACATCCATTGGTTCCATCAGGAAGTTCACATTGTTGTGCAGCCATCACCAGTATCATCCATCCCCAGAATTTTCATCACCCAGACAGTATGTATCATTGAACCCTTTAATTAAGAACCCCCAGTACCATGCTTCCCCTCCGCAACTGGTAACCACTAGGTGTGGGGGAAAGTGAATAGGCAGAGGACTTAAGAGACTAAGAAACTCAGAAATTCGGGTTGCCGAGGAACCTGGGCAACAACATAAGAAAGGCAACTTGAAAGGTAGAGTTTTGTCACAGGGCTGCACATTTTCACTGGGGCCCTCAAACTTTGCATACAGGCTGAATCTGTCCTTGGCTAAACTGCACAGGTACAAAAACAAGGCCCTGTTGTTTTTTAAAAAGACTTTCCAAGTTTTTTCAAAGAAAAAGGGCAGGGGGGGTGGGTGGGCAGAGGCCTGAAAAATGACCACATGGTACAACACTGCCCCCTACGGTCGAGAGAAACTGAGCAATACGTATCGCAAAGTAAAATCACTTTTTTTTTTTTTTTTTTTTTTGCACTCCTGTGAAGAGCCCTGAAGATCATAGATGAAGGAGCAAAGAGGAAGGCCACTGAGGGGCAGAGAAAGCTGGAGCAAGGCATAACTGGCCCTGCCAAACAGTCTTTAGCACCACACCATTTGTCGTCCCTCCCCGGAAATACGCCCACAGAGACAGGAAATCCCACCCTCAGAAGTCTGAGCAGCAAGTGAGGAGAAGACCAGGGCTTGGGGCTGCGATCAGATTGGTGGGTCTGGGCCTGCGCACGGTGGCTGATTGAGGTTGGTGCCAATCAGTGTGCCCGGGAATGACGAAACTTTCCAGACCTGTCCAGAGGCCAGAACCTGTGATATCCCTTTCCTGTCCCCCAATTGGGTGCATTGATCCCCTCTTTGGCGATGCCTATACAAATCCGCTGGTTATTGTCCTTCTGCCCACCCCCACCCCCCCCAGCATGTGCAAATGGTCGTCACGTGGCACACTGGCTGTCCTCTCAGTCCTCCTTCCTCTACTACCTCCTGGCCTCCTCAGGATTCGAGTAGAGCACCTGGCCACCCCCGGTCCTCTCCACCCTCAGGGTTGTTCTTCTCCCCAACCGAACATCCCGCTGCCCGGGGACCTGCCTTGGGGTGTGGGCATCAGGAACCCCGCTCCCCTCCTTGCTGTCGCTGCCAAGCATTCCCCTTTCTCCTCACCCCCAACAGGATGCCCTCCTTCTCCAGCTCCCTCCCTCTAATGACTCTACATCCACAGTATTCAGCCTCTTGGGGGCTTCCAGTCCATGGACCCCTGGGCCACCTCGTGGTTCACTGGTTCACGCCCAATACCAACACTCCCTGCTTGTATCTGAGCACCAGAGCATTCATGACAAAATTTAAAATCCTACTGAATTCTTTCATCTTAATCCCATGGTCAGGAGAGAATGGCTTCTCACTCCCACTCATCCTGCCCACACTACTAACTACATCACTCACTTGCAATCCTCTTCCATTCCAGTGCACCTCCCTAATAATTCAGGGAGAAGACAGTAGCAATCAGGTGGGGCTTCTCAGAGCTTCCCAAACCCAACCTACCTGATTCTGTCCTGGCATTCTCTGCTGCCCCTCTGCATACCAGCCCCTCACTGCTGCTCGGGATCCCAGGCCTCCCACCTTCTCAGAGACTCCGCTCCTGCAATTGTCTCTCCTCTATCCTGAACCATCACCTGCTCTCTCTACATTGGAGCATTCCACACCCAAGGGGGGGGGGGAACCCATCTTCTTCCCACATGTCATCTTGCAGCTACTGGCACATCATCTGTGCCTTTCAAAGCAAAACTGCTTCAACTTCTCCTGAGACCATTCAACAGAGATTCTGTCCTTGTCACTCCACTGCAAGTGTTCTTGTCAAGGCCACCATTAATATCCATGTTGCCTGACCCCACTCACACCCTAAGCACATCGTAGGCCACCTCGGAGGAGCCTTTGGCATTCTGCCCATTCATTTCTCCATCTCTTTCTTTATACATATTTTTTGAGTGGGGGGGATAGGTCACCACAATTTCCATTGTTTTTGACAATGTGCCAATTTCTCATTATGCTCCTTTTCACCTGGATATAGCATGGGAGGTTGGGTCAATAAGAAAGAAGAGCCAAAGAAAGAGTGTCCGTTTCAGTCCAGGGCAGCAAGGCCCACAGAGCAAGTGGTGGCAGAGGCAACACAGCTCAGACAAGGGATGGGTGTCAAGAAGCGAGGAGGAGCACCAAGGAAAGGAGGGTTTCACCTCATTCACACTTGGGATGCACAGGTACCCTCTGCCCAATGGCCGTCCTCTCTCTTTGGGTAGAAGGGCAGCTGGAGTGTGGATATGTAGCTTTCTGGAGCTGAAATTAGTTCTTGCTGTGGTGTAGGTGTGACCTGGGGGTGGGGGTGGGGTGGGGTGGGTGGGTGAGGGAAGCTGTACTCCACCCTGGGGGATGTAGAATGTGGCTGAGCTCCTAGCCAGAGGTTCATGAAGGAGGCTTTAACCTGGCTGGAGACTTAGATGCCTCTGCAGCTGAGCCTGTGGACTGGACGCTCTTGCCCAGGGGTGGGGTGGAGGATGCAACCCAGATTCAGAGGCACTGGCAGATGCCAGCAAAGTGAGGTAAATCTGAGTCAGTCAGGGACTACCAGGACCCGACCAAGAAGAGAGGGACAAAAGTGCAAGTTACACAAGCCCCATGCACGGCATCACCAGCTGGACCTGGGAGACAAGTGTTGTCCTTCCCTCAGAGACCACGAGGGCACTGTGAGCCACATAAGTGTGTCATAGACCCGCTACTCACATCATCACACAGATTTGTAGCCACACATACCCCCTCCTCATCTTGGGAGGAGGATGCAGGGGGTGGAAATGTGAGAACACTTTCACTTAAAGAGACTGAGCATTTGTATATTTGGACAATTCACTGATTACATCTGACCACACGTAGCTATCATAGTGGATGTAAATTAATGGCTCTTCCTCCCCCCTCCCCTTGCATTCCATAGTCCAGAGGGTCAGCTCTCATGGTGTAGATCAGATCAGTCAGGGACTAAATAAGCCAACGTGCCCATGGGGTCTGAGGAGCATGAGTGGCTCTGTGATCTCAGCTCACCATCCCCACCTGCTCTTCCTCTGCCCACTGGCCAAGCCGTCCATGTGAGAGATCAGCGGTCCTTGTCTTGTCCTGTCCTTTAACTCAGGAAGCTTCAAACATCCACAAACAGACCCCCAGAACAGATGAAGGAAGGGAGCCCCCCCCCCCCCCCCAGACCCGCAGAGTGGACTCAGTGACAAGGGCTGTCACCGAGGTGAGCAGGGCCTCCTGATGGCCTCCTTGCCCTCCACGGGCAATTTCTCCTTTGCTACACAGACATTCACTTCAGTGCCTGTGTTGTGTTGTTGGGTTTCATAAATGTTCCCAGAACCAGAGGAGAAAGCCTGGAGGACCGTATACAAGGCCACCAGTTTTTATTAGAAGAGGTAGAGGTTTTCCTTTCTTGTGTCCTTGGACGGTAAATCATGTGAGTTTCCTCCTGAGAGTTGAGAGGCAGGGGTGACAATCCCAGTGGTTGCTGTCAGACCTGGCAATATCTCCCAAGTTCTTTTCCCCCTCTGTTGGGTCCTCAGCATATCTAATCTCCAAGGTAGATCCTCCCCATGTCCACTATACCTGACATGGCCTCAGGTAGGACACTGGCTTTTGTTCTGAGAGACCAGCAATCAAACTTCCCCTAAAGGACATGTCTCACGTCTACAGTTGCTGTCATTGGCCCCCTGAGTGTGCTTTCCATGAAGGAGAGCCCATTATGTAACAATAACACAGTTATGCAGCAGGAACAGTACTCCATTCAACAGGCTTTCTTTACAGGAGGCTGTAGGACTTGGAACACATTGATATATCCATTGTCCCACTTGGTTCTTGGAATTCAAAAAGTCATGCTTTCTCCCACCCTTCATCTTCACGGGACAGTGGTGCCCTGAGGCCCTAGAGTCTCTCAAATGGAAGCCAGGGACTAGTCCTGAAGAAGCCTACACCCCCTTGTGTCACTCTGGGGATGGAAAGACCTGGAGCAAGGCCTTGGTCTCTTCTTCCAGCCATGGTCCACCTGGCCTCCATTCCTCATCGGGGCTCCTCTCAGATAATGGCCTGTCCCTCCCTCCCCCATCAAGCAGTGAGAAGGAGCTTTGGAAAGATGGGGTTTCCATCCCAAAGACCTTGAGCTCTGCAAGTGCCTGGGCTGTGGCCATGTAGCAATGGCAGAATTTGCTTTGGGATTGGACCTTGGTCCTTCGCCTGAGAGCATTCGCCTGAGTTATTTCATGGTGGCTTGCCAGGTGGCCCTGGTGTGTGATCTTAGAGCTGGGCCACTCGCTGTACTTCCAAAGACCCACTGCAACCTGCACCCTGCACCCCCTTCATGGGGATCCGAGGATACACTTTGTGGTGGCGGGAATCACATGGGAGTTCTGTTCTGCTGCTCTACGGCCCAGCCTCTCTGTTCCTCATCGGAAGGACCCCCAAAGCACCCTCACCACCAGATAGGACATGTTGAGGCCAATCTCTTGAAGAGGCCTTAGTTTTACAGAAGACTCAAGTCTATCCAGGCACAGGCCACAGACAAGGTTGCACCAAACCAAGAAACATCTTTTTCGCAGATACTGGGTCTGAATGTGGTGGCCTAATGCCCACATCCCCAGCCCTGCCATCACCCCAAACCCAAGCCCCTTACATCCACTGCTCTCAATGGCATCACTGCTCTGAGCACCCCCAACAGGACTCCTGTCCTCTGATGTCACCTCTGCCAGAACTTCCCAATCTCTCCCCCTCCGTTCCTCTCTAGTCTGACAACTCAATGTTGGACTCTCCCCGGACACCATCCACTGAGGCTTTTACCTGGAAGATGTTGAGTCTCTGTAGCCACATCTGCATGGGTCACAGGGGTAAGGATGGCATGGGAGATGATGGAAGACTTCCTGTAACCCCACTGCTGCCCAATCCCACTGCTCTGCCCTGAAAGAAACACCTGTGAGACTCATCCAACTCTCAACTCGGTCATCTGTTCAACAGTGCTCACCATCCAGAGGAGGTTCCAGAACCTGCATCTTGTTTTCTGTCTTGCTTTTGGGGACAGAAAAGAACATCCCCTGAAAGCACACAGCCAATTGTCTCTACCACCCTGGCCTTGATTCTCTTCAAGCCAGGCTTCTTCAAAGTGTAGACTGAGGAGAGTACTTTTTACCTCTGGATTTCCCTCTACCGTGTCCCCCACCCGTGGAACATTCCTTTGCTAAATTCTCCAAAGAGCTCCATGTTGCAAAACCAAAGTACCCGATGCTGTCTTGGCAGCCTGAACATTCTTTTTTCAAAATGCTGTCTTTCCTCAGCATCTGTGACAGCAGCCCACCCAAGCTTTCTTCCTACTTCTCAGTCGTTAATTGTAAGTCTCCTTGTTGGCCCATTTCATTTGATCCCCTCCTAAATCTTTTTCTTTTCTCTCCCAGGGTTCCAACTTCTTCCCTGTGCTCTCCTCATCCTAATACATGATTCGTGGGTGACCACATGGCCATCCAGAGCTCCACGCATCTAACTTGATTTCATCTATTTCCCCTTGTATGCTGATGGCTTTTCCCATCAACAAGTCTACCTAAGAAATGTCTGCTGGGCCCCAGGACCCCATGGGCTGAACCTATAGGACACCTCTACTCAGGTGCAAATCCCACAAGCCCTACAAATCTGCACAGGACCCCAGACCTCTATTCCCTGTCTCATGGCTGGACACTGCCATCCACCCAATTCCCGAAGGCAAAATCCTAGAGATACTGCTAGGTGTGTTCTCCATTGTCCAATGACTCTCTGGGACCTGCTCTGGAAAAGGCTAAGCCATGATCCTCACCTTGCCACAGATGTGTGTAAAGTCCCCCAGGAGGGATCCTCCTCGGCAGATGCACTCTGATCGCATCCTGAGCAGAGATTTCCCCTGGTTTGGGTGGCTCCACACAGGAATTCCGAGCAGAAGACCTGGGCCCTGTAATATATCTGGGAGACTGCACTCCTCATCTTCTGTAAGAACTCACAATGTCTAACCTCAATGGATTAGGCATAGCAGTGAGCCCATGATTTGGAATATGGACTTGAATACCCAGAAGGAATCGCTAAAAGAGAAAGTTTGGGGAGGCACGTGTCCATGCATGAGCATGAAACAAGGGACTGCTCAGTTTTATTTTTCATCGTAAATACCTGGACCTAGTTGGTCTCTTATCTGAGCATGTGAATTCATTTAAACATTTAAATTATAATAAAAAGTTATTAAATTATAATAAAGTTATTGTTAAATTATAATAAAATTATTATATAAAAATTATATAATAAAATTATTGTATAAAAAATTATTAAATTATAATAAAAAGTTAAAAAAGGAAACTCCATAACTTGGCAGATAAGCCTGACCGCTGATCCATCCACATCAACTGATACAAATCTCAGCCAATCCATCTTCAAAGAATGATTGTGATCTGTCTGGAGAAGTTATCTATGCAATGCAAAGTTTAAAGTAAGTAAGCACAAGGGATCTTGACAAGCAATAACAAGTCACACGCTTCAACAGCAAATCCAGGGTTTTAACTTCAAACTTTGGTTTTCGCCAACATTGAGAACAGCAGATACGATGTCAGTTTTAAAACCCGCATTTACATGGCATGTTTTTCCTCTCCTCAAGCCTGTGAGATCTGCCAACCACAGCAGGTAATGATGGAAACCTGCTTTCCTTGCAAAGGAGTCTCACATTTCTGATTTTAGGTTTTCTCCTTAAGGATAGTTCTATTTGCACAGCTGCAATCTAAGTTTTCATAGGAGGCATTTCCAAATACTGCTTATGTGGGGGCCACATTCCAGACTCGCTAAATCAGGCTCTCCAGGGATGGAGCACTAGCATCTGTCCCTGGTTTCTTTTTTGTCTTTCTTTCTTTTTTTTTTTTTTATTACAAAGTTTATTTTAAATCCAGTATAGTTAACATACAATATTAATTTCAGGTGTACAATACAGTGATTCAACACTTCCATACAACACCCAGTGCTCATCAGGACAAGTGCACTCCTTAATCCCCATCCCCTATTTTACCCATCCCGCACCCCACCCCCCCACCACTTCATGCCCCCTCTGGTAACCATCCCTTTGTTTTCTTGTTTAAATTTTTTTTTAATTTTTATTTTTGAGAGACAGAGAGGGACAGAGGATCTTGAAGCAGGCTCCATGCTGTCAGCACACAGCACCACGTGGGGCTTGAACTCCTGAACCTTGAGATCATGACCTGAGACGAAGTCCGATGCTTAACCGACTGAGCCACTCAGGATCCCCTTCATCCCTTTGTTTTCTGTAGTTAAGAGTATGTTTCCTGGTTTGACTCTTTTTTCCTTTGCTCATTCTTTGTGGTTGTTTGTTAAATTCTGCTTATGAGTGAAATCATATGCTATTTGTCTTTTTCTGACTGACTTATTTCTAATACTCTCCAGCTCCTTGCATGTCGTTGCAAATGGAAAGAGTTCATTCTCTTTATAGCTGAATAATATTCCATTGTATATATATATACATCTTGTTTATCCATTCATCCTTCGATGGACATTTGGGTTGCCTCTGTAATTTGGTTATAACAAATGATGCTGCTAAAACATAGAGGAGTTAATGCATCCCATTTGAAGTAGTGTTTTGCATTAAATTTTTTTTTTATTTTTAAGGGTATTTATTTATTTTGAGAGAGAGACAGCAAGCGGTTTAGGGGCAGAGAGAGAATCCCAAGCAGGCTCCACACTGTCAGCACAAAGCCTGATGTGGGGCTTGAACTAACAAACTGCAAGTTCATGACCTGAGCCAAAACCAAGAGTTGGACAGTTAACCGACTGAGCCACCCAGGTGCTGCTAACAATTTTTTAAATGTTTATTTTTGAGAGAGAGGGAGGGAAGTGGGAGGGAAAGAGAGAGAGCACGAACAGGGGAGGGGCAGAGAGGGAGACAGAATCCGAAGCAGGCTCCAGGTTCTGAGCTGTCAGCACAGAGCCCCACACTGGGCTCGAACTCACAAACTGCGAGATCATGACCCGAACCGAAGTTGGACACCTAACTGACTGAGCCACCCAGGCGCCTCAATGCTTTGGTATTTCGGGGGGTAAATGCCCAGTAGGCGATAGCTGGATCTTAGGGTAGTTCTATTTTTAACTTTTTCAGGAACCTCCATACTTTTCCACAGTAGACGCACCAGTTTGCATTCCCAGCAACAGTGCAGGAGGGGTCCTTTCTCCACTCGCTGACACCTGTTGTCTCTTGTGTGTTTGAATTTAGCCATTCTGACAGGTGTGAGGTGATAGCTCATTGTGGTTTTGATTTGCATTTCCCTATGATGATCGGTACCTATTATCTATTCATATGTCCATTAACCGTCAGTATGTCTTCTTTGCAGAAATGTGTGTTCATGACTTCTGCCCATATTTAACTGGATTGTCTGTTTTTTAGGTGTTGAGTCATTCTAAACTGCTCCAGGAAAGATCTGATGCACAGATGGTGTTGAGAAGCATCTCTGAGCTTCACCTGTCCTGGTTTAAATTGAATCTTGAACTTTAGAGCCATGTGTGTTACCACTGAAATTAAAAAAAAAAAATTCCTTATGTGTCTTCTTTCAAGAGCTATTTTTTTTTTTACATGAGTAAAGTTGACACACAATGTTACATTAGTCACAGGTGAATATCACAGGGACTTAACATGTCTAGTGTTATGCTCTGCTCACCACAAGTGTAGCCACTATCTGTCACCATACAATGCTATGACAGCAACTGACGACATTCCCTGTGTTATGCCTCTGATGCAATGACTTATTCATTCCTCCTTCTCTGAAGGCCTGTATCTCCCACTCCCCTTCACCCATTTGTCCCATCCACCCACCCCCTTCCCTGCAGCAGCCATCAGTTTGCTTTCTGTATTTATTAGTCAGGAGCTGTTTGTGACATATTTATTTTACAGCCACACTTAGAACAATTACAGGACAGAGGAGTGTGTTTATGCATCTGCGTCCCCTTCTTTACATGACACTCAGGCAGGCAGAGGGGAGAGGGAAGGGCCTCGAGGCAGTGGGATTTCCATTGTCTTGGTTACCTCTCTGCTGTGTCTCCACACTGGGCTGCTGGGTGCGGCAGGGGGCCCAGTGGGGGGCGGACAACACCCCTCCCCACTCTACACATCTTCCTGTGGCCAGAAGTTAAAGCTAAGGATGAGGCTGGTTACCAGGGAAACTGCAGCCAGGTCCATGGGATTCCTGAAGAAAGGAAAACTCCTAAGTGGGTTTTCAGATGCAGGATGGACCCTAGGAGCCTGACCCCAGCCACGGATTTCTGAGCCAACCATTAAGTTCACCCAGCGGGTGCCTGCGCATGAGCGCGCACACACACACACACACACAGACACAGACACAGACACACACACACACACACACACACACACGCACAGACGTGTGTACTCAGCAGCATTCCTTTGTGATGTGCACAGTGACTCATTCTGGTGGGAGCACCTCACCCACAGGGAGGAGGCAGGTGATGATGGGTCGTGCAGGCAGGACCCAGAACATGGAAAGGGAGACGGGACAGTTCCTTAGTGTTATAAAATCAATGGCATACCTTTTCCACCATGACTTACTTAGACATTTGCATTACATTTTCCAAAGGGCTTTATTGGGCTCTAATTACACACCAGTGTCACCCAGTTAGACAGTCCAATGCAGTGACTTGTAGTAAATGTACAGAGTCGTGCAGCCATTGCCACAGTTCAGTTTTAGAACATTTCCTTCTCTCCAGAAAGACCCTGTGTACCCATCAGCGCTCACTTCCCACTACTACCTCCAGGCTGAGGCAGAGTCTAATGTAATTTCTATCTCTGTAGGTTTGCATTTTCTGGGCATTTCCTAGAAACTGACTCCTGCTTTAAGTGGACTCTTGTGTCTGTGTCTTTCATGTAGCTGAACACTCTGGGGGCTCATCCACGTTGTAGCAGAAATCAGAAGTTCATCCCTTTTCATAGATCAGTGGCATCTTACTGCATGGGTTGCCACATTTCGATTATCTATTGACCAGCTGACAGACTTTTTTACACTGTTTTGCTCTCTGGCGATTATGAATAATGCTGCTGTGAACATCTGAGTACAAGTCTTTGCTCAGACATAGTTTTCGTGTCCAGTTTCTCCATGTTTTCGTTTCTTTGCCTTGCATGATTGCGCTGGCTGAAACTTTCAGTCCATGTCGGGCAGAAATGGTGGGAACCGCCATCCTTGCCTTGGTCTGGATCTCAGCGGGAAAGCATTCATTCACTAATAAATATGTGACAGGAGACATATTTTTCTTGTAGATAGCCCTATCAGAATGAGGACATCCCCTTCTGTCCGTAGTTGGACGAGCATTTTTATCACGAATGGGCCTCGAGTTTTGTCAAATGTCTTTGTCTATCAAGATGATCACATGGTTTCTGTCCTCAATATATTACTATGCTGGTTGACCCGAATTGTATTTTGAATGTTAAAGCGATATTGCAACCCTGGGATAAATCTCACTTGGTTAGTTGGTTTTCCCCTTGCAAATGTTGTTGGATTTGATATGCTATTCTGTTGAGGATTTATGTATGGATGTTAATGATAGATATTGGTGTATAGTTTCTTGTGTTGTCATGTGTGGCTTTGGTGCAGGGTAATATTGTCCTAATGGATGAGTTAGGAAATGTTCCTTCCTCCTCTCTATCTGGAACAGCCTATGAGGGATGGATATTATCTCTTCCTATAGTTTAACAGAACTTAGCAATGAGGCCAGCAGGCCCAGGGCTTTTCTCTGTGGGAAGGTTTTTAAATCAATTTTTAAAATTTATTCATTTTGAGAGAGAGAGAGAGAGAGAGAGACAGAGACAGAGACAGAGACAGAGAGAGAATGTGGAGCAGGGTCAGAGAGAGGGAAAGAGAGAATCCCAAGCAGGCTCTGCACTGACAGTAGGGCTCGATCCCATGAGTCAGACACTCAACTGACTGAGCCACCCAGGTGCCCCAGTGGGAAGGTTGTTAAATAACAAATTCAATTTCTTTACTTGTGATAGGTACATTGAGATTTCTGATTTGAGCATTCCACTCCACCCCCATGCTCTCCCTGTATTTCTTGCCTCCTGGTGGTTCTCCCTCTGCCTCTTGCCTAGAATTTGACATGCTGATGCTTCAGATTCTGTGTCTCCCTCTCTCTCTGCCCCTCCCCCCCACTCCCACTTTGTATCCTCTCTCTCTCTCTCTCTCTCTCAAAAATAAACATTTAAAAAAATGCAGAATTTGACATGCTGAACATCTCTGGACATTAGTGGATTCCATCTCCTAGTCTATAACTTGGGACCGTGTGCTGACTCAGATGGGACCCCCAGATACCCACATACACTTGATATGTGGGCAAGGGGACAATGACTTTGAGGCAGGGGTGGGATGGTACCACTGGGTCTGTCAGTCACACCTGCCCACCCATTCCCCATGTGCCCCAGTGCAGGCCATGAGTAAGTGTGGTCAGGAGCACCTTCAGCAAGCCCCACATCCACACTGCCCCACCCCGTTTCTTCTCACCCCTCTCGTCTCCTGGCCACAGAGCCACAGAGGGGCTCCATGACGGCTCTTTGCCACATGTATGGGCGTTACAGGTCTCCCTGATTAAAGGCTCAATCCCGAGGGCCAGGATTGTCTTGTGATTACTCCAAACTTCCCCACCCCAGCAGCCAGCCTTGCGTGGAGTGGGGGAGGCAAGGGTGAGACGATGAAACCTTAACGAGTGGCTAAACATCTGTCTGTGGTTGGTGTGGCTGCTGCGGTAAAGACATCTCTTTATGACTTCCTTGAACTCTGCCAGGTGGGTAGGAGTGCCCCTGCCCTAGTGCATTCAAGGAGGAGGATGGGGAGGATTCAAGGAGGTATCTTATCAGACCTGAGGCTTCCAGCTTGGAAACGTCCACCAAAGTCATTGGTTCTCCGCACTTCACCCCTGGCCTCTATGGAGGTTAACGTTGGTGAGCTGGTTAGGAGTCATGTTCTGAATTCAGTCCGCCTAGGTTTGCCTGTCACCCTCTCCTTCAGTGCCTCTGCGACACTGAGCAACTCACCTGACCTCTCTGTACTCTGCTTTTCACACACAAAGTGAGATCGAAGTCTTGCTCAATGATGGGTTCTGGGAGTGGATTCCATAAGCTGATATATGGAGATATGTAGAATACTGTCTGATACCTAGGACAAGATCAATAAAGTGAAATGCGCATGTTATCCTGCTAACCACACCCCAAATGACCAGTGTAAATTTAGGCCTCAGAGTTTCAAGGAAGAAAATCCCTGCTTTGTTTACTTTCTCCTGTCAAGTGGGACACGAGCCTGGCAGGGTCACCTGAGCACCAAGCTCTCTGGAGAGATCACACGTTCAGAACATAATAAACACACCTGCTCTGACGCCACTTCTGTCTGCAGAAGACTCACAGATGTTTGCAGCAACACAGCTCTGGACATTACCTAATTACGGAGACTGAGCACAAGCAGACTTTCTCTGTAGTTCAGAGGGACTGCACGGGCACTTCCTGGGTTACACAGCACTGGATCTGTGGAGAGGAAGAAGGATGATGCCTCATTAATGCCTCCTGAAATGAAAAGGCACACATGTAAATCCCAAAACAACTCTGAAATGACTCCGTGATGCAGGCATAAAACTGCTGTTCGCATTCCCCACCCCAGGGACACCGGGCAACAAGGTACAGCCCCTGGAGATGCTACGCCAGGGGGGCCGGCACCATCCCCCAGGACCTCATACCGTGGGCGGTGGGCTGTGCTTCCAGCTCTCTGTGGGCAGGAAGACTCTCTTCCACTTGCTCTGCCCAGATGATCCGAAGGCTGCTCGTGCTGCGGGGCTGCAAACGGTGACTCGATGGTGTTCCCTGGTGCCCTCCGGGCCTGGCTCCAAACCTCCTGATAAACTGTGATCTGCTGCTCTAGAATTTAAATGCGGTGACCTCACACCTGACAAAGAACAACCCAATATGGATAAAGAACCTGAATGCAAAAGTTAGGGTTTTTTTTATATGTATATTTATTTGGCAAGGATGATGAGGTAACGGGTCAGAAATTCCTTCGAGGGGAATACCATCCGTGTTATAAAGCAGGGAAACAATGTTCTACATTTAGCTCAGCATACTCATAACGGCTTACACAGACAACACAATAGTGAACCACCAAGTTCCAGTTCCATGTCCCTTTCTGCACCTCCTTTAGCGTCAGTCTCTTGAAAGTGGATCTCCGTTCAGCACACGTCCATTCCAGCAGACCAGTGCTGCTGCTGGGAGGCAGTCCGTGAAATGGCACAAAAGCACATGGCCATCATCAACGGGGCATTCATGCTACAGAGAAGCTCTCTACCGTACTGACAACAAGGCAGGGAGGAGAGGCAGAGTTCGGGGTGGGAAAGTGACAACATGCATCACGGGAGCCATAATAAGGAAGTTACGGACCCCTGGGGTATGCGGTGTCCCATAGAAAGCCCCACAGGGATCCACAAATTCAAGGTAGGAAAGACAGAACCTTCCTGGGATTGGATGAGGGCTCACGCCGATCGAATTTTCAGTCATCAACGCTGCTCTTGTCACTTCTCTGACGACTGCTTACTGGTTGGTCCCCAAAAGAAATCCACGCTCAGGATCATGTCTGGAGCCATTCAGACCTGCGTCACGTGAGGATGAGAGCATCAGTTTTCTTTCAACCACTGCTTTAGGAGCCTCTGAAACATCCTTTTGCTTTCCTGCTGCATCTCCAGTTGGAGCTTCTCGTCTCTTTCCTGCTGTTGGAGCACCCCTTCGGGCAGCAGGCCAGGTCGGCTGGTGCTCAGGCTGAGGGTCAAGCCGCTGAGGCCCTGTACCAGTGTCTCCCAGGAGGAAGCATGGGGGGCCCCTTTCCTCTCCGCAGACATCCCAGAGACATTTGGCCTATGGCTCTGGCAGTATCGACATTCGCATCTGAATCTGTTCTGATCTCTATCACCTGAGGAGGAGATCCTGGCTTTCCTCTCCACCCGATAAGGTGCCACCTGATCGAGGTGCCGCCGTCTCATGTGCCCCAGAAGGGTTTTCTTCCTCTGAGGGGACGCTGACCTTTCCCACCGCCTCTCTTGTAGGGTTTTCTCATCTCTGTAGCGCTGCTGGAGCAGCCCCTCTGGAAGAGGGGCAGGGTATTTGGTGCCAGGACTGGTTTTGAGGTCACCCAGGCCCATCATAAGCAGTTCCGAGAAGGAAGGAGAGGAGGCTGCCGTGACTTCCCGGGAGGTCTCTTCAGAGATCATCGGGGAAGACTCAGAAATCAGTGTTGAGCTGCATTTCCGGAGCGGATCCATGGAGGTGTGGTCCATGCTCACAGCTCCACCTGGCCCTTGGTCTAGACAGCAAGCTGAAGACAAAGGTTGTCAAAGAGCTGGAAGCTAGCAAGGGAGGTGTGTGGCCAGAAGGACCCAGACTACATCAAATGGTGATAAAAGAAGAAAGAAAACTCCATTATTATTCACCTGACTTAACGTTTCTGAGCCTCAGCTTCCTTTCTGTTAAATGGGGATAATAATGAGCCCTACTCCTTATTCTGGGCTTTAAATAAGAGTATACATTTCCAAGCTCAGAATTCGGATGGCATATAATCAGGATCTCAGGCGTGAGATTAATCATCAAAACCACATCATAGGTAATGAAAAATGGTGCCCTGCAGTCAACCATGTGAATCCCCTGCCCACTTTTTTTGTTGTTGTTGTTGTTGAAAGAGAGAGACAGAGGGCGCGAGTGAGCAAAGGGGGGGTGGAGAGGGAGAGGGAGAGGGAGAGGGAGAGAGAGAGAGAGAGAGACAGAGACAGAGACAGAGAGACAGAGAGAGACGACAGAGAGAGAATGAATGAATAGGGAGCCTGAAGCATGGCGCAAGCTCAGTCGACCCTGCCGACTTTTTATAACCATTCAAGCATAATTTTAAGAACACTCCATGTGTGACCAGCATCTGCTATACTCATAAGTGTCCATGTACTTTCCAAAAGGAGACAATGGCTAAAATTTCCACCATGGTGACACATTCTTTTGAATATTCACTGGCTTTCATCTAGGTAAAAAGGATGTTCAAACCTATGGAAGTCATTTCATAATCCTCAGTAAGCAGCAATAAGAATTTTACTAAAATACAAGAACAGAGATCAATGAAATTTCTAACAAGACAGATTAGAGAAACTCAAATTAAAAGTTGCTTCTTTGGGGCGCCTGGGTGGTTCAGTCGGTTAGGCGTCCGACTTCGGCTCAGGTCATGATCTCGCGGTCCGTGAGTTCGAGCCCCCCGTCAGGCTCTGTGCTGACAGCTCGGAGCCTGGAGCCTGTTTCAGATTCTGTGTCTCCCTCTCTCTCTGACCCTCTCCTGTTCATGCTCTGTCTCTCTCTGTCTCAGAAATAAATAAACGTTAAAAAAAAAAGTTGCTTCTTTGATGGGGCGCCTGGCGGGCTCAGTCAGGCGTCTGACACTTGATTTCAGCTCAGGTCATGATCTCGAGGTTCGTGGGATTGAGCCACATGTCAGGCTCTGCGCTGACATTGTAGAGCCTGCTTGGGATTCTCTCTCTCCCTCTCCCTCTGCCCCTTCCCCACTCACACGCTCTTTATCTCCCAAAATAAATAAGTAAACGTTTTTTTGTTTTTTTGGTTTTTTTTTAAATTTTTTTTTTCAACGTTTATTTTTGGGACAGAGAGAGACAGAGCATGAACGGGGGAGGGGCAGAGAGAGAGGGAGACACAGAATCGGAAACAGGCTCCAGGCTCTGAGCCATCAGCCCAGAGCCTGACGCGGGGCTCGAACTCACGGACCGCGAGATCGTGACCTGGTTGAAGTCGGACGGTTAACCGACTGCACCACCCAGGCGCCCATGTAAACGTTTTTTTAAAGAGTTGCTTCTTTGAAATAATCAATAAAATTGATAAACCTCTACAGGACTGAAGAAGAAAAAAAAGGAGAAGAGCAAAGAAGACACATCACACTTCTGACTTCTAGCCATACTACACAGCTAGAGTAATAAGAACAGTGTGTTACTGGCATAAGAACTGACACGTGGGCTAACGGAACAGAATCGAGAGCCTAGAAGTAACCCCATGCATGTATGGCCAACTAATATTTGACAACAGAGTCAAGAATACTCAATGGATAAAAGACAGTCTCTTCAATAAATGCTGCTGGGAGAATGGACTATTCACATGTAAAAGAATAAAGCTGGATTCCTATCTTACACTCACAAAAGTTAACTTGAAGTGGATTAAAGGCTTAAATGTAAGACTGGAAACTAAAACTGCTAGAAGAATACATAACGACAAAGCTCCCTGACACGGGTCTTGGCAATGGATTTTTGGATATACCACCCAAGGCACAAACAACAAAATCAAAAACAAGTGGGGCTACATCTAACTAAAAAGCTACACACTAAGGAAACCACCAAGGTGAAAAGACAACATATGGAATGGGAGAAAATATTTGCAAACCGTATATCTGACAAGGATTTAATATCCAAAATATAAAGACCCCATACATCTCCACAGCAAAAACAAAACAAAATAAACTGAAAAAAACAACAACTAATCATCGAATTTAAAAATGGGTAAAGGTGGGGTGCCTGGGTGGCTCAGTCGGTTGAGCATCCAACTTCAGCTCAGGTCATGATCTCACGGTCTGTGAGTTCGAGCCCCGCGTCGGGCTCTGTGCTGACAGCGCAGAGCCTGGGGCCTGCTTCTGATTCTGTGTCTCCCTCTCCCTCTCTGTCCTTGCCCCTGCTCGTGCTCTGCCTCTCTCTGTGTGTCAAAAATAAATAAACATTAAAAAAATAAAATAAAATAAAATAAAATAAAATAAAATAAAATAAAATAAAAATGGGTAAAGGCTATGAACAGACATTTTTCTAAAGATGACGTACAAATGGCCAATGGGTACAGGAAGAGCTGCTGCAAACCACCAATCATCAGGGAAATGCAAATGAAAAGCACAATGGGCTATCACCTCACACCTGTTAGAATGGCTAGCATCAAAAATACAAGAGATAAAAATGCCAGCTTCCATGTGCAGAATAAAGAATACTTCTGTACTGTTGGTGGGAATGTAAATTGGTGCAGCCACTATGGAAAACAGTATGGAGGTTTCTCAAAAAATTAAAAATAGAACTACCATATGATGCAGACATTCCACTTCTGATAGTATATCTGAAGGAAATGAAACCACAATGTCAAAGATATATCTTTACCCCCATGTCCACAGCAGTATTATTTACAATAGCCAAGATATTGACACAGCCTAAGCATCTTTGATAGATAAATGGATCAAGTAAATACACAGACACGCAGACACACACACACACACACACACACACACACACCCCACACACACACACACACACACACACACACTATTATCTGGCCATAAAAAGGAGGAAATCCTGCTATTTGTGACAACATAGTTGGACCTTGAGGGCATTATCTCACTTATGTATGGAATTGAAAAGGAAACTTCCAAATATACAGAAAAAGCTATCAGATTTGTGGTTGTCAGAGGTGGTGATTTGGGGAGGGAGAAGAAAATTGGAGGATGATGGCCAAAAGAAACAAACTTCCAGGTATAAGAAAAATAGGATAAATAACGAAATATAATGTACAACATGATGACTATAGTTAACACTGCTATGTGATATAAATGAAAGCTGTTAAGAGAGTAAATCCTAAGAGTTCCCTTCACAAGGAAAACATTGGTTTCTTTTTCTTCTTTTTGTGTCTCTGAGATGGTGGATGTCAACTAAACTTACTATGGTAACCATTTCATGATATATGTGAGTCTGATTATTATCCTTTATACCTTATCCAGTGCTGTCAATTATATCTCAATAAAACTGGAGAGAGAGAGAGAGAGAGAGAGAGAGAGAGAGAGAGAAGAAATTAGTTACTAACAACAGGAATGAAAGAGGAGACTTCCCTAGAGACCCAGGAAATATGAGAGAAACGATATTATTAATATTACATGAAAATCTCCATACGTAAATGCAACAATGTGCAAATGGATTGATTACTCAAAAACCATAAGCCACCAAAACTTACCCAAGGTGAAAGAACATGCATATTTCAGAACCATTTACAGAAATTGAATCAGTTGTTAAAAGCCTATGATGAAAATCCCACATGGTATCACCAGTGAATTCTACCAAATATCGACAGGAATAAAAACACCCACACACAAATTCTACACAATGTCCTCCAGGAAACAGAAGTGGGGGAAATACTTGCAAGCGATTTTATGAGGCTAGCATTTCACTGATACCAAGAAAAGTACTGACCAATATTCTTCCTTAGCACAAGCACAAAATTCCTCAACAAAATACTAGCAGATGGAATCCAGCAATATATTCAAAGGAAAAACAGCATGATCAAGTGGGTTAGCTCAGGAAAGCAAAGGTGGTTCAATAATTGAAAACCAACTAATGCAATCCTCAGATTTAGAATATAATTGATTAATCAATCAATGTAATCTATAGTTGAAGATGAAAGATTAAAAAGAAAAATGATAGCCTCAATGCTATTCCTCTCAAAACCAAATGGCATTTTTCAGTAAACAATTTTAGGAAAACAATTTTAGAAAAACAATCCTAAAATGCATATGAAACAACAGAAGACCCAGAATAGCCAAGGCAACCTGGAGGAAGAACAAAGTTGGAAGTACCCACCCTCCTCATTTCAAAACATATTTCAAGGCTACAGTAAGTAAATCAGTGTGGTAGTGACAGAAAGACAGACACTGGCCAATGGGACAGAAGAGAACCCAGAAATAGACCCACGCATGTACAGTCAGCTGATCTTGACAAGGGTGCCAATAATACGCAATGGGGAAAGGACAGTCTCTTGGACAAATGGTGCTGGGAAACCTGGACACCCACGTACAAAAAGGACGATATTGGACCCTACGTTACACCACACACAAAAATCAACCCCAAAGGGATTGAAGATTAAGTATAAGACGTGACACTGTAAAACTCCTGGAAGAAAACATAAAGGAACATCTGTGTGACACGGGTCTTGGCAAGTGATTTCATGGAAACGACACCAAAAGCAGTCATGAAAAAGCAAAAACGGCCAAGTGGGACTACATCAAACTTAAAAGCTTCTGCACAGCAAAGGAAAACATCAACAAACCGAAAAGGCAATCTACAAAATGGGCAGAGATGTGCAAACCATGCATCTGATAAGGGTTAACTTTCAATATTTATAACAAACTTTTCTAACTCAATAGTTAAAACAAACCAATTTAAAAATATGCAAAGGATCTGAATAGACATTTCTCCAAAGAAGACATACAAATGGCCAAAAGGTATATGAAATGATGCTCCCCTTCACTAAGCATTAGGGAAAGGCAAATCAAAACCACAATGAGATGTCATGTCACACATGTGACACGTGAGGATGGTTATTGTCAAACAAACTAACAAAGAGCAGATCACAAGTGTTGGAGAGTATGCAGAAAACTGGAACCGTCGTACGCTGTCGGTGGGAACGCAACTGGTGCAGCCACAATGGAAAACAGTATGGAGGCTCCTCAAAAAATTAAAACTATCATATGATCTTGTTCATATCCAGATGTCGCCTCCAAAACAACTAAAAACAAACCACAAACCAACCCCCAAAAAACCCATCATCTGATCCAGCATCCCACTCCTGGGCATATATCCAAAAGAACTCAAGCCAGCCTCTCACAGAGATGTCTGCATTCCCATATTTACTGCAGCATTAATCGCAGTAGCCAGGATAATGGAAACAACAATCCTGTCAATCGACAGTGGAATGGATAAAGGAAGTGTGACACATCTATACAATGGGATATTATTCAGCCGTATAAAAGGAGGAAATCTTACCCTTTGCATTCCAGGTGCTGTGGATTAAAGAAGCAAAACAGATAATGCTGTTTCTTATCCAGCGCCTTCCATGTGCCAGCTAATGTCAGCTAGGTGTTTTACATTTGTTGTCTCCTGGAGGTCTCCCAACAAACCTTGAGTAGGCAGGATTATTGCCTTTAACCAGGAGGAATTTGAGGCTGAAGGAGAGAGACTGAAGTGGCAGGGTCTGCCCTGGAATCCAGTGTGAGTGTAATCCGAATTTTAGGGCGGAGGGAGGCGAGTCTGGAAAGAAAGGCAGGCACTAGGATGCAGACAGCTTCCGATGCCGTGTGGGTGTAAGGGAACATCATGTGCTCCGTTACCCGCCCTGGGGTACCCCCCACCCCCACCCCGGCACCAGGACAGGCTATCTGAGGACATAACTGGAGTGTACTGAATTGATGCACACAGTGTAAGACGGTGTGTATTTGTGGTCCCCAGGTGGGAGAGTCAGCCCTCTGGTGACGGATCGTCCGTGCATGACGCAAAGGATGAGAATGTATGGCAGAGGAGGAGAGTTTCCAGGGCTGAACACAGACATGTAATGTGATCTTTATGTTCTTTGCTCTAGCTCACGTGGTGTAAAGCCTGACCTGCCACCTCTCCCATGGCAGCATCAGTAGGTGTAAAGATAGGGAATGTGGCAGATGCAATTCTGTGAACCATACTTGCATTACGTCATTATGTATTCACAAATGCAACCCTCTCTGCTTGGTATTGTCACTATTAAGAATAATAAGCCCATTTCACAGGTGAGGATAGTAAGGCACAGGGCCAGGTACATTTCTCAATATGACAGGACTGCAAGTGGAAGAACTGAGTTGGAAGGAAGGTTGTTTAGGAACAGAGCTTGTGCCCTTACCCACGACACGACATGGCTCCCACAGAAAAGAAAACCAAACCCCACGATGCTCCCCATATCCAGAAGTCTGCTTTGTGCTGTGAGTAAAGAGGAAACCCCTCCTCAAACAGGTCTAATCACAAAGGCAATTCACAATCACACAATGAAATCAGAAGTAAGGATGGGTGCAGGCGGGGCATATTCTGGGGTCTGGTGATGCCATCAAGGACCTAGGTTCTTTCCAGTTCTCTGGTGTGTGTGTGTGTGTGTGTGTGTGTGTGTGTGTGTGTGTGTGCGCGCGCTTGCTTTCCGTCCTGTGTTTGTCAGAAGAGCCCTGGAAGCAAGGAAGGCAGGTACTGCCATCCCCATCTTAGAACAACAGAAGCTGCATGGCCAGGTCTGGACATAGTGGCCCCAAAGACAACAGGCACTCAGCTATTGCAGGCAGGGCCTTATCCTCTGAGTTTCTGGTCAGACTATGGCTACTGGAGAGCAGGGATCTTCCCTCAGCATTCAGGGCCCATGGTTCAGGCTACAAGTGATGCATGAACACAATTCCACTCATTTGAGGAGCTGTTCAGGGGCTGGCCTGCCTTCGGTGATAATTTGACCTCCCGTTTTCTTGGGTGCCCCTCTGCCTTTTAGTCAGAGTATTAGGACATTCTCCAGGTTCTTCTCTTTGGTTCTAGACAAACTCTTTGTCTCTTAGACCCAGGCGCCCACACGTTTGCTGGCAATGCCTCTCCAGATGATCTGTCAGCCCCAAAAGCAGAACC
Source organism: Prionailurus viverrinus (assembly GCF_022837055.1). Lineage (NCBI taxonomy): Eukaryota > Metazoa > Chordata > Mammalia > Carnivora > Felidae > Prionailurus > Prionailurus viverrinus. The sequence goes on along the minus strand of NC_062579.1, from coordinate 42,675,049 downwards.
TAGAATGTATCCCCAAGGGTGTGAATTCAGGGTTCACGAAGAGGTGACCTTTCAACAAACATTGTGAACAGGGAGAGGAATCTGACAAGCACATTTCTGGGGTCAGGACTTTCCTGTCAAGAGGGAACAGTTGGGAAGAAGTGTCTGAGGCAGAGGCTTCCAGAAACAGTGCAGATACTGCCAGAAGGCTGGAGCAGCTGGGGGGTAGGGGAAGGGAGTGAGAGCCTAACAGAAACCAGGGGAGAACAACGGGTGACAGGCACTAGATCCTGCTGTGCTGAGTCAGCTTCTGTTCAGTCAGCTGGACTGCAAAGGACACCCAAGGATCACAGATGCCGAATGACAGCCTGTATCGGGCTGTAAGTTAGGCAGAGAAGGGACATGGAGAGGACCACTTAGAGAAGAGGCAGGTTTGGACAAAGAGCTGGAAGGACAGTGAGGAGGAGCGCCTTCTTGTGAGGCTGACAGCAGTCACCTGGATTGACACAGCCTTCACCCGTGTGCTCATGTCCCGTCCCTCAAGGGGATTTGTGCTCTTGCCAGAGCATCCCATATTTAACTAGCAGCCTTAATTCACTCAACAATCCACCTACTGGACAGATCACTGTGGGCACCTACTCTGTGCACCAGTCGCTCGGGACTTGGAAAACATTCTCTGAGTTGCCTGGAGCTCCAAGGATCTTGACCCAAGTTCCATTGTGAGACCAGAACTGTGGCCGACGGGGCAACAGTGACCCACACATTGAAAATCCCTTTATAGCCTCTTTAAGTTTCTGGAATTAGAGCTGGTACAAAAAATCCAATCTTCCTCCTCCTCACAGAGAATCTGAGTACAGAGATGTCCTGTTTACTCCATCCTCCTGTGTCATAACCGGTACACGAGCTGCCCTTTGGGATGAAGGACCCTGGGTGGAGGTCCCTCCTTCGCTGAAGAAACATGTTCTAAGCACCACCCGAATTCATGTGTCAGTTCACTGGACTCAGTGGGGACACAGGGATCACACAGGGTATAGTCTGCAAGCAGATGACCACTGCACATTGTGTGAGAAGAGCGGTGGCAGAATTGAAATCACAGTACCTTAGGGACACAGAGCAGGGCCTCTTACCCCTACTTAAGTGTATGTGTGTGTGTTTGGTCAGGACACACCTCTCAAGGCTGGGGAGGCTGATGACACAGGCACTTTGCTCACCCACAGTGTACAGACGTGCACGCCGAAGAACAGAGAGACACCTAGTTAGAGTCGGACTGCAGTCCTTGGGCTACTGGGCTTCAAATCACCAGTGGGGTCTGGTCAGTGCTACGGCTGTGATGCAGCTACTAAAAGCACTTCCTCTGCTTGCCTCTCAATTCGTAATACCTGGTCACCAGTGAGACAGGTAGAGACCTAATTTGGGTGGTGGGGTTGCTTGCAAAGGCTCTCTAACATGGCAAAGTACCACTCCACGGGGGGAGCCCTGGACATTGAAGTCCTGCTTGGCTGTTGGTTCTGAGGCAAGCCTTCCATGCCAAGGGACTCCAGGTCTGTTGGCTTCAGGGCAGCTCATCAGAGGACAGACACAAAATCTTAGAACCTTTCAAGGTTGCTGAGTACCTCCATTTCAAGGTGGACAGGTGTTGGGACCATGATGACTATACAATACTGGAACAATATATGCATTTCAGCAGCTGAAACACAATCCAGGAATATCACTGTGAGTGCAAAGTCGGGCTTTGGAGTCAGGCGAAATGGAGGTGTGATGCCCAGATCCACCCTTTCCTGCACCAGCGACCTAAACCTTTCCGTTTGTTTCCTTGTCTACAGACAGTGGGCTTTGACACTTAACCTGAGTTTTTGGGTAATAAAACTGTATATACCAGCACAGCTGAGCTCCTCAACAGCCAGGCTGCAGAAGAGACAGTCACACCGTGCCCTGTGTTAGGGACATGTCAGCATGGAGCAAGTATGCCAGGACCCTGGGACTCTAGTCCACGCCTCTGGCTGAGGTTCGGGTTTGGGGGTTGTGGTGGTGGCTGGACTGGTGGTTCCATCTTTTCTCTTGTCCAAGGGACACACTTCATTTCATGCCTAGGCAGGGGAGTTATAGTGAATGAGGTTAATGCTCACAGTTGAGTCTATGACAAGACAGAACCAGCAGGGGGTGCTGCTGCCCACTGGACCCCACAGGAACTGACAAACTTTCCTCCAGGGGTTTCTGGCACCTGGTAGGGACCCCTAAGGAGTTCTATGAAGGCACTGTCAGGATCCCTTAGAGGGCTCCAATAGTGAGCAGCAGCTGATCTTTGCCTCCTTGATGGCCACAGGGACTAACAGACCAAACCTCTTGTAAAGGGAAGATTAGTTAGTACACTTTCTCTTGTCCCAACAGAAACTCAGACTGCAACTCCGAGTGAAACATTATCAAAACAAAGTCCAAGGGAGGTAGTGGAAGGCATTTAATTTCTTGGGTCAAAGGTGCCATAAAGTGACATATTCTTTCCACGTTTCTGCTTATCCCTCCTCACTGGAAGGCAGGGCCCCTTCACATTGGGAAAGTTTGTGACACATTCCAAACTCCGTGTCCAAGTGCATCAAAGGATCCATATGAAAGGAGATGAGATCTTTGCTGTGTGTCATCCTATTCCTAGCAAGGAAGCCTTTTCCAGAACAACTGTGCTGTCAGATTGCATCTCCAATTAACTCACTGTGAACCAGGGTAAAACATCTATTTGGGAGAATTTATAATGAAATCTCCATCACTTTTCAGTAAAAAGTTTTATTAACAGTGCCGTTTCATCCAGGGATTCCTAGGGTTAAATGGAAATCGCTCTCTACTTAACCTGATAGCTTGAACATCAGTAGGAATCAGGCAAATGAAGGCTGGGGACAGGAGACGCAGGGAGGAGAGAGAGTGCCCAAGCCCAGTGGCCATCTACTGAACAGAAAGAGGTTTAAGTTGGCTGGAATATGAAGTGGGGGTGGAGGAGGCCATCTGCTGAAGATGAGGCATTTGAGGGTAGGCAAGGCCTGCTGTGCCTGGTCCAGGAGGCTGGACGTTATCCCAAGAACAGCAGGAAGACCCTGCAGAGTTTTGAGCAGGGTACACAAGACCAGATTAGGATTTAAGAATGGCCCCTCAGGTAGCGGGATGAAGAAATTTGTGGCCAAGGGTTAATATTGGTGGTAGTTATCAAGCAGAGAGGAGGGTCATGTGGCCTAGGGAACTAACTGTAGTGATGGAAGTAAGTGTCAAGATCTTATTTTGAAGGACGTAGGAGGTTGGACTGGACGGACTTGGTGTTTGAGGGGGTGGTGAGAGAGAGGCAGCAAGGAAGGACGGCTCTAAGAGTCGCTGGCCGAAGCAGCTGGGTAGAAGGCTGCTTTTCACTGGGTTAGGCAACACTGGAGGAGATGCCGATGCATGGGGAGTGGGGGTGGGTGCAGGTGCGTTCACTTTTGGACATGTTGTGTATCCTTGCCTGTGGGGCTCAACCACTTAGTACCTCAGTGACTTGGGGGAGCTGACCTAGCCTCTCTGTGCCTAAGATGCATCCTCTGTAATAGGAGAATGATGCTAATAATTAGAAAACGCAGCTAATTTCTGATTCATTTAGTCCCCGATAACGTTCTCTACTTGTACAGCAGAATGCTGTTTTCAAGTTAGGCAGTCCCTAGGCAAAACGGGAGTCTCTCTGCTTATCCATGTATTGGTTGGCTTTACTTACCTGCCGTGTGTATTTTCAACATGCAGTGTGTTTTGGCAGTGCTAAAAGAAAAACAATTAATGCAAAGAAATGTGTTTAGGGGCACCTGGGTGGCTCAGTTAAGGTTAAGCGTCTGACTTCGGCTCAGGTGATGATCTTGTGGCTTGTGGGTTCGGGGCCCACGCTGGACTCTGTGCTGACAGCTCAGAGCCTGGAGACTGCTTGGGATTCTGTGTCTCCCTGGCTCTCTGTCCTTCCCCTGCTAGTGCTCTGTCTCTCAAAAATAAATAAACATTAAAACAAACAATCAAAAGAAATGTGTTTATCACGTGTGATATGTTAGCCCGTCAGTTTGTCCCTCAAAGAAACAGCCCCCCTTCAGGCCCTCCACTCTTCTTCTTGTAGCCTCACTCCCTCAGAGGGCGGCGGGTGAGCCTTTGGGACCTACTTTCTCCAACAGTTCTCTTCTCTGTAAAGTCATCTTTACAGAGTCCCAGAGAGTGCCTAGCACCTGTTGAGTGCAATCTGTCTGTGAGCCTGTCAGTTGTCTCAGGTGTGAAGTTAGGGGACAGGAGAGAGCCGGATGTGTGGATCTGGAAACCAACAGTGTGTGCCTGTATTGCAGGCAGGTGGTGAAGCCATATATACCAAGACTTGAATCAGGGCCCCATCACTTACTCCTTGTGTGACTCTGGGCAGGTTACTTCACCTCCCTGTGGTCAGTTTCCTCATTTGTAAGATGAGGATGATGATCCTATTCTAGGATAATGACTCATGGTTGCCTCCTTCTTTTAGATCAAGAAAATACTACCTTTTAAAACTATAAAGTGCTCTTCAAGTGTAGATTACTTCCAGGGTTAAAAAGAGAATCTCTGCTCATCTAGCTTTCTGCTTGGACAGGCACGAAACATGCCATGCTCATTTTTACCCTGTAGACAATGTTGAACTTCACTCGAGCCCTGAAGAGAGCCACAGTCAAGAAATCTCGACAGGCTTTCGTGTTTCAGAAATGGCTTATCGCAAAAGACCACTCTTCCCCCCTTTAACCTAGAAAAGGCTTGCTCCTCATGCTTTGTCACGCCCTACCATATGTCTGTCGGGTGGCTCCTGGGTTTACATGCGACAAGGCCAAACACAGACCTTTCTCCTTTTGCTGATTGGGCCAGACACACAGTCCCTGCAGCTCCCTGATGTAACTGAGATCAGAAGTCAGCCCTCCTGAAACTAGCTAGACACAGAGAGAAACATTTCTTGTTCGTGGAGACTAATCCTGAATGCAGAAACATCCTACCTTAAGTCTCCCCCACTATAATGGGTCTACTCAATCCTTAGGGGAAAAAAGGCAAAACCACCCTGCGGAGACCGTGTGATGTTCAGATCTGGGCTGCTCTCAGCATTGCAACAACCTGAATAGTGAGGTGCTGTACTAGTTTGGTTTTTGTCTTTCCTAGTATGCACGCATGCAAAAACGACCGGTAAGAACACAAAGATCTGAAAGTGGTACTTCCTGCCACGCGTGCGCCCTACAAAGGAAGTAACCCAACGTCACTCGTCACTCGCAGCGCCTGGAAACTCTCCCTGCCACCTCGGGAAATATGTATCCTGTGCAGTCACTCAGGTGCGCCACAGTCACTCTGGGGTGGGTTCAACCTTCTCTACTCCCTGCGTGGTTACAAGTCCCGGATCCCAAGTACCCACGCCACGGCCCACGGAGAGGAAGCCACTTCGCCCCGGGGCACCCCGTTGTCCCTCCCTGTCCCGTGCAGCCGGAGGAAGGTTAAGGAGCACCCGGCTTCTCCATAGTGTCCCATGTCTGTGATGTCACACGCAGTCCCGCAGCCCCTCTTCCTGTGGCTGGTCTCTCTAGGAAGTCGGGAGGTCTTCCCCTCTCGGTGGTCTTAGCCCTTCTCTTCTGGGGAGGTGGGGGTTCAGACCTGGGGCTGAGGATAGGAGGGGGTGCGCTGGCGCAGGGATGGAAAGAACAGGATCCCGGGAAAGAACATGCATGAGAGCAAAAGCGGGAACCTAAGAATAAAAGAGGGAGAATCTCCCTAGAACAAGCCGGGTGTGCATTCGTGTCACAGGACCACCGTTCTTTCTGCGCCACACAAGAGCAGTGCTCTCTGAAAGAACAGCTGTTTTTCTCAGAAGCCTGCCTCTGCAGTGTCAGAACTGAGGTTTGACAACCTGTGTGTGGCATATTTCTCTTTCTCTAATTGGGGATGCCATATTTAGTGGAGATGAGATTGACACTTCCCATGGGCATTGCTAGACAACCCCCCCCCCCGCCCCCAGGCCATAACTGGGCTCCAGTCCGTGTTCCACGGGTTCAGAAACAGTCTGTTTCCTTGGCATCACTTCCTGTATTAAACCATCTGAGGAATTCTGTCTAGGAGGTGACATACAAAAAATAGGCTCTGTCATTCCTACACTGGTATACAATTATTTAGACTGTTGTAATCAGATTACAAGCTCCAATATATAATATTTACAAAAAGAAGGCATGTTTGGTTGTCCAGTTTGCTGAAAAACAGCCAATCCTGGGCAGCAGACATATAAGTGTGATGAGAAACTTGGCTTTATAATTAATCACAGAATTCCATTTACATTTCCAATACAATTTCCTTACATTGACTACTAATGTGTGTATTGGGTGGGTCGTGTGTGTGTGTGTGTGTGTGTGTGTGTGTGTGTGTCTATGTGCACACGCGTGTGAGTGTTAGGGTGTTTTGTCAAAAACCGAAAAGTGAATGGCCTGTCTTGCCCGAGCCTCTCAAGGTACCAGTAACAGAGAGAAAAGATTTTTTAAAATTCCATATTGTAAGGAGCAGATTGTGAACAAGTTCCTACTGGAGTGTCTTACCTGGAACCTCCTGGGATTCAGCAAAATGTTTTGTGAATAGTTTTTTTTAGGGAAGCACTGGTTCTACTGTTTTTAGTTGAATATGGACTACACTTAAAACTGTACTTGAGATTGTATGAAATAGGTAAGCTAAAGCTCGAGATTGGGAGAACCCAACCCTAGGGAAGGGTCTCAGGGAAGCTAACCACACAGAGTCAATGGTCTAGACAAGGAAGACAGGTTGTTACGAGCTGGAACAGACGAGTTCAGTCAGTCAACTCAGATCAAGCTCTGTCTTTCTGGACAGTTGTCAGACTGAAACATCAGGAAGAGGCCACAAATACCTCAAGTATGAACTTCAGTATGTGACAAAGGCTCTCTAATCAGGGTATAAACACTCATGTGGCTCAGAAGTGTCAATCCCTGGAAGAAAGCACTGAAGACAGAGGCGAGTTTCCTCACCCTGGGACCCAGATCTCTGAAGCATCATACCCTAGACACAGACTCCCAGATACTTCATGGGCCTCCCACTATGGCTCTCAAAACCCAAAATATCCCATTGACACACTGAGGGAAGCCAACCACATTGACTCAATGGCCTAGACTAGGAAGCCAGGTTGTTCGAAGCTGGAGTGGATGAGATACAGACCCAAGAGAAGGCAGCTAGGAGACCTCAATGCATTGGACATACAATATCAAACCACCCACAGAATTCAAACTCCTATGGAACTCGAGATATGAGGAGAGACACAAAACAGCTCAGAGGCGATAAATTCTATAATACAGATCCACATGCATTTTAGCAACCTGGCAACCTGCAACATAGAAACTTAATAGCTCATAGACCTTACACCTTGCACACAGATGCCATACAATCACAGAGCTGACAACCTTGCATGCAGGCACACAAACAGCACAAAACACCTGTACCGTGAACACAAGCTTGCTCAGATACCTCCTGTCCCATGACAAATAACCTTTGCAATCTCACAACCTAGAATATGGGCCCCCAGGAGCTCAAATATGCCAACCTCAACAGAGACCCTCAGGAGAGCTCAAACCCTAATTCCTGAAATACATAATGGGAACAGCCCCAGACAACTTACATTCTGCACGCTGCACCTAAAACAGATCACATACCTCACTCACCAGGAGAGACCCCTAATAGCCCAGACAACTCTCACTTGGACACACAACCCTCCACAGCTCAGTGATCTCCCATACTGGACACAGACCCTCTCACAGCTCATACATCTCAAATCCTGGACCCCAAAATGGCTCGTAAAACGACATCTTGTTTTTGAACACAAAAAGTCACTCCATACAGGACACATGTCAATTAGAGACACAATGAGGTCTCACCCAGCCCCATGAGTGAATAGCACAGAGAGACTGAAATACAGAATTACAGACAGCCTTTCTGGGAAACCGCTGTTTTAGCCCCCATCCCAGTGCACCCGTCCAGACACGTGAGGAACCTCTTTTCCCAGGGATAAATGACCCCAGGTTTGGCCATCATTGGCTGTTTCTGGACAATAACTCAGCTGCACTGGTCCCAGGCCACAACTAGGAGGGAAGCCCCCGCTCACACGTCTGACAGACAGTAGAGCCCTCCACCCATCAAAATGGGGAGACCTTCTAGGTTGGAAGGGTTCATGCCATCTTCAGGAGACTCCCACTGTCCTTAAGGCCCCAGAGCCCTCCTGCTGAGGAGCCGTTGCCTCATTGTGGGGATCGGAACCTGTGGGGAAGGCAGAACAGGACAGTCCCACGCTGCTCAGGGTAGATCCATGCCCTCTCAGTCTTGTGGAAGGCCTGTCCCTCATCCCATTCACCCTGAACACACTGCTCGCTTCAGCCTTCTCAGCTCCTAACCCTTGGAGGCACTGCAGCCACCCAATTTTCCCAGTGTCTATGTGAGCCCCAAACACAAGGACACCTTCAGTCAGCAGGTCTGTTGCAAGCCAGTGAACACCAGTGGGGGAAGGAGATGGTGAAGGGGTTCACATTGCCGTGCCAGGATGACCTGCCACAGACCACTTACCTGACCACTGAGGGTGCCCCTGTTCCACCCGCTTCTCTACCTTATCATCTCCCCATCCACCCAAAGGAAACCTGTCCCCTTCTCTCAATGCATAATTCTGCTTTAAAGGGGAAGGTGGTATGAGGGTGTCCACAGTTCCCGTGGGGCTTTGTGCAAACTGTGAGGCGCATACGTTTCCCCCGCTGATCTCCCACCATGAAGCCAACACCAGAGCAGGCCTATTTGCTCACGGGCAGAATCCACGGCGAGGCTGACGTGGGCCTGCCTGGGGCATGCACCTTGTCCTCCTCAGGGGACACACACACTGGCCCATCTCTCATGCCATTGTGAATTTCCCTCCCCCAGGAACACAGTCTTGCATCTGCAGCCTTTCAGGCACAGGTGTGAATACAGTCAGGGCTTAAGGAACGACTGGGGAGAAGTTCACGGACATGAGAACCCACCTATCTCTTACTTGCCTGCCCTCACTCAAACATCTCTCCTGTCTCATGCTTAAAATCCTATCCTCTAAGTGTTCACTTCTCTGGGTTGAGTAGGGCACCTTGTTTCCCTCGAGAAACTGGCTTGGAGTAGGTCATGAGCCCCTCTTTGAAATATCTCTGCCCATCCAAGACTTATAGTCTGGTGGACACATAACAGGACACTGGAGAAAGATTTAGTGATTTGTTATTGGGCTCATTTCACTATAGTGGGATCCTGGAAGCACTGTTAAAAAAAGAAGTTGCAGGAAGACTGACTAAAGGACAGACTAAGAGAAGCCAGTGATCCCACTGACCTGGGTAGCATCTTCAGCCTCTTTTGCTGGTGAGCAGCCTGAGGTTCCACGGCATGATTCCAAACCCTCCACTTCCACCTCCACTCTTCAAAGCCCCACCTGTGCACCCATAAACTCCCTGAGAAGGACACCCCACCTCCAGCCAATGGGATTCTTTTCCTTGGAAGATCCTGGCAGGCAATCCCATCTAGACTAACCAGTCTAGTGTGGTCCTTAATCTCTGCTCTGCTCACCCATGAGGAAACCATTCATGTGCTCCTCTTCCATGTTCCCTGGTCCCCACTTGGTTAGAATCTGTACAGATGACGGGCTGGGGCCAGAAGTGGGACGATGGTGACCTCCGGAGAGGTGGAGGTCCTTGCATGGTGGTGAGCTCCCCTGCACCCTGCCCGCAATGGTTTCTTTGGGAACACAAGACTCCCTCACTCCAGCTGTACCTCCCAGAGGAGACTGCTTCATCTGGGACTTCAGTGGTACATCCTATTACAGGAAAGTACAACCTGCTGCTCCTCTAGCAACCTTTCACCCTTTCCTGCCACCCCACACCCTGGTAATTTGCCCAGATGGGGTCACATCACCTCCAGCTCCACTCCTCCCCAGGAATAAAACTAATGGGCGCTGCATCCTTCCATCATAGTCTCACTACTCTTAAACTCCCCACAGGGATCATTCCACTTGCATACGCCAAGATCTTGTAGACAGCCTGAGATAAAGTGTCCAGCCTCCTGTCTACATCTCCTACGTCACGAATGGGGTGCTTAGGGTGCCAGCAAAGGGGCATTTGTTACTCCAGTCACACCGAGGGTAGTGTGACTTGGTAAAAGAAGTTTGCAGGGCTCTCTGATGGCGTCTATCAAAATTTGATTCTACTGTGTCCCTACCCTCAGTAGAATTTCAGCTTCATGAAAAGAGGAACATATGTGGGTCTTCTCTAATGTCTCCCCAGCACTTACAGTAGTATCAGGCACACAAGAAGGTACTTCAGAGATGTTTCCTTAGCAAAAGGTTTCCTTGATCCAGCAATTTCCATTGCTACGAACTTGTCTTAAAGAAATATTTACACAGCCACAGAAGCATGTGTACAATGAGAATAGCAAATTTCAGGGAGTGGGGGTGGGCTCTAAATGGCCATTGGTAGTCAATGACCTTTGGGAGGGTAAATGAAAGATGAAGTGTTCCTATCCTACAATGGAGCACCCACTGGCCTTGAAACAGAATAAGAGGAGCAAATTTGTACTGACCAGAGATTTTTATTTTATTATTATTATTATTTTTTCAAATGGGGAGTAGCAGATCAGTGGTAATCCTAACTCAACCAGTGTCTGTAAGTGTATATGTATGTGCAGGTGCAATTTGTAAATACTGATAACAGGGACAAGACGGAAACACCTATCAGACTACAGTGGTCACCTCTGATGATCAAACTGGTGAAGGCAAGACCTGGACAGCGTATTACATCTTCTGGGGTAGGCAACTGTACTTCTAAAATGGCCAAAATCATATTCAAAAGCAAATGCTTTCCTTTACAATATTTTTTTCATTTTGTTAAGCTGTAAGTCACATTCCATAAAATTCACCCTTTTTTGTTGGCTTTTACTATGTACATACGGTTGTGCCAACCATCACCAACATCTAATTCCAGAAGAAACCCTACGCCATTAGCAGTCCCTGCCCAATCCCCCCTCCCAGGAGCCCTGGACATTTACTAGCAGCTTTATGTCTCTACAGATTTGTCCATTCTGGACATATCCACTAAATAGGATCCTACATTATGTGGCCTTTGAGTCTGGCTTCTTTCACTTAGCATAATGTGTCCAGTTTTCGTCCATGTTGCAGCAAGTATCACTACTCCATTCTTTTTATGGCTGGATAATATTCTACTATATGGATACATCACCACAGGTGATATATTCATTATTTGGTTGGCACTGGGTTGTTGGCACTTTGTTGTGATTAATGCTGCTAGGAACACTCGTATACAAGTTTTTGTGGGGGCTTATTCTTTATTTGTCTTGGATATATATACCTACGATGGCATAACTGTGTCATACAGCAGTTCTGTTTAACTTTTTGAGGAGCTGCCAAACTGTTTTCCACAGCAGCTGTGCCATTTTGAATTCTCACCAGCAATGTATGAGGATTTCAATTATTCCACACCTTCCCCAACACTTGTTATTTTCGCTTTTTAAATTATATCCATATTAGAGGGTGGAAAGTTATAATTCATAGTGCTTTCAATTTTTGTTTTCCTAACGACTGATATTTTTGGGCATCTTTTCATGTGCTTATTTGGCATCTGCAGATCTTTTTTAATAGAAATGTCTATTCAAATGCTTAGCCCATTTTTTAAATTGCGAGAGACAGAGAGAGAGAGCGAGAGAGAGAGAGAGAGAGAGCGCGCGCACATGCTCAAACAGGGGGAGGGGTCGAGAAAGAGAATCCCAAGCAGGCTCCATGCTGTTGGCCCAGAGACTGATTTGGGGCTTACTCTCATGAACCGTGAGATCATGACCTAAGCCAGAATCAAGAGTCGGTCACTTCACTGACTGAGACCCCAGGTGCCTCCCTTATCCCATTATTAATTGGGTTGTCTTTTTACTCTTATCTTGCAAGAGTTCTTTTTACATTCTGACTACTGGGCCCTTATCAGATATACAAATACTTCTTCCCATTCTTTTGGTTTTTTCACTTTCTTATGGTGTCCTTTAAAGCAAAAACTTTTTCTCATTTTGATGAAGCCATTTTTACCTAACTTTTCATTTATTATCTGTGCTTTTGATGTCCTAGCTAAGAATCCATCACCTAACCCAATGTCACAAAGATTTACTCCTACACGCTCTTACAGAAGAAGTTTTATAGTGTTAGTTCTTACATATGGACTTGGATCCATTTTGACTTAATTTTTATCTGTGGTATGAGGTTTGGACTCAAATTGATTCTTTTAAATGTTGACTATCCAGTTGTCCCAGCACCATTTACTAAAATGACTGCTCCTTCCCCATTTAATTGTCTTGGCACTGTTGTCAACAATTAACTCACCATAGATAGACGGGTTATTTCCAGACTCTCAATTCCATTCTGTTTACCTCTGAGTGTATCCTTAAATCAGTACTACATTGTATTCATTACTGGAGTTTTGAAATAATGTTTGAAATGGGAATGCACGAGTCTTCCACTTTTGGCTGTCTCCTGCAAGATTGTTTAAATTAATTCCGGGTCCATGAAATTTCCACATAAATTTCAGGAGCAGTCTCTCAATTTCTAAAAAGCTGCAGTTAGAATATCAATAGGAATTACACTGAATGCTTGGATCAATTTGGGGAATGTTGCCATCTTAACAATATCAAGTCTCCCAATCGATGAACACACACAGTCTTCCCATTTTTTAAAATTTGCTTTAATCTCTTTCAACTGTGTTTTGTAATTTTCAGTGTGTAACTCTCACACCTGCTTGGTTAAATTAATTCCTAAATATTCTTCTTACTCTATCGTAACTGAAGTTGTTTTCTTACTTACTTATTTGGATTATTCACCGCTAATGTACAGAAATACAATTGATTTTTGTACACTGATCTATCTTGCACCCCGAACCTGAAGTCTATTTTATATTTATTTTTATTTATTTTTAAACGTTTATTTAATTTTTGAGAGAGAGAGAGAGAGAGAGAGAGAGCACGCGCGCGCAAGAGCGAGCACAAGCAGGGGAGTGGCAGAGAGAGAAGGGTACAAAGGATCTGAAGTGGGTTCTGTGCTGACAGCAGGGAGCCCAATGCAGGACTCAAACTCACGAACCAGGAGATCGTGACCTGAGCAGAAGTCAGACGCTCAACTGACTGAGCCACCCAGGTTCCCAAGTCTATTTTATATTTAAAGTGATTATAGCAACACAGGACTCAAGCCCAATCAACTAATGGAAAGACTGATTCAAACACCAACACTGACATCCTGTGACAGAAAAGGAAAAGAAGAGACACATTACATACAAGGGAACAAACAGGACAGAATGGGCAGACGACTGATCAGAATCCATGCAAGCCAGAATTTTCTGATTAATGCAAATGTTTCTTGAAAATGAAGGTGAAACAAAAACTTTCAAAGAAATAAAAAAGCTGAGAAAATTCATTGCCAGAAGATCTGCCCTACACAACACGTTAAAGGGAGTTCCTCAGGAAGAAGGCAAATGAAATCCAAAGAAAATCTGGATCTATACAAAGAACTGAATAGTGCTGGATGTGGTAAAGTTGCGGGCGTATACGAATTTTTTCCTTATATTTAATCTCAGTAAAAGAAAACCATCTAAATAATAGTAACAATGTATTGTGGGGTTTACGACCTTGGTAGAAATAAAATGCAAGAAAACAATAGCACTAAGGCTGGGAGAAAGGACATGAAGGTACATAGTCCTACGATTCTGACAGTGTACAGGAAGTGGTATAATATCGTTTGAAGGCACAGTGTGAAAAGCAACGATATGTATTAGAACCCTAGAGCAACCGTTTCGAAAAGATGTTTAAAGATATATAACTAGTAAGCCAATTGTGGAGATAAAATGGAATAACACCAAATGTTCAACTGATCCAAAATTATAGAGGGAATAGGAAAGGAAAATGTGAATAAAATATCCATAGGATAAAATATACAGCCAGATGGCAGACTTAAATGTAAACTGTTAACACACTAATTGTACACTGCCTACGCATCAATTAAAAGACCTAATTTGTCACTTTAGATAAAAATAGAAAGACCCAACTATGTACTGTCAAAAGGAATCTCACTTTAAATATGAATACATAAATTAAGTTAAAAGTAACTGAAAGGAAAATTTATCGATAATGCTATGGTTTGAAGATGTCTCCTCCAAAATTCCTATGTTAAATCCTAACCCCCATACCTCCTAACCTAGGAGGTGTGGCCTTTGGAAGGTGATGAGGCCCTGGGGCAGAGCCCTCATGAATAGGATTAGGGCCCTTATGAAAGAGGTTCCAGAGATCCTTTGTCCTTCCACTATGTGAGGACACAACCACAAATCTGTGACTTTGAAGAGGGTCCTCACTAGAACCCAACTATGCCGGCACCCTGATCTTGGACTTCCAGCCTCCAAAACTGTGAGATACCAAGTTTGTTTATAAGCCGCCCAGTCTGTGGTATTTTGTTCCTGCACCCCGAACACACTAAGACACATACACCCAGCAAACGTGAATCACAGGAAAAGCTGGAAGGGCTAAATTAATATTACAGAGAATATACTTCAGAATGAGGATTATCACAAGGGGAAAAGACAGATGTTACTTAATAAAAGAGGTCCAGTCATCGAGAAGATCCAAAAATCATGAATGTGCATGCATTAGTAAAAACTGATACAAGAGCTAAAAACTGATAAAACTAAAAGGAAAAACAGAGAAATCAGTTAGCTGAAGCCTTCAACATTCCCCCATCCACAACTGACAGTACAAGTGGACAACACAATCAGAAACTATATGGAGCAGTGGAGCAACACTATCAACAGCCATGACCTAACAGATGCTTACAGAAGGACAGCACAAGACACCATCTTCTGAAGTGCACACACAAGGTTCACAAGACAGGCCATATTCTGTGCCATAAAGTAAATCTCAACAACTTCTAAACGGCTGAAATCATACAAACTGGGTTCTCTGACCGCAAAGAATTAAACAGAAATTAATTGCAGCAAGGTGTCTGGAAAACCACAGAATATTTTGAAATTAAATGGCATTTCTCAATAATGCAGGGATCAAAGAAGAACCTGCAAGAAGTAGAAAACCAAAACACAGTATATCAAAATCTGTAAGGTGAATCTACAACAATGCATTGAGGGGAATTTTTATCATTAAATATTTACATTAGAAAAGAAGAACTGTCTGAAATCAACTGTCTAAACTGTCACCTTAAGAAATTAGAAAAGCAAAATCAATTTAAACCTAAGGGAAGCAGAAAAAGTATAATGAAGGTTTGAACAGAAATTGACCTACTAGAAATCATAAAATCGATACAAAGGAATCAGTGAAACTAAGAGCTGGTTCTGTGACAGGACCAGTAAATCTAATAGGTTTAGCCAGACTGATAATAAGGAATGAGGGCAGAGTGACATGGATTACTAATATCACTACTGCCAGAGGAGACATCAATACAGATCTTTCAGACATGAAGTGGGTGAGAAAATATTATTGAAAATATTATCCAAAAAAAAGATGAAATGGGAAAACCCCTTGAAAGGCCCTGGCTCGCAGGCCCCAGTCAAGAAAATAACACCACTAGCCTTATATCTGTCAGAGATTGAATTCACTAAATCAAACAGAAAACAAAAACCCTTCCCTCACATAAAACTCAAGGCTTGAATGGTTTCACTGTTTAAATTCTATCAAACACATATGAAAGAAATAACGCAGGTTTGAACAAAGTCTTCCAGGCAACTGAAGATGAGGTCACACTTCCTAACACATGTTATAGAGCCAGCAATATCCTGATATGAAAGCAAGACAAAAAATTAAGAAAATAAATAACAGACTCTGGAAAAAAAAAAAAAAAAAAAAGAGAGAAACCTCACTAGAGTCCAGAGCCTAGAAGGGAGAACCATACCACTTCAACGTCAATTACAGGAAGAACTGTCAGTTATAGACCCAACAGAAGAATAATCAACATGAAAGAATCATGTAGGCCCCAACAGGAAAAGATGTACATTGCATGTCCTGTAAGATACTGACTACGCCTCCAACTCAGCCAATGAGAAACTGTCATTACCCTGAACTCTTGCTTTTCTTCGATGGACTTTCATTCAAAACAACCCTTCCAACTTCCTCCTTCTTCTCCATAAAATAACGTTCCTCTACTTTGCTTATTGGACTTGCCTAGGATTTTGCCTTAGGTTGCTTGTTCCAAACTGTAATTCTCTGCTATTCCTGAATAAACTCATTTTTGCTGGTAAAATAACTGGCTGTTCTACTTTTGAGGCTAACAAGAGCAATAGCACTCATGAACACAGATGCAATAATCCAAAATAAAATATCGGCTGTTTGAAACCAGCAATATAGAAAAAAGACAAAATACCATAGTGAAATGGTTCCACAGCTTTGAGAGTGGTTCAATGTTTCAGAATCACTCATGCTAACTGACCATAATAACAGACTAAAAATATATAAGCATCTCAATAGATGCATAAAGAGTATTTATTTGATAAATTTACTTGATAAAAACTCCTAGCAAACTAGGAATAAAGAAGGATTTCTAGCTTAGTCTCCTAGGGCTGCTGCAACAAAACTACCACAGACTGGATGACTTCTAAAAACAAGAGAAATCTATTTCTCATATTTCCAGATGCCAGGAAGCCCAAGATCAAGGTGCCAGCAGATTTGGGATGTGAGGCCCTGCTTCCTGCTTCACGGACTGCTGACTTCTTGTCCTCACATGGCAGGAGGGCCGAGGGAGCTCTCAGGGGTGGGTCTCTTTTATAAGGGCACTAATGCCATTCATGTGGGCTTCACCTGAATGACCTGATCACCTCCCAAAGGCCCTACCTCCAATCACCATCATACTGGAGAAAGGTTTCAACATGAATGTTGGGGAGATGGCAAGATTCATTCAGTTTATTGGCAACATCCTTAAGCCGATAACTGGCATCTACAAAAATATCTAAAGCCACTGTAATCGTTAATCCTGAAGGTCTGAATGTTTCCCTCCTGAGACAGGGAACAAGGTAAGTATGCATACTTTCACCACTTCTAGTCAATATTTTCCTGGCTGTTCTAGCCAATAAAAAAGTCAAGCAGAAATAAAGAAGTAAAGAAATAAAGAAGTAAAACAGTCATTATTCACTGGCAACACCTGAATCTGTAAGAAAAACCCATAAAACATTACTTGAATTAAGAAGCGAGTTTAGCAACGTGAAGAGACACATAGTCAGTATGTAAAAGTAAATTCTGCTTCCATATACCAGCCATAAACAATTAAAAATGGAAATTTTGAAAAGCAACGCTACATAGTGTAATGCTGAAAAACAGGATTAAGAATGTGCTGCCATTGTCCCCACTCCCCAACTACAGAGTTGTGGCTCAGAGGTTTTGAAGCAGATAGCTCCTCTCAGAGGAACAAAGTTCATTTGCAAAGGGGTGTTGAGGAGAAGGTCAAGCAAGCCTAAGGGCACTTGCAAAACAGTGGAGGTTGTGGTACAAGGCAAACGGTGGGAGACTGGTAGAAGTCTTGGACATAGAGGATCAACTGTAGGCTGGCCGGATTACCTGAGACAATCAGGGAGAAGAGACAGCTGCAAGGAGCCTGCCTAGGGTCAGAAAAACTCTGAAACAGTAACTTCAGCAGCTAGCCCTTCAAAGGAGCATGGATTTCACTGGTTTAGATTATGAAGCAATATATCCAGGGTATCGCTGAAAACAGTTGAACAAGTAGCCCACAGTCAGTGAACCGGAACAGCTGGGTGTGGTCAGGCAAAGAGACAATCAGAGAGAAGCCTGCCGCAACCAGTCATCCCAAGGGGACAGTAGGCATCCCCAAGTCGTCTCTCCCTGAGGACTAAAATCTGAAGCCTAACACAAGGGTGGGGGTGGGCGAGAGTAAGGAGAGAAAACAGACTCCACTAAAATAAACCAGCTAGACACTAAACAACTAGACAAGGAAACACAGGTAACAAACCCAGGAAGGGGTGGGATGGATCAGTACCCAGTACTGCTCCAATATTTTAGATAGTTAGACAAGAAAAAAATTATGATAATTCAAAAAACAGGAAAGCATGAATAAGCAACAGAAACTGCCGGTGCTTGCGACCAGATGTCAGATTTGATAAAGAATTCAAAGTAGCTGTTATAATCAGGTCCAAAGAACAAAGAAAACCACAATCAAAAAAGTAAAGGAAGGTATGATGAAAAAGTCACATCAAAGACAGAATAACAATAAAGTGAGAAAAGTTATTTAAGAAAGAACCAAATACAAGTTCTGCAGTTGAAAAGTGCGGTAACTAAAGTGAAAAATTCACTCGAGGAGATCGACACTAGTTGAACTACCAGAGAAAGATTTAGCAATCTTGAAGACAGATGGACAGCGATTATACAGTCTGAAGAAAGTGAGGGAAACAAATGAAGGCAATAAACTGAGCTGCACAAACATATGGAACACTCTTAACACCAACACAGATGCAGGAGAGTACCAGAACACAGACAGAAAGGAGCAGAAAAAAATATTCAAAGAAACAGTGCCTGAAAGCAACTCAATGAACTCCAAGTAGGATAAATGAGAGATTCATAGACACATCACAGTAAACATGCCGAAAGCCAAAGGCAAGGAGAAAATTGTGAAAACAACAAGAGAAAATGACCAGTCACTTATGAGGGAAATACAATTAATAGCAGTTTACTCAGCAGAAAATATGGAGGCCAGAAGGAACTAACTGGGTAATTAAAAAATTAAAAAATGCTCAACAACCAAGAATCTCATATCCAGTAAGCTATTTTTAAAAATGAAAGTAATGTTACTGAATTGGTTCCTTAGGTATAACAATTTCTTTTTGTCAGAATCTTCAGGGTTTTACACAGATAAGAGCATGTCATCTGGACGTGGAGGACTTGATGGCTACTAAAATAAACCAGACACAGAAAGACAAATACTGGGCCATCTCCCTTCTACGTGCAATCTAAAATAGTCAGACTCCTAGAAGCTGAGGGTAGAACAATGGCTGCCGGGGGTAAGGGGAGGGGTAAATGGTGAGGTGATGGTCAAATGTACAAAGTTACAACTATGAAAGAGAAGTATGTTCTGGAGACCTACAGAGCGTAGTGCCTTTACCTAACAATACTGTGTTATATACTTAAAATTGCTAAGAGATTATCTTATGTTAAAAGTGTTCTTACCGCTAATGATAATCATATAATAACAACCACACCAACAAGAAGAAAGGGTTGTACATGTGAATACCTTTACCTATAGCTTTACCTATCAATCAGACCTCAATAAAACACACCTCTTTGGTACCACTAGTCACGGTAGTAATTTTTACATTGACTTATATGATTGTTAGATTAACTATTCTCGAATGATTTGGCTTAAACTCACTCCATGAAGGCAGTCTTTGTTTACTGTATCACCCAGGCACCCAACACAGTGTCTACAGTGTCTAGGTAAGAGCTGAAGCTTATTTAGTGAATCATAGTTAAATGAATAGAGTCTCTCACCCTATATTTGCCACACACACACACACACACACACACACACACACACACACACACGGTTACCATCATACTTATGCAGCTCAGGGAACAGTGCCTGGGCAGCCACCCCCCAGCTGGATCAGGAGATGGAGGAGCACCAGTGGTGTTGCCAGATGGCGGCTTCGAGCTTCTGTAAGGTGAGGCAGCGTTACTCTCAGCAAGGCTAAGAAACTTTATGAGTCTGTCTATGGTAAAGGCTGAGACCTTTGTGCCTTCACACACTCAGTGTCCCCTCGTTACTGTTCACGGTGGGTCATCAGAACGCTCATCACTAAGTGCAGCGATTCCCTCCCGGACCTCGGACCAGGGTAACCTCTCCCCACAATACTAGAGCACTCTATTTTCATAGCAGAAAAGCAAGGCCAGAAAACGGGATTTTCGCTGTTTGTCCCCTCTTAATGTGTTTTCTCACCTTGTACTCACTTCCATGCTTCTTCTTTGAGTCACCCAACCCAACCCTGCTACTTCCCAACCAATGACTACAACACCTGTGCCTGCATCTCACTTGCTATGTAGGGCTCTACTGGAGGTGGCTGGATCTAACTATTGTACTATGCATTTGCTTTCTGTTTTCTCTTATGAATCCGTAGGCCTCCAGACTTCAAGTAACGTGCTCCAGGTGGCCCACAAACGGAGAATGCTTCAGGTGAGGCTGCCACTCTCACCCACAGCGTGACCAAAGCAGTGCTACCTTGTAAGAACCACACACTGCACCCTGGGGGCCAAAAGAGAGCAGAAGTCTAAGAAATTTTAATAGAGATACTTATCTCAATAGCACAACTGTCTCTTCTTAGGGACAAGCAAGTTGCTGTCTGATTTGGTTTGGTTTTGGCCTGCATCGTCTGTGGCATTTTCATAGCCCTTGCAGACTTAGCTAACCTTCCATCCAAACCTCTCTGCTTCCCTCACTGCTCTGCTCTACTGTCCCACATAGCTCTCCTCCACTTTAAATGCACTGATTGGGTTTTCAGCTGGCAAGGATATCAAAGCAATTCATTATCTTGAAATGTCAAGATACCAAAGAGATCGAGTCTTTAGAAAAACGACTTTAAAATCTATAGGATTTTATCTGTTGTTTTGTTTCCAAACATTATATATACCATAAACTACTGTCCATAATCATCATGATGAGGATACCAACGCTGAAATCTGCCTCAGCAAACGCGTGTATAGACCTTGATATGAACCAGATCCCGACTTAGTGATGTGCCTGTATTGACTTGTCACCTCACAGTCTCTCGTGCACCTGAGACATCATGTTCTATCCAAGCACTGATCCAGTGTAATCAGGATAAGCTGTCTTACACGTTCACCTGTCTTTTGAACCAAAGGACACTGGACACTGAGGTGCACTGCAGTTTATGGCCAAATCCCATGTCTCTGTATGTTTTTCTCTGACCTGGATTTAACCCTGACCTTGCCCTTGCTGAGTAGGTGGCTCTGGGTAAGTTACTTCACCCCTTAACCTCTGCGGGTCTCAGTTTCCTCATCTGGATGGAACAAGGGACGATACCCTTAAAAACACTTACCTCACAGTGCTGCAGTGGATACTCCATGAATTTTAAAATCATTGCTGTAGGGAAAGAGCTAAAAACAAATCCAGGCCTGTAGTAAGCCTCCTGAAGTGTGAGCTTGTATTCCCGTCTCTTTCCTTCTGCTTGTATCCATTATCCTTCCCTCCTGTTTGCTACTCCTTCTCTCTGCCTGCCCCCTGCACACTTTCACCTCATCCTCCACTCCCATTCTCTCCTCTCTGCACCTTTCCTAAGACTCTCCAAACACACTGTTTACCACCTCCTCATGACTCAGTTCAGAAAATACTAATACACCAGCCTTTTGTTAAATGAGTAATGAATATGAGTGGAAGAAAAACAAATGTTACTGATGAAAACTGGACTGTTAACAGCTTCGTATCTTTACCAGACTCACATCTTCCCAACAGACTGAACTCCCAATAGGAGTTCAATACAACTAATGGCTGTAGAAGCCACCACATGATGAGGTCCTTGGCCTTTACATTTCACTCTTTGAAATGTTTACGCAAATTTATACACTCGTGTTCTATCATCATCCAGTGACCACTTCATTTTCCAAACACTGTACAAAATGTGCAAACAGGTCATTCATTCTAATTTCCTAGAGAAGTTTCCATTCAAGTTTTCCATAGGAGCCCACGATGATGGAACCAAGCATTGCATTTAGGCTTCCCAATGGCCCATAAGGAGAGCTGAATACTCGTTATGCTAATAAAAACACGCCCTCCACCGTGCCCCACAGACTCAATTCCTGAGTCCCCAAGGAGCCGAAGTGATAGTGCTAAGTCCTTCCAGTGAGTCAAAGGTAGTCTTGACACCATCTGTCCAGAACATGCTTCCCGGAAATGTGGGAACAACAACAGTAACAACAACGGCTAGAATTGATCGGCAATTTGCCACATGCCGGGCACTGTCCTGATGACTTTTTTTGTCTTAACACAGTCAGTACTCTAAACTGCCCCCAAGAAGTAGCTACACTTACTACTAATTAGTGTTTCCACGTTGCTAATGGAACCGAGGCACACAGATGTTAAGTAACTTGCTCAGTGGCATCGGGCCATAAGTGGTGCAGGCCCACGTTGCAGAAAATTCACTGTACTGTGTACTTGTTCAGTCAATATTAGGATCCAAGGGCCAGTGCAAAATATTTAGAGTTACACCTAACATATAACACAAACTGATTTTATAGCACGGAACTGCATGGTATACAGAAATTTGATTTCAACAGCAATCACTTAGATGGAAGCTTGACAGGGACTGGATTCAGGATACTCTGTGGAAACAATACTCTCCGAGCCTTGTTAGTACAGCAGACAGCACATCAGTCTCCTAGCTGAAGTTCTTGGGTTTGTGCATCAGAGAAGGCACCAAACTGTTGTCACTTCTGCACCCTCACAACAATGGAGAGAGAAGCCAAGCAGCAGAAAAACGGGACCACTGACTGCCCTGCTCCAGTAGTTCCCAGACAAGGAGTCCTCCTAAGTCAGAACCCAAGAAGTTTTTAAAAATGCACATGCTATGATCCATACCCAGTGAATCTCATTTAGCGTGGTCACAATGTTAAGAATCTGTGATTTTTAAAAAAAATGTTTATTTATCGAGAGAGAGAGAGCGCGCGCGCGAGAGCGAACATGCACGTGAATCGGGTAGCAGCAGAGACAGAGGAAGAGAGAGAATCCCAAGTAGGCTCTGCACTGTTAGCATGGAGCCCAATGCGGAGCTCATTCTCATGAACTGTGAGATCATGTCCTGAGCCGAAATCAAGAGTCGGATACTTAACCAACTGAGCCACCCACGCACCCTAGAATCTGTGATTTTTAACTCTGCCTAGGAAACTCTCAAGAACTTTATTAAATCTCTGTGGTAGCAAGCCTGACTTCAATGTACTGACTCTTTCCAGACAAACACACACATGAGAGACCAATCTGAAAGCACACAGAAAGCAGAACATAATGAGCACAGCCTGAGACTCAAACCAAGGGCAGGGCAGATTTTCTGAGAGGACATCACGACCCCACTGGACGTTCTCCATGAAAGCTTCGGTCTATCTCAAATCCATTCTCTTTGTGGCCAGTGGGTAGGGTTGGTGACAGAAGATGACATTAAGTTCTCATAATGGCACGGGCTTTTTTTTGAGGACCACGTAAACCATATGATGTGAGGTTATGCAATCTATTCTCCCCATGTCCTCGCAGCCTTTGGTTCATTCTTACACCCACACTCCACTCCACGTCAGCCTGGCACAACCAGAACTTGGGCGCATGTCTTCCCTTCACCTATCAAAAACCTGCCTTTGACCTTAGGAGATCATCTCCCTCTTGTCCTTTCAGCTGTCCTGTGACATCATCTGCTGTCCCGAACAGGACAAAAGCTTAAAGCCCTTTCCCAGCCCCTTACTCTGGTGTCCATACCTAGAAAGGCTTGTCATCAATGAGGAGGAGAACCCCAGTCCCAGGAGCTAAGAGCCAAGACGAGCACAAAACCATCCGGGCGTGGACATTCCACGGCAGTGGTGACCTCTGAAATGAAGCTTTACCTCACATCTCAGCTGTCCCTGAAACACGTTCTTATCACAGAAAGCAGGCAGAGGATGAGGGTGCCCGGAATCCTTCCCAGGGAGTACTTCCTGGGAGTACCATGCTGCCATGGTATTTCCTCTCACCAAATCCAGGCAAGGACCAGCATATTATGTGGGTTATAACCACAATGGCACATTTTGAAAATTTCAGAGGGAGACTGTGATTGTTGAAATGATTAAAGGGAAGTATCAGTATTTAAAAAGGGAAAGTTTCAGGGAGGCAAATCTTTTTGACAGAGACTTACATAAGGTGGATTTTCCATAAATGTTAACTTCCCTGTAAATTGAGGGATACTTGCATGTTGTTTTACCTGGGAAGGTACCAATAATCCTTGACTGTTTTGGAAAATACATCAATGAAAGCAATTCTGTTCATGGCTTTGCGTCTCATACAACATGCCAGTATCACTTGATATCTGTGGCTGTGCGTGCAGGAAATAGAATGAGGGGAACCCAAGTGTACTGACCGGATGGGTCTTCTCCAGGTTATGCTGTGAAAGGACCGGAGGAATTAAGTGGGAGATGTTCACAATGTGATCTGCCAGCGGTCACTGAACATTGCCACTTTGTTTCCATATCTGTCTCCCTCGTGTCTGTCTCGTGGAAGGTTGGAAACACAGCTCTTGGTGTCTTCAGGCCAGAGGACCTGACACTCGGCAGAAGGCCAGTCCACACTTGTGGAATTGAAGTCAAATGGGAATGAATGGACCTAGTGTCATGATGATGAACCACACAGATGCCGGTCTGCAGAGGGCAGGAGGGACGTGCCACAGGTCTCAGTCTTAGGACCAATGCGGTAGGGTAAGACCAGCCTGCAGGACTGATCTCCATCACGTCCCTCAGGGGTCCTAGATTTAACCAGTTAAAACAATTTGCACTAACCACAAAGGTCTAATGTAGAAAAACAGGTAACTTACTGCTTAGTAAGAACCTTCTTTTTAGCTGGCCTGACGCACAAATTCAGGCACAGCACACACTGGTCGAGAAGCAGAACCTGACCTGAAAGTCTTCCAGGCTGAGGCAGTGTCGGGCTGGTCAGGGCACACACACAGGAAGGGTAATCCTAGCGGGCACACGTGATTCTCCTGAAACAGAGTTTACAATCGTTAGGGAGCCCAGAGCTGGACATACACCGAATCTGGCAACACGGCTCACCGGGGCCTCAATGTGGCCTCCCGCCACGGGCCTTCCCCTCTAGGACTCCCTGTCCACTTGGAATATCCATTTGAGCCCTTGGTTTTAGAGGGATGCCTGGAGGCAGTTATTTCCCAAAGTTGTGTCTGTCCATGACACCAGTTCATCCTCTCTCTGAGGGTGGAGGTCACGTGGAGGTGCCATGCGTGCAACGCCCAGGAGCTGGGGCCACCCCTGCTGTCCCACAGTCAGAGCTCTGGCAGGTATGGCTCGAGGCTCAGGAGTCAATTTGCATTCGCAGTGCTCACAAAGGCTTGCAAAGGCTGCACTGAGAGTGTTTCCTTAACAAAAAATAGAAAATTTCCAAGAATAGTCTGGACAGACACAGGCCATTAATGTCCTCGCCTCTTCCCTCTGCTTCTCCCCAGGTGCCAGGTTTGTTTTCTCCACTGTTACAAAATCAGTGCGTACAGTTCTGAAACTGAACCTTTCCGTGTCTTTATTTATCCCCTGCTCTCCTCCAAACCTTTTGTAAGGAGGGCCTGTTAGCAAAAGGGACCAAAATATTTTCATAGAAAACTCTATTACATAACGAGAAAGACTCATGATCATTAGGAATTGTTCAGGATGAAATTCTGAATTTTCAAAATTTTCAAAACGGGTTTACATCACCTCCTGTCCCTTTTGTCTCTCTCCTTTATCCAGCAGCCAGGCTAGAACAGGTCATACCCTTGCTGGGGGCAGCTGCTTTGAACAGTGGCCCTGCCTAACATCTTACATCAGCTTTCTCAGACATCCAGGCACCAACAGCCACAACGTACAAAGCCACTTTTAAATCCTCCCTTTTCGCTCTCACTGCAAGTTTACTGAAACTCCTAGCAGTAAGTGGACACTTACCGGGTGACCATACAGGGGACATCCTGGTTGGAATGCTGGGAGGCGCAGCCACAGCAGCAGTAAGCCAGCTGAAGACAAGGCTGGAATGCCTTCCCCTCCGTCTTTGCCTCTGGTTTATGTAAAGCTTTTTCTAGCCCAGGCAACCAATTAAATTTGTCTTCTCCCACGTGCAGGAGACAGCAAGTTAAACTTTCAACATTTTTGTTCACCTTTGGGAAGGTCTGGATCCTTTTCCCTGGCCTCCAGAGAATAAAGACCCAAGTCATAAGTTGGCTACACTTGTTCACCTCATATCATCCAGCATGGCTAAAGCAGCCAAGGCATGCAGTGAGCCAACGCTCTTGGACTTGGACCTTTTATTTTTGCATTCCGTGTGTAACATTTACCTTTCAGAACAGCTCAGCTGCTCTTTCATATCGTGGGCACATCCATAGTCACTGAGGCACAAGCAGCTTATCATCTCTACCGTGCCATCCTTTCTTTACGCAAAGTCTTCCACCATATTTTAGTGAGTCAGGGTTTTCCTGCTAGTGAGTCCCATGGCTGCCACCATGGTTTCGGAGGTCCCAAGACCACCCTTGCTTCTGCTGCATCCCCAGGAGGACGTGAAGGTCATCCTCAGGGCTAAGATTTATTACAGCAAAAGGATAGAAAGCAAAATTGCCCAGGGGAAATGGTGCCCTGGGTAACATCTGGAGGAAACCAGTGCAAGCTTCCAAGAGTCCTTTCCCAGGAGAGTCACACAATTTGTGCCTTCAGCAACAAATCATGATAACTCATGTGAAATGCTGTCTACCAAGGGTACCTCGTGAGTAACACAGCGTCAGAGGTTTGGGATGGAGGCTGGTCACGTAGGCACTGTCTGCCCAGCACAGACCAAGATTTCAGATTCCCAGAAGGAAAGGTATTTTCATAGATGTCTATGTGTTGAGATGTTTCATAGATGTTTAACATGAAACATATTGTTTGGACAGTTTAGGAAGAATAAAGCACCCTGCTCAGGTAGGGAATGGTGGGAAACCTTCTGAAATTCAAGTTCCCGGATGCAAGATAAGGGCCAACATGCTGATGTTTGTAAGCACAGTAGTTTCAGGCCTACTATGTTAACTCTTCTCTGCACAACACCCAATAACAAAGCTTCGAAATACATAACCAAGTCAGACAGAACTGAAGGATAAATGAACAAATCTACAAGTAACAGTTATAGAAGTCAACACTCTCTCAGTCATATGCAGAAGGAATAGAAGGAAAATTAGCAATATGCGGATGAACTGAACACTGTGAACTACCTGGATGTAACTGACAAGTATAGAACCCTTCACATATGGAAGTTTCACCAAGGTGGACTGCATCCTGGGTCACGAAACACATATTAGAAGTTATAAAATAGTTAAAATCATACAGAGAATGTTGCCTGAGCAAAAGAAAAAAAAAACCCCAATATGTAAGAAAATGTGAAGAGGAAAATCTCCAAACACAAGGAAATTACACGATACATGTCTAAATAATCCCATGGTGCAAATGGCAAGGCTCAAGGGAAATTAGAAAATATTTTGGATACTAACCCTTTATCAGATGAACTGAATGCAAACGAAAATACAACATATCCAAATCTGCAGGATGCAGCTACAGCAGTACTTAGTGTTAAATGTACCGCATCAAATGTTTGTATTAGAAAGAAGAAAGGACCCACGTTAATAATGAAAGCTTCCACCTTAAGAAACTAGAAACAGGACATAAAAATAAAGCAAGAAAATAAGAAAAACAGGATTTAGAGCAAATATCAGGAAAAGAATAGAGATAGTCAATGAAACCAAAAGCTGGTTCTTCGAAAAGGTCAATAAAATTCATAAATTTCTATCCAGACTGACACAAAAAGAAAGATAAGTAAAATAAAGGCACAACTTACCAATATCCAGAATGAAATAGGTTACAGAATCCAGAGAATTTGAATGGATTCTAACAAATAATCTATGCACTTACATTTGGTAATTGAGATGGAACAGAACAATTGCTTGAAAGACACAAACTATTAAAGCTCAACCCAAACAAAACAAAACCAAACAAAACCAAAAAAACAAAAAACCACCACCCAGGTAATCTGAAAAACATACATATATTTCTAAAATATCATTGTTAAAAACTTTCAGGAAAGAAATCTCCAGGCCCAGACGGTTTCTCTGGAAAACTGTACCACACACTTAAGAACAAGTAACAGTGTGCTATCAACAACAGCCAAATTATGGGAAAAGCCCATATGTCCATTGACTGATGAATGGATAAAGAAGAAGTGGTACATATATATACAATGGAATACTACTCGGGGATTAAAAAGAATGAAATCTTGCCATTTGCAACAATGTGGATGGAAGTAGATCGTATTATGCTAAGCAAAATAAGTCAGTCAGAGAAAGACAAATACCATACGATTTCACCCCTATGTCAAATTTAAAAAACATAACAGATGAACACAGAGGAAGGGAAGCAAAAATAAGATAAAAACAGAGAGGGAGGCAAACCATAAGAGATTCTTAAATACAGAGAACAAACGGAAGGTTGCTGGAGAGGTGTTTTGTGTGTGTGTGGGGGGGGAGGGAGTGAGCTTAAATGCATCATGGGCATTAAGGAGGACACTTGTTGGGATGAGCACTGGGTGTTATATGTAAGTGATGAATCACTAAATTCTACTCCTGAAACCATTACTACACTATACACTAACTTGAATTTAAATTTTAAAAAATTCTACAAAAGTAGTAGAAATATAATAAGAAATAACAGCAATTCTACAACCTCTTCAAAGAAATAGAAGAGAGGGACCACTTCTTGAATCATTTCATCAGACTGGCATTACCCCGATATCAAAATCAGACAAAGACACTACTAGCAAATCATTCAATAATATATAAAAAGAATAATACAACATGAGCAAGTTGGATTTACCCTGGAAATACAAAGCTGGTGCAGAATTCAAAAATCAGTTAAGAAATCATATTAGTGTATCAAAAAAAAAAAAGACCCACATGATCATATCAATTGATGCAGAGAAAGCATCTGACCAAATTCAACAGCCATTCATGATAAAAAAAAACATTCAGCAAACTATAACCAGAAGGGAACTTTCCTAACCTGGATATAGTGTGGCCACGCACTGAAGAAGTTCTCAGACACCAGACCGAGCGGGTGTGCAGGGCTGCCTCTGTGAGAGAGCAGCAGACTGCATATAGCCCTTATTTCATATTTCATTAGATAGAGGATCAAAGAATATCAAAGCATGGATGGAGAGCACAATGGACCTTTAGACATTAACCAGACATACATTTGGTGGCTACGTGAAGGCATGCAGGAGTACGTGAAGTTTTAAGGAGTGTCAGGGAATTACAGCAGGTTTTGTATCTTAACTGTCCTCTGGGGGATCGTGGGGCTCTGTAGCTCATAATGCTACCACGTTCGACAGCCTTGAGACCAGAACATTGCTGACGTTTCAGCTATTGCCCCGTTCACCCTCCAGGACTTACAATACTTTCTCTAGAAACAACTCCACAATACAGAGCATCTTACAAAAATACCTACACCCTCCATCCTGCTTAATGAGGAAAGACTACATGCTTTCTCCCTAAGACCAGGAATGAGGCTACGATATCCACTCTCCCCTCTGTTAGTCAGTATTTTGCTAGAAGTCCTAGTCACTCCAGTAAGGAAAGAAAAAAGAAAGGTCAGGAAGGAGGAAATAAAACTTCCAATTCACAATGACATGATTATGTATGTAGAAAATCCCATGAAATTACAGAAAAAAACCTCCTAGAACCAATACGTGAATTCAATGTTGTCACAGCATAGAAGCTGAACACAAAAAAATCAAGCAACTTTCTGCATGCTAGCAATGAACAATTACATAACAAGACAAAATACAGAAACCACCCGCAGGCACCATTTACAATCGCTTCCCCCGTTCCAGTCTATCGAAACATATACAGGATGTATATGCTCAAAACCACAAAAAGCTGAGGAAAGAAATATAAGACCTAAATGAATGGAGACACATACTGTGTTCTTGGGTTGATCAAATCAAAATAATGTAGGCGTCAATAGGCCTCAAAGGAATGCAACATTTTAATACAATTCCAATAAAAAATCCCAGTAGGACTTTTTGGACATATAGACTGATTATGAAGTTTATGTGGAAAGGTAAAGGAACTAGAATAGTCAAATAATTTTGAAAATGAAAAACAAAATTGGAGGAGTAACACCGATTTTATGATTTACTGTGCAGCAACAGCCAAGATATGGAAACAATGTAAGTGTCCATGGAGGGATGAATGGATCAAGAAAATGTGCTATAAATACACAATGGAATATTAATTGGCCATAAAAAGAAAATCCTGACTTTTGCAACTAAATGGATGGACCCTGAATGCTTTACACTGAAAGAAGACAGAGAAAGACAAATACTGTATGTTCTCACATATGTGGAAATTTAAAAAGCCAAACTCATAGAAATAGAGATTAGAATGGTGTTTGCCAGGGGTTGGGGAAAACGGTGGTCTTGGGTACAAATTTCCAGCCATAAGAAGAGTAAGTTATGGGGATCTCACACACACACACACACACACACACACACACACACAATTTATATATATATATATATATATATATATATATATATATATATATCATCACCGTGTATACCTTAAGCTTACTTATGTTATATATCAATAGTATCTCATTAAAGCTGAAAAAATAAAATCATCCCCAGAATGTCCAGTGGGAGCCCCTTCAGGCTATTTTCTGTGTCCTTCTGACATCACCAAATCAGTCTTTGAACTGTCCCTTATTGTTGGTACCACAAGTTTCCTTGAATTGTCCCTTATGATTGGTACCACAAGTTGAGCCAGGCTCATTTGTCCTTTCGCTCTCCCAGCCTGGGAACCCATCACTGAATGCAGAATAATATTTAGAAGCCAGGACGTCGGGGCTAGGTGTACTTATTACTATTGGGATGTTGCTGTTTCCAGAAAGTTTGGAATACATGTATGTACACATTCAAACACACACGCATACATATGTACATCTGTATCTATCAACATATGCACATACGCACACATACATATCATAAAGCATGAGTTCACATGGAGACCTCCAATCCCAATAGAACACCTCAGAATTTGTTTTCTTCCTTTCTGTATTTGAAATTTCCTCTTCCAAAAGTGAGAGTCGGGTCTTCCACATTTAGTGAGTTGACGAATCCTAAAGTATATAAGGCATCCCAGTTGCACACAGAGGCCCACCCTCACATGCTCTGCTGAACCAATCCCTGACCTTGACCTCCACACTCCACTGAAGTTTGAACCCTTGAGCCAGTTAGCCTTCTCCCCATCCAACCCCCAGGGACATCCTCCTTACTACCTTGGGCTCTGTCCCCAATGCAGTCTGCCCCTATGTATGGATGCCCTTCTCACTGTGCCTGGGCTCTGACTCCAAGTGTGGGATGCCCCTACATGCACACACTTGCCTTGCTCTGTAGCACCTAATGGCTTTAGGGCTGAACCGCTCAGGCACAACAGGAGGGAAGGGAAGGGAAAGAAAAGGGAGGGGGAGAGGTGAATATATCTCAATACAATCAATTAATTAAAGGGAATTGGGGCAAATCCAGGCAACATCATGAAGCCAGTGTGTTGGTTTTTTTTTGTTTTTGTTTTTGTTGTTTTTGTTTTTGTTTTTTTTTTTTCTCATTGCTCTCCAGCTTCCCCTTCCTGCCTCTCTTCTCTGCCCCATTTCTTTTTCAGTCCGGACCTCCATCAAGTGTAGAAATGTAATGAGGGGCATGATTCCCATATTATCGCTTATATCTGCTGGCTGGCTGACATCCAAACTGGATGGTGTGGGCCCTGCAGCTCTGACACTCAAGCCTCTCATGTCTCAAGTCTTTCATGATGGAGCACAAGGTTTCACTCCTCTTAGCAATTTCAGGTGTAAACAGGAGAGAAGATTCTGGGCACTTCTTGGAGCCTCGGGTCCTTTATAAAATGGGGATGAAGACCACCTCCCTCACAGGTTGTGGGAAAAATAGAGACAGCAACACCAGACACCTTTCACTGCGCTCTATGTGTCAAACCAGTTTTGAGGGCTTTTGCCAGCATTACAGGACTCCTTGATATCCAGGAACACACTCAGTGGATTTCCCCTCAGTACTGTTGCACCTGCTGTACCTTCTGCCTGTAATGTTCTAACAATTGCAGGTAGTTCCACGGCCTGCTCCTTCACTTCCTCAGGAATCTGCTCAGTCATTACCTTCTGAGGGAGTCATTCCCTCATCACCCTGCATAAATACCAACATGATCCCCACATACTCCTTCCTCCAACCCGCCTTCTCTTTCTATGTAGCACTTGACATCCTCTGACAGTCAATACATTTACTGGCTAACTCTAGGGAATAAGACACTTTGTCAGTTTTATCCTGTGTTGTACTTCCAACTTCCAAGGAAAGTACTCAGGCACACAGCCGGTGATCAGAAAATTCTTGTGGAAGGATGGCTGGGAGTCAGGACCTTTACACACACTTCTAAGTTGCACAGGTACCCTCCAAGACACGCACTGGCCCCATTTTATTGATGCTGACACATATTTAATCCTCAGGAAACAAATGACTTTCCCGATGACACACAACCAGGATTTGGGGGTCCGGGCTTTGGAATCATATCTGCCAGCTTCCAAACCCCTCAGTTCCTGGAAAGAGACCTCACAACCACAAAGATAAAAGATTTTACTTCTCAGACACAGACCCCAAACAGCTCAGATACCCAGGGACACCAAAAACAGATCCCTGAACACACCCTAAAAAAGATTCCAAAAATCTCTGCACAAAGAGCTTGCAACTTGAGTCACAGAATACAAAAAAAACAACAGAGACCATACACACTGAAACAACTCCTGCCCCCCCCCCCCCCCGCAACAGATCAACGTGTTCACTCCAGGAAACAAATTAAATCTGCTCAGAGACCTCACATCCTAGAGAAGACTCCCAAACCCTGCAGACACCTCCCAAGCTATTACAAGGACCTCAAAATAAAAAGGGAAAGACAGAAGCTCAAATAACTCAGAAACATCACATAACCTTTATCTTTAAAGTCCCCAGACATTTCAGAGAACCCACACCTTGGACTCCCAAACAGCACAGATCCTTTACACCTTAAGATAATACCCCCCACCCCACGCAGCTCAGAGATATCACAACTTGAAACAGAATCACAAACAGCTCAGAGACCTCACACCTGGGGTGCAGACGCCCACACAGATCTCAACCCCACAGACATAAATGCGCAAAAAGCTCAGAAAATGCACCCCCAGATATACAGACACGCACGGCCTAAAGTCCTTATCCCGTGCCGTACAAAATCCACTCAGATAAAATATCCCATTCACTCACAATCTCCTAAAAGGCTCAGAAAGATCAAACATACTCAAACCGTGCCTGTGATGTCCTCTCTAGCCACACACATCCCCAAACTGCTTGACACACTCTACTTCCCAGGCAGGGACGCCAAACAAGCGCACAGACCTCGCCCTGGACTTAATTGATGGCGCCGTGCCAAATGCGCCCGACTAGGCTTGTGACCGAGTTAGGGCTGAACAAGACTGAAAGAGCTCACGTGAAGACAGTTGCACAGTCACGGCGCGCGTCCAGTGCCAGACTCTGGCTACGAGCGAGCTGTTGCGCCGAACCTCGCCACCGACTGGGGCAGCATCTTCAGCCCCTCGGGGCAGTCAGTCGGTGAGTAGTTCAACTCGGAGAAAAACCGTGCCCTCTGAGAAGCCACACACACAAACAAACACACCCACACCCACACCCACACAAACACACACACACACACACACACACCCCTCGCCCAGAGCTCCTGCCCTCGTTGTGCCTGACCCCGCTAGATAGCCAATGGGAACGGGGTAGACGAAGACAGGGGCGGGGAGTAGGGAGTTTTTCCGGAGCCATTTTGCGCCCCGGGAAGGGCTTACTCTGGCACACTCTCTCCCGGACCAATCATCACCCAGAAAGCCTCTGACCTCGCCCCCTATATATCGGAGAGCCAATCTCTCACCTCGTTGCTGCCCAGCTGGACGTAACCATGTAGAAACGGAGTGGTGGAGTCGGCGAAGTGCAACTGAATAAAGCGGCCTGAGACCCGGTGTTCACATAGGCTCACATGGGCAGGAAGAATGGAGTGGAGTGAGTGGGGAAGGACCTGGCGGCGCCATTAGCGCCTCCGCTGCGACCTGTGGCTGATGCCACACGCTGTATAAGCAGACCCTTAGTACTGTCACATACACAATGGATTATTCCAAAATCGGAGTCCCCTCTCTAGTGGTACCTCCCGGAGTGGACGGTCCTGCCTCTGTGGCCCTGAGAGGTGTGTCCAGTGACGCTTACCGTTCCAGCTCGCGCGCCCCTTAGTGGCGCGTACCTGGAATGGCTGGTCGATGCAGATGCCCACGGACCATTCCAGGCTGGTCCCAAAGGGAGGGAGGGCAAAGCCAGGGTGTAAACCCCAGCTTGCTGCAGTGGTGGACTCGGGAGAAAGTCTTCCTGAGCTGAAATTTACCTCTCTCCGGTGGCCGCCAGTGTAATAGGGAGCGTTAAAAGTGATTTTTTTTTTTTTTTTTTTTTATGTGGTAGGCGTTGTGCTGTCTTATGCCTCCGTGGGCAATGCAAACTAGGTCTACTGGGGGAACAGGGGCAGGAGGGGTAGAGCACAGGGATGGTGTTAGAGGTCTGCTGTGTGTCAGGCCTTTGTGATTGACTGTCAGTAATAAGTCATTTGTTTCTGTTAGGGAAAGGGCCATCTTCCAGGGGCCCCAAGGACACTGAGAAAGTGATATAAAGACTGCGGACTTTGTCAGCATCCTGTCACCCGTGAACATGTTCCCTAGGAGAATCCTTTGGCCTGTGTAGTTATGCGTCTCACCACAGCCTTGTACTTACTTATTCATTCTCTCATTCATTCATTAATTCCCTCCAAATTATGTGTCAGGCACTATTATGGGTGTTAGGAATACGACCGCGTGGAAACAACAACAAAAAAACCCCCTTGCTCTCATGGAGCTTACATTCTATTGGGATCATACAGCACAAAAATGTAAGTAATTTGGCAATTGCGATTAAAATTAAATCGGAATAATGAAATAGAGGGGGACAATTTTTAGAATCAGGTCAAGGAAGGTCTTTCAAAGAATGTGATCCTTGAGCAGACACCTGGAGATGAATATCTGCTAGAAAACAATCCCAGACAGAGGTAGGAGCCAGTAGAAAAACGCAAGAGTGGAACTCAGAGCAGGGTGTATGAGGTACAGTGAGGAGGCCACTGTGGCTGGCTAAGTATGGTTGAGGGAGAGAGGTAGGAGACAAGGTGAGAGAGGTAATGGGGGCCAGATAGTGAAGCACCTTCAGGGCCATGGTGAGGAGTTTGACTATCGTGTTTGAGCCATGGAGGCTTTTTGTTGGTTGGTTGGTTGGTTGGTTGGTTGGTCGGTCGGTCGGTTGGTTTTTTAGCAGAGAAGCCCCTATTTCAGAAGCCCCCTTTCAGAGGCCAGAGGCCCAGGCCACCCAATACATGGGGATCAGCTCCTTGCTTGCCCTAAGGGAGAACCTTTTTTCTACCCATCTGCAGCTGAACATGCCTTCTTGGACAGTTCCATAGACTCGTGAGCAACCCCGTAACAGTTCCCCATGAGTATCCATGTCAAAGGATGATAGCCTCAGGAGAGGCCAAGCAAGGGTCCTCTTGGGTGAGTGAGGTCCCACCCACGTGGGTGGGCAACAGAGACAAAGTTTCAGGCACAGAGAAGACAGAAAGGAAGATAGCATTAGAGAGACTGAGACAGAGAGACCATCTGGCAGCACCACTGTCCCCACTGAATTAGTACCCACCTATGGGCTCCCAGCTCTGCTACTGGATGATGTGCCTGTCTCTCCAGAGGAAAAGACGCCCCTCCCCAGGGGTATCTAGGAAATACCTCAGCAGCCTGTGGTCTTGGTCTCAGTCCCACTGCTTTGACATACATCAGGACCCTCTGCCTATAAGGACAAGGACACATTTCAGGTATGGGGAGGCTTATGCTGTACACAGGGTTGCCCACACCCCCTCATGACCTTGACTGCCCTCCTTCCGATCTCAGTGCCCAAAAATGCTGCAAGGAGGGAAGTGGAGGCAGGAATCTCTAGGTTTGCTTGAGGCTTTGTGAAAATTGGTGCATTTGAGGTGCTTGCCTCACCTGTCTACCCTTCTACCACCACCTCTACGTTTGTGCATCAAGTATTGTGCCCGGGAACGGGGCATGTGAGTGAGCGCCAGAGAGGGACAGACATCCTGAAAGTGAGTCAGTTACAGGGTCCTTGTGGCCATGCACTAACCTCAGCTTTCCCCCTTCCTGGTCACCTCCTACCTGGCCTTGCTGTGCTGACGTCTCCCTGCCTCCTTCAAAAAGCTTAAGTTACATCCAGTTCCTCCCTCCTCAGGAGCTTAGATTGGCCTCCCTTGCTGGGCCTCAGGCTCCTCACCTGCAAATAGCGACCTTCTCCTTGAGGATTGGGCAGATCAGCTGAGTTAGTACATGTCCATAGGTTTGTCACAGTGGTTGGCCCCTAGCAAGGATGGGAGTAATGCTAAACAGATATTCCTTTGATCTGTATTGTTACCATGGGCTCCTAGGGGCTGTGTATGGCTGAGGAAAGGCCCTCCCTGAGGATGGGGGCCCTAAGCCCTCATCCCTAGCAGGGCAGGCATGGGGGAAAGCACAGCAAATGTGAAATCTCAGGCCTAGTGCTAAGCCCTGTGAGAGTAAGGTGCATCCTGCCTTCCTCTCAAAATCATTCTCAGATGCAGATACATGAACATTTCAGAGACCCACCCCTCTGGACAAAGACTCCCCCAAATAGTTCAGAGACCTCATACCCTGGGATAGAGGCTCACAAATCATTCAGAGGCCTCTCATCCTAGACCCCAACCACAAACAGCTCAAAGATGTCACATGTGACAACTAGACTCCAGTCAGCTGAGAGGATTCCTAGTTGAGGTAATAGCTCCCTTTCAGCTCAGAGGCCTCACACACCCACTCACAGAGACTACAGGCTGCACCCTGTGACACAGAGCCACAAATCTTCAGCTCAGGGCTGCTGTGTGGGCCGTGACAGTGAGTCTCTGTTCAGTCCACCCTATGGGGGAGAGGCCTGGGCTCTTGCAGCCCTCGCTGTCTGCAGTCACCACCACGTCATCAGGAAGGCAGGTTCACCCCAGGGATGCAGAGGTCTCTTAGACTGAAGGATTCTGAGAGACATCTCACGTCTGGGTCCTGGGAATGACCATCGTCTGACCCACCCTGGTCACCTCTGATCATAGCGACTTCTGCATCCTGCCCCACGGGGTGTTAAGGTGAATCCCAGATCCACAAATGGAGGTCGTGGATCCTGTCATCTCTGCCATCTCTCCGCGCCCACTGTGGGATACTGTATCCCGGAGAGAGGGATACTGTATCACTGCCTCTGGCAACCCCCTTAAATCCCTCTGATCATCCCTGTTCTTTCCCTAAACCCCCTCTCCTGGTGGCAGCTGCTTCACCCCTTCCCTCTGCTGAAATCTCTCTGCTCCCCTTGCCAGCCACCAGGTGTCCCCTTCTCCCCCAGGAGCCTCTTTAGCCCCCTCCTCCAGCCCTAGTCTTGGGCCTCAGTTACACCCTGTCCCTCCTGTTTTTGTCCTGTCAACCAGCACCCCAGTTCTACCTCAGAGGACCCACCCAGAGCCTTTCCTGCTCCCTGCAAACGCACAACATTGTGCAGGACAGAGGTCTTCCTGCCACCATGTAAGGGTCTGTAATAATGTCCCTGTTAGGGAGGAACAGAAAATTCTCCAGGATTCAGGTGAAACTCCAGCCCTGGACTGGGGATCCAGGGCAGTCCCCCAGGGCTGGAGGTAAAGGGAAGGTTTTCTGAGAAGAGGAGCTGGGATGAGCGTCCCATCAGGAGGTGGGATGACACTGTGCAGGTCTGGGTCTGTGAGCACAGAGAAGGGACCCTCGGGGGGGACTGGGGGAGCATGATCGCAGGAGTGCTCCAGTGGCTGTCCCCATGGGATTTGGCCTCTGGCCAGCTGTGCCCCAAGGCTGCTGGACAGCCCAAGCAGAGGCCAAAGCCCATAAGGACAGCCACTGGAGCACTTCTTAGGAGTTTTTGATTCCCACCATCTGGAGGGCATCATCACTTGCCTTCCTTCTGGCCCCTTTGCCCTCTTCGTGTGTGTTCCCAGTATTCACTGCCCACAGCAGCCCTCTCTGATTCCTTCTCTGAGTTTTCAGCCCCAGCCGAGGCCCCTCTGGAATGGACCACTCCATGCCATACCCCATCCCCAGCAGTGGTCAGGAATTTGGGTTCTGGTGTTTTCCTGAGTGCCAATCTCAGCTTGTTCTCTTCATATCAGCTGTGTGACTGGGGATTTTCCCTTACTGTCTCTGTGCCTCAGTCTTCTCCACCGTGAAATAGTGTCAATCCTCATAGGTTGTAGTGAAAAGCAAATGAGATGACCCTAGCAGGAGTTTTCATAGCGCCTGATGCAGAATAAATTTGTGATAAACATTAACCAGGATCATTATTGTTTTTGTCAGTATTGTTTCCACAGATGCCCTGTTTTAACCATCAGTTAACTCCGTTAATAGCCATAACATCTTTGGGAGGTGGTTATTATTATTAATCACTGTTTTACAGATGAGTAACTTATACTATGTATCAGCTAAGTATCTTACTGAAGCTCACCAGAGCCAGGAGGGGAGATACCAGCACCCACTCCCAGGTATGTCTGGCCCCAGAGCTCCTGCCCATAATCCCTGGCTGTGCCTTATTCCACAGCAGTGTCAGTGACAGCAGTAGCTGCTGGCATTATAAAAGTAGCCAAAGCTGAGCAAAGACCCTGAAACAAATATGGTCCCCACAACATGAAGTGGAAAGACTAGATATCCAGAGTACTCTCAATCTCAGTGAGTCACTCCTCCCTATACATGTCCCGTGGGCTTGTTTTCCAGGGACTTCTTAGCCACTTGCAGGATATGTCCAGGGATGATGCAAGCAACATGCACCTCTCCCTGCACTGCTGAGTGGGACATGCTGAGGCCCCGTGTTCTATGGACTCTCTGCCTCTGGACCCAGCTGAACATTCACAGCCTCCTTCCTGGCACTCTCCCCTTTGAGTGGGTGCAGTAGCCCACATTCACCCCGATTCTGTTAGTAGACCAGTTGATGAGGAAACTTAAGTACCAAGGGGTTAGATCCCCTTGCTATACCAACGGGTTAGATCCCCTTGCTAGTCCACAGCAAAGCCTGCACCTTGTGACTCTAGGTGTATTGACCTAAAACAGTATTCCTTTCTGCCTCTAGTAGCAGATGTTCTTTAATGGTGCCCACATGCCTCATGCTTTACACACAATTCTGTAACATCCTCATTATCATAAATAGTGGTAATTGTTAGGATAGCAACAACTGTTACACCCTTACACTGACAGAACTCTGGGAGCTTCCTTGAACCTCTTCATCACAGGACACACACATGTCATATGAGAAAGACAGCCGATCCTATTAACACAGCATTCAAGGATTAGTTCAAGACTGACTTAGGATTTGGGGGCACCTGGGTGGCTCAGTCAGTTAGGCGTCTGACTCTTAATTTTGGCTCAGGTCATGATCTCAGCGTTTGTGCATTTGAGCCCCACGTTGGGCTCTGCGCTTATAGCACAAAGCCTGCTTGGCATTCTCTGTCTCCCTCTCTCTCTGCCCCCCCCCCACCTCTGTCTCAAGAATAAATTTTTTTTTTTAATTTCCCCCATCTTACTGCCTGGAGAGGGTTTTCAGGCATCAGTGCAGGGAGAGGAAACCCAAATTAGTATAATTTCCCCCATCTTACTGCCTGGAGAGGGTTTTCAGGCATCAGTGCAGGGAGAGGAAACCCAAAACAGAGGCCCATGGTCTCCCCAGAGTTGAGGAAGCAGTTGAGAATTCAGGGAGGCCAAGACAAGGAAAATTCCGAGATTAGAGGATCAGAGAAAAGAGAGCTGCGTGGAGGGTGAGAGAACTGCAGAGAGGAGAGAGAGAGAGAGAGAGAGAGAGAGAGAGAGAGCGAGCGCACGCTCTGGAGATCTGCATAGGGCTCCCCTAGAGTCTCCAGCTGAATTCTGATAATTGCATATGTGTGAGGAAATTGCCCAAGCAAGGGAAAAGTACCACCAAAAAAGAATGTGTGGAGCAACCCCAGAGTTCACAGAGGGACGGAAATAGTTCATCTTCTCACCTGCCAGAGGTGAGAAAACCTCAAAATATGCAGGGGTTGGGTAGATCTCACAGCTAGTTATTACCTCAGTAGTTGGGAAAATTTACCATGGACTAAAGGCTGTTCTGGTCACATATAATAATGCTTAAAAGCAAGCCTTAAAAGGATAAAACGGTTTCCAGGTAACTTATCTGCATCCCAGCACAAAGCTCAAAATCACTTAAAGGAATTATTACTGTTATTATAAAACCCAGAACCCCACAGGTAAAATTCACAATGTCTGGCATCCAATAAAAAACTATTGGGGGGGGGGGGCGCGCCTGGGCAGCTCAGTCGGTTAAGCCTTCTACTTCAGCTTAGGTCATGGTATCACTGTCCGTGAGTTTGAGCCTCGTGTTGGGCTCTGTGCTGACAGCTCAGAGCCTGGAGCGAGCTTCGGAGTCTGTGTCTTCCTCTCTCTCTCTGCTCCTCCCCTTCTCACACTCTGTCTCTCCCTGTCTCACGGAAATAAATAAATTTAAAAAAAATTTTTTTTAAAGAAGAGTTAATACTTAGTCTTCTTCAATTGTGCTGAACAATAGAAATGGAAG
Source organism: Prionailurus viverrinus (assembly GCF_022837055.1). Classification (NCBI taxonomy): domain Eukaryota; kingdom Metazoa; phylum Chordata; class Mammalia; order Carnivora; family Felidae; genus Prionailurus; species Prionailurus viverrinus. The sequence goes on along the minus strand of NC_062579.1, from coordinate 42,634,449 downwards.
GAAATCTTCCAAACTCCTTCTGAGGCCAGCATTTGGTTTGATCCCAAAATCAGACTAAGACCCCACTAAAAAAAATAATTACAGGTGAATATCCCTAATAAGCATGGATACACAATTTCTCATTGAGAGGCTAGCACATCGAATCCAACAGTACATTAAAAGAATTATTCACCACAATCAAGTGGGATTAATTCCTGGGCTGTAGGTGTGGTTCAATATTCGCAAATCAACCAACGAGATACACCACATTAATAAAAGAAAGGATAAGAATCACATGATCCTCTCAATAGATGCAGAAAAAGCATTTGACAAAATACAGTATCCTTACTTGATAAAAACCCTTAAGAAAGTAGGGATCGATGGAACATACCTCAACATCATAAAGGCCATATACAAAAGACCCACAGCTAATATCATCCTCAATGAGGCAACCTGAGAGCTTTTCCTCTATGGTCAGGAACAACACAGGGATATCTACTCTCAGCATTATTATTTAATATAGTATAAGAAGACTTAGCTTCAGCAATCAGAGAACAAAAAGAAAAGGCATCCAAATCAGCAAGGAAGAAGTCAAACCTCCACTATTTGCAGACAACATGATACTCTATTAAGAAAACCCAAAATACTCCACCAATAATTACTAGAACTGATACAGGTATTCAGCAAAGCTGCAGGATATAAAAGCAGCATACAGTAATCTGTTTCATTGCTATATGCCAATAATGAAGCAGCAGAAAAATAAATCAAGGAATTGATCCCATTTACAATTGCGCCAAAACCCGTAAGATACCTAGGAATAAACCTAATCAAAGATATAAAATATCTGTACTCTGAAAACTAGGGAACACTTATGAAAAAAATAGAATAGGACACAAAGAAATGGAAAGACATTTGATGCTTATGGATTGGAAGAGCAAACATTGTTAAAATATGTATACTACCCAAAGCAATGTACACATTTAATGCAATCTGTATCAAAATACCACCCGCAGTTTCACAGAGTTAGAACAGTCCAAAATTTTGTATGGAACCACAAAAGACCCAGAAAAGCCAAAGCAATCCTGAAAAGCAAAACAAAGTTGGAGGCATCATGATTCCAGACTTCAAGCCATATTACAAAGCTGTAGTCATCAAGGCAGTATGGTACTGGCACAAAAACAGACAAATAGATCAATGGAACAGGATAGAAAACTCAGAAATAGACTCACAACTATATGGTCAACTAATCTTTGACAAAGCAGGAAAGAATATCCAATGGAAAAAGGACAGGGTCTTCAACAAATGGTGTTGGGAAAACTGGACAGCAACATGCAGAAGAATGAAACTGGACCACTTATTTTTTTAATGTTTATTTCTGAGAGAGAGACAGAGGGAGAGAGAGAGAGAGAGAGAGAGAGAGAATGAGCGGGGGAGGGACAGAGAGAGAGGGAGACACAGAATCCCAAGCAGGCTCCAGGCTCTGAGCTGTCAGCACAGAGCCTGACACGGGGCCTGAACTCACGAACTGTGAGATCATGACCTGAACCAAAGTCGGATGCTTAACCGACTGATCCACCCAGGTGCCCCCAAACTGGACCACTTCTTGCACCATACAGGAAAATAAATTCAAAATGGATAAAAGACCTAAATGTTTGACAAGAAGCCATCAAAATCCCAGAGGAGAACACAGGCAGCAACCTCTTTGACCTTGGCTGCAGCAACTTCTTACGTTGCCAGAGGCAAGGGAAATAAAAGCAAAAATGAACTATTGGGACTTCATCAAGATAAAAAACTTCTGAACAGTGAGGGAAATGATCAATGAAACTAAAAGGCAGCCTATGGAATGGGAGAAAATATTTGCAAATGGCACATGTGATTAAGGGTTAATATCTAAAATCTATAAAGAACTTACAAAACTCAATACTCAAAAAACATACAATATAGTTAAAAAATGGGGTGAAGATATGAATAGACACTTTTCCAAAGAAGGCATCCAGATGGCTAACAGACACATGAAACGATGCTCAACATCACTCATCATCAGGGAAATACAAATCAAAAGCACAATGAGATACCACCTCACACCTGTCAGAATGGCTAAAATTAACAACAGAGAAAACGAGGTGTTGGTGAGAATGTGGAGAAAGGGGGACCCTCTTGCACTGTTGGTGGGAATGCAAATTGATGCAGCCACTCCGGAGAACAGAATGGAGTTTCCTCAAAAAGTTAAAAATAGACCTACCCTACAACCCAGCAATTGCACTACTAGGTATTTACCCAAAGAATACAAAAATACAGATTCAAAGGGGTACATGCACTCCGATGTTTAAAGCAGCATTATCAACAATAGAGAAATTATTGAAAGAGCTCAAATGTCCATCAACTGATGAATGGATAAAGAAGATGTTGTGTATATACAATAGACTATTACTCAGAGTAGCCATCAAAAGAATGAAATCTTGCCATTTGCAATGATGTGGATGGAGCTAGAGGGTATTATGCTACATGAAGTAAGTCAGTCAGAGAAAGACAAATAACATATGATTTCATTCATATGTGGAATTTAAGAAACAAAACAGATGAACACACGGGAAGGGGGAAAAAAAGAGAGAGGGAAACAAACCATAAGAGACTCTTAATGATAGAGGACAAACTGAGGGTGATGGAGGGAGGTGGGTGGGGGATGGGTTAGATGGGTGATGGATATTAAGGAGGGCACTTGTTATGAGGAGCACGAGGTACTGTATGTATAGGAAGAATCACTTAATTCTACTCCTGAAATCAATATTGTATTGTTTGTTACATAAGTAGAATGTAAATAAAAATTAAAAATAATAAACGTGTAACAAAAGTCAAAGAAGGGCACTATATCATAATAAAAAGGACAATCCAACAGGAAGATCTAACAATTGTAAATATTTATGCACCCAACATGAAGGCGCCCACATATTTAGTAACAAACATAAAGGAAGTAATCGATAATAATGCAATCATAGTAAAGGACTTTAATATCCTACTTACTTCAATGGACAGATCATGTAAACAGAAATAAGGAAGGAAACAATGGCTTTGATGGACACACTAGAACAGATGGAGTTAACAGACATATTCAGAACATTCCATCCCAAAATATCAGAATACACATTCTTTTCAAGCGCACACAGGACATTCTCCAGAATAAATCACATATGAATTCACAGATCAGGTGTCAACAAATATAAAAACTCTGAAGTCATACCATGCAACTTTTCTGACCACAATGCTATGAAACTAGAAGTGAATCATAAGAAAAAATGTGGAAAGAACACAAATAAATGGAGGTTAAACAACATGGTGCCAAGCAAGTAATGGGCCAACCAGGAAATCAAAGAAGAAATAAAAAATACATGGAAACAAATAAAAATGAAAACACAACAGTTCAAAACTGTTAAAGTGAAGCAAAAGTGGTCCAAAGAGGAAGTATATAGCAGTTCTGGCCTACCTGAAAAAGCAAGAAAAATCTCAAATAAACTACCTAATCTTACACCTAAAGGAGCTAGAAAAAGAACAATAGAAAAGCCTAGAACAGCAGAAAGAGGGAAACGATGAAGATTAGAGCAGAAAGAAATGATGTAGAAACTAAAAAACAATAGAACAGATCAATGAAATCAGGAGATGGTTCTTTGAAAAATTAATAAAATTGATAAACCTCTAGCCAGACATATCAAAAAGAAAAGAGAGAGGAACCAAAATAATAAAATCATAAATGAGAGAGGAGAAATAACAACTAACACCACAGAAATACAAACAATTATAAGAGAATATTATGATAAACAATATGCCAGCAAATTGGACAACCTGTAGGAATGAAAAAATTCCTTGAAACATAAACCACCAAAAGTGGAACAAGAAGAAATAGAAAAAAAATTTAAAAAACTCCCAACAAACTAGATAACTAGAAAAAAATTTAAAAAACTCCCAACAAACAAAAGTCCAGGGACAGATGGCTTCATGGGGGAATTCCACCAGACATTTAAAGAAGAGTTAATATCTAGTCTTCTCAAACTATTCCAAAAAATTGAAGAGGAAGGGAAACTTCCAAATTCATTTTAGGAGGCCAGCATTACCCTGATACCAAAGCCAGATAAAGACACCATAAAAAAGGAAACAATAGCTAGAGGGGAGAAGATAGTGGCATAGGAGGACGCTGGGCTCACCACATCCTGCTGACCACTTAGATTCCACCCACATCTGCCTAAATAACCCAGAAAACCGCCAGAAGACTAGCAGAATGGACTCTCCAGAGCCAAGCGTAGACAAGACGTCCACAGAAGAGGGTAGGAAGGGCGGAGAGGTGGTGTGCGCTACACAGGCTGGCTTCAGGGATCCAGGGCAGTGGAGGGGCAGCCCACCTGACAAGGCAGAGCCCCTGAGTCTGGCTTGCAAAAGCGGAGGGGCTGGACTGCATGAGTTCTGACAGCCAGCAGGACTTAACATCTGGAATGTTATAAGTCAACAGCTCTGCTCGGAGAGCGGGAGGGAGAGACGACAATGGGAGGAAGAGGTGTTGGGCCCCGGAAGACATAGCTCAGATCGAAGGGGAACAAAGGCGCTGGCAAGTGCCATCTCCCTCACCCATCCTCCAACCGAAATCACAAAGGGAACCAGTTCCTGTCACCAAACATGCTTGCACCGCGCAAACACCCAACGTTGTTCTTCTGTGGATCCATCCCTTCAACGGGTCTGCCTCCCTCCTGGCGCTGCAGGGCCCCTCCCACAGGGGACCACTGACAGCAAAGCAAGCTAAGCATGCCCCTCCCACCCCTGTGAACCTTGCGGATCCACCCCAGCTAATACGCCAGATCCCATTGAAGCAGCACCACAAGCCTGGCAGTGTGCAAGTAGCCCAGACAGGGGCCACACCACTCCGCAGTGAGCACTGCCCCTGGGAGAGGGGGAGATAAGGTACACACCAGTCTGACTGTGGCCCCAGTGGTGGGCTGGGGACAGACATCAGGTCTGACTGCAGCCCCGCCCACCAACACAAGTTACTCCAGACAGCAAAGAGGAAGTGCCCCGCAGTTCCGTGCCACTCCAGGGACGATCCCAAATGATGAAACGGAAGAATTCTCCTCAAAAGACACTCCAGGAAGTAGCAACAGCTAACGAATTTAAGCAATGTAACAGACCATGAATATAGAATAATAGTCGTAAAATTAATCTCTGGGCTTGAAAAAAGTATAGAGGACAGCATAGAATCGATCACTACAGAGATCAAAGGACTAAGAAACAGGAGGAGTTAAAAAATGCTATAAATGAGGTGCAAAATAAAATGGAGGTGACCACAGCTCAGACTGAAGAGGCAGAGGAGAGAATAGGTGAATTAGAAGATAAAATTATGGAAAAAGAGGAAGCTGAGAAAAAGAGAGATAAAAAAATCCAGGAGTATGAGGGGAGAATTAGAGAACTAAGTGATGCAATCAAGCGCAACAATATCCGTATAATAGGGATTCCAGAAGAGGAAGAGAGAGAAAAAGGGGCTGAAGGTGGACTTGAAAAAATCATAGCTGAGAACTTCCCTGATCTGGGGAAGGAAACAGGCATTGAAATCCAAGAGGCACAGAGAACTCCCTTCAGACATCACTTGAATCAATCTTCTGCACAACATATCATAGTGAAACTGGCAAAATACAAGGATAAAGAGAAAATTCCGAAAGCAGCTAGGGATAAACACTCTCTAACATATAAAGGGAGACCCATAAGACTAGTGACAGACCTATCAACTGAAACTTGGCAGGCCAGAAAGGAATGGCAGGAAATCTTCAGTGTGATGAACAGAAAAAATATGCAGCCGAGAATCCTTTATCCAGCAAATCTGTCATTCAGAATAGAAGGAGAGATAAAGGTCTTCCCAAAGAAACAAAAACTGAAGGGATTCATCACCACTAACCCAGCCCTACAAGAGATCCTAAGGGTGATCCTGTGAGTGAAATGTTGCAAGGACCACCAAGTACCAGAGACATCACTACAAGTATGAAAATTACAGACATCACAATGACTCTAAACCATATCATTCTATAACAACACGGATATTAAATGGACAAAATGCTCCAAACAAAAGACATAGGGTACCAGAATGGGTAAAAAACAAGACCCATCTATTTGCTGTCTACAAGAGATTTATTTTAGACCTGAGGACACCTTCAGATTGAAAGTGAGGGGATGGAGAACTATCTATCATGCTACTGGAAGTCAAAAGAAAGCTGGAGTAGCCATACTTATATCAGACAAACTAGACTTTAAATTAAAGGCTGTAACGAGAGATGAAGAAGGGCATTATATAATAATTACAGGGTCTATCCATCAGGAAGAGCTAACAATTATAAATGTCTATGCGCCGAATATGGGAGCCCCCAAATATATAAAACAAGTGATCACAAACATAAGCAACCTTATTGATAAGAATGTGGCAATTGCAGGGGACTTTAATACTCCACTTACAACAATGGGTAGATCATCTAGACACAGGATCAATAAAGAAACAAGGGCCCTGATTGATACATTGGATCAGATGGAGTTGACAGATCTATTTAGAACTCTGCATTCCAAAGCAGCATAATATAGTTTCTTCTCGAGTATACATGGAACATTCTCCAAGATAGATCACATACTAGGTCACAAAACAGCCCTTCATAAGTATACAAGAATTGAGATCATACCATGCATACTTTCAGACCATAATGCTATGAAGCTTGAAATCAACCACAGGAAAAAGTCTGGAAAACCTCCAAAAGCATGGAGGTTAAAGAACACCCTACTAAAGAATGAATGGGTCAACCAGGCATTAGAGAAAAAATTAAGAAATATATGGAAACAAGTGAAAATGAAAAGACAACAATCCAAACGCTTTGGGATGCAGCGAAGGCAGTCCTAAAGGAAAATACTTTGCAATTCAGGCCTATCTCAAGAAACAAGAAAAATCCCAAATACAAAATCTAACAGCACACCTAAAGGAAATAAAAGCAGGACAGCAAAGGCACCCCAAACCCAGCAGAAGAAGAGAAATAATAAAGTTCAGAGCAGAAATAAACAATAGAGAATCTAAAAAAACTGTAGAGCTGATCAATGAAACCAAGAGTTGGTTTTTTGAAAAAATAAACAAAATTGATAAACCTCTAGCCAGGCTTCTCAAAAAGAAAATGGAGATGACCCAAATAGATAAAATAATGAATGAAAATGGAATTATTACAACCAATCCCTCAGAAATACAAGCAATTTTCAGGGAATACTATGAAAAAGTATATGCCAACAAACTAGACAACCTGGAAGAAATGGACAAATTCCTAAGCACCCACGCACTTCCAAAACTCAAACAGGAAGAAATAGAAAACTTGAACAGACCCATAACCAGCAAAGAAATTGAATCAGTTATCAAAAATCTCCCAACAAATAAGAGTCCAGGACCACATGGCTTCCCAGGGGAATTCTACCAGACATCTAAAGCAGAGATAATACCTATCCCTCTCAAGCTGTTCCAAAAAATAGAAAGGGAAGAAAAACTTCCAGACTCATTCTATGAAGGCAGTAGTACTTTGATTCCTAAACCAGACAGAGACCCAGCAAAAAAAGAGAACTACAGGCCAATATCCCTGATGAATATGGATGCAAAAATTCTCAATAAGGTACTAGCAAGTCGAATTCAACAACATATAAAAAGAATTATTCACCATGATCAAGTGGGATTCATTCCTGGGCTGCAGGCTGGTTCCACATTCTCAAATCAATCAATGTGATACATCACATTAATAAAAGAAAAGAAAAGAACCATATGATCCCATTGATTGATGCAGAAAAAGCAATTGCAAAATTCAGCATCCTTTCTTCATAAAAACCCTCGAGAAAGTCGGGATAGAAGGAACATACTTAAACATCATAAAAGCCATTTATGGGGCGCCTGGGTGGCGCAGTCGGTTAAGCGTCCGACTTCAGCCAGGTCACGATCTCGCGGTCCGTGAGTTCGAGCCCCGCGTCAGGCTCTGGGCTGATGGCTCGGAGCCTGGAGCCTGTTTCCAATTCTGTGTCTCCCTCTCTCTGTGCCCCTCCCCTGTTCATGCTCTGTCTCTCTCTGTCCCAAAAATAAATAAACGTTGAAAATTTTTTTTTAAAAAAAAAAAGCCATTTATTAAAAACCCACAGCTAATGTCATCTTTAATGGGGAAAAACTGAGAGCTTTCTCCCTGAGATCAGGAACACGACAGGGATGTCCACTCTCACCGTTGTTGTTTCACATAGTGTTGGAAGTTCTAGCATCAGCAATCAGACATCAAAATCAAAAGGCATCAAAATTGGCAAAGATGAAGTGAAGCTTTCACTTTTTGCAGATGACATGATATTATACATGGAAAATCCGATAGACTCCACCAAAAGTCTGCTAGAACTGATACAGGAATTCAGCAAAGTTGTAGGATACAAACCAATGTACAGAAATCAGTTGCATTCTTATACACTAATAATGAAGCAACAGAAAGACAAATAAAGAAATTGATCCCATTCACAATTGCACCAAGGAGCATAAAACATCTAGGAATAAACCTAACCAAGGATGTAAAAGATATGTATGCTGAAAACTATAGAACGTTTATGAAGGAAATTGAAGAAGATACAAACAAATGGAAAAACATTCTGTGCTCATGGATTGGAAGAATAAATATTGTCAAAATGTCAATACTACCCAAAGGTATCTACACATTCAATGCAATCCCAATCAAAATTGCACCAGCATTCTTCTCGAAGCTAGAACAAGCAATCCTAAAATTTGTGTGGAACCACAAAAGGTCCTGAATAGCCAAAGTAATTTTGAAGAAGAAGACCAAAGCAGGAGGCATCACAATCCCAGACTTTAGCCTCTACTACAAAGCTGTAATCATCAAGACAGCATGGTATCGGCACAAAAACAGACACATAGACTAGTGCAATAGAATAGAAACCCCAGAACTAGACCCACAAACGAATGGGCAACTAATCTTTGACAAATCAGGAAAGAATATCCAATGGAAAAAAGACAGTCTCTTTAACAAATTGTGCTGGGAGAACTGGACAGCAACATGCAGAAGATTGAAACTAGACCACTTTCTTACACCATTCACAAAAATAAACTCAAAATGGATAAAGGACCTGAATGTGAGACAGGAAACCATCAAAATCCTAGAGGAGAAAGCAGGAAAAAACCTCTCTGACCTCAGCTGCAGCAATTTCTTACTTGACATATCCCCAAAGGTAAGGGAATTAAAAGCAAAAATGAACTATTGGGACCTCATGAAGATAAAAAGCTTCTGCACTGCCAAAGAAATAATCAACAAAAGTAAAAGGCAACAAATGGATTGGGAAAAGATATTTGCAAATGACATATCGGACAAAGGGCTAGTATCCGAAATCTATAAAGAGCTCACCAAACTCCACACCCGAAAAACAAATAATCCAGTGAAGAAATGGGTAGAAAACATGAATAGACACTTCTCTAAAGAAGACATCCGGATGGCCAACAGGCACATGAGAAGATGCTCAATGTCGCTCCTCATCAGGGAAAAACAAATCAAAACCACACTCAGATGCCACCTCACGCCAGTCAGAGTGGCTAAAATGAACAAATCAGGAGACTATACATGCTGGTGAGGATGTGGAGAAACGGAAACCCTCTTGCACTGTTGGTGGGAATGCAAACTGGTGCAGCCTCTCTGGAAAATAGTGTGGAGGTTCCTCAAAAAATTAAAAATAGATCTACCCTATGACCCAGCAATAGCACTGCTAGGAATTTACCCAAGGGATACAGGAGTGCTGATGCAGAGGGACACTTGGACCCCCATGTTTCTAGCAGCACTTTCAACAATAGCCAAATTATGCAAAGAGGTTAAATGTCCAGCAACTGATGAATGGATAAAGAAACTGTGGTTTGTATACACAATGCAATGCTATGTGGCAATTAGAAAGAATGAAATCTGGTCTTTTGTAGCAATGTGGATGGAACTGGAGAGTGTTATGCTAAGTGAATTAAGTCATAGAGAGAAAGATACCATATGTTTTCACTCTTATGTGGATCCTGAGAAACTTAACAGAAGACCCTGGGGGAGGGGAAGGGAAAAAAAAAAGAGAGAGAGAGCGCCAAAGCATAAGAGACTCTTAAAAACTAAGAACAAACTGAGGGTTGATGGGGGGTGGGAGGGAGGAGAGGGTGGGTGATGGGTATTGAGGAGGGCACCTTTTGGGATGAGCACTGGGTGTTGTATGGAAACCAATTTGACAATAAATTTCATATTTAAAGAAAATAAAAAAGGAAACAATAGGCCAGTATTCTTGATGAAAATGGATGCAAAAATTCTCAATAAAATCCTAGCAAATCAAATCCAACAGTATATTACAAGAATCACTTACCACAATCAAGTGGGATTTACTCCTGGGTTGAAAGGGTGGTTCAATATTCAATCAGTCAGTCAAAATGATGCACCATATTGGGGTCCCTCAATCGGTTAAGCACCTGACTTCAGCCCAGGTCGTGATCTCACAGCTTGTGAGTTCCAGCCCTGTGTCATGCTCTGTGCTGACAGCTCAGAGCCTGGAGCCTGCTTCAGATTCTGTGTCTCCCCCTCTCTCTGCTCCTCCCCAACTCACACTCTGTCTCTCCTTCAAAAATAAACATTAAAAAAATTTTAAAAAATGATCCATCATATTAATAAAGAAAGCATAAGAACCATATGATCTTTTCAATAGGTGCATGGAAAGCATTTGACAAAGTACAACATCCATTCATGATAAAAACCCTCAACAAAGTAGGTTTAGAGGGAACATACCTCAACATAATAGAGGCCATTTGTGAAAAACTCAGGACTAATATCATCCTCATTTGGGAAAAACTGAGAGCATTTTCCTTTATCGTCAAGAACAAGACAGGGATGTCCATTGTTACCAGTGCTATTTAACATATTACAGGAAGCCCTAGCCACAGAAATCAGACAAAAATATAAGTAAAACTTCCAAATCAGCAAGGAAGAAGTCAAGCTTTCAGTATATGCATATAATATGATACTATATGTGGAAACCCTGAAAGAGTCCACCAAAAATCTCCTAGCACTGATAAATGAATTCAGAAATATTGCAGATTACAAAATCAATGCACAAAAATCTGTTGTATTTCTATACACCAATAACGGAGCAACAGAAACAGAAATTAAGGAATCAATTCCATTTAGAATTGCACCAAGAACAATAATATAATTAGGAATAAACCTATCCAAAAAGGTGAAAGACCTGTACTCTGAAAACTATTAAATGCTGATTAAAGAAATCAAAGAGGACATAAAGAAATAGACATTCCATGATCATGGATTGGAAGAACAAATATTGTTAAAATGTCTATATTACCTAAATCAATCTACACATTCAGTGTAATCCCTATCAAAATACAAACAGCATTTTTCAGAGTTAGTACAAACAATCCTAAAATTTGTATGCAACCACAAAAGACCATGAACAGCCAAACCAATCTTGAAAAAGAAACGCAAACCTGGAGGCATCACAATTCTGGACTTCAAGTTACATTACAAAGCTGTAATAAGCAAAAGAGTGTTGTACTGGCACAAAAATATACACATGGGTCAATAGAACAGAAGTCCCAGCAATGAGCCCACAATTATATGGTGAATTAATCTTCGAAAAACAGGAAAGAATATCTGATGGGAAAAAGACAGTCTTTTCAACAAATGACGTTGAGAAAACTAGACAGCTACATACAAAAGAATGAAACTATACCGCTTTCTTACACCATACATAAAAACAAACTCAAAGTGGATTAAAGACTTAAATATGAGACCCGAAACCATAAAAATCCTAGAAGAGAACACAGGCAGTAACCTCTTTGAAATTGGTCATAGCAACGTATTTCTAGATGTCTCGTTAGGGAAACAAATGGAAAAATAAACTTTTGGGACTAAATCAAAACAAAAAAATTCTGCACAGTCAAGGAAGCAATCAATAAAACTCAAGGGAAACCTATGGAATGTGAGAACATATTTGCAAATGACATAACTGATAAAGGTTTAATATCCACAATATATATAAATTACTTTTAAAACTCAACACCCAAAAAAGGAAAAATCCAATGAAAAATAGGCAGAAGACATGAATAGATATTTTTCTGAAGAAGATCCAGAGAGCCAACAAACACATGAAAAGATGCTCAACATTACTCATTATAAGGGAAATGCAAATCAAAAGCACAATGAGGTATCACCTCACACCTGTCAGAATGGCTAAAAGCAACAACACAAGAAACAGCAGGTGTTGGTGAGGATTTGGGGAAAGGGCAACCCTGTTGGTGGGAATGCAAACTGGTGCAGCCACTCTGGAGAATGGTATGGAGGTTCCTAAAGAAACTAAAAATAGAACTACCCTATGATCCAGCAATCACACTACTAGGTATTTACCCCAAGAATATAAAAATACTAACTGAGATGTGTACATGCACTTTGATGTTTATAGCAGCATTATCTACACTAGCCAAATAATAGAAACAGGTGTAATGTCTATCAACTGATAAGTGCATAAAGAACATGTGGTATATATAGAGAGAATGGAATATTGCACTGCTGTAAAAAGGAATGAAATCTTGCCATTTGCAGTTATGTGGATGGAAGTAGAGAGTATCATGCTAAGTGAAATAAGTCAGTCAGAGAAACAAATACCATATGATTTCATTCATATGTGGAATTAAAGAAAGAAATGGGGACAGAGAAGAAAATTGAGAGACAAATCAAGAAACAGACTGTTAATTATACAGGACAATGGGATGGTTTCTAGAGGGGAGAAGGGTGGGGGGGGATAGGTTAAATAGGTGATGGGGATTAAGGAGTTCACTTGTGATGAACATTGGGTGTTGTATGGAATTGTTGAATGAATATATTGTATACCTGAAAGTAATATTACACTGTATGTTACCTAACTGGAATTCAAATACTTTAAAAAAGAAGTGTTTCTGGACTTTTCATTCTGTTGCACTGTCCTATTTGTTTATTCCTATGTTGATAGACAACTATCTGAATTACTACAGAATTATACTAATGCTTGATAACTGATAGTATAATATAAACAACTTTGTTCTTCAAAATTTGGTTTAATATTCTTTGCATTTACATAACATTTTAGCAGAAGTAAAGAAGATTGAATTAAATTTAGAAACTAGAGAGGAGACATTATAATGGATGACACAGAAATACAAAGGACCAAAAGAGAAACTATGAACATTTATATTCCAAGAAATTGGATAACCTAGAATGAATAAAAAAATTTCTCAAAACATACTATCTACCAAGAATGAATCATGAAGAATTAGAAATTATGAACACACCAATAAATGAATTAAGAGGTTGAATTAGAAATCAAAAACATTCCCCAAGGAAAGCCCACGACCAGATGCTTCACTGGTGAATTCTACCAAGTATTTATTTATTAATTTTTTAAAATGTTTATTTATTTTTGAAAGAGAGAGAGAGAGAGAGAGAGAGAGAGAGAGAGAGAGAGAAAGAAATAAAATGCAAGTACGGTAGGGGCAGAGAAAGAGGGAGACACAGAATCCGAAGCAGGCTCCAGGCTCTGAGCTGTCAGCACAGAGCTCAATGTGGGGCTTGAACTCATGAACTGTGAGATCATGACCTGAGCTGAAGTTGGATGCTTAACCGACCGAGCCACCCAGGTGCCCCTATTTTATCAAATATTTAAAGAAGAATTAATGCTAATCCTTCTCAAATTCTGCCAAATATTTGAAGAAGAGGGTCCACTTCCAAACTCATTTTTCATGGCAGAATTATCCTGTACCAAAGCCAAATAAAGACACTACATGAGAAAAAAAACCCCAAACTGTAGACCAATATTTCTGATGAATATAAATGTAAAATTTCTCAACAAAATATTATCCCTCTGAATTGAAGAACACATTAAGAGGATTATATGCCATGACCAATGGAATTTATTCCTGGCATCCCAGGATGGTTCAACACACACTAATCAATTTATGTATTATTAACCAATTTATATATATTAACCAATGTAATATTGGCATTAATAGAATGAAAAATAAAAATTATGTTATTATTGTAATAGATGCAGAAAAGATTAGAAAAATTCAACATCCTTTCACAATAAAAAGCCTTTACCACACTGGGAATAGAAGGAATATAACTCAACAATCAATAACATCAATCCAGGCCATCTACAACAGACCCACACAGCTAATATTATCCTCAACAGAGACAAGTTGAAAACTTTTCTACTAAGATCAGCAACAAGTATGCCCACTCCTACCAATGTTATTCAGTGTATTACTGGAAATCCCTGTTAGGGCAATGAAGCAAGACAAAGTAATACAAGGTATCAACATCAGAAAGGAAGAAGTAAAACTGTTGCTATTTGGAGATGATATGATTTTATATAGAGAGAACCCCAAAGACTGAAACAAACACTGTTGTAACTAATCAATGATTTCAGTAAAGTTGCGGGATGTAAAAAAACATATAGAAATCAGTTTTATTTCTACACACTAATAATGAAACATTTGATAGGGAATAAAAGTATACCATTCAAAGTAGCATCAAAAGAATAAAATACTGTAAAAATAAAATAAAATAAATTTAACCAAGGAGGCAAAATACTATACAGTGAAAATCATAGCACTGGTTAAGGAATTAAAAAGACTAATGTGTTGGTCTTGAATAAGATCCTATCTTCTTTTATCTTCAGTTATATCCTTAATAAAAGGGAACTAACTGAATAGATAGATATATTTTTTAACAAAAATGAGCCATTATGATTACAGCTGACCCTTGACCAGCATGGATTTGAACTGTCTGGGTCCATTTATATAGCATTTTTTTCAATAATACTGTATTTTTAAAAAATACAGTAAATGTATTTTTTCCTCCTTATGATTTCCTTAATAACATTTTTTCTGTAGAATATTTTATTCTAAGAATATTGTATATAGTACATAAGAAAACAAAATATGTATTGACTGTTTATGTCAAAGACTGTTGATAAAGATTCTGGTCAAAAGTAGTCTATTAATAGCTAAATTTTGGTAGAGTCAAAAGTTATATTCAGATTTTTGACTATGCATGGTGTCAGTACCCCTAACCTTTGCATGGTTCAAGGGTCAATTTTATTTTGTTTTTATGCTGAGGTCAATCTGGTTATTTTAGTTTTAAATGTGAAGAACAGATGTCACCCAGCTATAGTTATAGTTATTACTATAGTTATAACCTCATATCAGCAGGATCATGTATGTAAACCCAGAGACAAGTCGATGTGTTTTACCCTGACAATGACTCTCCTTTCCTGTTTTTTCTCTTGCTTCCTGGCCACCCCACTCGATGTTTTTTCTGGGTCCTTTCCCTGTTTCCATTTTGCATTTCAACCACTTTTCTATTTATGTGTCTTTCTGCCTTATTAGTATGATATCCCCTATAATAAGTACTGCAGGTCATTAGTCCTTTCAGTTCTAGCATCCAAATATTTCCTGAAACATGCTGGGAATCAATGTATATGTATTGAATTAGTTAACCATTTGTAATGATCCTTACGGGAAAAGCATCTCCTCCATTTGGGAGTCAATATGATAGATATTATTTTTTAGGGACCATGCATATGGCCATTTGTCTTGTGCCAGACACTGCAGAGGACCAGCTCTGCCTTGGTGCTCTGGTAACTTTGCATGTCCCCACTTAGGCTGTGTAGGCAAAGCTACAGTGCAGGCTGGTCTGATCCTTGGCAGAGCACCCTGTGATTCCTCTTGGAGGTGT
The DNA here is from genome assembly GCF_022837055.1 of Prionailurus viverrinus. Classification (NCBI taxonomy): domain Eukaryota; kingdom Metazoa; phylum Chordata; class Mammalia; order Carnivora; family Felidae; genus Prionailurus; species Prionailurus viverrinus. The sequence goes on along the minus strand of NC_062579.1, from coordinate 42,618,649 downwards.
TAATAGGAAGCCTGATGAGGAGCTGCCACCAGGTAGTTTCTCACCTGCCTTCATATTTAGCTGGCAGCTGACATAAGATCAATACTCATCCATTGCTGGTTTCATTTGAGTAAAGAATGCTCCTCCCAGCTATTGACTACAGAACTGCTCACTGCGTTAGGGTACTGCTCTTGACTTTTCACTGGAAGAGACCCACCACCTGTGGTGTGTGCCCTTCAGCATCTCCAATTCATATCAAACTGTGGATTACATATGCAAGGAACTGTCACCATACTCATCTTGTTTTTGCTGTCTTTAAGTTATAAACTATTTGAAACCATTTGATCTCATTGTCCCCTGACAGGCCAAATCTATGTTAAGTGTAATAAGCAAAAAGAATACCTTCTGTAGTTAATGATATGGTCCTACTATCATTTGCAGTGTTACTTAAGGCCTGCCTGACTGCTTGACAGACAGACTCTGGTGTTGAGTTGTGCGGATTGCATGACCAGGATATTGACTTGTTTTCTTTGACATCACACACAGCAAGAAATATTCAGCACATACCATGACTTAGATCAGCCTAGACAGACCTCAGTTATTAACAAACCCAATTTATAACAGGCACCATGAATGACACCAGCTACAGTGCTATTTCATCAACCTATTTATTTTAACCAGGTAAGTTTCTAAACTCAAATCATTAAAGTTAGCTTTACATTCATACTTGAGATTCAAGATCAGTATCACTTGTTAGAGTTAAAATTGTAATAGTAAATGAAATAAAAATTACTTGAAAGATGAAATTAAAAAAGGAAAAAGTCAAATCCATTTGTAATGTAATTCCTACTTTATACTGTTATTCTTCATAGCAATCATTTAGTGTAAATATTATAATTCCTATTTTAGAAATGCAGAGGCAGTCCCAAAGGATGCAAATACCTTTTCCCACCATCAGAGTCAGTGTGGGTCACAGGCAGGATTGAAACCCATGGCTATTTCATGCAATTGTCTATAAGGAGACAAAGTAGGACCCAGCTCATTTTGCTTCAGTCAGCCCCCCTTGTTCCTTTCCTGTTTTTGTTTTTAATTTTTTTTTCATGTTTATTTTTGAGAGAGAGAGAGGGAGAGAGAGAGAGAAAGCATGAGCGAGGGAGGGACAGAGAGAGAGGGAGACACAGTATTCAAGGCAGGCTCCAGGCTCTGGGCTGTCAGCACAGAGCTGGATGTGGGGGTTGAACCCATGAACTGCAAGATCATGGCCCCAGCTGAAGTCAGACGCTCAACTGATTGAGCCACACAGGCGGCTCTTCTTTCCTGTTTTTTAAAAAAATGTTTATTTTGAGAGAGAGAGAGAGAGAGAGAGCGAGAGAGCGAGAGAGCGAGAGAGCGAGAGAGCGCACGCGCACTGGCGACAGAGCAGGGGAGGAGCAAAGAGGTAGAGAGAGAATCCCAGGCAGGCTCCTTGCTCTCAGCAGAGTCTGATGTGGGGCATGATCTTACAGATAGTGAGATCGTGACCTGAGCTGAAATCAAGAATCAGACACTTAACTGACGAAAGCCACCCAAGTGCCTGTTCTGTTTTGTTTTGTTTTTTTTTAAACTTTTTTTTTTCAACGTTTATTTATTTTTGGGGGGACAAAGAGAGACAGAGCATGAATGGGGGAGGGGCAGAGAGAGAGGGAGACACAGAATAGGAAGCAGGCTCCAGGCTCTGAGCCATCAGCCCAGAGCCCGACGCGGGGCTCGAACTCACGGACCGCGAGATCGTGACCTGGCTGAAGTCAGACGCTTAACCGACTGCGCCACCCAGGCGCCCCTGTTTTGTTTTTTTTTTCAACCTAGACCCTAATATTTTCATCTGGCTGTACACCTAGGGACTGCTCACATATTTGTGACACCTCCCTTTAGTCTCACTCTTAATTTGAACCTTAGATTTTCAGTCTTTTTGACCAGGAAGTATTTTAAATTTCTTGTAAGGGAGCAAACAGTTGTTGCTTGCAATCCTCTGCCATTCCCTAGGCAGGGTAAATTCTGAGTAGGGCCCTTCGTTGCAGAAGTAATTTTTGGGGTGTGAGGATGCAGATGTGATCTTAAGAGATGTAATTCTTGTATAGAGTAATAGGGGTATAAGGTTAGAGCCAGGCCTCTGGAGGCACATCTGAGATGTGGTGATTGTCAGGCTGATGGAAGTGTATGTAGAGGGAAAGAGATTTGTGGTTTTTCCCTCCCTGTTTTTAAGTACATTTTGAAGAAAGGCCAGCAGCTTTGCAGATGGTGTGGCCTTTTGCCATGGGGCGTGTGACATCAGTTTCTTTTTCTTTTCCCCTACAAATTATTCCAAATGGCTTCAACTAGTTATACTTATCTGTAGCACAGTAAAATAAATATATTATTTTAAAAATATAAATGTTTATTTCTGTACCAATTATTTCATCAGGGGCACTATGTGATGTCTGTGTCACAATTTGGGAAACCTCTCCTTAAAGACAAGAACAAAGTGTTTTAGGTCAAACATTGAAAAAAATTAGTTAAGTTTTTATGAAAACATCAGATTGCCGAAATAGTCATCATGTACACTATGTTTTCCTGGATTCAACATTTTCACAAGTATGTACTTTGAGAAAAAGCAAGGGCTTCTAACTTAGAACTTGTGTCCCCAAATCTGCTGCTCACTGGAGTTAGATGTAAGTTTTGGGTACACTCTGACCCACCTTTTTTGGTGAGGATTAAATGAGGTCATAAATGTGTAGATCCTAGGACAAAAAAGTAGCTAACAGTTAGTACACACCCTGCAAATATGAATTTTTATAGTAACTCATTATTATTAAAGAATTCAACAAATGGAATTATTGTCATAACTACACAGCTCTGGAATGGTCAGCAATTGATGACCATACAGTACAGATCAAATTTATCTAGACAAGTTAACAGAACCATAACTTTTAATTTTCCATGTAATGAAGATTAATATCAGCAAAGAAACATGAACTGGTAGCTCTCAGAATGACAGCATCATTAATGGGATCTCACAGGGAAGATTGGTGCCTTACAAAGTTTAAAGTGATGGGAACCTGGATCTGCCCTTCTGTTACTGCCCTTTAGGTACTATCCAAAGGTACTACCCTTTAGGTAGTCTTTGTAAAAAGAGATACAACCCCCAAACAGCTGAACATGGGAAAGTCTAGCCCTACATTACTCACAGCCTTTCAGGGACTTCAGTTCCAGAGAAAAGAAGTTTTACATAACAACTAATTTTATAAAGCTAGCATAACCTTGATACCCATATTGAATAAAGAGAGTACATGAAATAAAAAGTACAGGCTAATATGGAAAGAGCCTAAATGTCCAGCAACTGATGAATGGATAAAGAAATTGTGGTTTATATACACAATGGAATACTATGTGGCAATGAGAAAGAATGAAATCTGGCCTTTTGTAGCAATGTGGATGGAACTGGAGAGTGTTATGCTAAGTGAAATAAGTCATACAGAGAAAGACAGATACCATATTTTTTCACTGTTATGTGGATCCTGAGAAACAACAGAACACCATGGGGGAGGGGAAGGAAAAAAATTTAGAGAGGGAGGGAGCCAAAGCATAAGAGACTCTTAAAAACTGAGAACAAACTGAGGGTTGATGGGGGGTGGGAGGGAGGGGAGGGTGGGTGATTGGTATTGAGGAGGGCACCTGCTGGGATGAGCACTGGGTGTTGTATGGAAACCAATTTGACAATAAATTTCATATTAAAAATAAAAAATAAGGACACATAAAAATCCTAAACAAATTATTAAGAGGTAGATTATTCAGAAGGATCATATATCATGACCATTTTTTGTCTCTAGTAATGCAAGGTTGGTTTAGACATAGGAACTTAACTATGTAATTCACCACATTAACAGATTAACAGAGGAAAAATCCTATAATCATCTCAATAAATGCCCTACAGGTATTTAATGAAAATCAATGTATACGGAAGATATAAACACTTAGCAAACTAGAATTAGAATGGAACTACTTTACTTCACATTCAACAATGGGAAATGTGAAATATTTTCCAATTCCTATCAGGAATTTCACAAAGATGTCCATTATTACACATTCTATTCAACATTGTCCTGGGTGGGTCTGTTCAATGATGTAAAATGAGAAAAAAAGGTATAATGTTTAAAATAGCAGAAATAAACTATTAGTATTCAATGATAATAAGATTGTGTATGCTGAAATCAAAAAACATGCAGACATAAACTTTTAGAATTAAGTTCCATTTAGCAAGGTTTCTGGAAAGAATGTGAATGCACAAATATATTTGTATATACCAGCTCAATCAGAATATGAAATTTCAGGGGCACCTGAGTGGCTCAGTTGGTTATGCGTCCGACCTCGGCTCAACTCATAATCTCATGGTTTGTGGGTTTGAGCCCCATGTCAGGCTCTGTGCTGACAGGTCAGACCCTGAAGCCTGCTTTGGATTGTGTCTTCCTCTCTCTCTGCCCCTTCCCTGCTCATGCTCTGTCTCTTTCTCAAAAATAAATAAACACAATTTTTTTAAATAAAAAAAGAATATAAAATTTCAAAAACAGAATACAAAAAAGTGATATAATTTTTAATAGCATCAAGTACTTATAATAAGTTTAACAAAAGAATTACAAGATTTTTTGATGATATTTTAAAACTTTATTAAGAGAATCTTAATAGTCAAGTAGCTAACATAAGAACATTTTGCAGAGTTTCAGCTTGTCTTTGTTTAAAACCGGATTGCCCTTCACCTGTAAGATAAAATAATAGTTGGGAACATTATTTAGCAAAATTTTATTTAATGACATTCATGGTATACAAAGGACACCGCAGTTTTTTAAAAGATAGACTTCCAAACATATTTTACCAATGTATTTTAAACACACCACTCTTTCTATTGGTATAAGGAAACAAAAAGTCTGTTCATGTTCAGAACATATTAAATGAAATGAACCTATTAAAAAGGTAGTTTTGGGGCGCCTGGGTGGATCAGCTGGCTAAGCGTCTGACTCTTGATTTAGGCTCAGGTCATGATTTCAGGGTCGTGAGATCAAGCTCCATGTTGGGCTTCACATTGGGTATGGAGCCTGCTTAGGATTCTTTCCCTCTCCCTCTGCCCCTCCCCGACTCTTGGGCAAGCATGAACATGCTCTCTCTCTCTCTCAGAAAAATAAATAAAAATAAAATTTAGTTTTAAACAAAAGCAAAAATTGTGTGTACTTTTATTAAAAATCCAAACAACATACAAAACAACCTAAGAAACAAAAGAAATTTACACATCAGTATTATTTAAATAAAATAATTTGAAAAAATATTCTGAATATAAGATATTAAAACAATGTCACATTTGTTACTGCTGAAGTTAATAGAAATTCCAGTACTACAATAGTTTTTTCTCTATCATGCAGAGGTGCAAAAATGTTTCTTTGGTTTAGTTTAGTGCTAATGTGATTGCTAAAGTAGGGTAACCATTTGTCCCCATTTCCACCTGTAGTCCTAGTGTGATTATGAATAATGCCTTTTTTCACACTTGGCAGGGTTGAGTTTGTATAGTAAATTAGATGGTCACACTAGTTTTGAGTCATTACCTTCCTTTCTGACATCAAAATGTGAAGCTGACATATACCATGTTTTAGAAAATGGTATCAAGAAAAAAAAAAAGGAAGAAATGAATGGAGACAGGGAGGGAGAAGAAACAGGGGGTAAGATACCCAGAAAAGTCACACATTTGTTTCTAAAAGTCAGTGCTTTCTTAAAATTTTAGTAAGGAATAACTCACAAATATAACTATATATTTAAAGTGTACAACATGATGTGCTCCATGTATACTGTAATTAACACATGCATTACACACACAGTTAACTCTTTTTGTGGTGAGAACGCTGAAGATGTACTGTCATAACCTTTCAAGTATACAATACCATCTTATTTACTAAAAGTAAATACTTTTGAGGGACAACTCTGACATGTTTCATTAAGTTTTCCTATGGTATCTGCAGATAATTAGGTGCTACTGGAATATATTCATTTCTGTTTTCCTAAAAAATCAACCATTTAATCTGTATTTTGACAATAGTAGAGTTCAAGATAGTATTCACATTCAATTACATAAAAATACTCAATGTCCGTCAGTGTCTTGTTCATTTTCAATGTTGTGTATGCTTGGGTGTATGTATTTGGGCTTTTTTCATTTTCCTCAAGATTATGTAAACTAGTGGATACTCTTCATAAGTATTTTTATTTTTAAAAAAAAAATTTTTTTTCAACGTTTTTTATTTATTTTTGGGACAGAGAGAGACAGAGCATGAACGGGGGAGGGGCAGAGAGAGAGGGAGGCACAGAGTCGGAAACAGGCTCCAGGCTCCGAGCCATCAGCCCAGAGCCTGACGCGGGGCTCGAACTCACGGACCGCGAGATCATGACCTGGCTGAAGTCGGACGCTTAACCGACTGCGCCACCCAGGCGCCCCCATGAGTATTTTTTAAAAGCACAATATTTCTGATTTATTAGTTGCATTACTTTTTGTTTTACTAATGATTCATACTTTTTATTAAGTACCTCTTTCTTTTTCCCTTAGGTTTATTCTGTTGCTCTTTTTTTTCTTATCTTTTATATTGGATGGTCATGCAATGTACTACCTATTTAAAACCATGCATTTAAAGGCTGTGTACATTCCAGCCATGTAAAATAGGCTCCCGGAAGCAGTCTGAAAACCATCTCCTAATGTAAATAGTCTAAAGGAATGCTTCAGCAGTGTAGAGCAAAAAAGGCTAGTACACTAATATGAGGTAATTTATACCCTAAGCATCAAGTGCTTCCTTTAAATTCAGAAGCTCTTGTAATTAATGGTCAACAATTTAGAATATGCATGTAGGGGGAAGATGGCGGCTTAGGAGGACGCTGGGCTCACCGCGCACCCTGCTGATCACTTAGATTCCACCTACACCTGCCTAACCCAGAAAACCACCAGAAGACTAGCAAAACGGAGTCTCCAGAGCCAAGCGCAGACGAGAGGCCCATGGAAGAGGGTAGGAAGGGCGGAGAGGCGGTGCGCGCTGCACGGACTGGCGGGAGGGAGCCGGGGCGGAGGGGCAGCCTGCCGGCCAAGCAGAGCCCCCGAGTCTGGCTTGCAAAAGCGGAGGGGCCGGACGGAGTGTGTTCCGACAGCAAGCGCGACTTAGCGTCTGGGAGGTCATAAGTTAACAGCTCTGCTCCGAAAGTGGGAAGGCTGGAGGACAAAGGGAGGGAGAGTTGCTGAGCCCCGGGACGACAGAGCTCAGTTTGGCGGGGAACAAAGGCGCTCGCCAGAGCCATCTCCCTCGCCCATCCCCCAGCCAAAATCCCAAAGGGAACCAGTTCCTGCCAGGGAACTTGCTTGCTCCGCGCAAACACCCAAGGCTGTGCTTCTGCGGAGCCACCCCTCTGGCAGCGGGTCTGACTCCCTCCCGCTGCCACAGGGCCCCTCCTGAAGTGGATCACCTAAGGAGAAGCAAGCTAAGCCTACCCCTCCTGCCCCCGTGCACCTTGCCTACCCACCCCAGCTAATAGAATATGCATGTAAAACATACTTAAGATGATTAGTCAGGAATTATTAGGGTTCTAGTCTTTGGACTTCAAATCTTGTCCATTTATGTCTCAATGCGAAAATTTGTAATATGCCATGTTTGAGATGGTTAGAGGTGATTATATCATAGCATCCATAGCTCATGAATTCTGAAAGCGGAGACAAGGAGTGTGCTTAGTATAAGTATCTTATAGCTGGCTTGAGCATTAGTGACTACATGCACTCTTTTATTAAAGTTTATTTATTTATTTTTGAGAGAGATATGGGGGAGAGGCAGAGAGAGGGAGAGAGAGAGAATGGTAAGCAGAGTCCACATTGTCAGTGCAGAACCTGGCGTGGGGCTTGAACTCACAAACTGTGAGATCATGACCTGAGCTGAAATCGAGGGTCAGATGCATAACTGAGACAGCCAGGTGCCCCTACATGCACTCTCTATACTTGATCAGCCCCAGAAACTAGAAACTTGACTATCTCTTGCCATTTTATTATTCAGTTATTGAGCCTTCTATGGGGACAGAACTTAAAAATGCAATAGTTTTTTTGACGAGCCAGAATAATCCAGAATTTGACAGAACCTAAGAACGGGTATCTAGGTCTCCATAAAGAAAAACAAACAACAAACATAGCATTTATTCATTATCTTAGTGGCAATGAAATCTCATTCAGATGTTAAAATATGACTCAAGATGTTATTTATAAGAAATTAGTAATATAAAATGGAGTACTTTGTGGAGCACCTGGGTAACTAGGTTAAGCGTCTGACTTCAGCTCAGGTCATGATCTCATGGTTCTTGAGTTTGAGAGTCCCATATCTGGCTCTCTACTGTCAGCGAGGAGCTGGCTTCGGATCCTCTCTCACCCTCTCTTTGCCCCACCTTGCTTGCTCCTTCTCTCTCTCAAAAATAAAAAAAAAAAATTAAAAAATGGAGTGTTTTGTTATTCTTTGAACAAAACCACAGAATGAAAAAATCAGCATTAAAAGTGGCTGTAATATGTCTGATTTGAATTCACTAATTATATAAGATAAAGGATGGGATTTAGAATTAAGGGGTTTTCCCAGAATCACACAAATTATGTTAAAGCTAGTACTAGAACTTACTTCAGTGCCTTAGCATATTTCATACAAATTGATATTTATTCCAAATACATTTTGTATTGGTTAAAAGGCAGAAATTATTAAAAAAAACCTCTGAAAATTATTACCTGTTGGTTAAAGTACTGATACTCAAAAATAAGAAAGTGTTTTCATCTTTATAATTCAATATGGCTTTGATGCAATTTGTTTCTGTATCTGACAGTCTATAAGTCAGTCAGTCATGTATATAGGGTCTAAACTATTTGTCAAAATATCTTTGTGAATTCTGTTATTAAAGTAAGTAAAATTAAACCTATATTATCAAAGATATAATATTCAACAAAACAGAAACCATGTAATTTACATTCTTAATGCATAACATATCTGCTTCTGGCATTTTAACGGGCTCTAGATCTGAAAAATTCACCTGCCTCCTAACAGGACCACCTTCCTTTTTACCCGCAGGTTGTGGCTGAGCCAGTTCCTGGATATCAGTTTTAATTTCAGGCTCTTAAAAAAGAGAGGTTATCAATTAAAGAGTGAACATAAAATATAAATAAAGAAGTGATAATATTCATAATTTCAGTTATATGAAATAAAAGCCTGTAGGTTCAGGGTTTTTATATAAAAAATAGTGATGGAAAGATGGACTTCACATCTTTTTCTGTATTATGAAACCTTATTTCAAATAATAATCCAAATAATACCACAGTGTACTAAGAGTAGAGATCATCAGCTAAGAAATCCATATACCATGGATAGGATTTTAATTAAAATTAAAATGTAATTTCCTGAAGGATTAGCTGAGTACATTTATGGGCCTACGACAAATTCTATACTAGTGAGATGCATCCCCTACTGGGACAGCCTGAAGGTTATTTTGTCAAAATCAATTAGTTAGATTTAGGTGCGATATCCCTCTATGTCACTTTTGATAAATAAGTCATGTAGAGAACAAAGTAACAAAAATAACAGCAAAACGTTAGTAACTGAAAGTCAAGCTTCTGTCTCACAGTGAGAATAAAGAGAGTAGGGTGGAAAGAAATTAATGGACTTTGTTGTCAGTCATGTTAGAGAAACCTCTTAACAGTGAATTCCTAAAATAATCCATGACCTGAATGATGCCAATAATTCATTACAAGTATTTGATGAAAATACTGTATTTGGAAGCTGTTAATTTCCATTTCATGATCATTTTAAGATACTTTTGATTTTCCAAATCATAAAAGCATTTGGGGCACCTGTTTGGCTCAGTTGGTTAAGCGTCTGACTCTTGATTTTGGCTTAGGTCATGATCTCATGGTTGTGGGATTGAGCCCCAAGTCAGGCTCCGTGCTGACCATGGAACCTGCTTGGGATTCTCTCTCTCTCTGTCCCTCCCCCATCTCTCTCTCTCTCTCTCAAAATAAACATTAAAAAAGTATTTAAACACCTTTAAAGCCACTTAAAAATCATACTAATATAGTTACCTATATGCCAGTTTCCTGAATTATCCAGCTTTCCCTAAATGTACCATATCAAATGATTAATCAATGGAAACAGTGGCTATCACTCATTGAACCCTTTTCTGGAGTCTCTCTCTTGTTCCATTGAACTTCAATTATTCCTATGCCAGTACTAAGCCTCTTTAAAGTACAAATTTGAGTATTAAGCAGTTTGTACAAGACCATTCACTTTTTTGTACAACACAGATGGTAGGAAGAACAAAACTCCTTTATATGAGAGAGCAAAACTCCTGAAATCTGAGTTATGTCTCCATGTGTCAAGCAGTCTTTGGCAAGCCACAATCCCAGAACCCTAGTTTTCTTATTTATAAAATGAGGCTACCATCCCTATGCAAATCGTCTTTATTCCAGATGTTATATGGTATGTTCACTTGGCACTCTGCATGTGCTGTTAAAAATTGTTTACACTTTGTAGGAGATGAATGAAAAGGCCACACAAGAATATTCTAAGAAAAAATTAAACTAGTAAACAGTGCATACTTTTGTAGTTAACAGTTTCCTTTGATTTAAAAAAGACTGCGTGTTCAAGCACACAGATTAAATCTTGAAGAAAAAGGGGAAATTCATTAGAGTGAAGGAGCATATGAAGCTGCAACCTATGCTGTCTTCATATTTTCAACCAAATTTCAGGAATTGACTGAGATTCTCTTGTAATGTTTTGTTTCATCTTGTTATGGTATGTCAAAATGCACGATGCACACATATACCCTGGACCCCATAGACATTCCTTCCCCCTTTCCCTTCACCTTGATCCACAGGTGCTTCTTTAACTTCTTTCTTTTGATCAGGTATAATATTCTGACTTCCAGTTGGTGTCTCCTTTTGTTGAGGTTGCTTATCACTGGGCTGCTGGCCCTAGGGGTATGTGTGTGCGCGTGTGCAAATAAACAGTTGTATTGTTAATACATGCCAACAATATAAATATTACAGATTTTTATATCATATAATAAATAAGTATAAACACACACATAAAACATGATTCCATATATTTATACTTAAAAGTTACTCTTCTGGGGTGCCTGGATGGCTCAGATGGTTAAACATCTGACACTTGATTTCAGTTCAGGTCATAATCAAGGATTGTGAGACTGAATCCTGTTTCAGGGATTCTCTCTCTCTGCCTCTCTCTCTCCTCCTCCCTCTCTCAAAAATAAAATAAAAATATTTTTTTTTTAAAAAAGAAAAATGTCTTTAAACTTAAATTACTTTTCTCATATTGTGGCTACTCTAAGAAGAGGTACCCACAAGCACTGGGGAGGCTATTTTAAACTATGCTGGGATACATATGTATATCCTGTTGTTAATAAGCATAACAAGGAGTCATAGGGTATATTTCCACAGGGAACACAAGTATGTAATCCTTCTGGTTCAATGTTTCCCACCCCTTATCAGCAAAGAAACTTTTATTGCTGTATCTGTATGTTTGTAGTTCAACAACATTTTCAGAGAAATAAACTGATGGTATAGAAAATATCAAATACCAAAGTACTCACAGCCATAGGTGCAGCTGGCTGGTTATACTCTCGATCACCTTTTCTTTGTTTAGACTTAGATCTTGATCTTACACATCCACTCATACTTCACCCTGAAAGTAGAATATCGGGATTTGGAAAACGTATTCTAATTAATTTTTTTAATGTTTTTATTTATTTTTGAGACGGAGAGAGACAGAGCATGAGCAGGGGAGGGGCAGAGAGTGAGGGAGACACAGAATCCGAAGCAGGCTCCAGGCTCCGAGCTGTCAGCACAGAGCCTGATGTGGGCTCGAACTCACGGAGTGTAAGATCGTGACCTGAGCCGAAGTCGGATGCTCAACTGACTGTGCCACCCAGACACCCTGGGAAAATGTGTTCTAAAGGCTAGGTACACCACCTCCAAGGCATAACATTTTAATTTTTTTTTTACTTTGAAAATACTTTCAAAATCAACCTTGCGTAAGGATAGTGTACATGCTGTGGTCACACCAAATAAACGGGCTGCAAGATCATTCACATCGGCCAAACTGGCAGTCAAATCACCTTAAGGACAGGAGAAAACGCGAGGCTTAGTTTCACAGCTAGATTCCCCATCATAAAGGCATGTGAGAAAACAATGCTGGATATTTAAACCTGAGTCGCCATTGTTTTCACATTCCCAGTTACTGGGCCCATTTTACCCCCTTAAGTAAGGTTTTCTTGGAACACAGAGAAGGTCTTAATCGTTTGCGTACTGCCTATGGCTGTCTTCCCACTACAAGGGCTCAAGGTGTCTAGTTTCGATATTGACCAGTGAGCCGGCTCCTCCCTTGACACCCTGCACAGTGCGATACAAATCTCCGGGACGCAGCTCCAACCCTACAGCGTTCCCTGTTTCCAGTCCCACACGCCGTTGTTTTGGTTTTTGTTTTTGTTTTTAAGTAGACTTCACGGCCATCCTGGAGCCCAGGTGGGGCTCGAACTCAGCACCCTGAGATCTAGACCTGACCTGAGATCCAGCGTCAGCCAGCCACTTTGCCTACTGACCGCACCCCCTCCCCCACCCCCACCCCCACCCCCACCCCGCCCACAGGCGCCCCTTCCAGACCTGTTCTGTACCGCCTGGCCCGCCTCCCACCCAGGGTCCCACTGAGGACTCACTCTGGCTTCAGTGCTCCGCTGGCAGTTCCAGGTGCTTGCAGGACTCAGATACCTCAAAGAACGCCCCCAAGACCCACCCTGTCTTCATCTCCCCCGTCCTCGGCCGCCAGCTGTCCTCACTTGTCCCCGTCCCACCACCACGAGGACGAGGGCCATGGCGGCCGCGACGCCTGTGAGGAGAAGAACGCTAACTAACTCCTAGCAACTTCCTCCTCCGAGGCCACAGATCTACCGTCCCGACCCGCCCGAGGCCCACTGGCACTCTCCTCACAGTCCTTAAAGTCCTGGAAGGACTGATTTGTGGACCTACCGGTTGAGGGCAGGCAGCCAGAAAGATCACGACACCGTCCACACCACTGCTTCTTCCTCGGCTCTGCTCACAGGACGCGTGGGCAGCAGGGCGCATGCTCAGCAACGGTCTTTCTTAACAATGGGCATGCGCAGGAAAGGCCTGGTACAACGTGTGTGCGCACTGACGTGGATATGTGCGTACTGACTGGGTGTATGCAATGTTGGTGGACTTCTTCCCACGCCTGCAGCCAAGGCGTGGGAAGGCAGTGTCCGCAGAGTTCCCGACATGGTGCTTGAAGAGTGGCCTTTTTCCTCCTGCCCGAGCTCTCTTTTGCAACCAGATACTTTGGGGCCAGACAGTTACAAGTCACCGTTAGTGCTGAATGTTTCTCAGAAAGATATCTGTAACAAAAATAGATACTAAGTACTTTAATACTATTTTTATACACGCTTTGATCAATCATTCCCTTCCATGCTTCTGGATTTGCTGTCATACTTGAGTGAATTTGCTCTCCTCTGTATAATAAATACATTAACAACTGTTTTCTTTACCTTTTTTTGCTTGTGTTACTGCACATTGAAACCTGTGGTTTGGTAACTGATTTCTCTAAGTACCTGTGGTCCTTCAATCAGTGCACATTTCAGAAGTTTCTATCGATATTGGTCCTGGGGTTTAAGCTCAGTCCACTGGTTCATTACGTTCAGTAATGGTGACTATGCTCGACTTGATAAGTAAAGCTGACTTTACTGGATAACTCTGTCAGGGAAAACACTACCTGGACAGGGTCTTAGCAGAGTCTTTGAGGTGGCCGGACAGGAGAGATACGTACTCAAATTGTGAAGTCGGAGTGGAACAATTCTTTCAACATTGGGGGAGGTTGTGATGAAGACTGAGTAAAAATAGGGCTAAAATGGTGTAGGTTCGGTGGACACAGCAAGGCAAGAATATTAAGTCGAAAGTTTCAAATTCCTTATGGTTGAAAAATGTCATTTGGCACTTTTTACTGAAGAGTTGATGGATCTTTCAGTTAGTTTCTGGAAGGGACAGTAATGTTATTTTCACCTTTTGTCTTCCTAGGCAAGAGATGATTTTGATAGCAAAGTTATGTTGATAAAGCCCATAGAATAATAAACTCTCGTTATGTACATAGTAGGTTGTGTGCATGATTTCCTTTCTTATTTGCTTCCATATAACATGTCAGTTGAATGTTTCAGGTAGTCTATGGAAAGGAAGGAGAGGAAGAGGACATTGACAAGCAAATAGCTTTTTGTAACTAAATTAGAAGGTATTTTTAAGGTGACTCATATATTCCATCCAACTGGGCTTAACTTAAAGAAATACCTTGAATTGGGAAAGGGGTGTGTGTGTGTGTGTGTGTGTGTGTGTGTGTGTGTGTGTGTGCATGCCCGCGCGCACGTGTGTGAAACAGTTTAAAACAGTTGTGGTTCTTTTTTAAGTGAGAGCAGTCATAATCCCCATTCTTTAATATATATGCATATATGTGTAATTTTTTTTTCTCAGCAGGCACTATCATTACCAAATTTTACTTTCTCACTCTCCTAATCCTTATTCCTATTGCAGTGCTCTCAGGAAGTGATTTAAAAAGAGTGAGAGACCGTGACTTCTCATTCTAACGCCTAATTAGCAGACGACAAAATTAATGTCATCCAATGCCTGGGTGGCTATGGGTCATGAGAACCTGAGTTTTGTTGATTTCTAAATTGCTCCCCTCCAACTTCAAGGCGTAAGCTCCAACCTGATGCCAATATTTAACTTCCTGTTTGCTCCTGTGGAATTTAAGCCGTGGTCAACTGAATGGATTTATAAGCCCATATTTGGACTTGGATGGAGGTAAGTTGTAAGGCAGCTTTTGTGAAATACTGGACACAGCAGAAAGTATAAAAGACATTGTAGAGAGAAGAAAAATGTCCTCTTAGGTGACTCAGGAACTGTCTGTGGCTGCTGAACAAGGAGCCACAGCTGGGACTGACAGCAGCCCCTCTTTCTAGAGAAGGGCGGCAACTTCCCATAAGACCAGAGGTTTCCTTTCATCCAACCAAGAGAATCTGAGAACAAGCTTAAATCCCTATAGGACTGAAGCTCAATGTTCACAGACTCTGGGAATGGCATTTCCCAGAGGCCCCTGAAGTGCTGACATCTAAGCTTAACCTGCTTGATGCTTAATGTCACATTATTTATTCTCCACCATGTGTAATGCAAACCTCACACTTCCCTCATGAAATGGGAACACAGTAGGGAAATGGGGCCCCTTGGCTAAGTCCCACAAAGTATGGCATTCAGCTGTACCCCAGCCCAAGCACAGCTCTGCACAGGATACCAACCATACAAGAAATCATATGTACTCTTTTCTTGTGAGTTCCCTCCCATCTGTACCAAATGACAGTTGCAGTATACAAAACAGACAATGTTATCTGAATTTTTCATTTTAATTCCAATTAGTTAATATACAGTGTTATATTAGTTTCAGGTGTACAATATCGTGATTCAACAATTTCACACATCACCCAGTGCTCAACATGAGGCGTGCACTCCTTAAACCCCTGAAGGGGGACTACAGCATGTAGTAGTCATTGGGAATTTTCTGTAAAAAGACTACTGGTTTCCATATGGTGGTTTGTAATCCATAGTGGGTCATGAGATTAATGTCTTGGGTTGGCCACAAGCAGCATTTTAAAGAAATGTGATAAAATAAAACAGAAAATATCAGTGTCCTGCATATAGAATGTACCCATAGACCACACACACACACATACACACACACACACACACACACACACACACACCCACACACACACTTTATGTATGTATGTATGTATGTATGTATGTATTTTTTATATATTTATTTTTCAGATTGAGAGCGACAGAGTGCAAGCAGGAGAGGGGCAGAGAGAGAGAGAGAGAGAAGGAGGGAGACACAGAATCTGAAACAGGCTCCAGGCTCTGGGTTGTCAGCACAGAGCCTGACGCGGGACCCAAACTCAGGAATGGTGAGATCATGACCTGAGCCGAAGTCAGATGCTTGACCAACTGAGTCTTCCAGGCGCCCCACACACATACATTTTAGTGCCTACTGAATTCTATTTAAAAATGCATATTTTTCATGCATTGCAATAGAAAAGTTTCAAGGTCACTAGTTTAGAAGGTATTAGACCAATGCCCGGAGGCCATCTCTTCAAAATACATGAAGAAGATGGGTTGGGACCTGCTCAGAGTAAGTTCATTGTCGTCAGTAGCTTTCTATACAATGCTGGAAATTGTCAGTGTAGTTTGCTTTGGTTCAGCTTTACATTAGCCACTTTACCCTAAGCAAACTCGTGGAATCCTGAGGTTATAAGAAGAAAATCTGATGAGTGGTAAGGGGTTTTGATCATTATCTCTGTCAATGCCCAATTTTCTATTGTCTTTTTCTACAGCAGCAATGTGTGTTCATGGGTGTGCTTCTGCATTTATCTGATGCTGCCTTGATCCATTGTCTTTTTTCCTTTTCCCTTTATCATGCTATCATGTGCTTCTTTAGGAATCCAGTGACAATGCCATTTATGTTGGTCAGTGTTGAGTACCAGCACCCACCCAAGACTGTCTCTGTGGTGTGATTCCAGATGGAGTTCTGACTGACTGACTTCCCTTGGTTCCTACCCATTTTCTGACTCTGGTTCTCTAAATTTTCTGTGGATTCTGTGAACTACTCAATTTTTCCTCTGATAAATTTGTTTTTTGCAAAGCTAACCTTGGCTGCAACCAAGGGCCTAAACTGTTTGAGACTTTAGTACAATGTGTGAAAAGTAGGTACCTGTCATTTACAGACATGGTGGTGTGTGGTGGGAAATCTGGGCTTGGTTATCTGGCCTAATTGGGATTGAAAGCAATAACAATCCAGTTAGTATTTAGGCATGATAATTTTTCAGCCCCGGCGGGGCGGGGGGGGGGCAGTGTTTACATAGTTCATTAAATAATCATCTCGGGGGGCGCCTGGGTGGTTCAGTCGGTTAAGCATTCGACTTGGGCTCAGGTCATGATCTCGTGGTCCGTGAGTTCGAGCCCCACGTCAGGCTCTGTGCTGACAGCTCAGAGCCTGGAGCCTGTTTCAGATTCTGTGTCTCCCTCTCTCTCTGACCCTCCCCTGTTCATGCTGTCTCTCCCTGTCTCAAAAATAAATAAACGTTAAAAAAAATTAAAAAAAAGAAAGATTTCTTTAAAAAAAAATAATCATCTCGGGGCACCTGGGTAGCTCAGTTGGCTAAGTGTCTGACTTCAGCTCAGGTCATGATCTCACGGTACATGGGTTCGAGCCCTGCATGAGGCTCTGTGCTGACAGCTCAGAGCCTGGAGCCTGCTTTTGGATTGTGGGTCTCCATCTCTCTCTCTGCCCCTCCCCTGCTCACACTCTCTCTCTCTCCTTCAAAAATAAATAAATATTAGAAAATAAAAATAAAAACAAATACAAATAATCATCTAATATACTTGACTCATGATAGAAAGTTTCTATTTCAAGGCAGGGAAAGAGGGACTAAGTTGTTGCTGTGGGAGAACAGTAGTAGGAAGGGTCTGAAAATTTGAAGGACTGAAGTATAAACAGTTTAATGAAAAATAACCATTGTAAATCTTTAAGCTATCAGCTCAAGATCCGTATTTCAGCTAGAGGGTTGAGGTAGTTGAACAGCAAGTTGCAAGTTTGGCCCTGTAGGTTTCCTACTTACAATGATGAGTTGCATTCACAGCCTCACCAGATTTCTTTTATGTCGATGTTAAGGTAAACAGTGAATTGGCATATGGCTGTAGACAAATTTTCATTGCAAATATTACATTTGCTTATAATCCTATTCTACTATTTTCCTTTCCATCACATAACTTCTCAAGATTGGCTGTTTTTTGTGTTGATAACCAATTCTGTCTCAATACTTGGTTTTGAAAACTTCCTAACTCTCAGTAAGAGAAATCTCATTATGGTGAGGAGTAGAAAATAGCTGCAGAAAAAACAGAAACTAGTGTGATTCATAAATTGTCCATGTACTTGGAATTTTAAACTTTTTAATGTTTATTTATTGTTGAGAGACACAGAGAGAGAGAGAGAGAAAGAGAGAGAGAGAGCAGGGGAGGGCCAGAGAGAGAGGGAGACACAGAATCCAAAGCATGCTCCAGGCTCTGAGCTGTCAGCACAGAGCCCAACATGGGGCTTGAACTGCAAGATCATGACCTGAGCTGAAGTCAGATGCTTAACCGACTGAGCCTCCCAGGCAGCCCTGTACTGGCAATTTCAAATGAAGGATTCTGAAAGACACCTGGACTTCAGAGATGGTGGTCAGGACAAGAGAAATTTACCTTCTACTCAAAAAAGATCTGTAATTGTGATTGGCTGTCCTTCATAATATTTCTTCCCCTGTCAGTACCATTTAAATAAATAGCTCTTTTCTTTAAGGTGCATGCTTTTGAGTTTTCTCCAATCTTTTTTAAAAATTTGTTTTTAATGTTTATTTTTTGAGAGGGAGAGAGCGAGAGAGAGACAGAGTGTGAGCATGGGAGGGGCAGAGAGAGAGGGAGACCCAGAATCCAAAGCAGGCTCCAGGCTCTGCACTGTCAGCACAGAGCCTTATGTGGGGCTTGAACCCACACAATGTGAGATCATGACCTGAGCCCCGAAGTTGGATGCCTAACTGACTGATCCACCCAGGTGCCCCTCTCCTTCAATCTTAAGAGGAACATTGACTCTCACATTTACCTGCTTGGAGGTAAAACAAAACAAAACAAAACAAAACAAAACAAAGCAAAAACAACCTATGACTTTGTTGAGGTTCTTATTTAAACCAGGTTTGTGAGTCAATGTCTCATTTCATTATCAGGGCTGTATTATTGGAGGCCTTAGATGATTGAAGCCCTTCCAACCCCAAACCCAAATGAACCTTCCTTGGCAGACTGAACAGTCCCTCTTCCCTTGTGTGATGAGGTTATTTTTGCTTTGCTTGAGGATGCTGATGGGTCATCTTGCAAGGAAATCTTAGTTCTCCCCATGTCCTGACATTTCCTACTTTTTCCAAACATAAAACTATAGTGGATCCCACTCCGAGGAAGTATGGTTATAAGGTTATATCCTGTAGTAGAGTGTTATGTGAAAAAAAGAACTAGAGTTACTCACTTATTTGTATCTCATCCTTCTGGTAATATACTTGGGAAAGGATTCTGAAGAGTCTACCAAGGAGGGAAAATATAAATTTAGATCAGGAGAATGTTATCAATATGAGTGTCTTTAAAAGAACTTCTAAATTCTATAGAGTAAGTCAGTCAGCTGAGTATATTGGACTCCTTACATCATCATAGAGATTCGAATATATCCTGTCTGGTACAAATATTTATTCTGTACTTGGTTTTTCTTTCACTGCCTGTCATCCTTCTCAACACACCATCATCTGTGATCTTACTGAATGTTATATACAATGTAATAATATCAGTATCTTGCTCGATATTAGTTCCAAGCAAGAAAATTGTTTTATAGACCACATGGAATTGGTGATCTGGTTTTACCATACACCTTTTTATCCAAAAGCAGCTGGTTTTATACAATATTGAAATAATTCACCAAAGTCCCAGTGAGAGCGTTTTACTAGCAACCAAAGATTTTCTCCATGTTTCATGGCATATAGTTATAGACCTATAGTTATTTTGTTTTGTTTAGGTTCTATTGTCCAACCTCTCTGTTCTTGCTCACCTGTGTTGCTCCTTTCTGATTCTTTGGACTATTTTCTCTTCCACCCTCCTTCCACCCCACTCCTATATGATGTGTGCTGTGCTGCTGCTGTTGGTTACCCAGTGTTCACACTAAGCCAATGATCTTGGCTTCACCCCTTTTAGATCTGTTCAGTTTTGTTGTTGAATATGCCAGCACGGGATGCATAGTTATCTAATACTATTGCAAAAGGAGAACTGACTTAGAGAAACTCTGAGAAGCAACTGTGGCTGCATTGCCTTCCAAGTGAAATGATCAGGAGAATGTATTTGTAGGTGTCATTGGTGACACCTTGCAGATGAGAGCTTAACTGTATGCCAAGGGAGAGCTAAAGACCAACAGCAGAATATTGGAGTCCTCTGTCAAGGAGCCTTCATGGTGGCCTAGAGATGGAAGGCTTTGCCCATGGAGACACAGAGGAGGAGTCTGGTGAGTCAGCTTGGACCAGGGGCCCTCAGGTGAGGGAAGGCAAGAGCATAAAACCTAATTCTATGTCCCCCACTGAGAAGAAAAGCTAGTAAAAACAAGATAAAAGGGGCCAGCCAAATGCCTGAGGCTGGATAATCCCCTTGCATACTTTTGGCTTCTGTAATCTTGTTTGCCTCCTGCCTCCACTAACTACCCATGTAGCACCATTGATAAGGGCCCCCTCCCCTTTATTTTTTGTCTCTCAACCCCTTACCATCCCAGCCATAAAAGGAGGCCGATGCCACGGTTTGGGGCCCAGCTTTTGGAGGTGACTCTGCTGGGCCAGCACTGGTGCACAATAAACAGTCTTTTCTGATTCCCTGAGTGTGTGTGGCTTGTCTATTCCTGGGTGCCAAGTATTTGCTGTAACACCACAAGTTTGGAGGGAAAGGCCGCCTTAGCTTCCCCATCCTTTTCCTCACCAAAGGTCAAAATAGGGGCAATTTCTTGCCAAAAAAGGAGCCCCTTATCTGTCTACTCCAAAACTGGCTTTCTTCTGTAGAAGAATTGAGAAACTGGTGAGGACTGTGAAGCTTAGAGCTCTGTTGGAGTCTTCTAAGATGGTGGGAATGAGGAAGCCATGGTGTGTGTGTGCCTATACCTGAAGCCCAGGCTTCCTGGAGGAAGAAGGACTGAAGAATGTGTTACTACCTGGGGTAAGAGTATTGTGTGTGGATCACTGTTGTTGGGAAGCCAAAGCCCAGGAGGCTAATGTGTGCAAATACGCCTTACTGCTAGGGCTCATTAGCCCCCACAGAGCAAGAGTGGAAAAATCCATGCTGTGGCAGGCTTGTCAGCTTCTACAACCTTTTCCTTGGAGAGCCACTTGAAATTGCAGAATAAATTGTCAAGAGTTTTTTTTTTTGCCCCAACATTTGACTTAGCGGAGTTGTGCCAGGGACCAGATTATGGAGAACAGATCTATAACCAGGGATCAATTTTAAAGATGTCTGTTTCATTTTAGTCTTTAAAAGCAAGTTTAATTCTTGTTTTCTTTTCTATGGATTTTATTTTAAATTATTTTTATAATAATAACAATATTCCAACATGTTTCAGTATTTGTTAGGCTCCGATGATGGCAGGGCACAACACAATGATACCTAGAGATGAAAGAACTCTTTATTACTTAAAGCTCCAAAAGAAAACAGGTTGCCACACAGGGCCACACAGGGCCACACAGGGCATTGTACCCAGGAAAAGGGTAACTTCAAGCTGGAACTGTAGAAAGCAGCTTATATATGGCAAGCAGAGTGGGGTTAGCTAAGTTTCATGGGTTTCCTGGGATTGGGTATTATAAATAATTCTGTAAGCGCAAGGAAGTAGGGAATGTCTCTGGATATTTGGCATCTGACAGTAAGTGTTGTAATTCAGGAGTGTTAGAGCCAGAGAAGGGAAGCGGTTGGACTTAATAAACTGTCCTTGAAGTGGAATTGAGAATTTTACCCATGATGTCTTAATTCGGACAAAATAGAACTTGTGAGATTTATTACAAACAGGTAGGGAAGCAATTGAAACCTTTCTTCTGCCTTGTTTCACTTTTATTTGTTTAACGTTATTAATGCTTTTACATATTTTACATCTTTATTCAAAATGTCAATCTGTGGATAATTCCATGTGTAAAGGCGGTGGGTGGATCCATAAGGGATGGAAAATCAAGTGATAAGGGCCTCCATAGGGGATTTAACTGTTAATTACCATTGCCAAAGTAATGTGCCACAAGAAATGACTTGGTAAAGGAGTTGGTCTTTTTACTTTTTAGTTCATTGAAAATATATTTTGTAAAGGCAGGGTTATTCATGGCATAAAACACTTTGTATCTTGTCCAAAAAGGAAAGAAAAAAATCCCATAACCTGGTTTTAAGAAATAAAATCATTGAATTAGGTGATTTAAACAATAGGAACTTTTCACTGATGTCATATTACCAGTAGCACAAATTAGTAAGATTTTCTATATCTATCTATATCTATATTGATAGATTAGTATAGATATAGATATCAATATAGTGTAAAGTATAAATCACAGCTTTTTTTTGCCTTATGGATATCCAATTGTTGTACAGTCATTTGTTCAAAAAACAACTTTCTCCACTTAATTGCCTTTGCACCTTTGTCAAAAATCAGTTTTCCATATAGAATTGGGACTCTTCTGGCCTCTATTATGTTCCTTTGATCTATCCAGCTAGTATGATTCTAGCACAGCGATGTCTTGATTATTGTAGTTTTGAAATCAGATAGGATTAGCTCTCCAACACTATCCTACTTTTTCAAAGTTGTTTTGACTATTCTAGGTCCTTTGCATGCCATATGTATTTTTGAATCAGCATGTAAATTTCTATAAAACATGTATAAGGTTTTGATGGGAATTTCACTGAATTTACAGATCAATTTGGGGATAATTGATCTCTTTAAAAGATTGGGTCTTCCGACTCAAGAACACAGTATACTGTTGCCTTTTTTAGGTCTTCTTTAATTCCTCTCACCAATGTTTTGTTGTTTTCAGTGTTGTAGTGAAGACCAGAAAATATGAGCAATGACTGAAATGGACAAGAAAGATATAATCTGAGTAATGACTAGAGAAAACCTCAAACCAGGCATAGGACAGAAGTCCTGTTAGAGGCTGGCAGGTGGTACAAGCTTCCTGCAGTGGGATTCAGACATTCCTCCCCACAATGGTGAACAAACGCATGTTATTGTTTTTGCCCTTAGCTGAGATACTTCAGATTCCAGGCCTCATTCATAGGTATTTTCTTTTGGAATGATATAAATACCATTCTCATACCTGATCCATGGAAACTAGAGCATCTTTAAGTTATATACAAATTATGTTAGGGTTTAGATGTTTATCTTTTCACTATGTAAAATGTCCCCCACAACTTTGTTCTCGTAAAGAACAATGATTACTAACATCCCAGAAATAAGAATAAATATAAAGTTTCATGTGGACTGTAATCTACTTTGTGATCTTGTCTAAGACATAGGGATTTGAATAAACCTTATGATATTTGATCCCTCATGTCAAGATGAGAGTAAAAAATGTGTTTCCTACTTGATAGCTATTTCCTCTTCTGTAACAATAGGATTTCTTTGGAATGCAATGCTTTAGGTATAATCCTTTCTGTCTCTGTCTCTCTTTCTCTCTGTATCTCTCTGTCTCTCCACCTCCACATCTCTCTCTCTCTCTCACACTCATATAAAATAGCTTTCCTGATATTCTTCTCCCTCCTCATCCCTGTTTCTAGGCTCGCTTTTTTTTTACTTTTTAAAAAGTTTATTATTATTTTTGTAAGTAAAAAAATTTTTAACTTTTATTTATTTTTGAGAGAGAGAGAGAGAGAGAGCGAGAGAGAGAGAGAGAGGCAGTGTGTGAGTGAGGGAGGGGCAGAGAGGAGGGAGACAGAGAATCCAAAGCAGGCTCCAGGCTCTGAGATGTCAGCACAGAGCCCGATGTGGGACTTGAACTCACAAAGTATGAGATCATGACCTGAGCTGAAGTCAGACACTCAACCAACTGAGCCACCCAGGTGCCCCTTATTATTTTTTTTTTTGAGAGATACAGAGTGCAAGTGGGGGAGGCAGAGAGAGAGGAAGCCACAGAATTCGAAGCAGGCTCCAAGCTGTCAGCACAGAGCCCAACGAGAGGCACGAACCCACAAACCTTGAAATCATGAACTGAGCCAAAGTTGGACACTTAACCGACTGAGCCACCCAGGTACCCCCCTTTTATTTAATTAAAGAAGTTCAGCTTTTTTTAATTTAAATTTTAGTTAGTTTATTACAGCAAATACTCTGCATCCAGGAAGGGACAAGTGACACGCACTCAGGGAATCAAAAAAGACTCTTTATTTTGCACCAGTGCTGGCCCAGCAGAGTCACCTCCAAAGGCTGGGCATCTGGCTCAAGTTTTGCTGGTCTTTTATACATATGGGCTTCCAGGATGGGTGGAGCTAGTACAGTCAAGCTTCTGGATCCTGGCTGCAGGCTGATACAAGAGGCAAGCAAGATTGCAGAAGCCAAAATCATGCAAGGGCAGTATCTGGCCTTGGACATCTGGCTGCCCCTTGCTTTTTTTTTTTTTTTTTTTTTTTTTTTACCAGCTTTCTTTCTCAAGTTAACATACAGTGCAATATTGGTTTCAAGAGTAGAATTTAGTGATTGACAACTTACATACAACAACCATTGCTCATCACACCAAGTGCTCTCCTTAATACCCATCACCCGTCTAGCCTATCTCCCACCCACTCCCTCCATCAACCCTCAGTTTTTTCTCTATCATTAAGAGTCTCTAGTGGTTTGTTTTCCTCTCTCTTCTTCCCCCACTGCCCATATGTTCATCTGTTTTGTTTCCTAAATTCCACATATGAGTGAAATCGTATGGTATTTGTCTTTCTCTGACTGACTTATTTCATGTAGCATAATACATTCTAGCTCCAGCCATTGTCATTGAAAATGGCAAGATTTAATTCTTTTTGGTGGCTAAGTAATATTCCACTGTCTGTATGCACATATACATACATATATATGTGTATATATATGTGGTGTATATATATACCACATCTTCTTTGTCCCTTCATCAGTCAATGAACATTTGAGCTCTTTCCATAATTTGGCTGTTGTTGATAATGCTGCTATTAAGGTGCATGTACCCCTTCAAATCTGTACCTTTGGGTAAGTATCTAATAGTGAAATTGCTGGGTCATAGGGTAATTCTATTTTTAACTTTTTGAGGAGCCTCCTAGGCTCAGTGTCTTCCTTTCACTGTGGCTCCTGCTCTCTGTCTTCAGCTCTCACAACTAGCTTGGCTGTCACCAACCACATACCACAGCTTCTCCACTTTTTGTTCTGGGTGTCTGGGGTTCACAATTAGTCTAGGTCCAAACTGAGCTTTCTGCTAGACTTAGACTTAGACTTAAAGTGGCCTTTTACTTTCATTCAGGGAAGCCTGACTAAAGCCTTGGTTTCATGATGAATGAAGTCTTGGTGTCACGAGGCACAGCACAGCTATAGACTCTCCATGTTACAAGGATACCCACTGTTACCAGCAGGGGAGGGCTCATCTCCAAGACCAGGAAAGCCTCAGTGAAGGCAGAGGAGAAGCATAGACTTAAAACATTCACACTTGAGAGAGTCTGGGTGTGTGAGCCCCAGTCCTGGGTGTCCCTCAGGGCCTTCTTCTCTGCATGTGGACAGCTGAAGGAAGCCCAGGACCAGTTCTATCTCTTCTTCCTGGAGGACCCTGGTCTTCATCACTTTTGTTCAGTCTTTTACAGACGGCCTTCATTTTCCTCCTGCTCTTCTTCCTGCCAGAAGAGGCTCATTTCTGTGGTTAGGGGTAAGTTCTCATATTTTTAATCTTTTTCTCATTGAAAGGTTGATTTTTAGGCTTTTATTAATGAGACAGGTTGTCTTTTTAGCCTGAGCCCCAAGAGAAATTGGTCTACAGCTTGGCCTTTCCTGAAGGTACAGCCTTGATCCTAAGGCGTTAGGTACAGCCCCAACAGAGCCTGGGGTTTAGGAAAAGGCCTCAAGTCCCCATTCAGATTCTGACCAGCTGCCATCTCTGCCTCCACCCAGTCCCCTTCCAGCCTGAATGCTGGGTCTATAAGTCCTAGCTGGGGCACACCCGTGATGCTAGTCTAGGGGAGACAGAGTCCTGGAGGAAGAAGCAGAAGAAAAGCTCCATATGGCTCGATGGGATATATGGCTGTGGGAAGAGGAATGACCCAAAAATACCTGCCCACTGACATGCTGTGGGGCTGCAGACTCAGGTCGTGACCTCCATGGGTCTCGGTCACCTCATCTGCACAATGGGCAGAATTGCATTCCTAGCACACAGAGGACACTCTTAAATGAAGGGGGATCTGAAGTGATAAGAAAGTATATTTGGCCCAAGAGAAGGAGAAGCAGATTAGAGTTGCTGTAGAAGTCCTGACTTGGACCTCCTTAGGTACAGCCAGGGTCTGCCTCTCTGGAAGTGGTCAGGACAGTAAGACAGGTGAGAAGCTCTGAAATCATAATCATGGGCCAGTTGAAGTCTCTGCAGTGCTCTGTAGTGACCAGGCATCTGTGTCACAGGCCCTGTTTTGTTTATCCTCATCCCTACCCATGGGTAACCCCAGGATGAGCTCAGGGAGCTCACTGCCCCGGTTACTGTGAACATCTACAGTCATTAGAGTCATGTGTCATCTTCACAGCATCCCTTGGTTGGTACTAGTGTAATTTATTCAAACAGTGGCTCACATGTTCTGCAATGGTTTTGATAATGTGTCATTATTTATTATAGCCAGAGTTTATTCAACCACTCTTTTTGTAGATGGATAAGTGGTGTATGATTTAAGTTTTTGCAATCTTATACTAGCAATGGTGAACATTCTTTGACATACAATAATACTCATATACAAATCCTATTTCTAGTAGCTAAAAACTAGAAACAACTCAAATACCTACCAATAGAAAAATACATAAGTAAATTGTGCTAGATTCACAGTATGGAATACCACATAGGTGTGAGAAGGAATGAACTAAACCCCACACAGATAAAATGTTAAGTGAAAGGAACTAGATGCAAAACAGGACATGCTATATGATTCACTTTATATATAGTTCAAAAGCTAACAAAACTGGTGTTTAGGCATACACACAGCTGTGCTGAAACAGTTTTACAGAAAGCAAGGATTCTAACCTGCCTAGCAGGCAATTTTTTAATTTTAATTTTTTATTTGTAACTACTAATCTATTTTTTTAAGTTTTTAATTCCAGTTAGTTAATACAGTGTTATATTAGTTTCAGGTGTACAATATAGTTATTCAACAATTCCCTTCAGGATGAGTGCAGTCCTTAATCCCCATCATCTATTTAACCCATTCCCCCATCCACCTCTGGTATCCATCAGTTTGTTCTCTATAATTAAGAATCTGTTTCTTTTTTAAATTTAAACTAAGTTAGTTAACATATAGTGTAGAATTGGTTTCAGGAGTAGAATTCAGTGACTCATCACTTACATACAATGCCCAGTGCTCATCCCAGAAAGTGCCCTCCTTAATGCCCATCACCCATTTAGCCCATACCCCCACCCGCCGCCCCGCCAGCAAACTCTGTCTGTGTTCTGTATTTAAGAGTCTCTTCTGGTTTGCCTCCCTCTCTGTTTTTATCTTATTTTATATTTTCCTTCCCTTCCCCTATATTCATCTGTTTTGTTTCCTAAATTTGCCATATGAGTGAAATCATATATTTGTCTTTCTCTGACTGACTTATTTTGCATAGCATTATACTCTCTAGTTCCATCCATGTCATTGCAAATGGCAAAGATTTAATTCTTTCTGATGGCTGAGTAATAGTCCATTGTATATACCTACCACATCTTCTTTATCTATTCATCAAACGATGGACACTTGGGCTGCTTCTATAATTTGGCTACTGTAAATAATGCTGTTATAAACATAAGGGTGCATGTATCCCTTTGAATTAGTATTGTTGTATTCTTTGGGTAAATACCCAGTAGTGTGATTGCTGGATCAAAAGGTAGTTCTATTTTTAACTTTTTCAGGAACCTCCGTACTGATTTACAGAGTGGCTGCACCAGTTTGCATTCCCACTAACAGTGCAAAAGGGTTCTTTTTCTCCACATTCTCACCAACACCTGTTGTTTCTTGTGTCTTCGATTTTAGCCATTCTGACATGTGTGAAGTGATATCTCATTGTCATTTTCATTTGCATTTCCCTGATGGTAAGTGATGATGAACATCTTTTCATGTGTCTGTTGTATATCTATTCATGTTTTCTGCCCATTTTTAAATTGGATTATATACGTTTTTTGGGGTGTTGAGTTTTATAAGTTCCTTATGTATTTTGGATACTCTTTTTAAAAAAAAATTTATTCATTTTTGAGAGAGAGCTTGCAGGCTGAGGAGGGGCAGAGAGAGAAAGAGAGACAGAGGATCCAAAGCAGGCTCCACACTGTCAGTGAGAGCCTGATGTGGGGCTCAAACTCATGAACAGTGAGTCATGACCTGAGCTGAAGTCGGACACTCAACTGACTGAGCCATCCAGGCACCCGGGATACTAACCTTTTATCAGACATGTCATTTGCAAACATTTTCTCCCATTCCGTAGGTTGCTTATAGTTTTATTGATTGCTTCCTTTGCTGTGCAGGTTTTTATTTTGGTGAAATCCCCATAGTTCATTTTTGCTTTTGTTTCCCTTGCCTCAGGAGACATATCTAGAAAAAAGTTGCTATGGCTAATGTCAAAGAGGTTACTGCCTGTGTTCTCTTCTAGGATTTTTATGGTTTCAGGTCTCACATGTAGGTCTTTGATCCATTTTGAGTTTATTTTTGTGTATGGTGTAATAAAGTGGTTCAGTTTATTACTTTTGCAGGTTGCTGTCCAGTTTTCACAACATCATTTGTTGAAAAGACTGTTCTTTTCCCGTTGGATATTCTTTCCTGCTTTGTCACAAGTTAATTGTCCATATAGTTGTACTACCATATTGTTTTGATTACTACTGATTTGTAATATAATTTGAAGTCTGGAATTGTGATACCTCTACTTTTGATTTTCTTTTTCAAGATTTGCTTTGGCTATTCAAGGTTTTTTGTTGTTCTGTATATATTTTAGGATTGCTTGTTTAGTTCTGTGAAAAATGCTGTTGGTATTTTGGCAGTGATTGTATTAAATCTGTAGATTGCTTTGGGTAGTGTGGACATTTTAACAATATTTGTTCTTCCAATCCATGACATGGAATGTTTTTCCATTTTTTTGTGTGTCATCTTCAATTTCTTTTATCAGTGTTTTATAGTTTTCAGAGTATTGGTCTTTCAACACTCTGGTTAAATCTATTCCTAGATATTTTATTGTTTTTGATGCAGTTGTAAATTGGATTGTTAATTTATCTTTCTGCTCTTTCATTGTTAGTGTATAGAAATGCAACAGATTTATGTACATTGATTTTGTATTCTGTAACTTTACTGAAGTAATTTATCAGTTCTAGTAAATTTTTGGTGAAGTCTTTCGAGTTTTCTATATATAATATCATGTTATCTGCAAATAGCGAAAGTTTTACTTCTCTCTTACCAATTTGGATGCCTTTTATTTCCTTTTCTTGTCTAAGTGAATGCCCAACACAAGGTAACCTCAGCAGTGGAACGTTTTAAAAATAAAATGAATAGATGAACTGTTCTATGGATATTAATTAGCCTCTTTTATCAGCCACCCCTCTCATTGTCCGATGGGCTTCTGAACAAATTGGCCATGAGGCAGGGGAGAATGTTATGCATGGACTCAGTAATATGGCACCAACCCCTGGGTTATCAGCCAACTAGCTGGTGGCAGGTTGATTTTATTGGACCTCTTCCATCATGGAAGGGGAACATTTTGTTCTTACTAGAGTAAACAAGTACTGTGGAGATTAATTTGCATACAGTGCTTCTGCCAAAACTATCATCGGTGGACTTACATAATGCTTTATCTACCACTGTTGTATGCCAGGCAGCATGGTCTGATGAAGAAACTCACTATGGTCATGGAATTCACTAGTCTTATCATGTTCCTCACTCTTCAGAAACTGGTGGCTTGATAGAATGGTGCCATGTCCTTTTGAAGAATCTGTAATGGTGTCAGGTAGGTGGCAGCTAGGTAGGAGTGGGGCAAGGGTCTCCAAGGGGCTGTATATGTTCTGAATCAGTGTCTAATATATGCAGCTATTTTTCCCATAGCCAGGATTTGGGGTCCAGGGGTCAGAAGGTGGAAATGGAAGTTCCATATTCTTTCTTCTCCTCATGGATGTGTGACTTCCACAAGCCTGGCATTAATGGTATGTTTCAGATGTAACTAGGCTGTTTGAATCCTCACATGACCCATACTGGGGAGAGCAGAAGGAGTAAGGTTCGGTCTCAGGGCCTCATCCTCACAGGTGAGTGCAATTTTAGGTGCCACGTTCAAGTCTGACCTGGGCTAAAATTTGTCTAAGCCTCTCACACATCCTACCCCTCGATATGTACTGGAAACTGAGCCACTCAGAGCTGCATCAGCTTGCCTAAACTCACAGATACAGCTACTAAGTGATGGAGCTGGGATTCTACTTCAGATACACCTTTCCTCAAAGCTAGAATTGGTGCAGACACATCTGTACTGTGAGGCCTTTTCTGGAGGAACAGGTGTAATTAACCAGAGCATTTTACCAACTGGTTGTGGTAACCATGCCAAAGTCATGTTTGATTCCATGACATACTCACTCTCAGAAGTCTGAAGTGCAGGAAAGCTTCAGGCACAGTTCTTTAACAAGGGGGGACATTATTATCCATAGAACAAGGTTTTTGTATAAAGGCTGAGCCCTGCTTTACTTCCCTTTTAATTCTATCCCTTGGAAAAGACTATAAAGCAGAACTAAGTAAGTAAAAAGTAAATAAATAACACTGGAGAAGATGAGAGATAACAGTTACTGTGCTACATTTCTGGAAATTGGGAGGCCAGTTAGGGATATACATCAAGATGTCAGTGTAAACTCTGCATGATCCATACATTTTCTTTTTTAAATGCATTTTTTAGGTTTATTTATCTATTTTGAGAGAGAGAGAAAACACACAAGTGGGGGTGGGGCAGAAACAGAGGGAGAGAGAGAGAATCCCAAGCAGGCTCCATGCTCCCCTCTGCATTGAGCCCAATGTGAGGCTCAATCTCATGACTGTGAGATCATGACCTGGGTCAAAATCAAGAGTCGAATGCTCAACTGACTAAGCCACCCAGGCGCCCCTGTTTTAAAATATTTTCTAATCAAATGAGTCAACATATGTACAAAGGTTTCTGAACATAGGAATTTACCCTAGTTATATTTGAAATGGTGCAAAATTGAAAATAATTGAAATATACATCCATAAGGTTTGATTGAATGAAACAGACTAATTCCATTCATGGGTTAGTATACTTTTAAAACTCTATGCAGGCCTAGAAAGCTTTAGGCAACACTCAGTAAATAAAGTTTGGCCCCTGTAGAGAAAAGTGTTAACATCAGAAAGAACACAAAGCCCCTGTGTTGTTTTTGGGTCAAGGTATCTTACACATGCCACTTGTGTTAGTCCAGAGCCTTCAAGGAGCAGATGTTAAAACAGAATTCAACGTGCAAGAAATTTATTAGGGGAAACAACTGTGAGAGAAAGTGGGCACTCGGAAGAAGCTGGGAGAGCCTTCGGAATAGGATTCTGGTTTGAACTCCAGTGAAGAAGAGAGAAGGAATAAAGGCTGGGTGGAAGCATCTTTGAGAAGTTCTCTTTTTTTTTAATGCTTATTTATTTTTGAGAGAGAGAGAGAGCATGAACGGGGGATGTTCAGAGAGAGAGAGGGAGGCATAGAATCTGAAGCAGGCTTCAGGCTCTGAGCTGTCAGTACAGAGCCTGATGTGGGGCTCGAACTCATGGACCTTGAGATAATGATCTGAGCTGAAGTCGGACGCCCAACTGACTGAGCCACCCAGGTAGCCCTCAATAAACAGGCTCTTAACTATAGAGAACACACTGATGGTAACCAAAGATGGGGAGATGTGTGAAATAGGTGATACGGATTAAAGAGTACACTTATGATGAGCACTGAGTCGTGTATAGAATTGATGAATCACTATATTGAAACTAATAGAACACCATATGTTAACTATACTGGAATTTACAAAAAGATTTATTGAGTTATAAAAGATATTTTAAAATTGCATCTATTTAGTGTATACATTAAGAAGAGTTTGTGCATGTGCATACACACATGATACCATCACCACAACAAAGATAGTAAACATATCCATCACATCCAAAAATTGTATTGTGTTCTCTTGTGTGTGTGTGTGTGTGTGTGTGTGTGTGTGTGTGTGTATTTTGGATAAAAACCTTTGAGATCTATTCTGTGAACATTATTTTATTTAATTTTTAATACATTTTATTATTATTATTCTATTTGAGAGAGAAAGCATGTGCGTGCAAATGGGGGAGTGGGGCAGAGGGAGAGACAGCAGACAGACAGACAGAAAGAAAGACAAACAGAGAATCTTAAGCAGGCTCCACACCCAGCATGGAGCCTGACATGGGGCTTGATCGCATGACCTAATATGAAATCAAGAGTTGGAAAGCTTAATCGACTGAGCAATCCGGGAGACCCTGAACATATTTTAAAGTACACAATACTGCATTGTTAACTATACATGCTTTGTTGCACAGAAGATCTCTAGAGCTTACTCATCTTGCATAACAGAAAGCTTATACATATTAAAAAACAATTCCCCATTTCCACCTTCCTTAGCTTCTGGTAACCATCATTCTATTTTCTGCCTCTATGAATTTGGCTATTTTCAATAGTTTATATAAGTGGAATCATGTGGTATTTGTCCTTCTGTGATTGGCTTATTTCACTTAGCATTATGTCCTAGGTTCATTCATGTTATCAGAAATGTCAAGGTTTCCTTCTTTTTCAAAGGCTGGATAATATCTCGTATGTACACATCATATTAAAATTTTTTTTAATGTTTATTTATTTTTGAGAGAGAGACAGAGTGCAAGTGGGGGGAGGGGCAGAGAGCGAGGGAGACACAGAATCTGAAGCAGGCTCTAGGCTCTGAACTGTCAGCACAGAGCCCGACATGGGGCTCAAACTCACGAGCCTTCAAGCCGTGAGATCATGACCTGAGCCAAAGTCGGAAGCTCAACCAACTGAGCCACCCAGGCACGCCAGTACGTCACATTTTCTTTATCCATTTATCTGTCAATGGACATTTGGGTTGTTTCTTATCTTTTAAAAAATGTTTTTAAGTTTATTTATTCATTTTGAGAGACAGAGAGAGAGAGAGACAGAGAGAGAGAGAGAGAGAGCAACCAGGGGAGGGGCA
The DNA here is from genome assembly GCF_022837055.1 of Prionailurus viverrinus. Lineage (NCBI taxonomy): Eukaryota > Metazoa > Chordata > Mammalia > Carnivora > Felidae > Prionailurus > Prionailurus viverrinus. Next base: position 42,585,538 of record NC_062579.1, on the reverse strand, counting down.
GAGAGAGAGAGAGGGAGAGAGAGAATCCCAAGCAGACTTCGTGCTGTCAGCACAGGGCGCGATGCGGGGCTTGAACTCAGGAACCATGAGATGGTGACCTGAGCTGAAACCAAGAGCTGGATGCTTAACTGACTGAGCCACTCAGGCACCCCTGGTTGTTTCCTATCTTGGCTCTTGTGAATAATGATGCAATGAACATGGGGTTTCTGGTATATCGGAATTTTGATTTTATTCTTTTGGAAATATACTAGAAGATTGGTAGATCATACAGTAGTTCTGTTTCTAATTTTTATGAAAAATCCACACTGTTTTCCATATGGCTGTGCCATGCTATATTCTGACCAAAGTGTATAAGAGTTCCAGTTTCACCACATCCTCTGCAACACCTGTTAAGTTTTTACTATTTTTTTTGGAAATAGCTATCCAAACAGGTATGATATGATATTTCATTGGAACTCCTCAATGATTTCAGTAAAGTAGAAGGATATAAAATAAACATGCAGAAATCAGTTTCATTTGTATACACTAATAGAAACATTTGATAAGGAAATAAAGAAAACTTTATTATCTAAAACTATATTTATCCCATTCACACTAGCCTCAAAAAGGATAAAATACTTAGGAGTAAATTGAACCAAGGAGGTGAAAGACTGTATGGTGAAAACTGTACAATACTGACCAAAGAAATTCAAGGGACCAATGTGTTGACCTTGAGTAAGATATTGATCTTCTTTCATCCTTAGTTATCTCCTCAATCAAATGGGAATAACTGAGCAGATAGATACGTTTTTTAATAAAAAGGGGCCATTCTGATTGCAGTTGACCCTTGAACAACACGGGTTTGAACTATGCATGTCCACTTATATGCAGATTTTGGTGAAATAGTACAGTACTGTAAATGTATTTTCTCTTTCTCATGATTCTTTTTTAAAAAATGTTTACTTATTTATTGAGACAGAGAGAGAGAGAGAGAGCATGACGGCACGTGCCAGAGGAGAAGGGACAGAGAGAGAGGGAGACACAGAATCTGAAGCAGGCTCCAGGCTCTGAGATGTCAGCACAGAGTCTGATCTGGGTCTCAAACCCACAAACCGTGAGATCATGACCTGAACTGAAACCAAGAGTCGGATGCTTAACAGACTGGGCCACTTAGGCGCCCCTCGTGATTCTTTATATAACATTTTCTTTTCTCTAGATTACTTTATTCTCAGAATACAATACATAATACATATGAGGTAAGTTTTTTTTTTTTTTAGTTTGAAGTTTCTATTTAAATTCCAGTTGTTAACATATAGTGTCATATTAGTTTCAGGAGTAGACTTTAGTGATTCATCCCTTACATATAACACATAGTGCTCATCATAACAAGTGCCTTTCTTAATAGCCATCACCTATGTAACCCATTGCCCCCCAACCTCCCCTCCAGCAACCCTGTTTGTTATCTATACTTAGAGTCTGTTTTATGGTTTCATACAAAATAAGTGTTAATCAACTGTTTATGTTATCAATAAGAATTCTGGTCAAAAGTAGTCTATTAGTACTTAAGCTTTTGGGGAGTCAAAAGTTATGCATGGATTTCCAATTGTGCAAAGGGGTTGGTGCCCTTAACCCCTGCATTGTTCAAGGGTCAATTATATTTAGTTTTTAAGTGAGAGGCCAATTTTAGTTTTAAGTGTAAGGCATAGATGTCGCCCAGTCTCATATCACCAGAATCAAGTATATAAACCCAGTGACCAGTGAATGTGGGAATTCAGGTGAGCTCCTTCACTCTGGCAATGAATCTCCTCTCCTAGTTTTCCTCCTACTTCCTGGCCACTTTTCTCAACGTTTTTATTTTTTTTCTGCTGGGTCCCTTCCCTGTATTTCTCCTTTGCATTTCAACTGATTTTCTGTTTATGTGTGTATCTGCCCCATCAGTTTGGTATCCCCCATAGCAAGTACATTGGTCTTTTCATTTCCAGCATCCCACATAGTTCCTGAAACATGGTGAGAATCTGTGCATGTGTATTGAATTAATCTTTTGTAATGATCCTGACAATAGAAACATCTCTAGCATTTAGGAGTCAGTATTAGAGATATTACATTTGCAGGCACCATGCATATGACCTTTTTAGTTACAAACAGTGTAGGGGACCATGTCTGCCTTGGTGCCCTTATGATTTTGTGTGTCCCCATGTAGGCTGTGTAGGTAAAGCTAGATTGTAAACACCTGACTCTTGGAAGAACACTTTGTGATTCCTCTTGGAGTAGGGGAAGGTAAGCGGCCTGATGAGGTACTTCCACCAGATAGTTTCTCACCTGCCTCCCTCTCTAGCTGGAGGCTGACACAAGGTCGTTCCTCATCCATCTCTTTTCAGTTGAGTACAGGATGTGCTCCTTGCTCCACCTGAGAGTACAGCTCTGGACAAAAAATGCTCACTGCCTTAGGGTGCAGATGTGGAGTCCCCACTGGCAGAGAGACCCCACCACCTGCAGTGTCTGTCGCTGAACACCTTCTATTCAGTCTCAGTCCCTGCAGGACTAGGGTTGCAGGAAGCTGACACCAAGCTGATCTTGCTTTTGCTGTGTCTTTTAAGTGATAAAATGTGTGAAACCATTTGAGCTCATTGTCATCTGATTGGCTGAATCTATAGAAATGCAACAAGCCAAAATAATAGCTGGGGAGTTAACTATGTGGTCCTGTTTGCCTCTGCATTGTAACTTGAAGACTGCCTGACCATTTGACAGACTTTGGTGTTGAGTTGTGCGGGCTGCATGACGAGAATTTTGACTTTTTTGGCATCACACACAGCAAGGGATACAGTTTTAAGCCTATACCACGACTTAGAGCAACGCTGTCAGTCCTCAGTTATTTACAAACCTACTTCTATTAAGTTTCTAAACTCAAACCATTTAAAAAGTTAGTCTTACATCCCTACTTGAAATTCAGAATCAACATCACTTTCTAGAGATGTAAATGTATGGTAAATGAAATAAAAACTATTTAAATGTAAATGAAAAAAAGAATATAATGGGCCATACCCATTTGCAATGTAATGCCCACTTCATATACATCAACTCCTTGAATCGTCATAACAATCATCTAGTGTAAATATTATAATTTCTATTTTAGAACTGAGGAAACAGTCCCAACGGATGCAAATATCTTTTGTATCATCACACACTCAGTGTGTGTCAGAGGCAGGATTAAAACCCATGGCTACTTCATGCCACATCCTATAAGGGGACAGAGTAGGTAGGACCCAAATCAACAAGTCTATTTGCCTCAGTCAGTTCCCCTGGTTTCTTTTGGTGTTTTTTTTTTTAATCAAGGCCCTCATTTATCCAGTTCCAGAACTTATGCACCTCTCACATATTTTGTGGCAAATCGGGACACCTACCTTTAGTCTCATGTTCAATTTGAACCCTAGATTTTCAGACCTTTTTGACCAGGAAATATTTTAACCTTCTGTAAGAGGGGGAAAAACTGTTGCTTGTACTCCCCTGCCATTCTCTAGGCAGGGTGAATTCTGATTAGGACTCTTAGTTGCCCAGAAGTCCTCAGAAGTATTTCTGGGGGTGTGAGAATGCAAATGGGGGCTCAGAGATGTAATTCTTGTATTATGTAAAGTGATAGGGGTATAAAGCTAGAGCCAGGCCTCTGAAGGTGCTTTTGAGATGTGGTGATTGTTAGGCTGATGGAGGGAAAAGGAGATTTGTGCTTTTCCCTCCCTGCCTTTAAATAACTTTTAATGAAATTTCAAAAGTTTTGCAAGAGATGTTGTGACATTTTCCATGAGGATTGTGATATCAGTTATTCTTTCTTTCTCCTTACAAACTGTTGTAAATGACTTTAATATCCCAGTTATATTAAAAAAATTTTTTTTAACGTTTGTTTTTGACAGAGAGAGAGAGAGAGAGCATGAGCGGGAGAGGGGCAGAGAGAGAGGGAGACCCAGAATCCAAAGCAGGCTCCAGGCTCTGCACTGTCAGCACAGAGCCCAATGCGGGGCTCGAACCCATGAACTGTGAGATCATGACCCGAGCCAAAGTCGGACGCTCAACTGACTGAGCCGCCCAGGCGCCCTTCCAGTTATATTTTTTATATCACAATGAAATAAGTATATTATTATTAAAATTTTTCAGGGGCGCCTGGGTGGCGCAGTCGGTTAAGCGTCCAACTTCAGCCAGGTCACGATCTCGCGGTCCGTGAGTTCGAGCCCCGTGTCAGGCTCTGGGCTGATGGCTCAGAGCCTGGAGCCTGTTTCCGATTCTGTGTCTCCCTCTCTCTCTGCCCCTCCCCCGTTCATGCTCTGTCTCTCTCTGTCCCAAAAATAAAAAAACGTTGAAAAAAAAATTTAAAATAAAAAAAAATTTTTTTCAAATGTTTGTTTTTGTATAAATGATTTCATCTGGGCACCATGTGATGTCTGTGTGCCGCATTTTGGGAAACCTTCCCTTTAAGAGAAGAACAAAGTCTTTTATGTCAAACAATGAAAAAAAATATATTACTATAAATTTTTATGAAAACATGAGATTACCATGGTAGTCATCATGTACATCATCAGTTTTCCTGGCCAACGTTTTCAGAAGTATTTACTTTGAGAAAGAGCAAGGGCTTCTAACTTAGAACTTGAATCCCCATCTGCTACTTACTGGAGTCAGATATGTTTTGGGTATACTCTGACCCACCTTTTTTGGGGAGGATTAAATAAGGTTATAAATGTATAGAACCTAGGAGAAAGAAGTGGCTAATAGAACACACCATATAAATAGGAGTTTTTGTAATAACTTCTGCTATTATTTCAATTTTTAATGTTTATTTATTTTTGAGAGAGAGAGAGACAGAGTGCAAGCCAGGGAGAGGCAGAGAGAGAGGGAGACACAGAATCTGAAGCAGGTCCCAGGGTCTGAGCTGTCAGCACAGAGCCTAACGTGGGGCTCGAACTCACGAACCATGAGATCGTGACCTCAGCCAAAGTTGGATGCTTAACCTACTGAGCCACCCAGGTGCCCTAATAACGTCTGTTATTATTGAAGAAGTCAATAAATGGAGCTATTGTCATAACGTTACACAGCTCTGGGTTGGTCGGCCATTCACTATCATTAAGCACAGATGGAAATTATCTAGGCAAGTTAATAAACCATAACTTTTAACTTTTTGTGTATAGATTAATCACAGCGTAGAAACTGGAGTGGATGGCTTTCAGAGTGACAATATCATTAGAGGTATTTTGCGGGGATGATGGTTGCCTCACAAAGTTAGAAGGGATAAGAACCTGGAGCTGTCCCTTTGGTCACTGCCCTTCAGGTAGGGTCTAGACATAGAAAAGAGATGCAATCCAGAAACAGCTGAATATGGGAAAGTCTAGCCCTGCATTACTTACAGCCAGAGTATGTTGACTTGGCACTCTGCACGTGCTATAAAAAGTTGAGTTCACTACTGATGCAATGGCTGAGAAGGCCACACAACAGTGTTTTAAGAAGAACAAATTAAAATAGTGAAACAATGTACATTTTTGTAGTTAAAAGTAAACATATTTTCCTCTGATTTAGTAAGGACTGCATTTTTCAAGAGCACCAATTAAATCCTAAAGTGCATTACTGCATGAAGCTGCACACTGTAATCTCTTCACATTTTCGGGCAATTTTCAGAAAGCTGTGAGATTCTTTTCTAATGTTTTCTTTCCTCCTGCATATGTCATAATGCATAATGCACACATACGGCTCCTGCTTTCTTCTTCCCTTTCCCTTCACCTCGAACCACACATGCTTCTTTAACTTCTTTCTCTTGATCAGGTATAATATCCTGATTCTCAGTTCATGGCTCCTCTTATTTGAGGTCGCTCATCAATAGTCTGCTGGGCCTAGGTGTGTGTGTGTGTGTGTGTGTGTGTGTGTGTGTGTGTAGATAAAAAGTTTTGTTGTTACTACATGCTGACAATAGAAATACACGTTCTACATTTAAACTTTTAAATGTTTATTTATTTGAGAGAGAGATACAGAGACAGAGACAGAGAGAGAGAGAGAGCAGGGTGCAGAGCAGAGAGAGAGGGAGACACAGAATACAAAGCAGGCTCCAGGCTCCGAGCTGTCAGCACAGAGCCTGACACGGGGTTTGAACCCACAAACTGTGAAATCATGACCTGAGCCAAAGTTGGATGCTTAACCGACTGAGCCACTCAGGTGCCTCTACATTCTACATTTATTTATTTATTTATTAAAAAAAATTTTTTTTTCTACGTTTATTTATTTTTGGGACAGACAGAGACAGAGCATGAACGGGGGAGGGGCAGAGAGAGAGGGAGACACAGAATCGGAAACAGGCTCCAGGCTCTGAGCCATCAGCCCAGAGCCTGACGTGGGGCTTGAACTCCCGGACCGTGAGATCGTGACCTGGCTGAAGTCGGACGCCCAACCGACTGCGCCACCCAGGCGCCCCTACATTCTACATTTATATATGAAATTATAAATAAGCTAAAGCCATTTATCAAACATGATACTATATACTTTTTTTAAAGGAAGTTACTCTTCCCACAGAGTGGCTACTCCAAGAGGATGTACTCATAAGGACTTTGGTTATTTTAAACTATGCTGAGATGGATGTGTGTATTCTGTTGTTGATAAGCATGAAAAAAAACCATAGGGTGTATTTCCACAGGCGAAGCCAGAATGGAATTTTTATTAATCAGTGTTGCCTTCCCTTCATCAGTATGGGGAAATTTATCACTGTATCCATAGTAATTCAACAAAATTTTCAGAAAAATAAATTTCTGGCAATAGAAAACACCAAATATTAAAGTACTCATAGCCACAGTTTCAATAGGCTAGAACGACTCTTGATTATCTCCTATTTGTTTAGATTTGGATCCTGATCTTACACACCCACTCATATTTCACACTGAAAGAACAATATTGATGGTGCACCTGGGTGGCTCAGTTGGTTAAGCATCTGACTCTTGATTTCAGCTCAGGTCATGATCTCACCATTAATGAGATCAAGCCCTGCACTGTGCTGACAGTGTGGATGGAGCCTGCTTGGAATTTTCTCTCTCCCTCTTTCTTGGCCCCTCCCCCCCATCAAAATAAATAAATAAAATTTAAAAAAGAAAGTAGAATATTGGTATTTGGAAACTGTATTTAAGAGGATAGCTATACCAGTACCATGGCTAAATGTTTTATTTATTTATTTATTTAGCAAATACTTCCAAAATCAACCCAGGGTAAGAATATGTGTATATGGTTTGTAGTAACACCAAACATATGGATTTGAAAGACCATTTACATTAGCCAAGCTGACAGTAAGATAGCCTTAAGCATAGGTAAAAGGTGAGGATTGGTTTCACATTTGGATTCCTCATGATGAAGACATTTGGGAAAATACCACTGAAAGTTCAAACTTGAGTCACTATTACTTTTGTCACACTCACATTTACTAGGCCCATTTTTCTTTCTTTTTTTAAATTAAATTTTATTTTTTTTAATTTACATCCAAATTAGTTAGCATACAGTGCAAACATGATTTCAGGATTTCTTAATGCCCCTTACCCATTTAGCCCATCCACCCTCCCACAACCCCTCCAGCAACCCTCTGTTCTCCATATTTAAGAGTCTCTTATGTTTTTGTCCCCTCCCTGTTTTATATTATTTTTGTTTCCCTTCCCTTATGTTCATCTGTTTTGTTTCTTAAAGTCCTCATATGAATGAAGTCATATGATATTTGTCTTTCTCTGACTAATTTCGCTTAGCATAATACCCTCTAGTTACATCCACGTAGTTGCGAATGGCAATATTTCATTCTTTTTTATTGTACTAGGCCCATTTTTCTTCCTTAAATGTTTTGTTGGAACATAGCACAATCTTTTGTGTATTGCCTATGGCCGTCTTCGCACTACAAGGGCTCAGGTGTCTAGTTGCGATACGGACTAGTGAGCCCGCTCTTCCCTTGACACCCTGCACAGTGCACTACAAACCTTGATGACACAGTTATAACCCCGCAGCGTTCCCCATTTCCAGACCTTTTCTACACCGCCTGGCCCACTTCCCACCCAGGGTCCCACTGAGGACTCTGGCCTCTGCGCTCTCTCTGCTGACAGTTCCAGGTGTTTCCAGGACTCAGATACCTCAAATAACATCAAAACTCGCCATGTATTCATCTGACCCCTTCTCTGCAGCCCACCATCCTCCCCTGTCCCTGCCCCACCACAACGATAAGGGCCTTGGTGGCTGTGATGCCTGTGAGGAGAAGGACAAAGATCTTGAGGATCCTCTTCCTTGGAGGAAGAGCACAGACCATGCTACTCTGACCAGCCTGAGGCCTGCAGGCTCCCTCCTCGTACTCACTCACACTTAATCTCCTAAAAGTACTGAACTGTGGACCTACCAGTTGAGTCTTTGGTTAGAATCAAGATGGAAGGAACACGATCGCCTCTGCCTCAGCTCTGCTCGGTAAACTAGAGCAGCAAGGTGCATATACTGCAAAGGGACATGCACAGCAATGGGTATCAGCAGCAGTGGTCATGGCTCCAATAGGCATGCACAATGACTTAGGCATGTGCAATGTGTTTGAGGTTTTTCCTCTGGTACTGTCCAGATCAGGAAACACACGGTCTCCTGAGGGTGAGAAAAGGGGCTTAAAGAGTGCTTTTTCCTCCCGGCCAATATTTCTTATGCATCCAGAAACTTTGGGGACAGACAGCCCCATGTTATGCTTAGGGGAGAATGTGTCTCAGAAAGATGGCTCTGACAGGGGTGCTTGGGTGGCTCAGCTGATTGAGTGTGGGACTTTGGCTCAGGTCATGATCTCACGGTTCCTGAGTTTAAGCCCCACATGGGGCTTGCTGCTGTCAGTGCTCTGGATCCTCTGTCCCCATCTCTCTGTCCCTCCCCTGCTCATGCTGTAGCTCTCAAAAATAAAAATTAAAAGAAGTATCATTAATTTCCTTAAAAAAAAGAAAGATGGCTGTGACAGAAATAGATATTAAGGAACTTAATACCTATTTCATACATGCTTTGATTAATCATTTTCTTCTCTGCTTCTGGGTTTTCTGTTATGCTTGCAATGAATTTGCTTCCTTACAATAAATATATTCACACCTGTTTACTTTTTTGCTTGCGTTTCTGTACATTTAAACCTCTAGATTGGTAACTGACTTCTCTGTGTCTACCTGTGATCATTCAGTCAGTGAATGGTTCAGAAATATCCATATATAGTGATCTTAAGATTTAGGCCTAGTCCACTGTCCCATGTTGTACAGCAGTGGTGACTATGTTCTTCATATACTGTAATCCCCAAATATCAGTCAAACTACTTGTAAGGAAAGCTGACTTTGTTGCATGACACTATCAGGGAGATCATTTCCTGGGCAGAGCCTTAGTGGAGTCTCAGAGGTGGCAGGCAGGAGAGATACTCACACAGGTCTTGAAACGTGGTGTAAAGCAGATCTTGCAATATAGGAGGAGGGTGTAATTAGCATCGAGTAAGAATTGTGATAGAATGGTTTGGGTTTGCTGGACATATTAAGTCAAGAATTTTAAGATAAACAGTTAAAAAACTCATGGGTTTGAAAAACGTCATTTGGGAATTTTTATTGAAGAGTTGATGGGTCTTTAAGGTAATTCCTACGATAAACAAGTAAGTTACTTTCAATCTTTATCTTTTTAGGCAAAAGTTTCCTGGATTAGTGTAGTTATGTTGATGAAGCCAGTGAAATATAAACTCTTGTTAGTGTAGATAGTAAATTGTGCACAGGTTTCCATTCTTACATATTTTTTAAAGAAGTTTTAAATTTAATTTTTTTAAAGTTTTGATTTAAATTCCAGCTAGTTAACATATAGTGTAATATTAGCTTCAGGTGTACAATTTAGTGACTCAACACTTCAATAATGCCCAGTGTTCATCACAAGTGTATTCCTTTATCCCCATCAGCTATTTTATTTTATTCCTTCTAGTCTAATCTTTATTATTTTACTATTTTTTTTGTTCTCCTTTTTCTAGCTCCTTTAGCTGTAAAGTTAGATTGTTTGAGGTTTTTTTTTTATTCTTGAGGTCTGTTTAGCTATAAACTTTACTCCTAGAATTGCTTTCGCTGCATCCCAATTATTTTGGACCATTATGTTTTCATTTTCATTTGTCTCCATGTAACTTTTGATTTCTTGATTGACCCATTCATTGCTTAGTAGCATGTTATTTAACCTCTATGTATTTGTGGTTTTTCCAGATTTTTTTCTTGTGGTTGATTTCTAGTTTCATAGCACTGTGGTCAGAAAATATGGATGATATGCCTTAATCTTCTTGTATTTGTTGAGACTTGTTTCGTGGCCTAATTATGTGATCTATTCTGGAGATGTTCCTGGTGCACTTGAAAAGAATGTATATTCTGCTGTTTTAGGATGTACTGTTTAAAATATATCTGTTAAATCCATCTGGTCCAATGTTTCATTCAAAGCCACTGTTTCCTTGTTGAGTTTCTGTTTGGATAATCTGTCCATTGATGCAAGTGGGGTGTTAAAGTCTTCTACTATTATTGTATTACTATTGATTTGTTCCTTTATATTTGTTATTACCTGTTTTTTTTTTAACGTTTATTTATTTTTGGGACAGAGACAGAACATGAACGGGGGGGCAGAGAGAGAGGGAGACACAGAATCGGAAACAGGCTCCAGGCTCTGAGCCATCAGCCCAGAGCCTGACGCAGGGCTCGAACTCATGGACCGCGAGATCGTGACCTGGCTGAAGTCGGACGCTTAACCGACTGCGCCACCCAGGCGCCCCTGTTATTACCTGTTTTACATATGGATGCTCCCATACGGTTCATAAATATTTACGATTGTTACATCTTTGTGTTCGATTGCCCCCCCTTATGATTATACGTGTCCTTTTTTGTCTCTTGTTTCAGTGTTTTCTTTAAAGTCTTTTTTTTCTGGGGGCACCTGGGTGGCTTAGTTGGTTAAATGTCCAACTTCAGCTCAGGTCATGATCTCGTGGTCTGTGAGTTCGGGCCCTGTGTCAGGCTCTGTGTTGACAACTCAGAGCCTAGAGCCTGCTTCAGATTCTGTGTCACCCTCTCTCTCTGCCCCTCCCCCACTCATGCTCTGTCTCTCTCTGTCTCTCAAAAATAAACGTTAAATTAAAAAAAAAGTCTTTTTTTCTGATATAAGTATTGCCACCCGGCTTTCTTTTCACATCCATTTGCATGACAAATGTTTCTCCATCCCCTCACTTTCCATCTGCACATGGCTTTCAGTCTGAAATGAGTCTCTTGTAGGCAACATATAGATGGGTCTTAAGTTTTTAAATTTACTCTGTCACCCTATGTCTTTTGATTGGAGCATTTATTCCATTTACATTCAAAGTAATTATTAATAGAGGCTGACTCAGTTAAGCGTCTGACTCTTGATTTAGGCTCAGGTCATGATCTCGTGGTTCATGAGTTTGAGCCCTGCATCAGCCTCCACACTGACAGTGTGGAACCTGCTTGGAATTCTGTCTCTCTCCCTCTCTCTTTGCCCCTCCCCTGCTCTCTCTCTCTCTCTCTAAAAATAAATAAGCTTATTTTAAAAACAAAATAATCATTAATAGTTATGTATTTATTGCCATTTTGCTACTTGGTTTGTGGTTGTTTTTGTAGTTTTTCTCTGATGCTTTATTCTCTTGCTCTCTTTCATGGTTTGCTGGCTTTCCCCAGTGATATACTTGGATTTCTTTCTCTTTATTCTTTGTATATCTATTACTAGTTTTTGATTTGTTGTTAGCATTTGGTTTATATATGACATCTTCTGTATATAGCAGTCTATATTAAGTTTATGGTCACTTATGCTTGAATCCGTTGTTTACTCCTCTCTGCCTCATGTTTTAGGTATATGGTGTCATATGTTACATCTTTTTATTTTGTGAATCTTTTGACTGATTTTTACAGATGTATGTATTTTTGCTGCTTTTGTGCTTCCTGCTTCCCATACTCTTACTTATGGTCTTTCCTTTCCAGTCAGAGTCCCCTTTAATTTTTGTTGTAGTACTTTCTAAGTTATCATAAACTCCCTTCTTTATTTTTTGTTTGCCTGAGAGACCCTTTCTCTCTCATTCTCTTCTGAATGATAGCCTTGCTGGATAGAGTATTCTTGGCTGCAGGTTTTTCCCTTTCAGCGTTTTGAATATATCATGCCACTGTCTTCTGGCCTGCAAAATTTCTGCTGAAAAATCCACTGAGAGCCTTATGAGGTTTCCCTCGTGTACAGTTGTCTTCTTTTCTCTTGGCGATTAAAATTTTTTTCATCACTACTTTTTGCCATTTTTATTACTAATGTGTCTTGGTGTGGACTTCCTTGGGCTGATTTTGTTGGAGGATCTCTGTGTCTCCTGGATTTGGATATCTGTTTCCTTCCCCAGATTAGGGAAGTTTTCAGCTATTATTTTTTCAAATAAATTTTCTGCCCTCTTTTCTCTCTTATTTTTCTGAGATTTCTATAATGAAAATATTATTATGCTTCATGGAGTCACCGAGTTTCCTAAATCTATCCTCACTTTGCATAAATTTTTGTTCTACCTCCTCAGCTTGATTACTTTCCATTATTCTGTCTTTCAGGTTGGTAATTTGCTCCTCTGCTTCCTCTAGGATGCTATTTATTCTTTCAATTGTATTTTTAATTTCATTTATTTTGTTCTTCATCTGTGCTTGGTTCTTTTTTATCTATTTGTTAAGAGTCTCACTGAGGTCCTCCACTCTTTTCTCAAGTTCAACGAGTATGGTTATAATCATAACTTTAAATTCTCTATCAGGTATAGTACTTATATCTGTTTCACTTAGGTCTCTTGATGTATTTTTGTCCTGTTCTTTCATTTGGGACATATTCCTCTGTCTCCTCATTTTGAATAATTATCTGTGTCTGTTTCTGTGCATTAGGAAAGTCAGGAAGGCCCCCTGCTCTTGAAAGTAATGGGTGGGGCAGGCACTGTTTACAAGGTGGTACTGGTCCTCTTCCACAGAGAACTTGCAGTCACTTCAGAGAGTAGCCATGGTCACTTAGTAAAGTGCATGCAGGTGGGGACACGGTGCCCACAGGCTGTGTGCTGGTCTCTTCCACAGGGGACATGCAGCAGCTGCTGTGGAGACAGGGGCTAGCCAGGGACACTTTGAAAGTGCATGTGGGCAGCAGATGAAGCTTTAACAAGGTGTTCATGTCTTCCCCAGGAAGTGACCAGCTACTACAGCCAGGACTGAGGCCCCACAAAAGGTACAGGTCAGGAGACATGGTATTGTTGAGGTTTATGTCATTTTTCTGGGGGAGGGGACCGGCAATGCTGGGACTGAGGCAAGCATGACTGGAAATGGTGGGTCTGCTGAAAGGTTGGGAGGAGGGCCTTGATGTAACCAAGCTAGGTAGCTAGTGTCAGCTCTGCAATGGTTTCTGCAGGTGGCCATGTGTTTATGCTGAGGCAGGGGGAGGGAAATGCTGCCTGCCAACTTTGTTACTGGAGGGGTCTCCCTGTGAGTCCTGCCTCTCCAGGGCCAACACTGAGATAAACAAATAACTCTCCCTCTTGTATGTCCCATTTTTTGAACTGCTGCTTCTACAGTGGCTCTCCACATGTTCTTTGTCATGCTGTCTCTTTAAGGGCAAGGACTCAGCTTCCTAACACCCTCTGGGCCCTCCCAGAGCCTAGCCTGCTGATTTTTAAAATTACAGGCTTAAGTCCCACTGGTTGTAAGAACTCATGAGATTTGGCCCCTCTCACTTTCAAAGCCAAATGTTATGGGGATTCATCTTCCCTTTGTGGGCTCCCCAATGTGAAAGTCTATCTCTTACCCTTCTCTGCACCCAAGACTTCCTCCCTTCAGTGGCCAGACCCATAGTGTTTAGCTCTCCCCCACATCGCTGCCCTTTATACCCTCTTTTATGTGACCTCATCTTTATTTGTAGGGTTTGTTCTGCGAATCTTTGGGTCATTACCTGGGCCGTTTACACAGATGTATTATCTAGTTGTATACACTGATGTATTATCTAGTTATATCCATGGGGCAAGGTGAGCTTAGGGTCCTCCTACAAGCCATCTTCCTAACCTCTTAAAATTCTTAATTTTGTTAAGGACAATTAATCAAATTTTGATTTTATAGGTAGTGCTTTTTATATCTTCTTTAAAAGTCTTTGTATGCTTAAAGTCACGAAGATATATTGTTTTCTTCTAAAAATGTTACTGATTTGGCTTTCAAGTTTAGTTTGATAAACCATTTTATCATTTTATTTTTTCTTTAAGTAAACTCTACATCCAATGTGGGGCTTGAAGTCAAGACTCAGAGATTAATAGTCACATGCTATACTGACTAAGCCAGCCAGGTGCCCCAAACCATTTTATTTTAATTTATTTATTTTTAATTTTTTAAATGTTTATTTATTTATTTATTTTAAGAGAGAGAGAGAGAGAGAGAGAGAGAGAGAGAAAGAGAGAGTGTGAGCGGGGGAGGGGCAGAGAGACAGAGGAAGATACAGAATCCAAAGCAGGCTCCAGGCTCTGCACTGTGAGCACAGAGCCTTATATGGGGCTTGAACCCATGAACCGCGAGATCGTGACCCCCAGCTGAAGTTGGATGCTTAACTGACTGAGCCACCCAGGTGCCCCGCCCCAAACAATTTTAAATTAATGTTTTGTATGCTGTAAGGTAGTGATCAAAGTTCATTTTTTCCACATTGAAATAATGTTGCCCCACTGAATTACAGGGGAATATATATCTATAGTGTTTAATCTGGAAGTGTTTCTGGACTTTCTATTCTCTTCCATTACTCTATTTGTCTGTTCTTATGCTGATACGGAATCATCTGAATTAGTACAGACTTCTATCTAGTAAGGCTTGATAACTGATACATATGTAATATAAATAACTTTGTTCTTCAAGTTTGTGTTTGCTATTCATCGCATTCACATATCAATTTTAGCAGAAGTATGTCAATATCTATACCCAAAACCCTACTTTGTTTTGGGTCAGTTGCAGATTAGTTCTGTATCTAAATGTACATGTACCTATAAACACTTAGAGTATTGCCATGTTCAAATGAAGCAAACAAACTATTTTATTTCTCTCAAATATTCATCTGAATTACATAAGGAAAGTAGGCTATGAAATTCTAAATGTATAAACTTTTGTTTTTGTTTTTTTACATTGTCCCCTTGAATTGTGGTATAAACCATATAGGATTCGTTTAACTCCCATACTCTCTGGTGCAATCACAAAACTGGAATCCAGTCCCTGTTAATTGGTAAGTCTTGAAGTAATTTCCATGTGTGAAAATATCATGGATTTTACTGAGTCACATTGCTGAAGACTGGATAGGAAAGGAGATAGCTCCAGAGCTAAGGTAGTTTTCCCATTAACAGAATGTTATGTTCTGTGGTGGGGTACTGTCAGAAATTTCTACAGGAACGAAGTTGAGAAATGTAGCTAATTTCATATCATGAAAACCCAAACCACATCTCTAATCTCTGTCATAATTTTGGGAGAAGTACAAACAACATGATTCTGCTTTTAATTCCCTACAGCAGGCATGGGAGTATTGTTCATATTAAACATAGAAGGAACACCTGGGAGTGAAGAACGTATCATGGAGTGCCTAAGCCAGTGGTAACTGAACAACATGCAGATGCTTACGCTCCAGGCAGGATATTCTGCTTCCCATTGCTACCCAGATGGAGAAGTTGGTGCATCCAATGGCATGGTTGCTCCTCATGCCATCCTGACTATGGTATCCCAAAGAGTAATGCAAATGTTTCAAAACCTCTTTCCTACACCTCTACTCTAAATCTACATATGTAGTGTCCCTTGACAAAATATGAGCCAGGCAATACTGAATAAAATATCTGACTTTGAATGATAGGCTTATTTATATACACAGGTATTTGGTGCTGACAATTGAGGCAACACATTAGAAATTCTTTTCATAGGGAGGATTAATACTCATTTTTAAAGAAGCATAAAATATTTACCTATACTTGCTTCTTGGTAAGTATGTTCTACCAAAACAATTCAGTGTGAAGCCCACAAGCTCTATTCACACATCCCTTTACAACACATTCTTTTAATTCAAAACTTTAGATGTGGATCTCATCTTATCATTAACTTCAGAATTCCAAAACACACATGCATTTCATCAGACACAGTGCTTTTTCTTGTGGCCAACCCATAAAACAGAACAAAAGCACTTTGCAACCAGCCAGACATTCACACTACATGGGTCCTTTATACCTTAATGACAATATATAAGAGAAAAAAAGATCCCAGGAGGGAAAAAGCAAGTTGCATCATGAAAACGAAATAATGGCAAATTAAAAGCCATTGTTTAACCATCTTCCCAGCCTCAGAGTAGTTTGCTCCCAGCATGCCCCAGAATCACCCTAAAATCACTGAAACATTGTTTCTTTCTAATATGATTTTTTGCCAGACATTGGATCTTGCTTCTCCTAGTGACCATCCCTAATTGTTTGCTTCCCAAAAAGTTCCACCCAAGGACTTGGATAAAAATCAATATTCACACATCTGAATTAATTCTGATCTCATCACATGAGGATGAGTTTCGGTTTATTTCAATTATTGTTTTCAGGGCCTCTGAAGAACTGTTTGATTTTCTTCTCCCTCTCTTGATGGCTCTTCTTTCTTTTCTACTCCTGTGGAAGCTTTTCTGATGGACAGCGGGACTCTGTGGTATCAGAGTTGATGTTCAAGTGGCTAAAGCCTTCTACTAGCATTTTCCAAGAGGATGCATTTTGCCCTTTAGAGTTCCCGGAAATAGCTTCCCTTTGAATGAGGCAATAATGGCATTTACACTTATTCTGATCTCTATCATGTGAGAAATAGATCTTTCCTTCCCTTTCAACCCGATAAGGTGCCATGTGATAGTAACTTTTCTGTCTCATGTTCTCCATGAATGTCTTTTTCCTCTGAGGGAACGCTGACTTCTCCCACTGCTTCTCATGTTGGCTCATCTCATCTCTGTATTGCTGTTGGATCGTTTCCTCTGGTAGAGGGGTGAGGTAGTTGCTATTAAAACTGGGGCTAACGTTAATACGATCCAGGTTTTGCACTTTGGAGAAAGATGATTGGGAAGTTGATGTAAGTTTCTGGGACATTTCTTTTGGCGGAATCAGCAATGAATCAGAATTAAAAGGTGGGGTAACTTTACGTGGAGGATCCATGGACGAATAGTCTCAGCTCAAAGCTACCTTTGAATCTCAGGGCTGGACAGGAAATTGAAGCTCAAGGTTCTCAGTTTGCTTGAAATTAATAAGAAAAAAGACTGCAGCCAAAAGTTGTCAAGCTGAAAAAAGTGGTGGAAGGAGAAGAAAGAACAGGGAGGGTCATAAAAAATTAGTTTTTATTTTTTAATGTAGAGAAATATCCTTATTTTCTAATGGGAATGAAACCAATAATAATGAAGCATATTAATGATTAAACATAGAGTGAAAGACATATTACAGTGACATTCTTTATCCAGACTCTACTTTTCTCCTGTAAACATGGGAGACAAAAATCCACTAGTTTGGCAATTATTATCCTGTTTTGGAGAGTTTTGTATTATTAGTCATAATGAGCAAACCCAGCATCCAGGTCTTAGTCTTTTTACTTTATACCATTTTCTAATAAATGGAACCAGGGCTCCTAAGAGAAACTGTTGGTTCTAGAAGACTAAGGAAACAAATGTCAAATATAATATGGCATCCTTAAAAGTCTGAGGAACTGTTAAAGACAGATGCCTATACAAATAATCCATCAGTACTGACCTAAGAATTTAGAGAATGTTCTTCCAATCAGTGATATTATAAAAAAAAGTAATTAACTCAGTAAATATTCAGTAAAGCTCACTATGTTTCATGCAGTATCTTGAGTCAGCATCCCACATGCTATGTTTCAGCCAAATTTGATCCTCTTTCTATTCATCACATGGCCTGTGCTCTAATTTCCACAACCTCATACTTGCTCTTGTGCACAACCTCATACATCCTTTGCCAGGAATGATTTCCTCCATCTTAATCTGGTTGATTGCTAGTTACCTTCACTCTCAGGAGGCTTTCTCTGACCCTCTGGAATTAGGTCATTTCCTGCTAAGTGCAGACAAGTCCATACAATTATCTTCTCTCTAATAGAAAACACTTATCACAGTTTCTTGTCAGTGCTTGTTTTATTGAATGTCTCCCAACAGACTAGTTGGCTTCTTGAGGTCAGAGATCATGCTGTCTTTCCCTCTCTTCAATCCTATATCCTAACATAATCTGGGATGATGTTTTATATATCTAGTGTCATAGTTAAATATCAGATGTTAGGAGGGAGAAATAATCAAATGTAAAACCATACATCAAATCCTGTTCATCCAACAAAGATTAAATGTTAAATAGAAGAGTGTAGCTAATAAATTTAATTTTTAATAGATGAAATATGATAGACATTCCTTGTAAAACTACAAATATATCAACATTTTATTCAAGTTCAAAATGAGATGATTGGAAATGCAGTCTGAGAGCTCTGCTTTGGGGGGAAAGGCTTCCTTACTCAGAATACCACACACACGGTAAGGGTCAGACCTTTGTTTTCCATCGAATGCTGATGTGTCTGGATATGGTGCCTGGACCTGTGACAACAATTTCTGTACCACAAGGGGATCTGGACTTAGGAGAAGCCCATACAGTGAGAATAGAAGCTCAGAAATATGGAGTTTGTTACTTTATGGCATCATTGACTTATGAAGTTAATCATGTATATAACTACTCTGCAGTGGACTTTTGTTTCTCTGACATAATTTCTTATCACAAGTTAAACTAATTTAATTATGTTTTCTGCTATGTCAAGAGTTAATCTTAACTAAGTTATTCTAGTTCTCTCTAGTGGTTCATTTCTGGTGGCTGTTTGTCACCAGGGAGACAAAGTTAAGTTGACTGCTGGCAACCCTCCCAGTGACTTTGACAAACTTCATCCATGACTTTTGGATTCCCCAACAGGTTCCTTAAACCCACCCAAGGTGTGCCAGTTTCTACAATGTTCATTTAAAAGTGGGGACCTGAATGATGGTACAATAGGCCACAGAATAAACTATGGGTGTTAGATCCATACTTTTACAATATATTATTTTACCTCTACTTAAACAACTCACCCAAGGATGAAATAAAGTGAGTGTTTTAGATAAGTAAACTAAGAGAAAAGCATACAAGTGGTACCAACCCCATCGACTTCTGCACATTGGTAGTGCACTGGTAAACAGGTCCTGGTAGGGGGAGGGGAGAATGCACCAGACTGTAACATATGTTGGCTAATTTCTGTCATGTAAACACTCCTGCCTTTACTGATTTCAAGCTGCTGACAATCTAACAACTGGTTTGCAAAATCCCTAGATGTTTTTGTACTGGCCCTTATGAATTGGAATGATCTTACTCCTGCAATTACTGAGTGCTGTGAAACTAAAGGAGATTGTCAGGAGTCCTGGCATTTTTCTCCTCCTCACTCATGTGTGACTTTCCCAAGCCTGGCATTAATGGCATCTTTTAGACCATAACTAGGCTGTTTGCAACCTCATATGTTTCCTTCTGGGGAGAGCAGGAGGAGAAGGAGTGGGTCTCAGAACCTCATCCTCACAGATGAATGGAACCTCAGGTGCTATGTTTAAGTCTTTGACCAGGACTCAAAACTTGCCTATGCCTGTCACACCTCCTGACCCTCAATTATGTACCAGAAACTGAGGCACCCAGAGATACAGCAGCTTGCTTAAGGTCACAGACACAGTTAGTAAGTGATGGGGCTGGAATTCTGCTTCAGATATGCTTTTCCTCAAAGCCAGAGTCAGTGGAGACACATCTGTGCTGTGAGGTGTTTCCTAGGGGGACAAGCACAATAAATCCAAATGTTTTACTGAGTGGTTGTGGAAACCACGACAAAGTCACGTTTGATTCAAGACATACTCCCTGAAGTCTGAAGTGCAGGAAAGCTTCAGTTACAAGGGAGACATAATTATCCATAGAACAAGATTATTGTATAAACTCTGAGACCTGCTTTACTTCCTTTTTAATCTCATCCCTTGAAAAATACTACTAAGCAGAAGTAAGTAAATATATAACGTTGGAAAGAATGAGACATAACATTTACCTTCATACACTCTTAGTGAGACTGAGAGGCAGGCTAGAGATATGCATCAAGATTTAAATGTAAACTCCATAGGGTCCATACATTTTCTTTTTAAAAATGTCTTCTAATCAAATGATCAGATTGATGTACAAAGCTTTCTGAACAAAGATATTTACCCTAGCTATATTTGAAAAGGTGTAGAACTGGAAAGAACTTAAATATACATCCATAAAGGTTTGATTGAATAAAATAGACTAGTTCCATGGACAGAGTAATATGCATTTAAAACGTAAGGTTTCAGGCCACACTCAGTAAATAAGACATAGCCTCTGTAGAGAAAATATTATCATCGCAAAGAACATATCCCTCTTCTGGATCAGAGTATCTTACTTTTGCATTAGTTCAGAACTTGGGAGGAGCTGATGTTAAAACAGAATTCAATGTGCAAAAAATTTTTTAGGGGAAACATCTGTGAGAGAAAGCATGAATTCAGGGGAAGCTAGGAGAGCCTTTAGAACCTTATTCTGGTCTGAACTCTAGTGAAGAACAGAGAAGGAATAAAGGTTGGGTAAAAGCATCTTTGACTACATAGCAGATCTTTTTTTAAATGTTTATTTATTTATTTTTGAGAGAAAGAGAGAAAAAGGGAGAGAGAGCGCGAGAGAGAGCTCACAAGTGGGGGAGTGGCAGAGAAAGAATCTGAAGCAGGCTCCAGGCTCTGAGCTGTCAGCACAGAGCCCAACAGGGGGCTTGAACTCACAAACTGTAAGATCATGACTGGAGCCAAAGTCAGACGCTTAACCAACCCAGGTGTCCCGACACATCAGTTCTAAGTAGAGTTTGCAAAGTCACTGGGGCAGGGCAGGGGAGTCCTTGTGTCACAATTGGCTATCTACTTGTATTGCTAGCCAAAATGGTATATTTAACTTTGAACTCCCACTTGTAACAATGAAAAAACAGACCAAATATATAAAACATTTGCTGGCAAATCCTTGTATATCAGGTAATGTGAAGGACAGTGATCCTTGAGAGAGAAGAAACAAAAGAGATGTGAACAATGACTGCTTAGAGAAGGTTTTCAGGCTACAGCACATGGGTGGGTGGGGGACCCAGATGGAGCCAGTGGACTTTCTGAGTTGAGACGAGAGAACTGAGTTTCTGAGAAATCAAGGCAACTAGTGTTCAAAAGATACCAGAGAGGAGAAAGCTGCAATGAGAGAAAACCGTAGGGGTCAAAGGGTCTCCCTCATGTATTAAGCACATGTATGTGATGCCAGGGAAAGTACCATCTGAAAGGATTAGAAGGAACAGTGCTTAGTGCTTGGAGTAGGTGGTAATTGTGCCTGTTGAATCAGTAAGACTGGAAAACCTAGGGATACATGGGTAACTGGATTAGTACTCAGAAGAGTCTTTTGTCAGTAGTGGGGAGTATCTCCAGACCTGGTGCTGCTCTAGTTCCACCAAATAGTATTAAAACATAAGTAAATAGATGAATGAATGAACAAATAAATAAGTGAATACACAAAAAATATTGGAGAAGTTGAGGGATAAACATTATTTTCATACACTGCTGGTGTGACTGGAGGGTAGGTTAGGAATATATGTCAAGATTTAAATGTAAAATCTATAGGATCATAAGAGGGTTCCTGTCAACACTTGGGTGTGAGGTAATTTCTGAGGACAGAGAAAGAATCATGTGCTAGGATTAGAGAAGACAATATTTAGTACTTGCACAGAAATTAGAAAAGTACCTGTTGCCAACAGCCAGGCTGGAAAACCTCAGGATTTATGGGATGTTAGGTAGAGTACTCAGAAGGATCATTTCTTGGTCATGGAGAATAATTAGCCATCTACTGCTCCATCTACAGCTCCAGTTATACTAAATCCTAAATGGAAGACCCAAAGAATCAAAGTGTTTCCAAGTAATTTAATTGCATAGTAGAAAAAGCACAAGAATAATTTTAGCATCACAGTAATATCCATCATTCGATAAGGTAGCATCCATTATCATACATTCAATCAAAACTTAGCAGGCATGCAAATAAGCGGGAAAATTCAACTCATAATGGGATGATAAATGAATCAATTGAGAATAGCCCAGACTGACACAGAAGTTAAAAATAGCAGATAAGGACAGTAAAACAGTTATTATAACTATATTCCATATGTTTAAAAAGTTAAGAGCACTGAGTAATATATAGAATACCTGAATCACTATATTGTACACCTGAAACTAATATAATACAGTATCCTCACTATACTGGAATGAAAATTTTAAAAATTAAATTGGAAAAAGTCAAGATATGTAAAATACCAAAAAAAACCACCCAAAAATGAACTATAGATGAAAAGTACAATGTGAAAGATAAAAAATACACTGGGTGTGATTAAAGGCACATTAGATATTGCAGAAAAAGTACTGAACCTTAAAGATAGCAATATAAGTTATCCAAAATTAAATGAAGAGGAAAAAGAAATGTTTTTATAAATTCACAGAGCATCAGTGAGCTGTGGGAGAACTTCCAGCAGCTCTCATATTTGTGTAATTGGAGTCCCTGGAGGAGTGGATCAAGAGGTGGGGACAGATAAAACATTTGAAGAAATAATGCCCCCCGTTTTTCCATATTGATGAAAACTATAATCCCAGAAATGGAAGAAACTCAATAAAGCACAAGCACAAGTAACATGAAGGAAACTATACTAAGGCACATGATAATCAAATTGCTCAAAACCAGTGATAAAGAGAAAATCTTAAAGCAACCAGAAAGGTAAGAAATGTTAAGTACCCAGAGGGATTTTTCCTGAGAAACAACCCAAGTAATGACAACGTAAGCAACATTTGCTAAAGCAAAAAGAAAACCTCTGAGCCTAGAATTCTATAAGCAGTGAAAATATTTTTCAAAAACAATGACAAAATAATGTCTTAAATAACATCTTTTTCACATACACAGAATCTAAGAGGATTAATCAACAGCAGACCTCCCCTTATAAGAAATGTTCAAGCAAGTCATTCAGGCAGAAGGAAAACAACACCAAATGGGAACATAGATTTCTGCAAAGCAATGGAAAGTACCTGAAATAGTAACTGCATGGGTAGAGGTATAAGATTTTTTTCTTACTATTTAAACTCTTTGAAAGATATTTGACTCTTCATGAAAAAAATAACGATGTAATGTAGGGATTTAAACATATGTAAAAGTAGGGGCACCTGGGTGGCTGAGTCGGTTAAGCATCTGACTTTGGCTCAGGTCATGTTCTCATGGCTCATGGGTTTGAGACCCGTGTCGGGTTCTGTGCTGACAGCTCAGAGCCTGGAGCCTGCTTCGGATTCTGTGTCTCCCTCTCTCTCTGCCCCTCCCCTGCTCGTGTTCTGTCTCTATCTCTCTCAAAAATAAATAAACATTAAAACTGTTTTAAACATATGTAAAAGTAAAATGTATGGAGAAAAACCCACAAAGGTTGGGAGGAGGGAAATGAAATATTAATGTAATGTTCTCATTAAGTTAAATAAAAATAGCTTTATTTAAAAGTATACTGTGACAAAATAAAAGTACATTTTAAGCTCAAGATCAAACCCTCAAATAGCAACCAAAGTTATTGCTAATAAGCCAACAAAAGATAAAATGGAACCAGAAAATATTACCAAAAAGGCAGAAAAAGGCAGAAAAGGAATAAAGTGCATATGGAACATAAACAAAATCAGCCTCCCAGGAATAGTCTTATCTTATTATCACTGCCACACTCAGTCATGGACTGAGAGCAGCCTGTGGGAAATGTGGTCTAATAAAAATGTGGAGATGGATTTCAGAATGCAACAGCTGGTGGCCTAAGACAATTACTTTCCCTACAGGCAGAGTTATGAGATGTACTTCCTAATGGCAGTCACGTTGCCTCTGTCTGGATAACTCTTTCCCTCATCCTGATTAACTTCTATCCCTTCAGTTCTGAGGTTCAGGGCACTTCTTCAGGCAAGCACATCTGACTTCTCTAAAAGGCAAATGCTGACAAAGTCCCCTTTATTCTCTCTAACTTAGGTAAGTACTTACAAATTTGTTGTAACTGCTCATACAATTATGTATCTCTCCCAAGCCCACTAGAGTGTGATTTCAGAGTTGTAACAGCAGTGCCCAGCTCAGTGTTCTTGGGATTCATAGAATACACACTCCCTCTTCAGGAGTGTGTAGGGTTCTTCTCAATGCCTGCAGCATTGTTCCTCTACATACCCTTGTTCTCTGATCCCTCACCGTCTTCAATTATCTGCTTAATGTCACCTTCTCAACAAGACTGGCCATGAACACACCATTGAAAACTGCATACCCAGCAATCAGCACTCCCACTCCTCCTTTCTTTCACTACTTTTCTAACAGCACATTACCTTTGACTGCATTTCATCATTTGTTGATTTATTTATATTGTTTATCATTGTCTCTCCCACTAGAATATAAACTCAACAAGGGCAGGCATTTTAGATTGCTTAGTTCACTGGCGCATCCCCTGCTCCAACAACACTGCCTGGCACATAGATTATTCTTAATCAATATTTGTGGCTGAAATGAATTAAGTGCCCAATGCTAAGTAGGTGTTCAGCAAATGGTAGGCTTTATTAACGCTGCTTTCCTGGTTGAGTGATACTGGACAGGAGGTAGTCAGAGAACAGTGCAAATTGCTAAACACAGAGGGAGGAAATTGCTTGGATGTGGTCACCACCATCCACCTAGTTCTACCCAGAGCACAGTCCTGACAGGTGTTTTGGACTAAGTGGGTGCCTCTCACTTCCCCAGAGTACAGGCTGTCCTTATTAGTCAGCCACCCACACCCAGCATGGAGAGGGACGCTGAGGCAGAAAGCAGGAACTGGATTGTTTGGTAGTTTCCTCTATGACATCACGTCAAACCTCACATTTACATTTGAAGTGCTTAAAATTCCTAGTCATACCATGTTCAACAGTAAATATCAACAACGGATATGTTGCCATGAGAAAGAGAAATGTTTTCACTGCAACCTGATGTGTTCGTTCTGTTAAAGAACAATTAGGAGTACTCAGAATGATTATTATTGACAATCACCAAGTGTCGAACACATAAAACTATAATAAGATTTATTAGGCTTATTTAACTGAGGAGGAACAGACTTAGCAAAGGAACATAACTAGACTAAGGTTAATAGAGTCAATAAGAGGCAATGCACTGATTTACCAGATCAACCTGTGAGCTTTCTCTCACATATTTCCAATATTCACGTTTTTAGGAAAACTGTATTATAGATAAACTTCAAAGGATGGGGTTGGGTTCACAGGCAGATATGAATACTTAGCTAGTTTTTTATTCAACAAACAGAGGTTAAAGCTGCTTGAGAATTCACAGAGCTTCACTGGATAGAATATGATGGAAGCTCAAAAACACTGAATAAAAAATAGTCTAATTTTGGCTCATATGAAGGTAATTAGATAGAATTTTCACATAATTGATATACACAACCTAAGACACAGCACATGAATCTTTAATTTTCTACCAAATAGTATACATTGTATCCTATAAAATAATAAAGGTACAATATTCAGAGAGTCATATAACTCCAAACACACAGAAAAGAAAATAGATCACAGGCAAACACTAACATTTTTACATATCTCTATCCAACCATTTTGTTTCTATGTGTAGGTATGGATATATGTATATATACTTTACAAAATTAAAATGTACTTTATATACATTTTTTGGCCCAGCATGTTTTGTTAAATTGTTTTATTTTTTTTAAGTTTTAAATGTTTATTTATTATCAAGAGAGAAAGAGAGACACAGTGTGCAAGTGGGGGAGGGGCAGAGAGAGAGGGAGACAGAATCTTAGTCAGACTCCAGGCTCCGAGCTGTCAGCACAGAGCCCGAGGTGAGGCTTGAACTCACAAACTGCGAGATCATGAACTGAGCCATAGATGCCTAACCAACTGAGCCACCCAGGCGCCCCTAAAATGTTTTATTGTTAAATTGACTTATTTTCTTTTAAAATTCAATAATGTTAAAAGCAAATATTGGGGCGCCTGGGTGGCTCAGTCGGTTAAGCGTCCGACTTCGGCTCAGGTCATGATCTCGCAGTCTGTGAGTTTGAGCCCCGCCTCGGGCTCTGTGCTGACAGCTCAGAGCCTGGAGCCTGTTTCAGATTCTGTGTCTCCCTCTCTCTCTGACCCTCCCCTGTTCATGCTCTGTCTCTCCCTGTCTCAAAAATAAATAAACGTTAAAAAAAATTAAAAAAAAAAGCAAATATTGAACAGTGGACATGTAGAAAAGGAGAACAATATGGGGAAAATCTGAGATAGTACAAATCTCATATTAAAATCGATGTGAAATAAACAGAGTCAGTGGTTGATTGAAAAGACATGATTTTTGTGTATCAATATTATATGCCCACAAAAGCAAGAGAATCACTTGGGAAATATCTTAAAATGAAATACTGAGAAAATCCAAAATGAAATTCGTAGTGTGTCATAGAAGGAAATAATAAAACTTTACTTACCACTCAAAATAGAATTTAAATGAATGAAGAGAACTTCAAGATAGCTTGGTGGTGAGGATGGTAGTTAGCTGAGCTGGGGATGAAGGGTGATAGTCACCCTGGTCCTCCACCCTTATGAATCCTCTAGGACACAGTGACATCATGGATCTACCTCACAATTACAAGGCTGTGTTGCTATGGCACACTAGGGGTGCCATTTTTGGGACCACATCCTATTACCTCTCTTCAATCCTAATGCCTCTACTTTTACTTTAGTTTACTTCTTTACTTTACTTTACTTTACTTTACTTTACTTTTGGGGGAGGGTGGAATAAAAATATCATAGTACATAACAAGGAGTTATGGTATATTCCATCCCCAAATACTATTGACAGAGACTGGACATGTGTCTGGATCAGATGACCCATAAATTATTAATATGTTCACCCTTTAGTGCTTCTGAGGGAATAAGATTTTGGGGACACGGGGATATTTGTCTATTTTGTGTACTGCTGTAACCCAAACATCTAGAACTTTTTTTGGCACATTGTAGGCACTTAATAAATCTTCCTAGATAGAACAGATTGGTCTGGCTCCCCCATGAAACTATAAGGACCTCCAGGGCAAGGACCCTGATCTTTGGAAACCAATTCTCCAGGACACTGCTAAACTCCTGCTAGGTATCACTGAATATTGACTCAATCAAGCAAATAAATTCCCAAACACAGTCAATAAGTGTTTGAATTTTTACTTTAGAGTTATTATTTTCTCTGTAGTGCACCTGAACTGTGACTTAATAATTTTCTTTAAATAAAAAGCACCATTTAGTTAAAAAAAAAAAAGTACGCAACTAATTAAATATAGGAAAAAGAAAATAAAACTATGAAATTTTTACAAATAAGGTTCAGATTGGGTAGTAAAAATGCTATAATTCCCTAAATTTCATAGAGACAGAGTAGAGTGGTTGTTTCAGGGGCTGGGAGAAAGATGAACAAGGAGTTAATTGATAAAGAGTTTCAGTTTTGCAACATGAAAAGGGTTCTGAATATTGAGTGGGTGACAATATGAATGTACCTAAACTTCCCCTAGAAGTTGAGGGACCAGATGACAGAAGCTTGTGGCAGGAATGATTTAAGAAGAGATTTGGGAAGAAGTCTGGAGAAGATGGCGGCATAGGTGGACACAGGGCTCACCTCATCCTGCTGACCCACTTAGATTCCACCCACATCTGCCTAAATAACCCAGAAAACTGCCAGAAGACTAGCAGAATGGACTCTCTGGAGCCAAGTGTAGACAAAAGGCCCATGGAAGAGGGTAGGAAGGGCAGAGAGACGGTAGGTGCTATGCGGACTGGCGGGAGGGAGCTGAGGCGGTGGAGGGGCAGCCCGCCCTGCAAAGCAGAGCCCCTGAAGTGTGGCTCACAAAAGCAGAGGGGCCGGATGGAGTGAGTTCTGACAGCCAATGGGACTTAACATCTGGAAGGTTAAAAGTCAACAGCTCTGCTCTCAGAGAGCAGGTAGGCCAAGAGGACACCGGGAGGCAGAGTCGTTGAGCCCCGGGAGACAGAGCTCAGCTTGGCAGGGGAAAAAAGCCCCCTGGGAAGCACCATCTCCCTCTCCCATCCCCCAGGCAATATTCCAAAGGGAACCAGTTCCCGTCACAGAACTTGCTATCACCACGCAAATGCCCAACGTTGTGCTTCCGTGGATCCATCCCTCCACTGGGCCTGCCTCCCTCCTGGTGCTGCAGGGCCCCTCCCGCAGGGGACCACCGATGGCAAAGTGAGCTAAGCCTATACCTCCCGCCCCTGTGAACCTTGGATCCACCCTGGCTAATACACCAGGTCCCATTGAAGCAGCACCACAGACTTGGCAGTGTGCAAGCAGCCCAGACAGGGGCCACATCACTGCACAGTGAGTCCTGCCCCTGGGAGATGGGAACATAAGATACACACCAGTTTGACCGTGGCCCCAGCGGTGGGCTGGGGGCAGACATCAGGTCTGACGGCAGCCCCGACCACCAACACAAGTTACTCCAGACAGCACAGGGGAAGTGCCCTGCAGTTTGGAGCTACCACAGGGACTACGCAAAATGATGAAATGGAAGAATTCTCCTCAAAAGAAACTCCAGGAAGTAGCGATAGCTAACAAAGTGATCAAATCTGATTTAAGCAATATAACGGAACAAGAATTTAGAATAATCATCATAAAATTAATCTCTGGGCTTGAAAAAAGCATAGAGGACAGCAGAGAATCTATTGCTACAGAGATCAAGGGGCTAAGAAATAGTCATGAGGAGCTGAAAAATGCTATAAATGAGGTGCAAAATAAAATGGAGGTGGCCATAGCATGGATTGAAAAGGCAGAGGAGATAATAGGTGAATTAGAAGATAAAATTATGGAAAAAGAGGAAGCTGAGAAAAAGAGAGATAAAAAATCCAGGAGTATGAGGAGAGAATTAGAGAACTAAGTGATGCAATCAAATGGAACAATATCTGTATCATAGGAATTCCAGAAAAGGAAGAGAGAGAGAAAGGGGCTGAAGGAGTACATGAACAAATCATAGCTGAGAACTTCCCTGATCTGGGGAAGGAAACAGACATTGAAATCCAAGAGGCACAGAGAACTCCCTTCAGACGTCACCTGAATCTATCTTCTGCACGACATATCATAGTGAAACTGGCAAATTACAAGGATAAAGAGAGAATTCTGAAAGCAGCTAGGGATAAATGGGCCCTAACATACAAAGGTAGACACATAAAGGTAGTAGCAGATCTATCTACTGAAACTTGGCAGGACAGAAAGGAATGGCAGGAAATCTTCAATGTGATGAACAGAAAAAATATGCAGCCAAGAATCCTTTATCTGGCAAGTCTGTCATTCAGAATAGAAGGAGAGATAAAGGTTTTCCCAAACAAACAAAAACTGAAGGAATTCATCACCACTAAACCAGTCCTACAAGAGATCCTAAGGGGGATTCTGTAAGTGAAATGTTGCAAGGACCACCAAGTACCAGAGACATCACTACACGCATGAAACCTACAGATATCACAATGACTCTAAACCCATATCTTTCAATAATAACACTGAATGTAAATGGACTAAATGCTCCAACCAAAAGACATAGGGTATCAGAATGGATAAAAAAAAAAACAAAAAACAAAACCAAGACCCATCTATTTGCTGTCTACAAGAGACTCATTTTAGACCTGAGGACACCTTCAGATTGAAAGTGAGGGGATGGAGAACTATCTATCATGCTACCAGAAGTCAAAAGAAAGCTGGAGTAGCTACACTTATATCAGACAAACTAGACTTTATTTATTTATTTATTTTATTTATTTTTTCAATATCTGAAGTTTATTGTCAAATTGGTTTCCATACAACATCCAGTGCTCATCCCAAAAGCTGCCCTCCTCAATACCCATCACCCACCCTACCCTCCCTCCCACCCCCCATCAACCCTCAGTTTGTTCTCAGTTTTTAAGAGTCTCTTAGAGTCTCTTATGCTTTGGCTCTCTCCCAATCTAACCTCTTTTTTTTTCCCTTCCCCTCCCCCATGGGTTTCTGTTAAGTTTCTCAGGATCCACATAAGAGTGAAACCATATGGTATCTGTCTTTCTCTGTATGGCTTATTTCACTTAGCATAACACTCTCCAGTTCCATCCATGTTGCTACAAAGGGCCATATTTCATTCTTTCTCATTGCCACGTAGTACTCCATTGTGTATATAAACCACAATTTCTTTATCCATTCATTCAAACTAGACTTTAAATTAAAGGCTGTAACAAGAGATAAAGAAGGGCATTATAGGGGCGCCTGGGTGGCGCAGTCGGTTAAGCATCCGACTTCAGCCAGGTCACGATCTCGCGGTCCGTGAGTTCAAGCCCTGCGTCAGGCTCTGGGCTGATGGCTCAGAGCCTGGAGCCTGTTTCCGATTCTGTGTCTCCCTCTCTCTTTGCCCCTCCCCCGTTCATGCTCTGTCTCTCTCTGTCCCAAAAATAAATAAACGTTGAAAAAAAATGTTTAAAAAAAAAAAAGAAGGGCATTATATAATAATTACAGGGTCTATCCAACAGGAAGAGCTAACAATTAAAAGTGTCTATGCGCCGAATACGGGAGCCCTCAAATATATAAAAGAATTCATCACAAATGTAAGCAACCTTATTGATAAGAATGTAGTAATCTCAAGGGATTTTAATACCCCACTAACAACAATGGATAGATAATCTAGATGCAGGATCGACAAAGAAACAAGGGCCCTGAATGATACATTGGATCAGATGGACTTAACAGATATGTTTAGAACTCTGCATCCCAAAGCAAGAGAACATACTTTCCTCTCCAGCGCACATGGGACATTCTCCAAGATAGATCACATACTGGGTCACAAAAAGGCCCTTCATAAGTATACAAGAATTGAGATCATACCATGCACACTTTCAGACCACAATGCTATGAAACTTGAAATCAACCAAAGGAAAAAGTCTGGAAAACCTCCAAAAGCATGGAGGTTAAAGAACACCCTACTAACGAATGAGTGGGTCAACCAGACAATTAGAGAAGAAATTAAAAAATATATGGAAACAAATGAAAATGAAAAGACAACAATCCTAATGCTTTGGGAAGCAGTGAAGGCAGTCCTGAGAAGAGAATACATTGCAGCCCAGGCCTATCTCAAGAAACAAGAAAAATCCCAAATACAAAATCTAACAGCACGCCTAAAGGAAATACAAGCAGAACATCAAAGGCACCCAAACCCAGCAGAAGAAGAGAAATAATAAAGATCAGAGCAGAAATAAACAATAGAGAATCTAAAAAAACTGTAGAGCAGAACAATGAAACCAAGAGTTGTTTTTTCAAAAAAATAAACAAAATTGACAAACCTCTAGCCAGGCTTCTCAAAAAGAAAAGGGAGATGATCCAAATAGATAAAATCATGAATGAAAGTGGAATTATTCCAATCAATCCCTCAGAAATACAAGCAATTATCAGGGAACACGATGAAAAATTATATGCCAACAAACTGGACAACCTGGAAGAAATGGACAAATTCCTAAGCACTCACACACTTCCAAAACTCAAACAGGAAGAAATAGAAAATGTGAACAGACCCATAACCAGAGAAGAAATTGAATCAGTTATCAAAAATCTCCCAACAAATAAGAGTCCAGGACCACATGGCTTCCCAGGGGAATTCTACCAAACATCTAAAGCAGAGATAATACCTATCCTTCTCAAGCTGTTCCAAAAAATAGAAAGGGAAGAAAAACTTCAAGACTCATTCTATGAAGCCAGTATTACTTTGATTCCTAAACCAGACAGAGACCCAGTAAAAAAAGAGAACTACAGGCCAATATCCCTGATGAATATGGATGCAAAAATTCTCAATAAGGTACTAGCAAGTCGAATTCAACAACATATAAAAAGAATTATTCACCATGATCAAGTGGGATTCATTCCTGGGCTGCAGGCTGGTTCCACATTCTCAAATCAATCAATGTGATACATCACATTAATAAAAGAAAAGAAAAGAACCATATGATCCTATTGATCGATGCAGAAAAAGCAATTGCAAAATTCAGCATCCTTTCTTCATAAAAAACCCTCGAGAAAGTCGGGATAGAAGGAACGTACTTAAACATCATAAAAGCCATTTATGAAAAGCCCACAGCTAACATCATCCTCAATGGGGAAAAACTGAGAGCTTTCTCCCTGAGATCAGGAACACGACAGGGATGTCCAATCTCACCGCTGTTGTGTAACATAGTGTTGGAAGTTCTAGCATCAGAAATCAGACATGAAAAGGAAATCAAAGGCATCAAAATTGGCAAAGATGAAGTCAAGCTTTCACTTTTTGCAGATGACATGATATTATACATGGAAAACCCGATAGACTCCACCAAAAGTCTGCTAGAACTGATACAGGAATTCAGCAAAGTCGCAGGATGCAAAATCAATGTACAGAAATCACTTGCATTCTTATACACTAACAATGAAGCAACAGAAAGACAAATAAAGAAACTGATCCCATTCACAAATGCACCACGAAGCATAAATATCTAGGAATAAATCTAACCAAAGATGTACAAGATCTGTATCCTGAAAACTATAGAAAGCTTATGAAGGAAATTGAGGAAGATACAAACAAATGGAAAAATATTCTGTGCTCATGGATTGGAAGAATAAATATTGTTAAAATGTCAATACTACCCAAAGCTATCTACACATTCAATGCAATACCAATCAAAATTACACCAGCATTCTTCTCGAAGCTAGAACAAGCAATCCTAAAATTTATATGGAACCACAAAAGGCCCCAAATAGGCAAAGTAATTTTGAAGAAGACCAAAGCGGGAGGCATCACAATCCCAGACTTTAGCCTCTACTACAAAGCTGTAATCATCAAGATAGCATGGTAATGGCACAAAAGTAGACACATAGACCAATGGAATAGAATAGAAACCCCAGAATTAGACCCACAAAAGTATGGCCAAGTAATCTTTGACGAAGCAGGAATGAATATCCAATGGAAAAAAGACAGTCTCTTTAACAAATGATGCTGGCAGAACTGGACAGCAACATGCAGAAGAATGAAACTAGACCACTTTCTCACACCATTCACACAAATAAACTCAAAATGGATGAAGTACCTGAATGTGAGACAGGAAGCCATCAAAACCCTAGAAACACATCAGGAGGTGTTTCTTACCTGACCCATCTCCAAAGGCAAGGGAATTAATTAAAAGCAAAAATGAACTATTGGGACCTCATGAAGATAAAAAGCTTCTGCACTGCAAAGGAAACAATCAACAAAACGAAAAGGCAACCAACGGAATGGGAAAAAGATATTTGCAAATATCGGACAAAGGGCTAGTATCCAAAATCTATAAAGTACTCACCAATCTCCACACCTGAAAAACAAATAATCCAGTGAAGAAATGGGCAGAAGACATGAATAGACACTTCTCTAAAGAAGACATCCAGATGGCCAACAGGCACATGAAGAGATGCTCAATGTCACTCCTCATCAGGGAAATACAAATCAAAACCTGGTTTATCTGGTTTTGATACATATTTTTAAAAATACACTGAGATATCACCGCTTGCCAGTCAGAGTAGCTAAAATGAACAAATCAGGAGACTATAGATGCTGGAGACGATTTGGAGAAATGGGAACCCTCTTACACTTTTGGTGGGAATGCAAACTGGTGCAGCCACTCTGGAAAATAGTGTGGAGGTTCCTCAAAAAATTAAAATAGATCTACCCTATGGCCCAGTAATAGCACTGCTAGGAATTTATCCATGGGATACAGGAGTGCTGACGCATAGTGGCTCTTGTACCCCAGTGTTTATAGCAGCACTTTCAACAATAGCCAAATTATGGAAAGAGCCTAAATGTCCATCGATTGATGAATGGATAAAGAAGTTGTGGTTTATATACACAATGGAATACTACTTGGCAATGAGAAAGAATGAAATATGGCCGTTTGTAGCAACGTGGATGGAACTGGAGAGTGTTATGCTAAGTGAAATAAGTCATACAGAGAAAGACAGATACCATATGTTTTCATTCTTATGTGGATCCCGAGAAACTTAACAGAAGACCATGGGGGAGGGGAAGGGTAAAAAAAAGGTAGAGAGGGAGGGAGGCAAACCATAAGAGACTCTTAAAAACTGAGAACAAACTGAGGGTTGATGGGGGGGTGGGAGGGAGGGGAAAGTGGGTGATGGGCATTGAGGAGGGCACATGTTGGGATGAACACTGGTGTTGTATGGAAACCAATTGGACAGTAAATTTCATATTTAAAGAAATAAAATAAATAAAACATAATAAAATAATCTCAGCCTCAGGGGTGTCAAGGGAGATAGCCATATATTTAATGAGGGTCTCCTTCAACCTCTGTAGGAAGGCTATTGGGCTCTCATTCTGTGTTTGTAAAATAGTGGCTGATTTTGTATAATTTAGGGGCTGAGTCTTAGATATTTTAATGTTTTTTTAAATACAAGCTTGGAAGTGGCAGCAATACCATTCCCCAATCAGATGGTCATATTCCCAATTAGGATTTTGAGGTGGAACTGCCTGAGTTCTAGTTAGGGAGTTGCAAGTTCCCTATAGGACCTCCAGTCCCATGGTAATTAATGAGTTGCCCATCCCCATATCTCTTAGCTGCTGCCTGAACCCCACAATTTTCTGTCTCATTAAGAGTCTGATTTAACAAATGCATTATACCTTTCCAGGTCAACTCAAAAACATACGTAATATTTTGAAAAACCTCTATATACTTATCCGATGAGAAAATTTATCTACTTCTCCTTTTATCTGTCTTAAACTTTGTAATGTAAAAGGTTTCTCCTTCTGGCATTCTAGCTTCTCATAAGGGAAACATGTCTGTTATATTACAGGGCGGGCCCAGATGAGGTGGGCAGTAGGGAGCAGAACTGCACTTTTTATATAGATTGAGAACCCAAGGAGGTGGAGGTGGAAGACTTCCTTTCCTCCTTCTCTAGGTCTGCTTTGGATATAGGTAAGGGGCCCTTAATTGTTTCCCCTCCAGAAAAGGTTGCCATTAAATCAGGATCCACCTTACAGTACTTACATGTATCTCGATTTTTTAAAAATCTTAAACCAGTGTATATTTAAAATCCATTTAATATAAAATTTCCTTTTAAAGATTTCCCTCATGAACCTTCTAAACTTTCCTTTGTATTCAGATTTTGTCCCAAGCCATTTGTCTCCAAATAGCCAGTCTCATTGAGGACAAAATTACTTTCTTTTACCTTTCACAAAAATGTATTTCCATTCCTTATATTTTTCTTACATACCCATCTTTTTTTACATACGGAGTTGTTTTTTTATTTCCATCAGTCTTAATTACATTTAGCAGAATTTTAACTCTTAGAAACCTTAGTCTCCAGGGAAAACTCAGTAGTAATCAATTGTGAACTGTCTGTTACATCAGGATTCCTTAGATGTCAAACTTATGAATCAATTAAGCACAAAACATGTTTTTTTTAACAGACCCAAATATCCTTAGTTTTTCTGCAACAAGTCAAAAGCACAAACCCACATCTAGTAATTAGTGCTTTTGCCTTTTATCTCATTAGACATACAATGAATTTAATCTTAATTAATCATGCAAGTAAAACTTTAACGTTTTAGGTCACCAAAGACTTTGAAAGCTATTTTAACAATTACCCATGAAAACTATGAGACAGACAACATTAACCATTATTTAAGTTATTCTTTTGCTAACAAACTGGAACAGAGATAACATGAGCTTATCTGACCTTCAGCAAATCTAGATAGAATAAAAGTTTTGTTTTGTTTTCCACTAGTGGAATTAGGCAGTCCATGTCAGTCTGGAGCAGACAGGGAATTTCCCTGAAACAAACTGAGTTTGGGCAGCTGCTGGGGAATATTTCTTAAGGTCCCCATTCTGAGGTAGACTGACCAGAGACCGTTGGCTCTAACAGTTGGTTTTGAGGAATTCTCCCCATCCTGGTATCCTACATGGGTCCCACCCAATGAACACTGTTGCAGGACAAGCATGAGGGAAGAGGTCATTTTGTCCACCTGGCCTCTCCTCTCATGGGGATTTAGACACCTCTTAGCATTGGCAGGTCAGTATAAACCCCAGACTTGTATCAGGCCTCTGCAGACCTGATTCTGCCTTGAGCCATATGAGGTCTTCACGGAATCTCAGGGTAGGACCCACTCAGGCTCCATAGCCGAAAACGTGGAGCACAGGCACTCACACACATATTTAGACAGATTACAGATTTCCACCCAGGATTTCCCTGTCCTATGTGGAGCCTCTAGGGCAGGCCTGAATTCCGTCCTAGGTCCCCGGGGACATTTACCCAATCTGATGTCCCATCCTCGCAGAATTTTCCTATTCCCCCTGGAGTCCGTTCAGCGAAGTGGTGGCCAAATATTGTCGGGCCCTGCGAGGGGTGGGGGTGGGGGGATCCAGTGAAATCACCGGTGGCATGCCTTCCTTTCTGTCACAGGGGCCCAAGAAGAGTGGCCTTTTTGCTGGCCTCCGACAATGGTGACTCAAGGGGCAAGCGCGGCTGTGGGGTTCCTGACCAATGCACCAAAAATGTTACAGCAGACACTTGGTGGCCAGGAAGAGACAAGCGACACGCACTCGGGGGATTGGAAAAGACTATTCTGCACCAGTGCTGGCCCAGTGGAATCAGGTCAGAAGGCTTAGCCCTGAACCCTAGGTCTGGCCTTCTTTTATGTGTGGGATTGTAGGGGTTTAAGGGGGAAAAAGGGGGGTGCACTTATTGATTGTGCTACACAGGAACTTGACAGATGCAGGAGGTAAGCAAGATGACAGAAGACAAAAGCACGCAAGGGAAAATCTGGTCTCGGACATCTAGCTGGCCCCCTTTTTTTATCTGCCCTTCCCAGATTTCCTTCTCACCATGAGCTACATCAACATAACGTTGCTGTCACAAAAATCTCTTGCCTAGGAAGACAAAAGGTGAAAATAACATTACTGTCCCTTCCAGAAACTAACTGAAAGACCCATCAACTCTTCAGTAAAAAGTGCCAAATGACATTTTTCAACCATAAGGAATTTGAAACTTTCGACTTAATATTCTTGCCTTGCTGTGTCCACCGAACCTACACCATTTTAGCCCTATTTTTACTCAGTCTTCATCACAACCTCCCCCAATGTTGAAAGAATTGTTCCACTCCGACTTCACAATTTGAGTACGTATCTCTCCTGTCCGGCCACCTCAAAGACTCTGCTAAGACCCTGTCCAGGTAGTGTTTTCCCTGACAGAGTTATCCAGTAAAGTCAGCTTTACTTATCAAGTCGAGCATAGTCACCATTACTGAACGTAATGAACCAGTGGACTGAGCTTAAACCCCAGGACCAATATCGATAGAAACTTCTGAAATGTGCACTGATTGAAGGACCACAGGTACTTAGAGAAATCAGTTACCAAACCACAGGTTTCAATGTGCAGTAACACAAGCAAAAAAAGGTAAAGAAAACAGTTGTTAATGTATTTATTATACAGAGGAGAGCAAATTCACTCAAGTATGACAGCAAATCCAGAAGCATGGAAGGGAATGATTGATCAAAGCGTGTATAAAAATAGTATTAAAGTACTTAGTATCTATTTTTGTTACAGATATCTTTCTGAGAAACATTCAGCACTAACGGTGACTTGTAACTGTCTGGCCCCAAAGTATCTGGTTGCAAAAGAGAGCTCGGGCAGGAGGAAAAAGGCCACTCTTCAAGCACCATGTCGGGAACTCTGCGGACACTGCCTTCCCACGCCTTGGCTGCAGGCGTGGGAAGAAGTCCACCAACATTGCATACACCCAGTCAGTACGCACATATCCACGTCAGTGCGCACACACGTTGTACCAGGCCTTTCCTGCGCATGCCCATTGTTAAGAAAGACCGTTGCTGAGCATGCGCCCTGCTGCCCACGCGTCCTGTGAGCAGAGCCGAGGAAGAAGCAGTGGTGTGGACGGTGTCGTGATCTTTCTGGCTGCCTGCCCTCAACCGGTAGGTCCACAAATCAGTCCTTCCAGGACTTTAAGGACTGTGAGGAGAGTGCCAGTGGGCCTCGGGCGGGTCGGGACGGTAGATCTGTGGCCTCGGAGGAGGAAGTTGCTAGGAGTTAGTTAGCGTTCTTCTCCTCACAGGCGTCGCGGCCGCCATGGCCCTCGTCCTCGTGGTGGTGGGACGGGGACAAGTGAGGACAGCTGGCGGCCGAGGACGGGGGAGATGAAGACAGGGTGGGTCTTGGGGGCGTTCTTTGAGGTATCTGAGTCCTGCAAGCACCTGGAACTGCCAGCGGAGCACTGAAGCCAGAGTGAGTCCTCAGTGGGACCCTGGGTGGGAGGCGGGCCAGGCGGTACAGAACAGGTCTGGAAGGGGCGCCTGTGGGCGGGGTGGGGGTGGGGGTGGGGGTGGGGGAGGGGGTGCGGTCAGTAGGCAAAGTGGCTGGCTGACGCTGGATCTCAGGTCAGGTCTAGATCTCAGGGTGCTGAGTTCGAGCCCCACCTGGGCTCCAGGATGGCCGTGAAGTCTACTTAAAAACAAAAACAAAAACCAAAACAACGGCGTGTGGGACTGGAAACAGGGAACGCTGTAGGGTTGGAGCTGCGTCCCGGAGATTTGTATCGCACTGTGCAGGGTGTCAAGGGAGGAGCCGGCTCACTGGTCAATATCGAAACTAGACACCTTGAGCCCTTGTAGTGGGAAGACAGCCATAGGCAGTACGCAAACGATTAAGACCTTCTCTGTGTTCCAAGAAAACCTTACTTAAGGGGGTAAAATGGGCCCAGTAACTGGGAATGTGAAAACAATGGCGACTCAGGTTTAAATATCCAGCATTGTTTTCTCACATGCCTTTATGATGGGGAATCTAGCTGTGAAACTAAGCCTCGCGTTTTCTCCTGTCCTTAAGGTGATTTGACTGCCAGTTTGGCCGATGTGAATGATCTTGCAGCCCGTTTATTTGGTGTGACCACAGCATGTACACTATCCTTACGCAAGGTTGATTTTGAAAGTATTTTCAAAGTAAAAAAAAAATTAAAATGTTATGCCTTGGAGGTGGTGTACCTAGCCTTTAGAACACATTTTCCAAATACTGATATTCTACTTTCAGGGTGAAAAATGAGTGGGCGTGTGAGAACAAGATCTAAATCTAAACAAAGAAAGGATGATGGCAAGGCTAACCAGCCAGCTGCACCTGTGGCTGTGAGTACTTCAGCAATTTTATACCATCAGTTTATTTCTCTGAAAATGTTGTTGAACTACAAACGTACAGATACAGTGATAAAAGTTTCTTTGCTGGGAAGGGGCAGAAAACATTGAAGAAGAAGGATTCCATACTTGTGTTCCCTGGGTAAATATACCCTATGACTCCTTTGTCATGCTTACTAACAACGAGTTGTACGTATCCATCCCAGCATAGTTTAAAATAGCCTCCAAAGTGCTTGTGGGTACCTCTTTTGGGTAGCCACTCTGTGGGAAGAGTAACTCTTTTTTAATTTAAATTTTACTTAGCGTACAGTGCAATATTGGCTTCAGGAGTAGACTTCAGTGATTCATCACTTACATACAACACCCAGCGCTCATCACAAGTGCCCTCCTTATCACCTGTCACCCATCTGTGCCATCCTCCACCCACCTACCTCCATCAAGCCTCACTTTGTTCTCTATCCTTAAGAGTCTCTTGTGATTTGTTTCCCCCTCTCCTTTATTTTTACTTCCCTTCCCATATGTTCCTCTGTTTTATTATTAAATTCCACATGTGAGTGAAATCATAGGGTACTTGCTTTCCTCTGATTGACTTCTTTCACTTAGCATAATACATTCTAGCCCCATCCACATTGTTGCAAATGGCAAGATTTTAATACCTTTTGATGACTAATATTCCATTATATGTATGTGTATATAAATGGCCATATAATTTTTAGGAATACAATATAGAATTATATTTTATAAGTGTTTTTATGCTTATTTATTATTTGACATAAAATGCGTAACATAGGTTTATATTATTGGCATGCATTAATGCAACTTTTTGTTTACACACACACGCACACCCTAGGCCCAGCAGCCCAGTGATGAGCAACCTCAACAAAAGGAGGCACCCACTGAGTGTCAGCATATTATGCCGGAGCGAGAGAAAGCAGTTGAAGAAGCACCTCTGGATGAAGGTGAAGGGAAAGGGAAAAAGAATGCTTATGGGGGCACAGGGTATATTTTTGCATCACGCATTATGACGTAACAGGACAAAACAAAACCTTAGAAGAGAATCTCAGCCATTTCCTGAAAATTGTTTCAAAATGTGAATAGAGTTTTCAGCTGTATTCACTCTAACGAATTTCCCCTTTTTCTTCAAGATTTAATCTGCTTGAACATGCAGTCTGTTCTAAATCAGAGGAAACTGTTTACTACAAAAGTATACATTTTTTCACTAGTTGAATTTGTTCTTCTTAGAACATTTTTGCGTGGCCTTTTCCTTCTCTGCATCAAAAGTGTAAGCTGGTTTTAACAGTGTGTGCAGAGTGCCAAGACAGCATATCTTATAACATCAGGAATAAAGAAGATTTGCATAGGGATGGTAGCCTCATTTTATAAATAAGAAAACTAAGGTTCAGGGATTGTGGCTTGCCAAAGACTGCTTGACACATGGAGACATAACTCATATTTCATTACACGGTTTTTGTACTTCCTACCATCTGTGTTGTTATACCAAAATGTGAATGCTTTTGTATAAAATGCTTAATACTCAAATGTGTCTGTACTGTAAAATAGCATAGTACAGGCACAGGAATAAATGAAGTTCAGTGGAGCAAGAGATAGACTCCAGAAAAAGGCTCAAGGAATGAGAGCCACCATTTCCTTTGCTTAATCATTTGATATGGTACATTTGGGAAACGCTGTATAATTTGGGAGACTGGCATATAGGTAAACTATATTAGTGTGATTTTTAAGTGGCTTTAGGAGGTGTTTAACAACTTATGATTAGGAAAATCAAAAGTATCTTAAAATGATCAGGAAACAGAAATTACCAGCTTCCAAAGAAAGTATTTTCATCAGATACTTGTATGGAATTATTGACATCATTCAGGCCATGGATTATTTTAGGAATTCGCTGGTAAGAGGTTTCTACAATAGGACTTCTGACAAAGTCCATTAATTTCTTTCCACCCTGCTCCCTTTATTCTCACTGTAAGACAAAAGTTTGACTATAAGTCACTAATATTTTGCTGTTACTTTTGATACTTGGTTCTCTGCATGATTCATTTATCATAAGTTATAGAGAGAGACTTTGCCCCTAAATCTAACTAGTTAAATTTCACAAAATAGCTTTCAGGTTGCTCCAATAGGAGATGTATGTCACTAGTGTAGGATTTGTCATAGGCCCACAAATGCACTCAGCTAATTGTTCAGGAAATTAAATTTTAATTTTCATTAAAATCCTATCCATGGTGCAGGGTGCCTGGGTGGTTCACTCAGTCAGGTGTCACACTCTAGATTTTGCCTCAGGTCATGATATCGGGGTTCGTGAGCTTGAGCCCCACATCCAGCTGTGCACTAGGAGTGCAGAGCCTGTTTGTGATACTCTTCTATCTCCCTCTGTGTGCCCCTCCCCTGATCATTCTCTTTCTAAATAAATAAATAAACTTAAAAAAAATCCTGTGCATGGTGTACATTTAAGATTTCTTAGCTGATGCTCTCTATTCTTAGTACACTGTGGTAATATAATGCAAATGTAGATTTAGTGTGGTTTCTCTTTAGATTGTTATTTGAAGTAAGGTTCCTTTCATATTACAGAAAAACAAAGATGGGAAGTCCATCTTTCCATTGCTTTTTTTGTTACCCTAAGTCTACAGGCTTGTATTTCATATAATGGCAAGAATACATATTATCACTTCTTTCTTTATATTTTATGTTTACTCCTTAAATTGATTATCTTTTTTTTTTTTTTTTTTTTTTTTTGGTAAGGCCCTGACCTGGAATCTGGTATCCAGGAACTGCCTGTGCCAAAGACTGGGGGCAAAAGTGAAGATGACAGTGATGTGAAGGGGGCGGATGTCCCAACACTGGAGCCCGTGAAGATGCCTGAAGCAGATATGTTATCCATTGAGAATGCAAAGTATGCAGATATTTTCCTGAATATTATATCTTTACTTATGTAGATATGACTTTATTGATACTTTAATGACAGAGTTTGCACATAAAGGTAACTTTCATAAGTAGTTCAGACCCTAATTTCCTGACTGCCTGACTTCTACCCTATCAGATGTAGACTTAAATTGGGTCAGAGCCTTCTTAAATAATAAAAAATGAAACCATTTCCTTTTTTATAAAGTGTAAATACTGGGGCGCCTGGGTGGCTCAGTCAGTTAAGCATCTGACTCTTGATTTGGCTCAGGTCATGGACTCAGTTTGTGAGATTGAGCCCCACGTTGGGCTCTGTGCGGACAGCATGGAGCCTGCTTGGGACTCTCTCTCTTCCTCTCTCTCTGTCCCTCTCCCATTTGTGCTGTCTCTCTCACTCTCTCAAAATAAGTAAATAAACTTTAAAAAATAAATAAAATACACTGTAAATACTTTAACCGATGGCTACTTAAATTCAGAATCTTCTATAATTTCCTCTTTTAAAAACCACAAAATTCATTTGGAGTAAATACCAGTTTGTATGAAATATGCTGAGGCACTGAAGTAGGTTCTAATACCAGCTTTAACATAAGTTGTGTGATTCTGGGAGAATCCCTTCACTTCTGAATGCATCTTGGCTCATATATTTAGTGATTTCAAACCAGATATATTGCAGTCAGTTTTTATTGCTGATTTTTGTATTCTGTGGTTCTATTGGATAATATACATGGAATACAAAAATCTTCCATTTTGTATGATTTATTTGTCATCAGATAACATCTTTGGTCAAATTTTAACATCTGAGTTGGGATTTCATTGCTACTGAGAACAAGAAAACACACTGCTTGATGTTGGTTTTTCTCTATGGAGACCTGGATACCTGTTCTTAAATTTTGTCAGACTCTAAATTATTGTGGCTCTTACGAAACACGTGCCTTTTGAAACCTTTCCCCAATGAAGGCTCAAATGACTGAGTGATAAAATGACAAGAGATAGTCTAGTTTCTAGTTTCTGTGGCACATCAAGTAGGGAGAGTGCATGGGTGTTACATGTAAGCGAGGAATCCCTAAATTCTACTCCTGAAACCAGTACGACACTAGATGTTAACTAACTTGAATCTAAACATAAAGATAAAAAAATGAAACTACCTTTCAATAGGTTCATTTCATTTTATCTGTTCTGAACCTGAAGTGTTTTTTTCTTTTCTTGTACCTATAGAAAGTGTGGTGTGTTCCAAAAATGTTGGTAAAGCATATGCTTGGAATTCTGTCTTATAAAATAAAAACTATAGTGTCCTCTGTATATCATTAATTTAATGTAAATAAATTCTGCTGAGTAATGTTTCCAACTCTGTGTCTGTCTTACAGGTGAAGGACAACCGAAAGTGTAAGCAAGAAGAAGCTGAAACCATGCAAACTGCTCTCATGTAGGAAGGACACTTCACTGTTAAAAATCCCTCAATAAAATCTTACAACTTTCTCCAAAGACTCTTTCAAACCTTTGTTAAACTTACTCTAAGTATTAGATGCTATTGAAAATTGTGTCATTTTTTGAAATTTTATATTCTGATTGAGCTGGTAAGTGCAGATATATCTGTACATCGATACTCTCTCCAGAAGCCTTGCTACATAGGATTTAATGCCAGAGGTGTATGTCAACATCCATTATGAGCTTCAACGTACACAATTCTATCATCTTTGAATACTAACAGTTTGTTCCTGCTGTTTTAAACATTATCCCCCCTCTTTGCTTTCT
The DNA here is from genome assembly GCF_022837055.1 of Prionailurus viverrinus. Lineage (NCBI taxonomy): Eukaryota > Metazoa > Chordata > Mammalia > Carnivora > Felidae > Prionailurus > Prionailurus viverrinus. The sequence goes on along the minus strand of NC_062579.1, from coordinate 42,541,564 downwards.
TATTTCACAATATTGGACAGACCCACCCAGTACAGTGTTGGAAAGTATTGGTAAATAATGGACATCCTTGTCTTACTTCTGATAGGAATTAGAAAATTTTTAGCATTTGACTATATTTACTGTGACATAAAAGAAGTTCCATTCTTAGGTTAGTTTCCTAACAACATTTCTATTGAATATATGTTGACTTTCATCAAACACTTGTAGAACGTTTATTGAGATGATTGTAGCAGTTTCCTTCCATGAATCTGTTAACGTAATGAGTTTCATACATATTTTCCTATGTTTAATTTTTTTTAATGTTTATTTAGTTTTGAGAGAGAGAGAGAGAGAGAGAGAGAGAGCATCAGCCGAGAAGTTGCAGGGACACAGTGAGACACAGAATCTGAAGCAGGCTCCAGGCTCTGAGCTGTCAGCACAGAGTCTGACATGGGGTTCAAACCCACAAACCGTGAGATCGTGACCTGAGTTGAAGTCTGGCGCTTAACCGACTGAACCACTTAGGCGCCCTAATATTTTCCTATGTTTAAATCAACCATACGCTACTGGGAGGGAATGTTCATGATCTATGATCTTTCTGAATAACCTACATCATATTAATTAGGTTAGAATTTGTATTAATATCTTCATGAGTGACATTAGCATCTACTTTTATTTCGTATACACTCTTGGATTTTAGTATCAAGGATATACTGGCTTCATAAAATTTATTGGTATGTAAGACCTCTTTTTCTATCCTCTGGATCTGAAGACCCTGAAAGGCTGTGAGTAATGTTGGACTAGAGTTTCCCATGTTCAGCTGTCTCTGGATTGCATCTTTCTTGGAAATTGGACCCTACCTAAATGGCGGGGAACCTCCAGATCTGCATCATTTCAAATTTGGTGAGGTGCCCATCTTCCTTGCAAGATGTCTCTAACGATGCCATCACTCCGAAAGCTACCTCCTCCAGTTTCTACGCTGTTATTAATCTTCATTTAAAGTTAAAAGTCATGGCTCTGTTAACTAGATAATTTTGATCTGTGCTCTATAATTGTGAATAGCTGGCCATCCACTGATTGTGTGCACTTAGGACAATAGATCCATTTATTGAGTTTTTAAAGAATGAGTTACTATAAAAACTCCTCTATTGATAGCATGTATACTATATGTCAGTGTCTTCTTTCTCCTAGGTTCCATACATGTATAACTTCATTTAATCTTCACAAAAAGGTGTGTCAGAGTGTACCCACAACTTACTTTTGACTCTAATAAGCAGTAGATTTCGGGATTCAGTTCTAAGAAGCCCTTGGTCATCCTCAAAGTAAATACATCTGGAAATGTTGGCCAGGAAAACTGATGGTGTACATGATGACGATACTGGCAATCTGACGTTTTCATAAAAATTTATAGTAATTTTATAATGCTTGACATGAAGGGCTTTGTCCTTTTGAAGGAAAGGTTTCACAAAATGTGGCACACAGACTTCACATGGTTTTCCAGATGATTTCATTGATACAAAAAAAACATTTAAAATTTTAAAATAAGAGCATACTTATTTTACTGTGCTGTAATATAATAACTACAACACCAAAGCTATTTGGAACAGTTTATCCAAAGTCAAAGAATGATGTCACAGGCCCCATGGCAAAAAAAACACAGATCTCCTGCAAAACTTCTTTCTTCAAAAGTTATTTAATGGCAGGGATATTAGCCATTCTTACAGGTGTGAGGTGATATCTCATTATAGTTTTGTATTTTGTATTTGTATAGACTTGTATTTGACGAGTGATGTTGAGTGTCTTTTCGTGTGTCTGTTGGCAATTTGGAGGTCTTCTTTACAAAAGTGTCTATTCATGTCTTCTGCCCATGTTTTAAATTGGGTTATATGTTTTTTTGGGTGTTGAGTTTTATAAATTCTTTCTATATTTTGGATACTAACCCATTATCAGAAATGTCATTTGCAAATATCTTCTCCCATTCTGTAGGTTGCCTTTTAGTTTTGTTAATGGTTTCCCTCCCTGTGCAGAAGGTGTTTATTTTGACGAAGTCCCAGTGGTTTATTTTTGCTTTTGTTTCCCTTGCCTCAGGAGACATAATCTAGAAAGAAGTTGCTACAGCAGATGTCAAAGAGGTTACTGCCTGTGTTCTCCTCTAGGATTTTGATGGTTTTGGGTCTCACATTTAGGCCTTTGATCCATTTTGAATTAATTTTTTTTAATTTATTTAAATACAAGCTAGATAACATACAGTATAGTCTTGGCTTCAGGAGTAGAACCCAGTGATTCATCTCCCCCATGTGACAGCCAGTGCTCATCCTGAGAAGTGCCCTCCTTAATGCCCATCACCCATTTAACCCATCCTCCCACCCACCCACCCCTCCAGCAACCCTGTTTATTCTCTGTATTTAAGAGACCCTATGGTTTGCCTCCCTCTCTGTTTGTATTTCATTTTTGTGTATGGTGTAAGAAACTGGTCCAGTTTCATTCTTCTGCATGCTGTTGTCCAGCTTTCCTAACCATTTGTTAAGGAGCCTGTCTTTTTCCTTGTGGATATTCTTTCCTGCCTTATCAAAAAATGAATTGACCATATATTTGTGGGTTCCTTTGTGACCATATATTCGTGGGTATTTTATTCCGTTCCATTGATCTATGTGTCTATTTTGGTGGCAGTACCATACTGTTTTGATCACTACAGCTTTGTAATGCAATTTTATATCCCAAATAGTGATGCCTCCAGGTTTGCTTTGCTTTTTCATGGTTGCTTTGGCTATTCTGGGTCTTTTGTGGCTCCCTACCAGTTTTAGGTCTGTGACAAATGGTGGCAGTATGTTGATAGGGATTGCATTAAATGTGTCGATCGCTTTGCATAGTTTTGACAGTTTATCAATATTTGTTCTTCCAATCCACGAGCATGGAATGTCTTTCCATTTCTTTGTGTCATCTTCATGTCTTTCATCAGTGTTTTAGTCTTCAGAGTGCTACAAGGATTTCACCTCTCTGGTTAGATTTATTCCTAGGTATCTGATTGTTTTTAGTGCAATTGTAAATGGGATTGATTCCTTAATTTCCCATTCTGCTGCTTCCCTATTGCTGCATAGAAATGCAACAGATTTCTGTATGTTGATTTTTGCATCCTGTGGCTTTATTAAATTCATGTATCAGTTGTAGCAATCTTTTGGTGAAGTCGCTTGGGGGGGTGGGATTTAAACAAGAGTATCATGTCTACTGCTGCAGAAAAAGCAACAGGTGTTGGCAAGGATGTGGAGAAAGGGAAACCCTCTTACACTCTTGGTAGGAATGCAAACTGGTGCAGCTACTCTGCAGAACACTACAGAGGCCCCTCAAAAAGTGAAAAGTAGAACTACCCTATTGTCCAGCAATTGTACTACTAGGTATTTACCGAAAGAATACAAAAATACCAATTCAAAGGGATACATGCACCCCGATGTGTATAGCAGCATTATTTGCAATACCCAAGCAATGGCAACAGCCCAAGTGTCCATCAACTGATGATGAATGGATAAAGATGTAGTATAGGGGTACTGGGTGTCTCAGTAGGTTAAGTGTCCAACTTCAGCTCAGGTCAGGATCTCACAGCTCGTGGGTTCGATCCCATTCAAATTGGCAAGGAATAAGTCAAACATTCAGTATTTGCAGATGACATGATACTCTACATAGAAAACCCGAAAGATTCCACCAAAAATGTTCTAGAACAGATACATGAATTCAGTAAAATCACAGGATACAAAATCAGCATACAGAAATCTGTTGCATTTCTATACACCAATAATGAAGCTGCAGAAAGAGAACTCAAGGAATCAATCCCATTTACAATTGCAGCAAACCATAAAGTACCTAGGAATAAACCTAACCAAAGAGTGAAAACTATAAAACGCTGATGAAAGAAATTGAAGATGACACAAAGAAATGGAAAGACATTCCATGCTCATGGATTGGAAGAACAAATATTGTTAAAATGTTTATACTATCCAAAGCAATCTACACACTTAATGCAATCTCTATCAAAATACCACCAGCATTTTTCACAGAGCTAGAACAAACAATCCTAAAATGGGATGGAACCATGAAAGATCCCAAACAGTTAAAGCAATCTTAAAAAAGAAAAGCAGAGCTGGAGGCATCATAATTCAGGACTTCAAGTTATATTACAAAGTTGCAGTGATCAAGACAGTATGGTACTGGCCCAAACACAGACATGTAGACCAATGGAACAAACTAGAAAACCCGGAAATAGACCCACAACTATATGGTCAACTAATCTTCAACAAACCAGGAAAGAATATCCAATGGAGGAAAAGACAGTCTCTTCAACAAATGGCGTTGGGAAAACTAGATAGCTACATCCTGAAGAATGAAAATGGACCACTTTCTTGCACCATACACGTAAATAAATTCAAAATGGCTGAAAGATCTAAATATGAGATGGGAAAACATCAAAATCCTAGAAGAGAACAAAGGCAGCAACCTCTTGGACATCAGCCAAAGCAACTTCTTACTAGATACGTCTCCAGAGGCAAGGCAAACGAAAGGAAAAATGAACTTTTGCAACCTCCTCAAGACAAAAGGCTCCTGCACAGCAAAGGAAACAATCAACAAAACTAAAAGGCAACCTATGGAATGGGAGAAGATATTTACAAATGGTGTATCTGATTAAGGGTTAGTATCCAAAATCCATAATGAACTTATCGAACTTAACACCCAAAAAACAAATAATCCAGTTAAGAAATGGGCAGAAGACATCAATAGACTTTTTTTTTCAAAGAAATCATACAGACGGCCAACAAATCCATGAAGAGATTAGATGCTCATCATCACAAATCAGGGGAATGCAAATCAAAACCACAATGAGATACCAACTCACACCGGTCGGAATGGATAAAATGAACAACCCAGGAAACAACAGATGTTGGCAAGGATGTGGAGAAAAAGGAACCCTTGTGCACTGTTGGTAGGAATGCAAACCGGTGCAGCCACTGTGCAAAACAGTTTGGAATTTCCTCAAAAAGTTAAAAATAGAATTACCATAGGATCCAGTAATTCCACTACTGGGTATTTCCCAAAGAATATAAAAATACTATTTTGAAAAGGTATATGCATCCTATATTTATAGCAGCATTATCACAATAGCCAGACTATAGAAGCAACCCAAGTGTCCATTGATAGATGAATGGATAAAGACAGCGATATATTACTCAGCCATAAAAATGAGTGAAATCTTGCCATTTGCAACAAAATGAATGGATCTAAAATGTATGATAGTATGTTAAATAAGTCAGTCAAAGAAAAACAAATACCATATGATTTTGCTCATATGTGGAATTTAAGAAACAAAACAAAGGAACAAAGAAAAAAAGACAAAAAAATTGACTGTTAAATGGGGAGAACAAACTGGTGGTTTGCAGAGGGGAGGATGGTGTGAGGATGGGTGAAAAAGGTGAGAGAGATTAAGAGGACACTTATAATGAACACTGAGTATTGTATAGAATAGTTGAATCACTATATTGTACACCTGATACTAATATACCACTGCACACTATCTATACTGGAAATAAAAAATACCAATGGCATTTCTCACAGAAATAAAAAGTCCTAAATGCGTATGGAACTACAAAAGACCTCAAAGAGCCAAAGTAATCTTGTGAAAGAAGAACAACGCTGAAGGCATTATAGTATGTTACTAAACAGATTACAAAATAAATTACAAGGCTACGGTAATTAAAACAGTATGTGATTGGAATAAAAACACACATAGACCAATGGAACAGAAATAATCCGCATATATGTGAGCAACTAATCTTCAACAAGGGTGTCAGCACTCAGTTGGGAAAAAGATAGTCTCTTCAGCAAACAGTAGTGGGAAAACTGTATATACACATGAAAAGAGTAAAAGTGGGCCCCTACTCTACACCAAACATAAAAATTGAACTCAAAATGCATTTGAGACTTAAAGGCGATAGCTAGAACTTCAGAGCTCCTCAAAGAAAACACAGGGAGAAAACTTCTTGACGTTGATCTCGGCAATTTTTTCTTGAATTTGACAACACACAGGCAACTGAAGCAAAAAAGGCAAGTAGAACTACATCAAACTAAGGAGCTTCTGCACAGCAAAAGATACAGTCAACAGAATGGCATCCTACAGAATGGAACAAAAGACTTGCAGGCCTTCTATCTGACAATGGTGTTAAAAACCAAAATATGTAAGAATCACCTACAACTCAATAACAAATAAAAACACAATAACCCAATTGTAAAATGTGTAAAGTATCTGAATAGACATTTTTTCCAAAGAACATGTGCAAATGGCCTTCAGGTATAGGAAAGGGTGCCCAACATCACTAGCTATCAGGGAAATGCAGATCAAATCCACAGTGGCATATCCCTTCACAACTATTTTGATGGCTATTTCCAGAAGATAACAAAAAGATAACAAGTGTTGGTGAATATTTGGAGAAATTGGAACACTTTTACACTTAAGATGGGAATAAAGAATGGTGTGATCACTATGGAAAAAAAAGTGTGGAGTTTCCACAAAAATTAGAAACAGAACCCAGGGCACCTGGGTGGCTCAGTCAGTTAAGCATCCAACTCTTGACTGCAGCTCAGGTCATGATATCGAGGTTTGTGGGTTTGAGCCCTGTGTCGGGCTCTGTGCTGACAGTGCAGAGCCTGCTTGGGATTCTTTCTCTCTCCCTCTCTCTCTGCCACTCCCCCACTCTCGTGTGCATGTGTGCTTTCGCCCTTGCTCTCTCTATATATATATAAAAATTAATAAATAAATTTAAAAAAAGACAGGATGGGGGAGATATATATTACAAACTTTATAACTTTTATAAAATATAAATCTCAAATATTATGTAAACTAAGAACAGATGCCTCACAGTATGCATTTTTCAGTTGCATAAAGAAAATGATATGCATTAAACACAATAGAATTTGTTGTCTCTGTGAGAGGCATAGCGTGGGAGTGGAAAATGCCAACAAAAAGGATCAAACGAATGAATGACAAGTGAGGGGTCTGGCCTGAAAGAATCATGAGAATAGTGATATGAGCTGGAAAGAAGATTTTGTCAACCTCTGACCCTAAATATCCCCACTGTCCCTTTGCTTAAACTATTCTGACCTTCTCTTAGGCCCGTGAGAGTCACACTTGTGACTGCCTTAGGGGCTTTATAGTGCTGCTCCTGGGGTCCCTGCCGTGGTAACCCATTTTCCTCTCGTGCTCAACTGTCTACCTCAGGCTTACTTTTGAGGTCTCAACTTTCACATCAGTTTTTCACGAAGGCCTTTTCTGGCCACAAACCGCTTTATCCCCAATTTAAATTACTCATCCTCTTTTCCTTTCTCTGAGCACCCTGAAAACTTTCTCCATTTCAGTATTTGTCCTAAGGGGATATAGTGGTTAGAGAGAACCTTGCTGAAACATCTGTCTCCCCGTTCCAGCCCCAGCCCCATGGTGAAAGTTGCCATTGTCTGTTTGGTTCTCCACTGTATATTCTGAGGGCCTATTCCAATGCCTGTTACATAATAGACTCTCCAGGATGTTTGTGGGAGGAATAATTGAAACTGAATGGAAAGGAAGGAAGAATAAGAATCAGTAGAGGGATTGGTATGTGAATGTATATATTCATGCTCTCCCGCAGATGTGGTTCCCTGGGGCCCTGACAGTGGGGACACAGACAGGGATATGTGAGGGAGAGCAAAGGGATGAAAGATACCCAGATATGGAATATGTGGAACGGGGTGGAAGGGAGAAAGAGAAACTCAGCAGAAGAACCAGCTGGAGGACTGAAATGATCTAGGAAGGAGAGAGAGAAGTGGCGGCAAAGAGCGAGGGAGGACTCAGCGGAGACGAGGGAGAGGTGGGGGGAGAGGGACAGGAAGTAGGACTGCAAGGTGACAAGCAGAAAGCCAGGGGCAGGAGGAAAGTTAAGGAGCGCCTCTCCCCAGAGGCACACCTTACTGGGTGGTGATCAAAATAATGAATTCCACAAGTTCCCCCTTTTCTTTCTTTCACTGTCATCTCTTAACATTGGCCATGAAAATTTAGAGCTGTCTGTAAAAATCAAGACAACAAAGGTCCCACCTCACTCATTGCTTTTGGTGAAAAGCTGGTGGCTGAGCTCTCACCAGTGATAAGGCTACAGGCAGGAAACACGAAGAGCACACTCCTCATTCTGAAGCAGCTGCATTCAGGTGGCTATGTCGGAAGCACACACCGTGAAGGTAATAGACTGATCTCTGCATTGTATTTGTAGAAAGGAAAAAAAAAAAGGAAATATTTTATCAAGTCTTTCATGTAATATGCCATGGAGAATTCCCCATTGTGGGGCACTGGAAAAGAACTGAGTCCTCTCAGGGACAAAACAAGGAATTCCAGATGGAAGTTGTCCTGCTGCTGGTATTGGGAATTCCCTATATCAAACCTCTAAAATGGAGTAGGGTGAGGGGCATGTGAGCATGTGGAGGTGTTGGCAGGAATCTGACGGTATGGGACTAGTGTTTGTCCACAGGGCAAAACAACATCTTCCCCTTACCCTACACTGCCACTCTGCCCTCTCCCCTGGGCTTTCTCTAAATGAGGCACAGACACGAGGGCGTCGAACATTGTTCACTGGGCTAGTTCCCAGCACCCCTCAATTTAGAGCCTTCTGGTGGAGTTGGGTTGAAGCACAGGCTTGGACTCAAGAATGAAGCAGAATCTCTTTGACTACTTCTGCATCTTACCACCACTGACCCCTAATGTGCAAGGATGATGACTCAGCCCCAAATCTCCAGTGAGAAGAAAGGAAGAGAGAGTGATGTGGCAGCATCCCAGCCTTCACAGGTCAGCACTGTTTCAGTTTACCGTTTAGTATTGCAAGAGAGAGAGAGCATGCACACGTCCTACATGCATTATTTTTTAAAAACATCTTACTTTTACATATATCAAAAACTCAACCCTGTGTTGTTATTATTTTTGTATAAACTTATATTTTTTAAATATTTAAACAATATGAAAAATTTTACACCTTTGCCCATGTAGCTATTCTTTCTGTTTCCCTTTCTTCTTTTATATAAACTCATATTTCCATTTTGTATCACTTCCCTATGCCTGAAGGACATGCATTAAATTTTCTCTCAATGCAGTCTGCTGATGTTGAATTATGTTTCCTTTTGTATTCTACAAAAGTGTCATGTTGCATTGATTTTGAAAGATATTTTCATTAAGTATATAGAATTCTAGGCTGAAAGATATTTTATCTGAGCACATTAAAGATGCTGCTACAGGGGCACCTGGGTGGCGCAGTCGGTTAAGCGTCCGACTTCAGCCAGGTCACGATCTTGCGGTCCGTGAGTTTGAGCCCCGCGTCAGGCTCTGGGCTGATGGCTCAGAGCCTGGAGCCTGCTTCCGATTCTGTGTCTCCCTCTCTCTCTGCCCCTCCCCCGTTCATGCTCTCTCTCTGTCCCAAAAATAAATAAACGTTGAAAAAAAATTAAAAAAAAAATAAAGATGCTGCTACACTGTCATCACTTGCATTGTTTCCAAGTGATGAGGGCACATAAGGCAGGCTGAGGGCAAAATACAGGCTGGCACCACCAACCACCCCCCCCCCCACCCCCAGGTAGAATATGTGTGATATCCCTCGGACACTCCTGGCCTTGGCTACCCAAGAACAAAGGAGAGGGGTTTAAGTGCTTGCCATGGTAATGTGGGAAAGTAAGGCAAATGAAAAATTACATTCCCTTACTGCCTACGGCCCATTGACGCATCCTTGAAACAGGACTGAGTGACCTCCCTCTAGGAGCTCCACTGCCTCAAGGATGACACTTTGCTGGGGGCAAAAGAGAACCTTAGCTTAACATTATCCCAACTTCAAGGATCCTGTAAGTCAACTTCCTTCCATCTCAACTGTCCCAAGGTGTATGCTGGCAATCATACTCTCAGCTTATGGCCCCTGATATACATCTGAAGGGTCTCATTACTGAGGTTTTATGAAACGGTAATAAATGGCATTTTCCTAACAACAGCTAGACCCTCAAGGTCCTGGAAACCTTGCTTCCCAAAATTCCTTAGAGAGTTACTCTATCTCTGACCCCTTCCCCACCTGAGGGTATGTAATGAGTTACCCATCAGGACCCCAGTGCAGCTCTTCCTGCCCATGGGTCCTATCCCCATGCTTTACTAAAATCACCTTTTTGCACCAAAGATGACTTCAAGAATTCTTTCTTGGCCATCGGCTCCAGATCCCATGACCCCCCCCCCCCTTCATCCCAAAACTTCATCATATGGCACCTAACATGGGGCTATGAGTCTTTTCATCTGGACTCTGAGCTTTGGTGCAAATTTAATGAATATACTTTTCTCTTTCCTTCCTTTACTCTAATTTCAAGGGCTTTTCGAGGAGTATGCTCTTATCGGAACACTTTCATGTCGAGCTCTCAGGCGGCAATCCTCTAGCCCGTGGCTACTCTGTGGGGAGAAGAAAGCCTGCCTTTTGGCTGGAAGTTAGTACCCTGGCTGGAATGGTGATAAGATCCAGAAACTTTATGCCCTGTCTTTATCCCTGTCCTTATACAAACGTGTCTGTCTAGGGCACGGGATGGCCACCTGAGTCACCAGGATGGCTGCCAATCTTAAGACGCCCGTGTGAGGTTTCCTCCTCATTAGTCTAACATGATCCCCTCCACATCTCTGGTCTAGTCACTTCTGGCCTTTAGAACTCCACTGGGAGCTGGCTGAAACCAGTACCCGATTGAATTAAAACCCAACTGGCGACCATTTCCTAAGGAAGTTGGCTATGAAGACTATATGTGTTGGAATGTCGCTTAGCTCATGATGGATTTCTATCTGTGCTGCTTTCTGTCAATGTCCTCTACTAACTACTACTTAAATTACAAAATTGGGTAATTCCCCCTTGTAAAACTTTTCTAGTGTTTTCCATGGGTTAAAAATGGCAGTTCTTCAAGAAACTAAAGCATGGCCTCTGCGGCATGCTCTTCAATGACTGGGTAATCAGGACATGACCATCAGGGCACGTTCTTCAAGGAACAGCCTTTTAGGGCACAGCTTTCAGGGTAAGGTGATTTGGTTCATACACCAGGCACCCATCCGTAGTCTAGAATGAAGAGGGAGAGTGGGGGGGATGCTAGCATCCCTCCTTCAGGAGCCCTTAGCTGGTCGGTGGTCATAGTGATTTTGTTCAAGGGATGCTTCAGGTTACTCTGACACCAGGAACCTCTGACATATCCTGCTCATGGGATGCCACCTGGGAGTCAGGGGGGATTCTAGGGGTAATAGGCCTTCTGTCTCTCTACTTTTCTCTCTAGGAGGAGCATGGAGAACTCCTCTTCAGTCCCCAAGGATTCTCCCTTGGGATGCCTTTTTAACCCACTGGAAACAATTTGGCTTGCAAAATGTAGAAAGGACTGATCCTGTAACACTGCATGGCCTTAGTAAACAGGGAAAATGGATGGAGGTACCTTACCTTAGGTCCAGGCCTTCACGGCTACCCGGACCCAGGGGCCTCTTGCAGACGTGTTTGGTTAGTAACCAGGCCAGTAAACTACCTCCTGATATATCGGATGATAATTGTCTAAACAGGCCTCCTTCTAACAGAACCCAGGTTACTGGAGGAAACACAGGTCATCCCTGACAAAGGGGATGCTGACTCTTTCTCTCTGTTCCTCCTCCTAATAGATGTGAGGGCTTCTCCTTCATTCATTTCCCTGGTTAACATCTACAGTTGGAACCAACTGTGGTTAGTCTACCTTGGGAAGGAGACGTTAAAGAATATTCCCAAGCAGCTGCCAAAAATCCATTTGTTTTGGGGAAGTTCCCTGTCTTCTCTGGCCTGACATGCACTGCCTAATTCCACTTTGGTGGAACAAAAAACTGGTGCCTGTGCCTCTGACAGAGATGACTTAGACTTCCGGGGCGTGGTTCCATCCAGGCTGCTAGTAGGTCTGAGGAGGTCTGGAAGGAGAGAGTTCACTTCTGAGCAGAGTAAATATAGAAGGAAATATAGGGAAATATAGAAGATGGCAGAACAGCATGGAAGTTTTTTGTGTGTCTCACATCCATGAAATACAGCCAGACCAACACTAAACCATCCTGCACACCTAGAAAACTGATTGGAGGATTAACACAACAATCTGCACAACCTGAACCAGGGAATTCAGCAGGTATGTGGCGCGGAGAGGTGAACTTGGGGAGTGAGAAGCCACAGCTTGCAGGGAGGTGCTTTTGTGGGTGGAGAGAGAGAGGACAGAGATGGCGTGGTGGGGGGGGGATGTGGGAAAAGCACCCCTCCTCAAAAGCAGCTGGAGAGAAAGTGGAAAATTGGAAACAGCCACAGGGACTAAACTAAAAAGGGAGAAAGGAGAAAGGAGAGGGTTTAAATTCCATTAAGACTGCAAACAAGGGGAGCGCAAAGGCTGCAACTCTGCAGCTTGATACCTGGCGATGCTCTGGTGGGAAGGGCGAATCCCCAGAAACAGAGTGGGGTCCAGGAGGTCCTCGGGCCACACGGGAAAAAGTGGTTCCACTGCTGGAAGGACATTTGGTAGAGACTGTTGAAGCCACCTGGTCCCAGCAGACCCCAGAAAATGGCCACATTCACTGGTGCTGGAACAAGGTCGTTAAGGGTGAAGGCTGGTGCCAGATGTGTGTTGTGATTTTCCATAATCCCTGAAAAGCTGTTGCTACACTATCTCGCGAACTGTTTCTGGGGCGGGCTGGCACCTGGCCGCAGTCTTGGGACACTGGCAGCATCAGGGTCTAGCAGGCATTCCTGGGTACAGCCGACATTTGGCCATTGCTTGGTGGGACCTGCCTTGCAGAGGGGCGGAATGGCTCAAAGCCACAGGCCTTCAGAAGTAAGGGGCCGGGGAAAACAGCCAAACTGAGACATAACTCGGGAGAGAGGTACTGCCTGGGGCTTGGTCACGGACAGTGAAAAAGTGGGGAGTGGATGAAAGCTGAAGACAGAGGATGGGTGCACGGTTGTTGACCGGGGAGAACAGAGTTCCGATACTAGAGTCTGGGTAGCTGGGTGACACTATTTCCACCACTCCTGCGTGTGCGCAGGCGCACCTACGAGTGCCACAGCACTCCACCCCAGTAGGCTAGCAGTGCCATCTAGTGGAGAACGAAGCCATTACACTGAGCCGCGCCCAACTGGGCCAACCTCGCTCTTCAAGAACGTAAGTCTCACCACCTGCTTAGTTTATGGACTATAAAGCGCTTCATAGTCTGACTTCTAGGGGAAAACGAAGTAATTTCAGTCCTATTTCAATCTGTTAGCAGGTCCATCTATTCAATTTTCTTTCTTTCTTTTTTCTCTTTTTCACTTGTTTTCTTTTTCTTGAATACAGAATGAGAAAAAATCATTTTTGTTTTCAATTTTTTATTAAAAATATTTTTCTTTAAATTTTTTACCATATTTTTATGTTTGTGTAAATTTTTTCAAACTCTATTTTACTTCCATCATTTTATTTTAGTCTACGTCAGTGTATTCACTCTCAAATTTTCAAACGATTTCCTCTTTTTTTCTCTTTTTTCTCCTTTTCGTTTCTTTCCTTTTGCTTGAATACAGAGAGAAAAACTTCATTTTTACTTTCAGTTTATATTAAAATATTTTTCTTTAATTTTTTTACCATATTTTTTATTTTGGGGTAATTTTTTTCAAATTCTATTTTACTTCCATCATTTTATTTTAGTCTACGTCAGTGTATTCACTTTTTCAAATTTTCAAACAATTTCCTTCTGTTTCTTTCTCTTTTCTCTTTTTCCTTTCTTTTTCTTGAATACAGAAAGGGAAAATTCATTTTTATTTTTAATTTTTATTAAAAACATTTTTCCTTAACTGTTTTCTACTATATTCTTTACTTTTGTGTAATTTTTTTCAAATTTTATTTTACTCCCATCGTTTCATTTTAGTCTACTTCAGTGTATTCATTTTTTAAATTCTCAAACGATTTCTTCCTGCCCCCTTTTTTTTCTCTAATCTGTCAAACCACTTTCAACACCTAGACCAAAACACACCTAGGATCTAGCATCATTTATTCAATTTTGTTTGTGTGTGCGTGTTTTTAATTTTTTAATTTTAATACTTTTTTAATTTTAATCTTTCTACCTCATTAATTCCTTTTCTCCCTTCAAAATGACAAAACGAAGGAGTTCACCCCAAAAGAAAGAGCATGAAGAAACGACAGCCAGGGATTTAACCAACACAGATACAAGCAAGATGTCTGAAACAGAATTTAGAATCACGATAATAAGAATACTAGCTGGAGTCGAAAACAGATTAGAATACCTTTCTGCAGAGATAAAACAAGTAAAAAAATAGTCAGAATGAAATTAAAAAAATGCTATAACTGAACTGCAATCATGGATGCATGCCAGGGCGACAAGGATGGATGAGGCAGAACAGAGAGTCAGCGATATAGAGGACAAACTTATAGAGAATAACGAAGCAGAAAAACAGAGGGAGATTCAGGCAAAAGAGAAGAATTTAAGAATTAGAGAAATCAGTGGCTCATTAAAAAGGAACAACATCAGAATCACAGGGGTCCCAGAAGAGGAAGAGAGAGAAATAGGGGTAGAAGGGTGATGCGAGCAAATCATAGTGGAAAACTTTCCTAACCTGGGGAAAGACACAGACATCAAAATCCAGGAAGCACAGAGGACGACCCCCATTAGTTTCAACAAAAACTGACCATCAACAAGGCATGTCATAGTCAAATTCACAAAATACTCAGGCAAGGAGAGAATTATGAAAGCAGCAAGGGGAAAAAGTCCCTAACCTACAAGGGAAGACAGATCAGGTTTGCAGCAGACCATCCACAGAAACTTGGCAGGCCAGGAAGGAGAGGCAGGATATATTCCACGTACTGAATCAGAAAAATATGCAGCCAAGAATTCCTTATCCATCAAGGCTGTCATTCAAAATAGAAGGAGAGATAAAAAGTTTCCCAGACAAACAAAAATTAAAGGAGTTTGTGACTACTAAACCAGCCCTGCAAGGAGTTTTAAGGGGGACTCTCTGAAGGGAGAAAAGATGAAATATATATATATATATATATAAATATACTTATATATATAATGTATAATATATATATAAATTTAATATATATATATATATATATACATATATATATATATATATATTCTAAACGTCAATGGACTCAATGCTCCAGTCAAAAGACATAGGGTAACAGAATGGATAAGAAAACAAGATCCATCTATATGCTGTTTACAAGAGACCCACCTTAGACCTAAAGACACCTTCAGATTGAAAATAAGGGGATGGGGAACCATCTATCATGCTAATGGTCAACAAAAGAAAACCAGAGTAGTCATACTTATATCAGACAATCTAGACTTTAAAAGAAAGACTGTATCTCTCTTCAGCAAGTGGTGCTGGGAAAACTGGACAGTGACATGCAGAAGAATGAACCTGGACCACTTTCTTACACCATACACAAAAATAAACTCAAAGTGGATGAAAGACCTCAATATAAGACAGGAAGCCATCAAAATTCTCGAGGAGAAAGCAGGCAAAAACCTCTTTGATCTTGCCCACGGCAATTTCTTACTCAACATGTCCCTGGAGGCAAGGGAAACAAAAGCAAAAATGAACTACTGGGACCTCATCAAAATAAAAAGCTTCTGCATGCACAGAGAAGGAAACAATCAGCAAAACTAAAGGCAACCGACAGAATGGGAGAAGATATTTGCAAATGACATATCAGGTAAAGGGTTAGTATCCAAAATCTACAAAGAACTTATCAAACTCAACACCCAGAAAACAAAGAATCCAGTGAAGAAATGGGCAAAAGACACAAATAGACACTTCTCCAAAGAAGACATCCAGATGGCCAACCGACACATGAAACAATGCTCAACATCACTCATCATCAGGGAAATACAAATCAAAACCACAATGAGACACCACCTTACACCTGTCAGAATGGCTAACATTAACAACTCAGGCAAGAACAGATGTTGGCAAGGATGGGGAGAAAGAGGATCTCTTTTGCATTGTTGGTGGGAATGCAAGCTGGTGCAGCCACTCTGGAAAACAGTATGGAGCTTCCTCAAAAAACTAAAAATAGAACTACCCTACGACCCAGCAATTGCACTACTAGGCATTTATCCACGGGATACAGGTGTGCTGTTTCGAAGGGACACATGCACCCCCATGTTTATAGCAGCACTATCAATAATAGCCAAAGTATGGAAAGAGCCCAAATGTCCATCGATGGATGAATGGATAAAGAAAATGTGGTATTATATATATAATTGAGTATTACTCAGCAATCAAAAAGAATGAAATCTTGCCATTTGCAACTATGTGGATGGAACTGAAGGGTATTATGCTAAGTGAAATTAGTCAGTCAGAGAAAGACAAAATCATATGACTTCACTCATATGAGGACTTTAAGAGACAAAACAGATGAACGTCAGGGAGGGGAAACAAAAATAATATAAAAACAGGGACGGGGACAAAACAGAAGAGACTCATAAATATGGAGAACAAACTGAGGGTTATGGGAGGGGTTGTGGGAGGGGGGCATGGGCTAAATGGGTAAGGAGCACTAAAGAATCTACTCCTGAAATCATTGTTGCACTCTATGCTAACTAATTTGGATGTAAATTTAAAAAAAAATAAAATTAAAAAAAGATGACTTAAAGTAATGGTTAAATTTGCCTATCTCAAAGTTTTCATGGGTAATTGTTAAGATAGCTTTCAAAGTCTTTGGTAACCTGAAACTTTAAAGTTTTCTTTAACGTTTGCATGACAAATGAGATTAAATTCATTGGACATCTAGGTTTTTTCCAAAAATGATGGAGTGCTAAAGCAATGATTACTAAACATAAGAGTTATCTGCTTTTGAAACAGAGGTTTTTGTTTTTGTTTTTTTCTCTTTTGTCTGTCGGGAAAACTAAAGCTTTAGGTTCTTCTTTATCAGGTCTTTGATTACTTAAAGTTAAAACTTCTCAATGTCAAAGGAGCTAGGTTTTGCTAACAACTATATAATGCTACATATTTGCTTTAGGATCTCTTATTGCCACCTTGGTTGAGCAAATAATTTAAAGTTTTAAGATTTGTAATGATCTGTAATCCTATATAGGATGTGCTTCATAACTTTCTAAGTTTTTAACAAACTTTCCCAAGACTTAAATTGTAAATGAAGTATTTTTGACCAATTAGGACTTTTTATTTGGTATGCTAAGTTACTTGGAAAAACACTGTCAAATAATGGTAAACCTTAGGTTGTATTGCATGGGTAAATATTATAACTGCTCAAATATATACACAATTCCTAAAGTTTTAATGTTTTGGTATAAGGTCCTCACTTGATATTCTGATTATTCAAGTGTTATGTGTCACATAAATAACTGAGTTCCCTGGCTAATTGCATCATGATGAACTCTCATCAGATCTTTAACAATGTCCATTTCTGAGATTTTGTCATTTATAATTGTCCTTATTCTCTCACAAAACATATTTCATCTTCAAGGAGATTCATAAAAAGGACTTTTAGGGCAAATACAGATATTTGTCCTAAAGACGAATCGTAAGATTAGTACTTTAATATTAATACTAAGATGGGTAAAGATTTCCAGAACTAAAAAGCTATATTCGAACTGAACAAGAATTAGGAACATGGGACTAAATAAACTGAGGAAGATTAGAGTTTTTGTGACTCTTGTTCGAAATACTGCTGGTTCTCTAATGTTTGCTCTTCCAGATTAAGGAAACTTTCTCTTAAGATATCTATAATATACAGAGATGTCATAAAGCATTCATTTGTAAACTGAAGCGTTTAACTTTTCTCTCTACCTAAGCCGTTTGAAATTCAAACACCCTCAGTGAGTATTCTTTCTTTCATGGCAATTAAAATCGTTTGCATTAGTTCAATAAGAATCTTCTCCTTGTAACAGGACACTATTGGAAATGTGATAGGGTCCCCTCCCTCAGGGAAGGAAAAAAAACAGACAAACGGCAAGGCAACCTGGTTAAATGTAGGTGACAACATCCCTCATGACCTTGTAACGCGAGACCACTTAATTAGACTGCAATGTTTATGTGTTACCACATATGGGAGACCAAGAAGTAGGAAGTGTATTAAAAAAACTATGCCATGTGGCATTCAGGGCTCAGTTCTTCGGGTATGAACCCAACTGAGCAGTGCCGGCAGGAATAAAGTTGCTTCCTGGAAAGAAAAGCCTTGGTGTCATGACTCTCTGTGTGAGAATCCTGCTACATTGCTCGGGGGCTCACGGCTGGGATTCGGAGATGGTGTATTTCCACCTCCTTTGCCACCAGGGATATGAACCTCGGAGTACCGGAGCACCTGGAGAGGCGACCTTGCCTAGCTCCAGCGGACTGCTTAATCTACAGGAGACTAGCCCTCCCAGCGTGTTGGGGTGAGGACCCCGTGTGCACCAGTGGAACCAGCCCCAGGAACCAGCTCAGAGAGCACCGCCCATCCTACGGGTAAGAACCTGGGTTTGTTTTGGCAGACCTGCCTCTAAGAGGCAGAAGGGGATCTGGATCTCCTCCCAGAGTTGCCCTAGTAGTTCCACAAGGGAGGAGGAGCAAAGCCGCAACTCCAGAGTGCTGAATGTAGGGAAATGGGTTGGAGTCCCTGTATGTCTGTGTGTGGGGACTTGTCTCTCATTCATTTCCTGGGTCAATGGCTATGACAATTAGAGCCAACTGTCTCTAGTTACTCTACCTCAGAATGTGAACATTAAGGAATATTCCCAAGCAGCTGCCAAAACTCCCTTTGGGAGGAATTCCGTCTTCTCTGAACTGACATTGACTGACCAATTCCACTGGTGGAAAACAAAACAAAAGAAACCTGGAGTCTGCTCCTCTGTCTGAGCTGACAAGATTTAAAACTGGAAATTCTCTTTCTCTGCCTTCTGCTGGCACCTTGTCTCTTCTGCCTTCCCTTCCCCTGCCCCAGCCCGCGCCCCCTCCCCCGCCCCTCCTATTTCTGCACCACCTGGCTCCTCAATGCCTCAGGCACCATCAGGTCCTCCTCCCACCCTAGATGTCAAGCAGTGAAGACCACTGATTTCAGATTTCCCCACCAACATTCCAGGTAAAACTTAACCATGGGGAACAAATTGTCTTAAGTGGACCCGAGTAAAACCTATTCAGTGTTTAAACTAATTTAAATTTGTTGGTTTGAGATAGACAATGTTTATCAAATTAAATGAAAACAAAAACTTATTCTACCTAGATTTGCTAAAGGTCAAATAAGCTCGTATTATCTCTGTTCCAATTTGTTAGCAAAGGGATGACTTAAAGTAATGGTTAACTTTGTCTCATAGTTTTCATGGGTAATTGTTAAGATAGCTTTCAAAGTCTTTGGTAACCTATAATGTCAAAGTTTTTGCTTGCATGATAATTTGGGATTAAATTCATTGGATATCTAATGAGATAAGAGGCTAAAGCACTAATTACTAGATGTAGGTTTGTGCTTTTGACTTGTTGCAGAAAAACTAAAGATATTTGGATCTGTTGAAATATATGCTTTGTGCTTAATTGATTCATAAATTTGCCATCTAAGAAATTCTGATGTAATAATTCACAATTGGTTACTACTTAGTTTTCACTGGAGACTAAGGTTTCTAAGAGTTAAAATTCTGCTAAATGTAGCTAAGACTAATGAAAATAAGGAAAGCAACTCTGCATGAGAAAAAGTAGATATATAAAAAAATACATAGGGAATGCAAACAGATTTTTTGTTAAAGGTAAAAAAAAGTTAATTTTGTCCTAAATGAGACTGGTTGTTTGAAAAAAACGGAGGTGGGAGGGTGGGGAGAGGGGCTTAGGTCAAATCTAAAAGCAAAGGAAAGTTGTAAAAGTTTTGTGAAGGAAAATCTTTAGAAAGAAATTTTGTATATGGTCAGGAGGTCTAAGGTTAAACCTTTAAATTACGCTAAATTAGCCACTATCTTAAAGACACAAAATAAAACCTTGGTGGCCTTCCTGGAAAGGTTAAGCGAGGCTCACATTAAATATATGGCTATATCCCCTAACACCCCTGAGGCTGAGACGATTTTAAAAGATAAATTTGTCACTTGATTGGCCCCAGATATTTGGAGAAAACTGCAAAAAATGGCTGTTGGCCCGGAAGGGACCCTGGAGGAGCTCTTACAAGCCGCCGATTGGGTATATTACAATCAAATGAAGAGAATAATAATAAAAAAAAAAACAGAAAAGGAGGCTTAAAAAAATCTGAGGCCTTAGTTGTGGCCATGTGTACTATGTGAGACTGAACTTCCTAAGGTCCTGGCACCAAGTGCCATTAAAAAAAATTTTTTTAATATTTTATTTATTTTTAAGACAGAGAGAGGCAGAGCATGAGTGGGGATGGGGCAGAGAGAGAGGGAGCCACAGAATCTGAAGCAGGCTCCAGGCCCCGAGCTGTCAGCACAGAGCCCGATGCGGGGCTCAAACTCATGAACCATGAGATCATGACCTGAGCCAAAGTCAGACGCTCAACCGACTGAGCCACCCAGGCACCCCTGATTTGCTTCTTGACACCAGAGCTACCTTTTCTGTCCTCCTTTCCATTCCAGGACAACTATCCAAACACAGCATGACTATTAGAGCCATCTCCAGAAAATTTATAGCTAAATTTTTCTCTCAGTCCCTGGGATACATATGGGAAAAACTAATTTTTTTCTCATTCTTTCCTGATAATGCCAGAGAGCCTTACTCCCTTGCTAGGAAAGGACACTATAACTGAATTAGAGACTATAGTACTACTAACTCCAGAACAAATAAGCAATTGTGTAGGTTTTTGGGAATTAGTGGATATTGTAGGCTGTGGATACCAGGGTTCAGGAAAATAATTTGCCTGCTATATCAATTATTAAAGGAGACTCAATTCCACCTACTCTCCCAAGAAAATAAACTAGGGCCTGACTTCTAGACACTGTCTCCAGCCCTTGGAATGGTTACAAACAGAGCAGGGCAATTACTATTACCAAGCTCACAGAGGTATAAGATCATTAAAACATAGCATAAGGCCTTTCTTTAAAAAATTCTTTTAACCTTTATTGATTTTTGAGACAGAGAGGGAGAGCATGAACGGGGGAGGTTCAGAGAGGGATGGAGACACAGAATCTGAAACAGGCTCCAGGCTCTGAGCTGTCAGCACAGAGCCCGATGTGGGGCTCGAACTCACGGACTGTGAGATCATGACCTGAGCCGAAGTCGGACGCTCAACTGACTGAGCCACCCAGGAGCCCCAGCATAAGGCCTTTCATTTAGGGAGGGACAAAACTTATGAAATGGCCCAACGGATGTTTACTAAAAAATAAAATTTTGTCAAGGACAGTTCAGCAAGTGGTATCAGCCTATGATGTATGTCTTAGAAACAATCCTCTAAACCACAAATTTGTTCTCCCAGGCAATCAAGGAACTGGAGGCTATCTAGGAAAGACTGACAATTAGGTTTCACTCATATGCCAAGGTCAAAGGAATTCCAACATCTGTTGGTATGTGTTGATACTTTCACTAATTGAGTAAAGGCCTTCCCCTACAAAACAGAAAAGACACAAAAAGCAATAAATGTTCTTCTTTATAAAATAATACCAGGGTTTGGCGTACCTACAAATTTGGAAATTAATAGTGGTAAATGGCTGGGGCGCCTGGGTGACTTAGTCGGTTAAGGGTCTGACTTTGGCTGAGGTCATGATCTCACAGCTCGTGAGTTTGAGCCCCATGTTGGGCTTTGTGCTGACAGCTCAGAGCCTGGAACCCACTTTGGATTCTTTGTCTCCCTCTCTCTCTCTGCCCCTCCCCCATTAATTCTCCCCCCCCTCTCTCTCTCTCTCTCTCTCTCTCTCCTTCAAAATAAACATAAAAAAATCTTTTTTATTTATTTTTATTTTTTAATTTTTTAATTTATTCTTGAGAGACAGACAGAGACAGAGCATGAGCAAGGAAGGGGCACAGTGAGAGAGGGACACAGAATCTGAAGCAGACTCCAGGCTCTGAGCTGTCAGCACAGAGCCCAACGTGGGGCTCGAACTCACGAGCTGTGAGATCATGACCTGAGTCAAAGTCGGACACTCAACCGACTGAGCCACCCAGGCACCCCAAATCTTTTTTTAAATAATGGTACATGGCTGCCTTGACTCTTTCTCTAGTAGAACTCCTGACTCTTGGAAAAGTTTTACACCTCAGAATAAAGCAAACTGTCTGCTTATACTCAGCAAAACTCTAAATAACACCTCACAAGCATTACATGCTTAAAAAAATTTTTTTTTAATTAAGTTAGGGCCAACCTCTTAAAAAATAGAGCCACCATTAATTACTTACTGCTCCTGCTCCTCTGTCACCTGGGTTACGAGAGATTCCCTGATATATGTTGTAAACAACGTCAGAGTCTCTCCTAGATTGTTTGACAGGTTTGGAAATTGGGGACATTATCTTAAGATGCCATCTTGTTGGTCAGTATAATCCTTACTTTGTGCTTTTTCTGTTTGTGTCCGCTAATCTTTATGCCACCTCATGCCTGCCAGCCTTCCTGTAAAACTATACTGTGGGCCACTTAACAGACCCTTGGGTAGACTCTAACTGCCGTACCCCTACACCGTCCCTTATCAGCTTGAAGAAGCCAGTACAGTCATCGTCCCTATTCCCTAATGGCAGTTAGGGGCCCTATTCCAGAGGAAGAAATAAATAGGGAAAGGGTTAACATTAAGCAGGGAGAGATAAGGGACCTTCAGGGAGGCAGACTGCAGCTGCAAGTGGGTGGCTAAAGAAGCAGATGGGGTTCTCCCCTTATAAAATCCTTTACGGGCACCCTCCCCATTATCAAGGGCATAAGGGGGCATCTAAATGAGATAAGCAATCTAACCCTAAGGCAACAGATGCAGACCCCTGGCTCTACCCTAACCATCTTACACCACTGGGCTAGGGAGCGATTACCTGTGAGTCTGACCACAGACGCACACCCCTTTAAATCAGGAGATGCTATATGGGTAAAGGAATGGAATGTCCAATCCCTAAAACCCCTCTGGAAGTGCCTGTTCACTGTCGTCCACCCCTACTCCAGTAAAGGTAACCGAGGTAGGTCCCTGGATTCACTGCAGCAGAGTGAAGCTGGCATCTCGAAACTGGGAGTGCATCCCTGATCCATCAACGCTGTGCAAACTGACCACATGGGAGAAGCAATCTGCAGCTCCAGAGGCTCCAGGAGACTGCAGCCCTGCTTCAGTCACTCCAGAAGCTGACTAATCTACGCAGGGCAGAAGCTTGAGGAATCGACAGTCCAATAAAACAAGACTACCCTTATTTTCTATATCTGTTTCCTTACTGTGATGTACTGTCACAGCTTATTTCTCACTGTCATTGTGATTCTTGCTCTATTCTTTGTCATAGGATTGGCCGAGGCCACCCTGGCCACCTGGGAATGTGATGAGAGGTTTCTGTTAGCACTCACCTTCCTTTTGTGGATAAGATGCTTCATTGGTACCAACATGGGAAAACAATGGCCATGAGAGACTAGAAAGTTAGATCCCCACAAACCTTATAGTAAAACAAAATTCCCCAGTCCTATTACTGGGGTTTGGCTCCTCAAAAGTTCAATTATTGGAAAAAACTGCTTGCCTGGCAGGGAAAAAGTTCACTGTTGTCTCTGTTAAAAACTTAACATGCCTAGGCCAAAGATTTTATAACTCAACTGCCCAGAAAACCCAATGGTGGGGGACCCGAGACCACCTTGGGTCAGATTCCCACCCCTTGTCTAACTTCTCTCACCTCCAAGAGGCCTGAGACAATGTCAACGCAGCCGTCAAATGGCGGGCCCCAGATGGACTATAGTAGATACATGAAGCGACAGCCTATATAGTACTTCCCTCAGTCTGGTAGTCTGGTCAGGGTCATGTATGCTGGGAAGTATTCGTCCATGTTTCTTTCTGCTCCCACTTGCCAGAGGAAAACATTTGGGAGTCCTCGTGTATGGACACAAGGAGACTCAAAGGAAATGGCATGCCTTACAAATTGTCAATTAAAAAGACAATAAATGGCCTCCCCAGCATATAGCCCAATATTATGGCCCTGCCAGTTGGGCAGAGGATAGGTCCTGGGACTACCACACTCCCACTTACATGCTAAACCACATAATCAGACTACAAACAGTTATAAAAATTATAACCAATAAAACTGCCAGAGCTTTTCACTTACTAGCCAAGCAGCAAACCAAAATGAGCAATGCTATCTATCAAAATCACTTGGCCTTAGATTACCTGCTTGCTTCTGAGGGAAAAGTTTGTAAACAGTTTAAGCTGAGCAACTGCTGCCTACAGATAAATAATGAGAAAAAAGTCATAGAGGAGATCACAAATCAAATGAAAAGGATTACTCATGTCCCCATCCAGACCTGGAACGGTTAAAACCCTGGGAAGTTATTTGGAGGATGGTTTTCAATTTTGGGGGGATTCAAAACTCTCATAAAAATTATCCTCCTAATTCTGGGAGGTTGCTTAATCCTACCTTGCTTAGGGCTCCCCTGGTTGTACTGTCTTCAGTCTCATTGAGGCCATGATTTAAAAAAAAAAAAAAAAAAGACGGCCGCTCATGTAATGGTATTATGGAAATATAAACCTCTAAACCAAGATGATGCTCCTTGACCCAAAATAGAGGGATCCAGGCATCAAAGCGGGGAATGTGGTAGAGTCTCCTCCCTAAGGAAAGAAGAAAAAAAAACCCTCAAGGCAACCTGGTTATACAGGCATGTGACAACATCCCTCACGACCTTGTAACATGAGACCATTTAATCAGACTGCATGTTTGTGTGTTACCATATGTGGGAGACAAAGTAGAAAATATATAGGGGCGCCTGGGTGGCTCAGTCGGTTCGGTGTCCGACTTCAGCTCATGATCACACAGTTCGTGGGTTTGAGCCCCACGTCGGGCTCTATGCTGACAGCTCTGAGCCTGGAGCCTGCTTCGGAATCTGCGTCTCCTTCTCTGTCTGTTCCTCCCCTGCTCACGTTCTCTCTCTCTCTCTCTCTCTCTCTCTCAAAAATAAAGACAGATTAAAAAAAATTTTTTAAAGAAAATATATAAAAAACTACGCCACGTGTGGTTCAGGGCTCAGCTCTTCGGGTATGAACCCAACTGAGTGGTGCCGGCATGAGCGAAGTTGCTTCCTGGAGAAAAGCCTCGGTGTCACAACTCTCTGTGCAAGAATCCTGCTACAGGGGCTCCTGGGTGGCTTGGTCGGTTAAGCGTCCGACTTCGGCTCAGGTCATGATCTCATGGTTCCTGAGTTCGAGCCCCGCGTCAGGCTCTGTGCTGACAGCTCAGAGCCTGGAGCCTGCTTCGGATTCTGTGTCTCCCTCTCTCTCTGCTCCTCCCCTGTTCATGCTCTGTCTCTCTCTGTCTCAAAAATAAATAAACGTTAAAAAAAAAAAAAAAGAATCCTGCTACAGAAATGCTGGTTGTTTTGCCAAGGCTTTGACTGGAATGTCCTATTTGAGAGTGACATGCATAGACTCAGATATGACCAGACAGCTCTAAGGAACCAAGGTTGACTTTACGAAACATGGAGCCATAAAGCCCCTTGGAAATGTTGGCCTGATGCCTTGCTTGCAGAGTTCCCAGCAGCCTTACCAGGTGAGTAAAGAATGTCACTTCCTGTCAGATGCAGGAAACTCAGGATATCTTGGGGACCTCATGAAGAGGAATTTGCCCATTCTACAGGTATTGCAGGCATGTCTGATGGAAGTACTTGGCTTGGCTTCTGGCCTGGAGAGGCTACTGAAAGTTCAATCTAGATTCCTTAAAAAAAGTTCCAGCAAACCAAAATTTTAAAGATATGATCAATCACTATTCTTGCTGAACTTATGTAAATAATTAGGCCAAGTTTGTTAAAACTGGACTTGTTCTACAAATGCATTATTCTTCATTTGGCTATCTCTGGAAATGAAGGTTTTTAGAGAGAAAAACTATGTTTCAATGACACATCTTTATGAATGTTAAATTCTAGTTCTGATTATCTTTAAATGTTTGTTGTTTGCCTAAACTAGACAACTTGAGGTAAACTTCAGAAAAATTGTTACAATAGCACAGGTATGGACAATCTTCTTGCTTGTTATTCTCTGGGAATAACAACCCCGTGGGTGTATTATTTAAACAACTGGAGAATGGGATGGATTCGCCCAACAATTGTATGCAAAGACCTTCTCACTGTAGACCTATCAATAGATAAAGACTATAGTGCTTTAGTATTCACCTGAAGCTGTGTTAATTCATAAATCTCTAAATATGCAAGCCATGTCCTCCCTAAACCTGATCTGACAATGACTAGAAACCCACCACATATAAACCCAAAAGACCTGGTTTATTCAAAGGATGGAAAGTCTAACACAGCAGGGGATTTAATTCCAAAATAAAAGGGCTCCTATCGGGTCATATTATGTACTCCCACTGCAGTAAAGTTAGAGGGGAATTCTTCATGGGCTCCTGTATCTAAATAAAACCTGTACTCCCTTTACAGAAAATCCGTGAGCAAACTAATATGCCTTCTTATTCCTGTGAACCTGTGGAAGGTCTCAAACTTCTTTTATGTTGGTTGCAACTTTCTTTTTCATTCTCTTTTCCCAGTTTCTTCTTACAATGGGCCTTCTTACAATGGGCCATTCAAACGGACAATTCCTTCTTACAATGGGCCATTCAAAGGGACCACCACAGACATTGGAGTTACAAACCAGGAAGACCAATCTGACTCCTGCTGCCTGTTCCCACTCTCATCTGAGGATGCTTCAAGCCTGACATCTAAAAATCTCACTGGCAGCACTGGTAGACACTAGGTTTGTAATTTGCTCTAACCATTAACCTCTATTTTTCTTGATTCCATAAAAGTACATCTTATTAATTACCTGATTGCTTACTGAACAAAACAGAGTCTATGTGATGGCTATACACCACCTGTTACACAGTTAAGGCCTTAAATGACTCTAAAAATAACATTATATTGTTAAATACTAAAATAACTCAAATGCATAAAACAGTCCTACAAAATAGACTGGCATTAGATGTTTTAACTGATGCACAGGGTGGAACTTAAGCTCTCATAAAAACAAACTGCTGTGTATCCATTCCAGATTACCACAAAAATATTTCTGGATTTCTAACTGACATGAATACTCAAATTGGCGCTTTAAACAATCTCTCTCTTTCCTTTAATGATTCGTTAAACTCCCGGACTGGAGGATTTTTGTCAGCTACCAAAGGACTTCCATTTGGGCTAATCTTTCTAGTTATTCTAATTATGTTTTGCTGTTTTCTCCCATGTCTCTCTGCCTGGTACCAAACCTCCATGACTGCAATAACTTCAAGCCAACAGATGATCCTTTCTACTCAAGGAGGTTCATACATGTTGCCCAATTGGATTCAGCTGCCTCTGTCTTTTGTAACTCCCCTATATGTTCCCTGACTGACCAATATTGACCGATATACGTAGGGACAACTCTATGTCCCTACTCAGCAGGAAGATGCTACAGAAGATGAGACCTTCCACCTTCAGCAACCTTAAAGATTTAACGGTCAAAATTGTTCAGGGAGGATATGATGAGGGAGCATAAGGCAGGCTGAGGGCAAAATACAGGCTGGCACCACCAACCACCCCCCCCCCACCCCCAGGTAGAATATGTGTGATATCCCTCGGACACTCCTGGCCTTGGCTACCCAAGAACAAAGGAGAGGGGTTTAAGTGCTTGCCATGGTAATGTGGGAAAGTAAGGCAAATGAAAAATTACATTCCCTTACTGCCTACGGCCCATTGACGCATCCTTGAAACAGGACTGAGTGACCTCCCTCTAGGAGCTCCACTGCCTCAAGGATGACACTTTGCTGGGGGCAAAAGAGAACCTTAGCTTAACATTATCCCAACTTCAAGGATCCTGTAAGTCAACTTCCTTCCATCTCAACTGTCCCAAGGTGTATGCTGGCAATCATACTCTCAGCTTATGGCCCCTGATATACATCTGAAGGGTCTTATGACTGAGGTTTTATGAAACAGTCATAAATGGCATTTCCCTAGCAACAGCTACCCCTCAAGGTCCTGGAAACCTTGCTTCCAAAATTCCTTAGACTTTATCCCTGACCCCCTCCCAACCTGAAGGTATGTAATGAGTTACCCATCAGGACCCCAGTGCAGCTCTTTCTGCCCATGGGTCCTGTCCCCATGCTTTACTAAAATCACCTTTTTGCACCAAAGATGGCTTCAAGAATTCTTTCTTGGCCGTTGGCTCCAGATCCCATGAACCCCCCCATCACGCCAAAATTTCATCATATATTTTGCCCTCAGCCTGCCTTATGCTCCCTCATCACAAGGAAAAAAAAAAAACTCTTCTCTGTAATTGACAAATCTTGTTCCTGTGGTTATTTTTTTTAAACATTTTTGTTTATTTTTGAGAGCAAGAGAGACAGAGTATGAGCGGGGGAGGGGCAGAGAGAGAGAGAGAGAGGGAGACACAGAATCAGAAGCAGGCTCCAGGCTCTGAGCTGTCAGCACAGACCCCAATGTGGTGCTCGAAGCCATGAACCGTGAGATCATGCATGACTTGAGCCGAAGTCGGATGCCCAACTGACTAAGCCGCCCAGGCGCCCCTTCTGTGGCTACTTTTAAGATTTTCTATTTATCACTGGTTTTGAACAATTTGATTATAATGTGCCTTGGTGTAATTTCCTTTTTTTATTACTTGTGCTTAGGGCTTTTAGGGCTTTTTTAACCTTCTTGGATATGTGACATTATAATGTACTCAAATTTGGAAAAACATTTGGACACTGTTCCTTCAAACATTTTATCTGTCCCCTCCTCTTGCTCCACCCTCTTAGAACTCCACTTACACATTTATAAGGCAGCATAAAATTGTCCCATAAGAGACTCACTGATGCTCTCTTAATGGTTTAAATTACTATCTTTTCTCTCTGCGTTTCATTTGGGATAAGTTCTATTGCTAGGGCCTGTAGTTCAGTAATTATTTACTGCAATTCCCAATCTGCTATTAATCCCATCCAATGTATTTTTATATCTTTCACATTGTAGTTTCATCTCTAGTTCAATTTACGTTTTCTAAAATATTTTCCATGTCCTTGCATAACTTTTTGAACATTTGAAATACCTTTATGTATAACTATGTCATGTCCTTGTGTGCTATTTCTAACATTTGTGTCAGTTCTGGATCAATTTCAATGGATTCATTTAATTCTTATTACAGGTCATATATAGTCCTCCTTATTTACATGCCTGCTGAATTTTGATTGGACATCTGACTGCAAGTTTTACCTTGTTTAATGTGGGATGGGATATTTTGTATGTCTATAAATATTCAATAACCTTTTCAGTACACATTAAATAACTTGGAAACAACTTGACCACTTAGGATGTCCCATTTATGATTTGCTTGGTGAGCTGGAGCAACACTAAGTCTAGAGCTACTTACTCCCCATTACTGACAAAAGACTCTTTTGAGTATTAACCAAGGACCCATGAATCCCTAGGTTTTTCAGTGTGACTGATTTCAACGGGCACTATTACCACCCAAGTCTAAGTGATGAGGGAGCATAAGGCAGGCTGAGGGCAAAATACAAACCAGCCCCCTCCCCAGATGGTGTGTGTGTGATATTGCTCAGGCACTTCTGGCTGCCTAAGGACAAAGGAAAGGAAAGAAAACAAATGGCCAACTGACAGAGATCACAGTCATACAGGACATGAGTCTCCATCAGTTTACAATATCTTAGTAAATTATAAGAAAAAGGCATTCTTATCAATAGCGTAACCTCCAGAAATCTATAGACTCAGTTTCCTGGAAACCCAATATCACCCCTCCATAGTGATGTGGGGAACAAAGGCAAGAAGGAAATGGCAGGTAAAATTAAATTTCTTTATAACCTGCAGCCCATTGACAAATACTTGAGGCAAATACAGAGTATAACAGAGTGTGAGCATGAGCTGGGGAGGGGCAGAGAGAGAGAGAGAGAGAGAGAGACAGAGACAGAGACAGAATCCGAAGCAGGCTCCAGGCTCCAAGCTGTCAGCACAGAGCCCGACGCGGGGCTCAAACTCACGAACTGTGAGATCATGACCTGGGCCGAAGTCAGCCGCTTACCCGACTGAGCCACCCAGGCACCCCTGGTTAGAAGGCATTTTAAAATTAAAATGTATGGATCTTACAGAGTTTACATTTAAATGTCGATGCATATCCCTAGCCTGCCTCCCAATCTTACCAGGAGTGTATGAAGGTAATTGTTATCTCTCACCTTCTCCAACGTTATTTATTTACGTACTTACCTATGCTTAGTATTATGTTCCAAGGGATGGGATTAAAAGAAAAATAAAGCAAGTCTCAAAGTTCATTAAAAAAAAAACTTGTTCTATGGATAATAACGTCCCCCTTGTTAAAGAAAGGAACTGTAACTGAAGCTTTCCTGTACTTCAGACTTTAGGGAGGGAGTATGTCTTGAATCAAATGTGCCTTTGTTGTGGATTCCACCACCACTCAGTAAAATGTTTGGATTTATTGTACCTGTTTCCCCGGGAAAGACCTCGCGACACAGATGGGTCTGCACTGATTCTGACTTTGAAGAAAGGCACATCTGAAGTAAAACCCCAGCTCCACCACTTACTAACTGTGTCTGTGACCTCAGGCAAGCTGCTGCAGCTCTGGGTGCCTCAGTTGCTGGTACATAATTGAGGGGGAGGAAGTGCGAGAAGCTGAGACAAATTTTGAGCCCTGGTCAGAGACTTGAGCATAGCACCTGGGATTCCATCCACCTGTGAGGATGAGGCCCTGAGACCCAATCCTTCTCCTCCTGCTTTGCCCAGTGGGGAACATGTGAGGATGCAAACAGCCTAGTCATGGTCTGAAAGATGTCATTAACGCCAGGCTTGGGAAAGTCACACATCAGTGAGGAGGGTCAAGATGCCAGGATTCCTGACAATCTGGTTTAGTTTCACAGCACTCAGTGGTTGCAGTAGTCACATCATCCCGATTCACAAGAGCTGATACACGATCATCTAGGGATTTTGCAAACCAGTTGTTAGACAGTCAGCAGCTTGAAATCAGCAAAGACAGGAGTGTTTACACCACAGAAATTAGCCAACATATGCTATAGACCACTGCCATCCCCCCTCGCCACCACCAGAGCCCATTGAGCAGTGTGCTACCAGTGTGCTGGGGTGGATAGAGTTGGAGCCATTTCTATGCTTTGTTTTTGTTTGCCCATCCAAGACACGCACACTTTTCATTTTATCCTTAGGGGAGTTGTTTACATGAAGGTAAAATAATATGTCATAAAAGAATGGAGCTAGCACCCATAGTTTATTCTGTAGCCTGTTGTACCATCAGTGAAGTCTCCGACTGAGTGGAGATAACTTTTCAACTACTTTGGCTAAATACCAAGGGTGCAATTACAGTGTCTTACAGAATTCTTTCACTGTCCAAAAGATGCTCTGCACCCTGCCTATGCTTCCTTCTCTCTTCTAACTCATGAAACCCCTAATGTTTTACTATCTCCATAGTTTCTCCTTTTCCAGAAGGTCACATAGTAGGAATCATACGGTATGCAGTCTTTTCAGATGGACTTTTTCACTTACTAAGATGCGTTTAAGGTTCCTCGTATCTTTTCATGGTTTGATAGCTCATTTATTTTAGCCCTGAATAATACTCCATTCTCTAGATGTACCACAGTTTATTTATACATTTATCTACAAAAAAAAAAAACAACAACCCTACATTGGTTGCTTCCAAGTTTGAACAATTATAAATAAAACTACTATAAACAGTTGTGTGTAGGTTCTTGTGTAGACATAAATTTTCAACTAATTTGAGTAAATACTAAGGAGTGTGATTACTGGATTGTATGGTAAACGCATGTTTGGCATTGTGAGAAACTACTATTCTGTATTCCAAGTGGTTATGTGATTTTGCATTTCTACCAGCAATGATGGGAGCTCCAGGTGCTGCACATCCTCACAAGCATTTGATGCTCTCAGTGTGTAGTGATATCTCATTGTTGTTTAATTTGTATTTTCATAGTGACATATGATGCTGAGCATCTTTTCATATGTGTATTTCTCATCCACGTATCTTCTTTGGTGAGGTGCCTGTTCGTGCCTTTGCCTATTTTTTAAATGTTTATTTATTTTTGAGAGAGAGAGAGAGAGAGCGCACATGTACACACACGAGCAGAAGAGGGGCAGAGAGAGGGAGACAGAGGATCCCAAGTGGGCTCAGCGCTGACAGCAGAGAGCCTGATGTGGGGTGTGAACTCATGAACTGTGAGATCATGACCTCAGCCAAAGTTGGACACTTAACCGACTGAGCCACCCAGATGCCTTTGCCTATCTTTAAATCATATTGTTCATTTTCATATTTTGGGTTTTAAGAATTCTTTCTAAAGGTTGATTAACAATCTTTTATCAGATATGTCTCTGCAAATATTTTCTCCCAGTCTGAGGCTTGTCTTTCCAGCGTCTCAAAAAGAGCAGAGGTTTTTAATTTTAATAAAGTCCACTTTATCAATTATTTCTTTCATGGATCATGCCTTTACTTTGTATCAAAAAAAGTGGTATCCATTTCCAAAATCATTTAGATTTTCTCCTATGTTATCTTCTGTCAGTTTTATAGATTTGTATTTTACATTTAAGTCTACGATCTTTTTGAGTTAATTTTTGTGAAGGGCATAAGGTCTGTGTTTAAATTCATTTTTTTCCACATGGATGTCCAGATATTCCAGCACCAGTCTTGTTGAAAAGACTATCTTGGTTCCATTGTATTGTTTTTGGTCTATTGCATAAATCTGTTGGCTATATTTATGAAGGTCTATTTCTAGGCTTTCTCTTTTGTTCCATTGATCTGTTGGTCTATTCTTTCACTAATATCATACTGTCTTGGTTATTTTAAGTTTCTACAAAGTCTTGAAGTAAGGTAGTGTCAATCAGCTTTGTTCTCCTCCTTCAATTTCGTGTTGGCTGTTCTGTGTCTTTTGCCTCTCCATATGAGCTTTATAAGCATTTTGTCAATATCCACAAAATAACCTGCTGGATTTTGATTACGATGGATTGAATCTATGGAGCAAAATGGGAAGAACTGATAGGTCAACAATATTAAGTCTCCTGTCCGTGGACATGAAATATCCCTCCATTGATTTAGTTCTTCTTTGATTTCTTTCATCAGAGCACAGTAATTTTCCTCATAAATATGTTGTATGCATTTTGTTAGACTTACACCTAATGTTTCGTTCTTTGGGGTGCTAATATAAATGATATTGGGGTTTTAATTCCAAATTCCACTTCCTCATCGCGGAACTATAAGAAAGCAATGGGATTTTTGATATACTAACCTTGTATCCTCAACCTTGGTATAATGGCTAATCAGCTCCACCAGTTCTTTTATTCTTTTAACTTTTTATGAAGACTGTATTATATCTACAAACACAGACAGTTTATTTCTTCCTTCTCACTCTGAGCACCTAGAATTTCCCTTCTTGTTAGCTAGGACTTCAAGTATGGTGTTGAAAATGAGTAGTGAGAGGGACATCCTTATCTTTTCCTAAACTTTTTGTTTTATGGCTATTGCATCTGGATGTATTACAAAATTGATATAAAATGTTATCTACTTGCAATATCTTAGATGCTAAAAGAACCATCCCTATCAGGGAAAGTTAAAATAAAAAGATAATAATGGGATACAACTCCTTTGCGTTTTGACTCAGGTGAGCAGACTGGAATTTTAAGTCTGTGAATATTAAAAATAAAAACAATGTTCCTATAACTGATGATTTTTACTCAGATTGTTGCCTGTGGAAAAAAGGGAAACAACATAAAAGGGAGGCAATATACAGATGGAGATAAAATTTGGGGTTTAAAAGCAGTCTTCAGTTTTTAACAAACTCTTGTAAGATGAGATATCTTGTCCACATAGAGTCATGATTTGTCAGCCAGATGTGCATAGCTTTGAGTGGGTCAACTGGATTCTGTGAGTAACAACATAAATGGGGATCAGGATAGCCTTGCTTGTTACTTGGATTTGAAGTAAGGCTGTCTAGTCTTGAAGTTTTTTGCCTTGGTGCTGTTACCAAAGAAAAGCTTCTGGCTTCTTTGGAACCCTGAAGTCACAGATCCTCATTCCCTGACCTGACTGTATCCTGAAACCTGATGCACCTGTTGTGGGCTCTTTCAGCCTGAGCAAGAGCTGTGCTGCCCAAGAAAGCAGGCACAGGCTGAGTGAACATGACTGAGACTCTAGGACTGTTGCAGATTTAAGACACCCATCCGTGAGCCCAAAAGCTAGGGAAACATCACAGAACTTCCTGAACTGTCCAAGTCACCGCACAAGGAAAAGGGTTCGTTTTCTGATGGAAGCATCTAAAATCAAGCTTTATAAAAGCCCTATATTTCTGAGGCAGACAGTTGCATTCCTAATTTTTTTTTTAATTTTTTTTCAACGTTTATTTATTTTTGGGACAGAGAGAGACAGAGCATGAACGGGGGAGGGACAGAGAGAGAGGGAGACACAGAATCGGAAACAGGCTCCAGGCTCTGAGCCATCAGCCCAGAGCCTGACGCGGAGCTCGAACTCACGGACCGCGAGATCATGACCTGGCTGAAGTCGGACGCTTAACCGACTGCGCCACCCAGGTGCCCCGCATTCCTAATTTTTGATTCCTGCCAAAAGCTACAAGATGGGGGAGGACACATCACTGTGTGTGAGACCCTCCATCCACTCCTGACAGATTGGGATATCTCACTGCTATTGACTTGGGTTCCACTTCCCAGATTAACAGCAGTTTGCAACAATGGACTGATTGGCCTGGTCCTATTTCCCTCAACTTTTTCTTGCTGCACACTTCTTAGTAAGGAAGTTTGTTCATTCAATGCAGATGTCTCCAGCAATCGATTAATCTTCTATAGCTTATTCACTAAATAAATGCTAGAGACAAGGGGGCCATGAAGTTATGTATACTCACTGAAATTGGTATTCAAACTAGGATTCTATCTATATCAATTCCTGAACATAATGGGTCTTTCTGGTTGAGTTTTATAAAAAAGCATTTGTCCCTCTTTCATATAACCTTTTTCATTCAAATTGTCTGGAGGGAAGTAGGAGATAATTAAAGAGATGTAGAATATTGATTTCAGGATAAGCCACACTGATTTTCTAACAATAAAGAAAGTATAAAATATGGCAACTGGGGAGAAGCAAAGGCAGAAAGCAAGGATGTTAATGACCTCTGTTTTACAAAATGATTCTTGAAAACATCTCTTCCTGAAGAAATATTCCCAGTGCAGCCTTTCCGATCTGCTGTGAGCACTTTCAGTGTAAACAGACTGCAGAGGTTCCAGCCACGCCTGCCAGAACTCTGACTGTGGGAGAACACGTGTGGTCCCAGCTCCTGGACTTGCACACAGAGCACCTCCACATGTCTTCCACCCTCAGAAAGTAGATGGTCTAGGATCATGGGCAGATAAAACTGCTTGGAACTGACTGTTTCCCACAGCTCCTCTGAAACCAAGGGCTCAAATGATTATTCTAACTGGGCTAGGAGTCCTAGAGGGGAGGGTCCCCTGGTGGAAGGCCACACGGAGGCCCCAGTGACCTGAACTGCATGATTTATGTATGTCCAGCTCTTGGCTCTCTAAAAATTTTAAACACTGCCTCAGGAATACCATCTGTGAACTGTGGAACTACATTTCCTGTGTGTGTGCCCTGACTTGCCCAAAACTGCCTCATCCTGGAAGGCTTTCAGGTGAGCTTCCACTTCCTGACCAGAGTATGCTTTGCTGAATAATGATGGACCAGCTATAAGAGGTTCATTCACAAAAAAAAAAAAAAAAAAAAAAAAAGTTTATTCAGAAACTTACAGAGACATGCACTTGCATTTCTAAAGTAGCCTTTTGTAATTAATGGGATTTGTTTAGCTAGCTGTAATGGTTAATTTTATGCGTCCATTTGGCTAGGCCATGCTCCACACATACGTATACGAACCCTATTCTGGATGTTGTCATGAAGCTACTTTTCAGATGAAATTAACTTTTTTAAATCTAAAATTGAAATTTCTCTTTCATTTTATTTTATTTTTGAGAGAGAGGGAGAGAGACACAGAGAGACAATGAGCAAGCAGGGAAGAGGGGCAGTGGGAGAGACAGAAAGGGAATCCCAAGCAGGTTCCATGCTCAGTGTGGAACACGCTGTGGGGCTTGATCTCACGACCTTGGGATCATGACCTGAGCCAAAATCAAGAGTTGAATGGTCAGTCGACTAAGCCACCTAGATGCCCCTAAATTTCTCTTTTAAATTTAAATTTTAGGGAAGCATGGGTGTCTAGGTCAGTTAAGCGTCCAACTCTTGATTTCGGCTCAGGTCATGCATGATCTCACAGTTTGTGCAATCAAACTCCGAGTTGGACTCTACGCTGATAGCCAGTGGCCTGTTTAAGATTCTCTTTTTCCCGCTCTCTCTGCCCCTGTCCCCACCTCTCTCTCAAAGTAAATAAATAAACACAAAAATAATAAAATATATTTAAATTTAAAAAATATATATTTGTGTGTGTCTGTATATATATATATGTATATGTATATATATATATATATATATATATATACAGACTGTGTATATATATATATACAGACTATATATATATATATATACACAGACTGTATATATATATATATATACACAGACTGTATATATATATATATATATATATATATTGCATATCACCTTGTCTAGAAATAGACAAATTATATATATATATATATTCATATCAATATACACAGCGCATTGGTACTATTTCTCTGGAATATCCTAATATACAGGCTCAATTCTAGACTCTTAAAGGGCATAACTGAGATCAATCCTGCAGTGTAAGCTGGTCTCACCCTGTTGCATGGGTTCTAAGACAGAGAGACCGGTAGCATTTCTCTCCAACACTCTGCAGACTGTAGACCATTTGGCTCACCATGATGACACAGGGTTTGGTCATCTAACATTTTAGAGTTTACTTTAATTCCACAAATGTGGACTGGCCTCCAATGTGTGTCAGGTCCTCTACACTGCCTCGAGGACACCAGGATGAGCTGGGTGTTTCCAACCTTCCAGGAAGGAGTTAAGAGTCTGGTGAGGGAAATAAACATGAAAACAAAATTTCAGTGCAGTAAGGTAATGAGCATAGCTGGTTTTGCTAACTCACTCATCACAGATGGCACTGTCAATATCTCACACTTAAGTTTCCCCATCCATTAACAGTATATCCTCAAGAAAATCTGTATGGTAGGTGTAGTTTCATTTCCCTCACTTTGCTTCTGCCAGGTGTGCACAGCTATGAATGTCAGCCAATACTGGTGTGTCATATCAGAGTCAAAGCCAAAAAAGAATTGCCTTCGCTGATGTGTTTTCCAAGACAGTCAGGGTTCTTTCTACATTTCTAGACAAAGTGATATGCAATCTTCCCTCAATGTATAGGAAGTCACATTTATAAGGAATCCAGTTTATTTAAGTTGCTAGAAAGAAAGGTTTGTATCCCTGCCATGTTCAGCCTCTAAAGGGCAGTTACCACCTCCAATGTTTTCAACAACCCAAACTGCCCTCTGATTCACATATATACCACTCCCATGTCATGAAGGTGCAGCTGTGCGCACCCAACTTTATGGCTGGTTGGTCAGAAAACACCAGTTCATGACGGATAGCTCAGGTTGCGGGGCAGCTTGGTGGATCTACGGTCAAGTTTTTTTTTTTTTTTAAATTTTTTTTTCAACGTTTATTTATTTTTGGGACAGAGAGAGACAGAGCATGAACGGGGGAGGGGCAAAGAGAGAGGGAGACACAGAATCGGAAACAGGCTCCAGGCTCTGGGCCATCAGC
Organism: Prionailurus viverrinus; assembly: GCF_022837055.1. Classification (NCBI taxonomy): domain Eukaryota; kingdom Metazoa; phylum Chordata; class Mammalia; order Carnivora; family Felidae; genus Prionailurus; species Prionailurus viverrinus. Next base: position 42,503,673 of record NC_062579.1, on the reverse strand, counting down.
CCAGAGCTACGGTCAAGTTTTCAGTCTCTCCTAAGGCCCACTAGCAGACCAAAAGCAGTTTATCAAAAGGAGAGTAACTATCTGAGAATGAAGGGATATCTCAACATGAACATGGAGCATTACATTCAGCACCTAAAAAAATTCACCAAAGGGGCCCCTGGATGGCTCAGTCGGTTAAGCGTCCAACTTCGGCTCAGGTCATGATCTCGTAGTTCGGGAGTTCAAGCCCCACATCACGGCTCTGTGCTGACAGCTCAAATCCTGGAGCCTGCCCCGGATTCTATGTCTCCATCTCTCTCTGCCCCTCCCCCTCTTGTGCTCTGTCTCTCTGTCTCTCTCAAAAATAAATAAACATTAACAATGTTTTTTTTTAATAAAAAAATTCACAGCAGTAGAAAATCCCTGAGTTTTTGTCAGATTTAATTCACACCCTCTGACGCACAAGTATCTTACCAATAAGTCTAGAGTGACTACAACCTCTCCCTTACTACATCACATCACCATAGTGTCCTCTGTGTAATGGTCTGGTATGATATACTGTGGAAGGGAAAGGTAATCAAGATCCTGTGACCTAAATTATGACGTGAGGCAGATACTGATATACCACTGAGGTATGACTTTGAAGGTGTATTGCGAACCTTGGCAGCTGAAAGCCCCACTGCCTCTGGTGGGACTTATGGGCACAAGTGGAGAAAAAGGCATTTTCCAGATCAATAGCTGCATACCAGGTACCAGCGCATATGTTAATTTGCTCAAGCAATGAAACCACATTGGGGACAGCAGCTTCAGTTGGACTCAACACCTGGTGCAGCTAACAATAGTCCACTTTCATTCTCCAAGATCCATCTATCTCCTGTATAGGCCAAGTAGGAGACTGGTACAGGGATATGTTGAAAATTACCAGTTGTGTACTTTTCAAGTCCTTGATGCTGGTATTCATCTCTGCAGTCCCTCCTGGTATGAAACACTGCTTTAGATTGACTCTATTTCTAGGTAGAACCAGTTATAATAGCTTCCATTCAGCCTTTCCCACCATAACAGCCTTCACTCCACAGGTCAGGAAATCAATTACAAACTTAGGAGCTGACTATATGTATTCCAATTATGAATTCCAGACTGGGAAAGTAAACACAAGATGGGTTCAGGAGCTCACTGGGCCTACTGTTTAATGGAACTGAGCTACAACTCCATTGATCACCAGACCTCAATAAGACCCTCCTCAGACTGGAGGGTCACAGTGTCATTGTGGGTCTCCTGGAATCAGTGTCACCTCGGAACTAGTGTCCAATAGTTCCTAAAAGTTCTGATTATTTCCTTTTCCCCAATATATAGTTACCCAAGTAAAAGGTCCCTTTGGGAAGACTAGAAGAAGCATTTAGAGCATCAATTTCCAGTAGTGTATGTTGGACCTTAAAAGAGCAAAAGAGCCAGCTATTTTACCAACAAAATGACTTTCTTCAGGAAAAGCAGAGGACTTGCAATTCTGGACAAGGAAACTATGGCAACCCATGCACAAGTGTAGAAAACATAGTAGAGAGGGCTTGCTTTTACAACAGAAAAGAGGAAGCTGGGAGGGGCTTCTGCAGCTTCTCTTTGCCTGAGTGTGGTGGTTTTCATTGGGTGGGCTATTGCTGGGCAAAGAGAAATTCTTCCTTCCTCCTGCTAGGGTTTGTAAACTAAACTTCCTGCTGGGGAATGTGAGGTATGTTTATTAGACAGTAGTATTGTGTGAAAGCCCCCCCTTTGGGGCTTCCTGACTCTATTTTTGTGAAGTCTCTTTTGTTTCTTTCACATGTGACAGTCTCCTTCCTCAAGGGATCTCGGCCTCCCCTTATTTTAAGGTGTTCCAAGAATGTAAAAAGGAACGCAAGTGTGAGAATTGGTTGAGGGCTCAAGACTCTCTTCTTACGATTGAATGAGATTTCTTCACTTGTCTTAGTATCTTTCTGCTTATAGAGATCAAGAAAAAGTTTGTAAGTTTCCTATATATTTCACTTGTAGGAACACCATGATTACCTAGCCACTACCATAGGTCTGCAGGAGTCAGACTACTCTGATTGCTGCTTTGAATCTGCTGTCTCTTAGAGTAACCACAACCACCTTGCCTTTGGCAATTGAGTGCTGCCACGTGGACGTTGCCACCTCAGGATCCAAATACTGTCACTTTGGGATGTGAATACATACATTTAGATTTTCCAAATGAGTGGCTCAGGTTCTCACTGTAAGGTCTGGACTACACGGAAGAGCAATCACTAAGCTTCTCAGGGATGCTGGGCTCTCCCCACACAATTTTTTTTCTTCTTACAGCAGTGCCAAATGATATGTCTCCTGTACCTTCCCAGTGTGGGTGAGTAGGTCTTAACTGACAAATACATTCTAACATTCCAGTCTCCCTAAGCCTTTGAACCCTTTCCTCTACACTAAACCAAGTCAGGTCTGGCATTTCCGCTTCCTTCGTGGTGGGCCACTTTTTGGTCCATGTTTCTTTCTTTTTTTTTTTTTATAAATTTTTTTTTACCGTTTATTTTTGAGACAGAGAGAGACAGAGCATGAATGGGGGAGGGTCAGAGAGAGGGAGACACAGAATTTGAAACAGGCTCCAGGCTCTGAGCTGTCAGCACAGAGCCCGACGCGGGGCTTGAACTCATGGACCGTGAGATCATGACCTGAGCTGAAGTCGGCCGCTCAACCGACTGAGCTACCCAGGCGCCCCTTGGTCCATGTTTCAAACAAGAAACCAAACAAACCATTAGAGCCCTTTCTGCATCCCTGAGCTGCAACATTTGATGAAGAATCTCTGCTTAGTGATTCATATCAATAAACTCAGCCTGACCCAACATGATGTTCCTTCCATCATTATCCCCCATGCTTAAGGTCATTCCCACACATGTTCCCTGAATTTCTGCTTATATAATTTTAAAACTCAAGTAGTTGTTTTGGAGGGTTGAACAAGTTCTTATGGGTCACATTTTGTATCTCGCCTTTAGGGACCTCCTGGGATGTGAGTTTATGTACAGGTCCAAGGCAAAGAAGAGTGATGCAAGTAAGTCCTGAGGAGACTCAGCATTATAATGCATGGTCACTGCCTCACGAGAGGCCCTTACCATTTGCTCAGTCAATGCAGGGTTCATAGGCTCAGACACAGGCGAAAAAGCCATACTATTGCGAGTGGGGTCGCTACCAATGGGAATGGGAAGGCCAATTTCAATGCGGGTGGGTAAGCCTCTCCCACTGGCCAGAAAGACTCGTCAGAAGTTAGGGGAGCAATGTGCCTAGCTTCAGCAGGACTTTACTATATGTTCCCATTCCGCTTATAGGACCTTCTTCTCTCCCAGTTACCCTCTTTTTAACACGTGATGCCCTGAAAGCCTAGGACTTCACTGTACTGTAATTCAGCCAAGGGTGAGATGAAATTCTCCATTTGATTTTCAGCAATTTAAACCATGTAGCTACAGGAGATAAAGCTCTCCTTCAGGACACAACCAGAAAATCTTAAGTCATTTATCACTCAGAATTCAAATGCTTCAGTTCATCTTTTTCTTTTGCTCCTTTTTCCAGGGACATTAGGAGAAACCAACTAATATCATTATACTACTTAGTTTTCCAAACACGTTCAAAAGCATCATATATAGAGTCACATAGATCCTTGCTTCTTATAAGTGGTTGATTATGAGTATCAAAAACACATATTTTGTGTATTGCTATAGAGAGTTCACAGACTATCAGTGCTACTAGAAATTGAGCCATTGACTTTTTTAAATGTAATCATCTTAGACATTCACTATCAGAAAACCAAAAATCAATTCAGAAAACTCATCCTTAAAATTAAATTCCTCTAGAAACACTCTCAGCACCAAAATCTTCATTAGTCACCATTCTCCAGAGAAACAGAACCAACAGGATTACATACAGATATTCAGAAGAGGAAATTTATTATAGGAGTTGGATTATATGATCATGAGGGTGAGAGAAGTCCCATGATTTGCTTTCTACAAACTAGAAAACAAGAAAAGTCAGTAGTGTAGTTCAGTCCAAGTCTAAAGATCTGATGAATTGGGATCGTATGTCCCACTCTGCAATCGAAGCTTTGGAACCAAAGTGTTGATGTCTGAAGACATGAGAAGATAGCCGAATGTCATGCACTCTGTGCTATAGCAAAGTACGCATCTCCTACAGTGCTCCCATCTTATGAGGCAACTTGAGAGTTGCATTTCACATGATTAGTAATAACCATTTTGACCTCAACTAGCAGGCAATCTGAGCTTAGTTACTAGCAGTTTACAGTACACTGGAAAATGGCAGCTGCCCAGATTCTGTAGAACTTGTCCCATCCCCACTCATCCTTGTTCCTGTGAAAATTTGAATTTCTTCCTAGGCTCTACTGCTTGAAATAAGAGAAGCTCTGGTCACACAGACAACTGAAGCATTCCCACAGGTAGAGGAGTTGCTGGCACTCTCAGCTCTAACTCCTTGCTTAGCAGCTCAGACAGAACTCCTGGAGGCACATACTACACAATTCTTCCTGCCTCTGCAGCGTCTTTTCTCCTTGCTGCTGCTTCCCATGTGTCACCAGGGCTTCTTCACAACTTGCTTTCTTCTGAATCAAATTAGGGCCTTATAACAAACTGGTCAGCAGTTATCTCCAACAGTAATGGTGGGAGAAAGTTAAATATTTGTACCAGGTTGAAGTCTGACCTTTGAAGTGGACTGGAACAATTCAGGAATCATCAAAGCCCAGGTGCCAAAACTGCCCAGGCATCTGATGGCAGGAATTTGAATGTTTGCTATTTAGGTGCTCACAGAAAGTCTAAATCCAGAAATCACTATGTCCAAACTTTTGAGCACCACTTCAGTGCACTACACACACACACACACACACACACACACGCACACGCACACATGCACACACACACACACATTTGTGACTTAAAAGAAAAAAAAAGCAGGTAAAATCTGGCAATGATAGCCTTGCTGATGAAGATTTTAAAGATAAAAGATACAATAAAACATTGAGGATTATGACTATTCTCACTCTAAAATATTTTTGAAGAAACACATTTCCTATTCAAGTTGCTTTTTTAGGGAAACAGAGACAGAGAGGCTGAGAAACCTCTCTTGCCACACTCAAGGTACTTCCTTTAAATGAAAGCCCAACTAGATGGGAACATATAAGAGTCATTTCAACAATATATCCTAATTTATTTAGAAAAAGATACTTTCTGATTAGTGCCCCCTTCCTGTCCTTCCCTTCCATATACTACCTACCACCCAAAACTGATAGGTCATATAAAAGTAATAAAAATGGAAAACTGCACTAGCTGTCTACATTAAGAAGAGTTTATATGCCACTGGTTTCATCAGCATAACTTCACTAATCTAGGAATGTCTTGCCTAAGAACAGAAAGGTCACAAATACCTTCTTGTTCATTCCGGGAATTACCTGAAAACCCCATTAACCCTTCAATAAAAATGCCAAATGAAATTTTCAACCACAAGAAACTTTGAAGTTTTGGTCTTAAAACATCTGCTCTGTTGTGTCTTCCAAACCTAAATCATTCTATCACAATTCTTACCCAATCCTAATCGCACCTTCCACCAATTTGAACGACCTGCTGTATACCAGACTTCAAAATCTGAATAAATCTCTCTCCTGCCCTGCCACCTCCAAGACTCTACTAAGGCTCTCTCCAGGTACTGCTCTCCCTTCAAGTGTTGAAGTCACCTTTGCTTATAAGTTGTTTGGCTGATATTTCAGGAGTACAGAATTTGAGGAGCATAGTCACCACTGCTGTATGCTATGTGACCATGGACTGAGCCTAAATCCTAGGACCAAGATCTATGGATATTTCTAAAATACACACTGAACAAATGACCACAGTTATATAGAGAAATCAGTTACCAGTTCAGAGATTTATATTTTTTCATGTTTATTTATATTTGAGAAAGAGAGCTGAGAGAGAGAGAGCACAAGCAGGGGAGGGGCAGAGAGAGAGATAGACACAGAATCAGAATCAGGCTCCAGGCACTGAGCCGTCTACTCAGAGCCGGATGTGGGGCTCAAACCCACAAACGGTGAGATCGTGACCTGAGCCAAACTGGTCGCTTAACCGATTGAGACACACAGGTGCCCCACCAGTGCAGAGATTTAAATGTTCAGTAGCACCAGCAAAAAAATTAAACAGGTGTTAACAGATGAACATAGGGGAAAGAAAGGAAAACTAAGATAAAAACAGAGAGGGAGGCAAAGCATAAGAGACTCAAATACAGAGAACAAACTGGGGATTGCTAGAGGGGAGGTGGGTGGTGGGATGGGCTAAATGGGTGACGGGCATTAAGGAGGGCACTTGTTTGGATGAGCACTGAGTGTTGTATATAAGTGGTGAAACACTGAGTTCTACTCCTGGTACCAATACTACACTGTATGTTAACCACCTTGAATTAAAAAAAAATTAATCTATATAAAAAAATATTAGTTGAACAAAAAAAGTAAACATGTGTTAATATATTTATTCTATAAGAATGAGCAAATTGATTCAAGGATGACAGAAAACTAAAGCAAAGGAGGAAATGATTAATCAAGGCAGGTATAAAAATAGGATTAAAACACTTAATATGTATTTCTGTCTCAGCGCTTTTTCTGAGACACATCCTCCAACTTCACTAAGGGTACCTGGGGCTGTCTGTTGCCAAAGATGCTGGATGCATACGGGGATTGGGTGGTCTAAAAACCAACTCTTCAAGCCTTTTTCTTTTCCTCGGGAGATCACTTGGTAGCTCGCCTCCAAGGCACAGGCGGGGAAAACCTCACCCTGCCCTGCAGGCACCCAACCCTGTGTGCATGCCCATTGCAATGAAAGACCATTGCTGGGCACTCGCCTTGTGCCTGCTTCCGACAAGCGCAACTGGGCATGTGCCTTGTGCCCGCATTCCCTGAGCAGAGCTGAGGCCTAGGCGTTGGTGTTCCTTCTTCTCTGATCCTTCTCGCTGCCTGAACACAACCGGTAGGTCCACAAATCAGTCCTTCCAGGACTTTAAGTGTGAGTGACTGTGAGGAGAGTGCCAGTGGGCCTCGGGCGGGTCGGGACGGTAGATCTGTGGCCTCGGAGGAGGAAGTTGCTAGGAGTTAGTTAGCGTTCTTCTCCTCACAGGCGTCGCGGCCGCCATGGCCCTTGTCCTCGTGGTGGTGGGACGGGGACAAGTGAGGACAGCTGGCGGCCGAGGACGGGGGAGATGAAGACAGGGTGGGTCTTGGGGGCGTTCTTTGAGGTATCTGAGTCCTGCAAGCACCTGGAACTGCCAGCGGAGCACTGAAGCCAGAGTGAGTCCTCAGTGGGACCCTGGGTGGGAGGCGGGCCAGGCGGTACAGAACAGGTCTGGAAGGGGCGCCTGTGGGCGGGGTGGGGGTGGGGGTGGGGGTGGGGGAGGGGGTGCGGTCAGTAGGCAAAGTGGCTGGCTGACGCTGGATCTCAGGTCAGGTCTAGATCTCAGGGTGCTGAGTTCGAGCCCCACCTGGGCTCCAGGATGGCCGTGAAGTCTACTTAAAAACAAAAACAAAAACCAAAACAACGGCGTGTGGGACTGGAAACAGGGAACGCTGTAGGGTTGGAGCTGCGTCCCGGAGATTTGTATCGCACTGTGCAGGGTGTCAAGGGAGGAGCCGGCTCACTGGTCAATATCGAAACTAGACACCTTGAGCCCTTGTAGTGGGAAGACAGCCATAGGCAGTACGCAAACGATTAAGACCTTCTCTGTGTTCCAAGAAAACCTTATTTAAGGGGGTAAAATGGGCCCAGTAAATGGGAATGTGACCACAGCAATTTAAACTCTAATTTATTTGATTTATGTAATTTAAAATAAACTCAAATTTAAATTCAAATTTAAATTTCCAGCACTGTTTATGATGGGGAATCTAGCTGTGAAACTAAACCTCATGTTTTATTCCTGTCTTTAAGGTGATTTGACTGCCAGTTTGGCTGATGTAAATGATCTTGCAGCTCGTTGATTTGGTGTGACAAAAGCATGTACATTATCCTTACACAGGTTGATTTTGAAAGTATTTTCAAATTAAAAAAAAATTAAAACGTTTAGCCTTGGAAGTGGTATACCTAGCCTTTAGAGTACATTTTTCAAATCCTGATATTCTACTTTCAGGGTGAAATATGAGTGGGTGTGTGAGAACAAGATCTAAATCTAAACAAAGAAAGGGTAATGGAGAGTCTAACCAGCCAGCTGCACCTGTGGCTGTGAGTACTTTGGTATTTGATATTTTCTATACCATCAGTTTCGTTCTCTGAAAATGTTGTTGAAGTACAAACATACAGATACAGTGATATAAGTTTCTCTGCTGATAAGGAGTAGGAAACATTGAACCAGAAGGATTCCATACTTGTGTTCCCTGTGGAAATATACCCTATGACTCCATTGTTATGCTTACTAACAACAGGTTGTACATATCCATCCCAACATAGTTTAAAATAGCCTCCACAGTGCTTGTGGCTACCTCTTCTTGGAGTAGCCACTCTGTGGGAAGAGTAACTTTTTTGTTGTTGTTGTTGTTTAAAGACATTTTTCTTTGTTTAAAAAAAAGTTTATTTTTATTTTATTTTTGAGAGAGAGGGGGAGGGAGGGGCAGAGAGACAGGGAGAGAGAATCCCAAGCAGGAGCCTGAGGCAGGGCTCGAACTCACAAACCTTGAGATCATGACCTGTGCTGAAATCAAGAGTCAGATGCTTAACCAGCTGAGCCACCCAGGCGCTCCGGAAGAGTAACTTTTAAGAATAAATATATAGAATCGTGTTTTATGTGTGGGTTTATACTTTTTTATTATTTGGTATAAAAATCTGTAATATATATTTATATTGTTGGCATGTCTTAACAACACAACTATTTATTTGTGCGCGCACACACACACACACACCCCTAGGCCCAGCAGCCCAGTGATAATCAGCCTCAACAAGAGCAGGCACCAACCGAGAGTCAGGATATTATGGCTGATCAAGAGAAAGAAGTTAAAGAAGCACCTGTGGACCAAGGTGAAGGGAAAGGGGGGAGGAATGTCTATGGGGGTTCAGGGTAGATGTGTGCATCGTGCATTATGACATACCATAACAAGATGAAACAAAACATTACAAGAGAAACTCAGTCATTTCCTGAAAATCGGTTGAAAATATGAAGACCGCATAGTTTGCAGCTTCATATGGTCCTTCACTCTAATGAATTTCCCCTTTTTATTCAAGATTTAATCTGTGTGCTTGAACATGCAGTCTTTCCTAAGTCAGAGGAAACTTTAATTACAAAAGTATGCATTGTTTACTAATTTGTTCTTCTTAGAATATTTTTTGTAGCCTTTTAATTCATTTCATAAAAAGTGTAAACAATTTTTAACAACAGGTACAGAGTGCCAAGTGAACATTCCTTAAAACATCTGGAATAAAGACCATTTGCATAGGGATGGTAGCCTCATTTTATAAAGAAGCAAACTAAAGTTCAGGGATTGTGGCTTGCCAAAGACTGCTTGGCCCATGGGGACCTAACTCACATTTCATTAAAAGGGTTTTGTTCTACCTACCATCTCTGTTGTTGTACAAAAAGGTGAATGGTTTTGTATAAACTGCTTAATACTCAAATATGTCTGTACTTAAAGAGGCTTAGTACTACCACAGGAATAATTGAAGTTCAGTGGAACAGGAGAGAGACTCCAGCAAAGGGTTCAATGAATGATTACCACTGTTTCCACTGATTAATCATTTGATATAGCACATTTGGGAAAAATCTGGATAATTTGGGAAACTGATATAGGTAGCTATGTTAGCATGATTTTTAAGCGGCTTTAAAAGGTGCTTAAATACTTTTTAAAAATGTTTGTTTATTTTGAGAGAGAGAGATATGGGGAGAGGGGCAGAGTGAGAGAAAGAGAGAGAGAGTCCCAAGCAGGTTTCGCACTCAGCACGGAGCCTGACTTGGGGCTCAATCCCACAACCATGAAATCATGACCTGAGCCAAGATCAAGAGTCAGACGCCTAACCAACTGAGCCAAACAGGTGCCCCACATACTTTCATGACTTGGAAAATCAAAAGTATATTAAAAAGATCATGAAACAGAAATTAACAGCTTCCAAACTTCCAAATACAGTATTTTCATCAAATACTTGTAATGAATTATTGACATCATGCAGGCCATGGATTATTTTAGGAATTCACTGTTAAGAGTTTTCTCCAATATGACTGAAAACAAAGTCCATTAATTTCATTCCACCCTACTTCCTTTATTCTTACACTAAGACCGAAATTTGACTTTTAGTTACTAGTGTTTTGCTGTTATTTTTGATACTTTGTTTTCTACATGACTTATTTCTTGCAAGTGACATAGAGGGACATCACACCTACATCTAACTAGTTAATTTTGACAAAATAACTTTCAGACTGTCCCAGTAGGGGATGCATCTCACTAGTATACTGGGTTTGTGATAGGTCCATAAATGTACTCAGCTAATCGTTCAGGAAATTACATTTCAATTTTAATTAAAATCCTATCCATGGTGTAGACTTCAGATTTCTTAGCTTATGATCTCTACTCTTAGTACACTATGATATTATTTAGATTGTTATTTGAAATAAGGATTCATAATACAAAAAAAGATGTGAAGTCCATCTTTCCATCACTATTTTTAATATAAAAATGCTAAACCTACAGGCTTTTATTTCATATAACTTAAATAATGAATATTATCATTTATTTATATTTTATGTTTACACTTTAATTGATAATCTCTTTTTTTTAAATTTTTTTTTCAACGTTTTTTATTTATTTTTGGGACAGAGAGAGACAGAGCATGAACGGGGGAGGGGCAGAGAGAGAGGGAGACACAGAATCGGAAACAGGCTCCAGGCTCTGAGCCATCAGCCCAGAGCCTGACGCGGGGCTCAAACTCACAGACCGCAAGATCGTGACCTGGCTGAAGTCGGACGCTTAACCGACTGCGCCACCCAGGCGCCCCAATAATCTCTCTTTTTTAAGGGCCTGAAATGAAAGGTCATACCCAGGAATTGGCTCAGCCACAACCTGAGGGTAAAAAGGAAGATGGTCCTGTTAGGAGGCAGTGAATTTTTCAGATCTAAAACCCATTAAAATACCAGAAGCAGGTATGTTATCCATTAAGAATGTAAATTACTGCTGGAAAGGATGTGGAGAAACGGGAACCCTCTTGAATTGTTGGTGGGAGTGCAAACTGGTGCAGCCACTCTGGAAAACAGTGTGGAGGTTCCTCAAAAGATTAAAAATAGATATACCCTATGACCCAGCAATAGCACTGCTAGGAATTTACCCAAGGGATACAGGAGTGCTGATGCATAGGGGTACTTGTACCCCAATGTTTATAGCAGCACTTTCAACAATAGCCAAATTATGGAAAGATCCTAAATGTCCATCAACTGATGCATGGATAAAGAAATTGTGGTTTATCTACACAATGGGATACTACGTGGCAATGAGAAAGAATGAAATATGGCCTTTTGTAGCAACGTGGATGGAACTGGAGAGTGTTATTCTAAGTGATATAAGTCATACAGAAAAAGACAGATACCGTATGTTTTCACTCTTATGTGGATCCTGAGAAACTTAACACAAGACCATGGGGGAGGGGAAGGAAAAAAAAGAGGGAGAGAGCCAAACCATAAGAGACTCTTAAAAACTGAGACTAGATTGAGGGTTGATAGGGGGTGGGAGGGAGAGGAGGGTGGGTGATGGGCATTGAGGAAGGCACCTGTTGGGATGAGCACTGGGTGTTGTATGGAAACTAATATGACAATAAATTTCATATATAAAAAATATATATATTACATGGTTTCTGTTTTGTTTAAGATTATATCTTTGATAATATAGGTTTAATTTTACTCTTACTTTCATAACAGAATTCACATAGAAAGATCCTTTGACAGATAGTTTAGACCCTATATACTTGACTGACTGACTTATAGACTATCAGATACAGAAATAAATTAGGTCAAAGCCATATTGAATTATAAAGATGAAAACACTTTATTTTTGAGTATCAGTACTTTAACCAATAGCTAATAATTTTCAGTCTTTTTAAAACTAATTTCAGCCTTTTAACAAATTTGGAATAAATACCAGTTTGTATGAATTATGCTGAGGCATTGAAATAAGTTCTAGTATCTGCTCTAACATGATTTGTGATTCTGGGAGAACTGCTTGATTCTAAGGATGGGAAGGATTCCCATCCTTCATCTTATATAATTAGTAATTTCAAATCAGATATATTACAGTCATTTTTAATGCTGATTTGTGCTTCCTATAGTTTTGTTCAAAGAATAAGAAAATACTCCATTTTGCATGACATTTCTCATAAATAACACCTTCAGTCGAATTTTAACATCTGAACTGAGATTTCATTGCTACTAAGATAATGAATAAACTCTCTCCTTGATGTTGGTTTTTCTCTATGGAGACCTGGATACCCATTCTTAGATTCGTTCAAATTCTGGATTATGCTGGCTATTCAAAAAAATGCAATTAAAATCCTGTCCCCAAAGAAGGCTTAATTACTGAATAATAAAATGACAAGAGATAGTCAAGTTTCTAGTCTATGGCTTATCAAGTGCAGAGAGTGCATGTAGTCACTAATGCTCAAGCCAGCTGTAAGATACCTATGCTAAGCACACTCCTTGTCTCCACTGTCAGACTTCATGAGCTATAGATGCTATGATATAATCACCTCTAACCATCTCAAACATGGAATGTTATAAATTTTTGCCTTGAGACATGAATGGATAAGATTTGAAGTCCTAAGACAAGAACCCTAATAATAATCCTAATAATTCCTGACTAATCAACTTAAGTATGTTTTACATGCATATTAAAAATTGCTGACCATTAATTATAAGATATTCTGAATTTAAAGGAAGTACTTGATGTTTAGGTATAAGTTGCCATCCATCAGTGCACGAAACTTTTTTCCTCTACACTGCTGAACCATTCCTTTAGACTATTTATATTAAGAGACAGTTTTTAGACTACTTCCAGGAGCCTATTTTACATGGCTAGAATGTACTCATAGGAAGATCATGGCCTTTAAATGCATGTTTTTAAGTAAATAATACATTACATGGCCATTCAATATAAAGGTAAGGAAAAAAGAGCAACAGAATAAACCTAAGGGAAAAAGAAAGAGGTACTTAATAAAATTTATGAATAATTAGTAAAAAGAAAAGTTTAGAACTAATAAATCAGAATGATTGCTCTTTTTAAAGATACTTATGAAGAGTATCCACTAGTTTACATAATCTGAAGGAAAATGGAAAAAGCCCAAATACATACACCCAAGCATATACAATATTGAAAATGAACAAGACACTGACAGACATTGAGTATTTTATGTAATTCAGAGTGAATACTATCTTGAAGTCTATTTTCAAAATATGGATGAAATAGTTGATTTACTAGGAAAACATATATTACTTAATAAATCCCAATAGCACCTAATTATCTAAACATCACAGTTACCATAGGAAAACTTATGAAATGTGTCAGTCAGAGTTGTCTCTAAAAAGTATTTACTTGTAGTGAATAAGATGGTATTGTATACTAGAAAGGTGATGAGAGTACATCTTCAGCATTCTCACCACAAAAAGTTAACTATGTGCATGATGCATGTGTTAATTACAGTGTACATGGAGCACAGCATCATGTTGTACACTTTAAATATATACAATTATATTTGTGATATATTCCTTAATAAAATTTAAAAAAAGCACTGACTTTTAGAAACAAATGTCTGACTTTTATAGGTATCTTTTTCTCCCTCTCCCATTTCCTCTCCCTCCTTGTGTCCATTCATTTCTTCCTTCCTTTTTTTGGTTGCCATTCTCTTAAGGTATATGTGAGCTTCACATTTTGATGTCAGAAAGAAAGGTAATGACTCAAAACTAGTGTAACCATATAATTTATTTTGCAAACTCAACACTGTCAAGTGTGAAAAAAGGCACTATTCATAATCATACTAGGACTACAGGTAGAAATGGGGACAAATGGTTACCCTACTTTAGCAATCACATTAGCACTAACCTAAATCAAAGAAACATTTTGCACCTCTGCATGATAGAGAAAAAAGTTGTAGTACTGGAATTTCTGTTTAGTACAGCAGTAGCAAATGGGACATTACTGTTTTAATGTCTTATATTCAGAATATTTTTTTCAAATTGTTTTATTTAAATAATACTGGTGTAAATTTCTTTTGTTTCATAGGTTGTTTTGTGTTTTATTTGGATTTTTAGTAAAAGTACACAATTTTGCTTTCATTTAAAACTACCTTTCAATAGATTCACTTCATTTAATGTGTTCTGAATATGAAGAGCCTTTTTGTTTTCTTATACTAGTAGAAAGAGTGGTGTGTTTAAAATACATTGGTAAAATTGGGGCGCCTGGGTGGCTCAGTCGGTTAAGCGGCTGACTTCAGCTCAGGTCATGATCTTACGGTCCGTGAGTTCGAGCCCCACGTCGGGCTCTGTGCTGACAGCTCAGAGTCTGAAGCCTGTTTCAGATTCTGTGTCTCCCTCTCTCTCACCCTCCCCCATTCATGCTCTGTCTCTCTCTGTCTCAAAAATAAATAAACGTTAAAAAAATTATAAAAAAATAAAATACATTGGTAAAATATGTTGGGAAGTCTATCTTATAAAAGAAAAACTGTGGTTTCCTTTGTATACCATGAATGCCATCTAAATAAAGTTCTGCTGAGTAATGTTCTCAACTGTTAATTTTATCTTACAGGTGAAGGGTAATCACAGATTTAAACAAAGACAAGCTGAAACCTTGCAAACTGCTCTTATGTTACCTATTTGACTATTAAAATTCTCTTAATAAAGTTTTAAACTATCTCCAAAAAACCCTTGTAACTCTTTTATTAAGCTATTATAAGTACTTGATGCTATTGAAAAGTATATTACTTTTTGAAATTTTATATTCTATTTGAACATTTATATTCTTTCCAGCAACCTTACTAAATAAGACTTAATTCCAAAAGTTTATGTCTACATCTTTTTTTAAAGGCTTTTAATGTTTATTTTTGAGAGAGAGGAATTGAGAGAACATGAGCTGGGGAGGGGCAGAGAGACACAGAATCCAAAGCAGGCTTCAGGCGCTGAGCTGTCAACACAGAGCCCAACGTGGGGCTCCAACTCATGAACCTGAGCCGAAGTTGGATGCCTAACTGACTGAGCCACCCAGGCACCCCTGTCTACATCTTTTTTTTATTTCAAAATACATAATCATATTATATTTGAATACTAGCAGTGTAGTTTTGCTATTTTAAATATTATACTTTTTTCACAAGGTTGCTCTGCCAAGAGTCAGGCCATCCTGCAGTGTAGTTTTGCCTACAAGGCCTAAGTGGGGACATGCAAAGTCACCAGAGCACCAAGGCAGAGCTGGTCCTCTGCAGTGTTTGGCACAAGACAAATGGCCATATGCATGGTCCCTAAAAAATAACATCTATCATATTGACTCCCAAATGGAGGAGATGCTTTTCCTGTCAGGATCATTACAAATGATTAACTAATTCAATACATATGTGTTGGTTCCCAGCATGTTTCAAGAAATATCTGTATGCTGGAACTGAAAAGACTAATGGCCTGCAGTACTTACTATGGGGGATATTACACTGGTGGAGCAGAAAGACATATAAACAGAAAAGTGGTTGAAATGCAAAATGGAAACGGGGAAAGGACCTAGAAAAAACAATGAATGGGGTGGCCAGGAAGCAGGAGGAAAATCAGGAGAGGAGACTCATTGTCAGTGTAAAACATATCTGGACTCCCACATTACCTGGTCACTGGGTTTGCATATGTGATCCTGCTGATAGGCTGGGTGACATCTATGATTCGTGCTTAAAACTAAAATAACCAGGGGCACCTGGGTGGCTCAGTTGGTTAAGCATCCAACTTCAGCTAGGTCATGATCTCGCGGTTTGTGAGTTCATGCTCCACATCGGGCTCTGTACTCACAGTTCAGAGCCTGGAGCCTGCTTCAGATTCTGTGTCTCCCTCTCTCTCTGTCCCTCCCCCACTTGCATGCTCTTTCTCTCTCCCTCTCTCTCAAAAATAAATATTTAAAAACATTTTAAAAAACTAAACCAGGTAGATCTCAAACATAAAAAAAATAAAATTAACCCTTAATCAATGCAGAGGTTAGGGGTACTGACACCCTGCATAGTCAAAAATCTGAATATAACTTTTGAATCTACCAAAATTAAGCTATTAGTAGGCTATTGACCAGAATCCTTACCAATAACATAAACAGTCAACACATACTTTGTTTCTTATGTATTGTATACAGTATTAGAATAAAGTAATCTAGAGAAAAAATGTTAAGAAAATAAGAGAAAATATATTTACAGTGCTGTACTGTAGTATCAAAAAACTCTTCTGTATAAGTGGACCCACATAGTTCAAACCCATGGTATTCAAGTGTCAACTGTAATCAAAATGGCCCCTTTTCATTAAAAAATATATATCTGTTCGGTTGTTTCCATTTTATTAAGGAGATAACTGTGGATAAAAGAAGATAGGATCTTATTCAAGGTCATCACGTTTTCTTTTTAATTTCCTTAATCAGTGTTAATGATTTTGACTGTAGAGACTTTTGCCTTCTTAGTTATATTTATTTTATTTAAAATGTTATTTTTTAAAGCATTTTATTCTTTTGATGCTATTGTGAAGGGGATAATTTTATTTCCTTATCAAATGTCTCATTATTAGTGTGTAGAAATAAAACTGATTTCTGTGTTTTTTTTACATCCTGCAACTTTACTGAAATCGTTGATTAGTTACAAGTGTTTGATTCAGTCTTTGGCGTTTTCTATTTACAAAATCATATCAATTCCAAGTAGTAACTTCTTCCTTTCTGATTTTGATACTGTCTATTTCTTTCTCTTGCTTCATTTCCCTAACTGAAATTTCCAGTACTGTATTGCATAACATTGGTAGGAGTGGGCATACTTGTCTTGTTCCTGATCTTAGCAGAAAAGCTTTCAATTTGTCTCTGTTGAGGATAATGTTAGCTGTGGGTTTGTTGTAGATGGCCTTGATTATGTTGTTATCTTCCTTCTATTCCCAGTGTGGAAGGATGTTGAATTTTGTCAAATCTTTTTTCTGCATCTATTGCAATAATCATGTAATTTTTATCTTTCATTCTATTAATGCCAATATTACTTGATTAATTTGTGTATGTTGAAGCATCTTTGGATACCAGGAATAAATCACATTGGTCATGGTTTATAATCCTATAAATTTGTTCTTGAAATCAGATGGGTAATATTTTGTTGAGAATTTTTACATTTATATTTAAGAAATATTGGTCTACAGTTTTTTGTTCTCATGTGTTGTCTTTATCTAGCTTTGGTGTAGGATAATGCTGGCCATGCAGAATGAGTTTCAAAGAAGACCCTCTTCTTCAAATATTTGGCAGAATTGAGAAGGATTAGCATTAATTTCTATTTAACTATTTGGTAGAATTCACCAGTGAAGCTATCTGGGCATGGGCTTCCCTTTCAGGAGGTTTTTTCAAATTCAACCTCCTAACTCTTTTATTGGTGTGTTCATAATTTCTGATTCTTCATGATTCAGTCTTGGTAGATAGGATGTTTTGAGAAATTTTTCTATTCATTCTAGGTTCTCCAATTTCATGGAGTGTAAGTGTTCATAGTTTCTCTTTTGAACCTTTGTATTTCTATAGCATCCATTGTAATGTTTCCTCTTTAGTTTCTAATTTTAATTCAGTCTCATTTACTTATGCTAAAATTTATGTAAATGCAAAGAATAGCAAACCAAATTTTAAAGAACAAAGTTGTTTATATTATACTATCAGTTATCAAGCATTACTATAATTCTACAGTAATTCAGATAGTTGTCTACCAACATAGGAATAAACAAGTAGAACAGTGCAATAGAATAAAAAAAAAGTCCAGAAACACTTCTTTTTTAAAGTATTTCTTTAAATTCCAGATAGATAACATACAGTGTAATATTGCTTTCAGGTATACAATATACTCATTTGCCAATTCCATACAACACCCAGTGTTCGTCATACCAAGTGCATTCCTTAATCCCCATTACCTATTTAACCTAAGCCCCCAACCCCTTCCCTCTCTGGAAACTATCACATTGTTCTCTGTAGTTAACAGTCTGTTTCTTGGTTTGCCTGTCTCCATTTTTCCCTTCCCCCATTTGCTTTCTTTTTTAAATTCCACATACGATTGGAATCATATGGTATTTGTCTTTGACTGACTTATTTCACTTAGCCTAATACCCTCTAGATCTGTCAATGTTGTCACAAATGACAAGATCTCATCCTTTTTATGGCTGCATAATATTCCTGTGTGTGTGTGTGTGTGTGTGTGTGTGTGTGTGAATACCACATCTGGACGATTAGGTTGCTTACATACCTTGGCTGTTCTAAATAATGCAATAAACACGGGGTGCATATATCTTTTCAAATTAGTGTTTTCATGTTCTTTGTGTAAAAGTATTGTATCATATGATTGTGAGGGGGAAGCCTTTGGGAGAGTTGGGGTGGCATGATTCCTGCCCTCTGAGAAGGAAGGTTCTGGAAGTCCTCATCCTTCTCCTCACAGGTGTTGTCACATCATGACCAAGACAAGAGAGGATTTCACTCATGTGTGATATTTAAGAAACAAAACAAATGAGCAAAGGGGGAAAAAGGGAGAGTGGCAAACCAAGAAACAAACTCTTAACTATAGAGAAAAACCTGATGGTTACCAGAGGGGAGGAGGGGTAATGGGTTAAATAAGTGATGGGGATTAAGGAGTGCACTTGTGGTGATGAGCACCAGGTGTTGTATGGTAGTGTTGAATCACTATATTGTACACCTGAAACTAATATTACACTATATGTTAGCTAACTGGAATTTAAATAAACATTAAAAAAACAAATAAAGGTGTCATGTGTGGCCAGCCACAGGGCCCCCCCCTGAGGCTGAGGATAGGGCTCTGGGCTTCCTGAAACTTGCTGTTGCTGCCCGGTGGCTGGGCTCAGTCCAAACCCTTAGTATAGGATGAGGAAGAGAAGGACCTTAACGGTCCCACTCATTTTTCCTCCAGCAAAGCCAAGTCCCCCTACATGGTGGATCAGTCCCTGGGAAGGGAGCAGCAATGGCCTTGGTGAAGAGTGTTGCCCTTCAGCCTGTCCCCTGTGCTTCTGGTCATCTAGTGCTGTGGTAGGGTCCCCTCCCCAAGCAAAAACAAACAAACCTCAAAGCAACCTGGCTATACACAACAACATCCCTCATGACCTTGTAACATGAGACCACTTAATAGACTGCATGTTTGTGTGTTACCACATATAGGAGGCAAAAAAATAAAAAAAATATGTAAAAAAACAGTGCCACATGGTGTTACAGAATCAGGCTGGAACACTGGTGGAAAACCAAGCAGCACTCGGAGACCTTGGTGGATTGCAGGCTTTTTTTAACACTGGTGGGCTCAGAGGAGACCATTTCTCCAAAGATCTGAGCCCCGAATGCGAGTGGGAAGGGTAATTTATTGTTATCAGCCTCCATATTTGTGTGTGTGGGGGGGTGGTTTTCATGCGCGCACAGCTAACAAAGGAAGAAGAACCTGGAGGAGAGGTCTCTAAGCTAGAGACCAGAGTTTGTTTTAGTCCAATCAGACATCTTTGGTGTACTTTATCCACTTCTACAAAACTCCCCCCCTTGATGCCTTAAAAAAAAAAGAACTTTTAGTAGGCATCACCTTTCAGTTTTACAGGTTGTTACTCTCAGAAGGCTAAGATATGTGCAGTAGTTTGGTGAGCAACAGTGTTTTCAATAAAATGTACCATGACATTGACATTCGGTATACAGGGGCCGATGGATATAAGTAATATTATGGAGAGGAGGGGCCCCGCCAGGGCAGAAAGCCAGGATGCCCAATCTGTGAGATCCCATCAATCCTTTCCATTGGTTATTTTCCTGTTGTCTGTGTGGAATTGTTTTCTTGAGTTCCTTAACCTTAGTTGTAACTATTCCTGACTGGTTTACAAAATAGCAACATTCCCCCCCTCCCCGCTCCACCCAGCAAGATGCAAGTCCCTCCATTTTCTGAAGTGAGGAGGTGGAGGGCTTGCCTATTTTGGAGGGTCACTGCCACCAGAGAGTTTATTTGGGTTTGTAAGGTTACCAGAGAATCTGCCACCTGTTCCATGTCTTCATTTAGCTCTTGAGATAGTCTATGGTATAGTCCTACGGATGAACCTATGCCCCCATTCCAGTTCCTATTCCTGTCTCAATTCCTGCTCCTATCAGAATGGGTAACAGGACTGCCTGTTTAGCCCAGGACTTGGGGCTAAAGGCTGTTAGGAGCTGATCTTCAGTGTACACGGATATCTCTGGGGTTAGGAAGATGGAATAACATATCTGAGTCCAGTTGGCCTCTAAGCATCGGTAGGCCAAATTAGAACATAGATAGAACACCCCAGGGGTTGAACATAAGGTTGCATTCCTCTTTTCAACTTTTTTTTTTTATTTATTTTTGGGACAGAGAGAGACAGAGCATGAGTGGGGGAGGGGCAGAGAGAGAGGGAGACACAGAATCGGAAACAGGCTCCAGGCTCCGAGCCATCAGCCCAGAGCCTGACGCGGGGCTCGAACTCCCGGACCGCGAGATCGTGACCTGGCTGAAGTCCGACGCTTAACCGACTGCGCCACCCAGGCGCCCCATAAGGTTATATTTCTTCCGTATAGAGAGTTACCATTCATACCTTCAGGGACTGTACAGATTAGATTGTTGGCATTTTTGAGACAGATCCCGGTGGCCAGGGGTCCAATTAAGACAGAAGTGTTGGTTTTGAGATTTGTGGGAGCTTCCCAGGTCAAAGGGATAGGAGTGACTAAGTAAGCCCTCCAGCTAAGGGGAAGCACATCCAGCAGGTTTGGGTGTGATTATCTATTTTATGGAGGACTGGTAGAGTAGTGTTAGTCCAACACCGGAGCGGGGAATTGGTAAGCATCTGATTGAGGGCTGAAAGGCTCAAACCCTGGTAGGCTGCCAGGGGTAGTGGTTGCCTTTATGGCTTATATTACTCTGTCCTGTGTATCCTTTATAACGTCCTGTCTTGCATCTCTTTCTCATCCGAGATTCCCCCAATTGAGGAAGGTAAGTGTAGCAAGCTCCCCTCTCTGGAGGCCCTTGTTGTGACATGGGTTCCTGACATTTTGGGTGATCTCTATGGTCCAATACTTAGTCCTTGGGACACGGGGTGACTGACAGAGAGTGGGTGTTTTTCCCTTGTAGCAATATTTGTGGAGAGAGGTGAAGGCGCTGAACACCCTTGACCCCCTTATTGTCATATAACAATACTGGGGGCAAAGTGGGTAAGCAGCAGTTGTGAAGGTGAGAGAAATTATCATAATATACAGGCAATACTCAATAATCCCCCCATCCAGAGGAGGTATGTGAGATCCAGCATGCATCTTTTGTCCTACATCCAGCTTGTTGGTACAGTCTCTATCAGCCCAACAGTAAGAAGTAAGATCAGGGCTATGACACCAGTGAGGGGCAAGAGCTGGCAGAGTTGCATCCAAACCCCTGGGCTCAGTCCTCATGTTGATTCCTCAAGCTTCTGCCATGTGCAGGCCAGCCAGCTTCTGGGGTGTGGCTGGAGCAGGGCTGGAGATCTCAGGGGCCAATGTCCTTTTGAGGGTCAGTTTAAGCAGGTTGACTGGATCTGGATCACTTCACCAGGTTGAGGGTTCCTCTGAGTTGGCCTTCTTAGCTCTGGAGTGATGGACCCATGGGGTGATACCTGAAACTGAATCCTCTATTTGGTTGTATGTCTGTAAGTCCACCTCCAAGTCTTCGAAAGGGGCGGGTTTCTGGTAACCGTCAGATCAGGTTTAGGGAAGATATGGTTTGCATATTTAGAGATCCATCCCATTTTCCAGTTGCTTAAATAATCATATGCCCATGGGGTCTTATTATTATCCCTAGTATAACAAGCACAGAAGATTGCCTATATATGAAATACTGTGACAATTTTCTGAAGGTTATTTCAAGTTGTCTAGTTTAGGCAAACAACAAACATTTAAAGCAATCATAACTAGAATTTAACATCCATAATGGTGCATTGTTGAAACATAGTTGTTCTCTCTAGAACCCCCCTTTCCAGAGATAGCCAAATTGAGACCAATGCACTTGTAGAACAAATCCAGTCTTAACAAATCTGGCCTAATTATTTACATAAGCTCAGCAAGAATAGCGATTGATCATGAGGATCTTTTAAAGTTTGCTTTGTTGGAAACTTTTATAAGGAATCTCCAGGTTGAACTTTTAGTAGCCTCTCCAGGCTAGAAGCCAAGCCAAATACTTGTCATCAGACAGGCCTGCACTACCTGTAGAGTTGGGCAAATTCCTCTTCATGAGGTCCCCAATATATCCTGAGTTCCTGCACCTGCCAGGAAGTGACCTTCTTTACTTACCTGGTGAGGCTGGTGGGAACTCTGTAAACAAGGCACCAGGCCAACATTTCCAGGGGGCTTTATGGCTCCATGTTTTATAAAGCCAACCCTAATTCCTTAAAGCTGTCTGGTCATATCTGAGTCTATGAATGTCATCCTCAAATATGACATTCCAGTCAAAGCCTTGGTAAAATAACCAGTATTTCCAATGGTGACCTGTTATGAGATGAACAGATTCTTATTGAACTTATGTAAACAATTGTAATTGCCATGAAAGAAAGAATACTCATTGAGAGTTTTGAATTTCAGGGTAACTATGTAGAGAGAAAAGATAAATGCTTCAGTTTACAAATGCATACTTTATGACATTTTTGTATATCATAGATATCTTAAGAGAAAGTTTCCTCAATCTGGAAAAGGAAACATTAGGGAACCAGCAATATTTTTAACAAGAATCAGAAAACTATAATCTTCCTCAGTTCATTTAATCCCTTGTTCCTAATTCTTGTTCAATTTGAATGCAGCTTTTTAGTTCTGGAAATTTTACCCATTTTAGTATTAGCCTTAAAGATGTCAAATACCTGTATTTATCCCCAAAGTCCTTTTTATAAATCTCCTTGAAGAAGAAACACGTTTTGTGAGAGAATAAGAACAATTATAAATGGCAAAATCTCAGAAATAGACATCGTAAAGATCTTATGAGAGTTCATTATGATGCAATTGACAAATAAATTCGGTTATTTCTGTGACATATAACATCTCAAGTAATCATAATATTAAGTGATGACCTTATATCAAAATATTAAAATTTTAGGAATTGCATATATTCGGCAGTTACATTTACCTGTGCAATGCAATCTAAGGTTTACCATTGTATGACAGAGCGTTTCCAAATAACTTAACACCCCAAATAAAAGGGCCTAATTGGTCAAGAAGACTTCATTTACCATTTAAATCCTGAGAAGTTTGTTAAAACCCCAGAAGTCATGGGGCGCCTGGGTGGCTCAGTCGGTTAAGCGTCCAACTTCGGCTCAGGACATGATCTCGTGGTTTGTGAGTTCGAGCTCCACATGGGGCTCTGTGCTATCAGCTCAGAGCCTGGGGCCTGGTTCAGATTCTGTGTCTCCCTCTCTCTCTTCCCCTCCCCCACTTGTGCTCTGTCTCTCTCTGTCTCTCAAAAATGAATAAGTGTAAAAAACAAAAACAAAAATCCCAGAAGTCATAAGTGCATCTAAATAGGATTACAGATCATTATAAATCTTACAATTTTATATATTCAACTAAAGTGGCAATAAAAGATCCCAAAGGTGAATGTATAGCATTATACAGTTGTTATCAAAACCTAGCTTCTTTAGCATTGAGAAGTTTTAACTAAGTAATCAAAGACCTGATAGAGATGAGACCTAAAACTTTGATTTTCTTGGAGAATAAACTTTTGTTTGCATTGTCTTATCAAGAGCAGATCAACAGTTCAAGAAAACTTTGTCATTTGAGCAGAGAGAAAAGTAGGATTTCAACCTTATACTAGTGTACTTTTAAAATTCCATTCATCTCTTGAGGAGGACACCTGTTGGGATGAGCACTGGGTGTTGTATGGAAACCAATTTGACAATAAATTTCATATTAAAAAAATAAAATTCCATTCATCTCAACCTTCTATAACTTTCTTTTGCTTCGAAATTTTGTCCCAAAGCCATTTCTTTCCAAATAACCAGTCTCATTTAGGACAAAATTACTTTCTTCTACCCTCAATGAAACTGTGTTTCCATTCCTTATATCTTTCTTATGTACCTCCTATTTTCCTACATACAGAGTTGCTTTCTTTATTTTCATCAGTCTTAAGCACATTTAGCAGAATTTTAACTCTTAGAAAACCTTAGTCTCCAATTGAGGACTTAGTAACCAATTGAGAGGTGTTTACATCAGAATTTTTGTAGATGGTAAATTCATGAAACAATTAAGTACAAAGCATGTTTTCCAATAGGTCCGAATAGCATTAATTTCTCAGCAATAAGAAGTTAAAAACACAAACCTATGTTCAATAATCAAAGTTTTAGCATTCCATCCTATTTAGAAGTTTCAGGTTACCAAGGACCTTGAAAGTTATCTCAACAATTACCCATGAAAACTGAGACATACAAAATTAACTATCATTAACAAATTGCAACAGAGATAACATGAGCTTATTTAACCTTTACTGATAACTTTAAAGACAGGTCCAGGGCGCCTGGGTGGCTTGGTCAGTTAAGCGTCCGACTTCGGCTCAGGTCACAATCTCACAGTCCGTGAGTTTGAGCCCCGTGTCGGGCTCTGTGCTGACAGCTCAGAGCCTGGAACCTGTTTCAGATTCTGTGTCTCCCTCTCTCTCTGCCCCTCCCCTGTTCATGCTCTGTCTCTCTCTGTCTCAAAAAACGTTAAAAAAAATTAAAAAAAAAAGACAGGTCCAATAAACTTAAATTCATTTAAACATCAAATATGTTCCACCTGCATCCACCTAAAAGTCAATCAACTTTTTTCCCATTGTCAATTTTCATTTGGGGCAACAGTGGAGATATCTGAAATGGGTGGTCCAAGGTGGGGGTGCACTTTGCTCCTTTACTTGGAGGGTGGGAGGAGGAACCAATGGTGCCTGAGACACTGAGGATGGTATAGGGCCACACCCAAGTTGGTGCAGAAACATGAGGGGGAGGGGAAGGCAGAAGCAGCAACTGCTTGGGAATATTCCTTAAAGTCCTTTTCCCGAGGTAGACCAACGACAGTTGGCTCCAATTATAGCCTTAACCTGGGAAATGAGGGAGAATCCCTCATAACTATTAAGCAGAGGAACAGGGAGAGAGAGTCAGTGTCCCCTTTTAGTCTGGTTCTATCTCAGCTAGACCAATAAGGTCCCCTTCTTGAGCTTCCTCCTGATTGCAGCTGGGTTTTTGGGACTTTCCCTGGTTGGGACATTTATTCTTTTTAATGTCCTTTCTACTTGCAGTAGGTTCATTGACCCCTTGCTAAGGAGGTTCTGGGCCTCCCCCCTTGCTGCTGGGTATATTTATGGCCTTCTCAGCCCCCTGCTCTGATCCCCTGGAGAGCCTCTCGATATCAGCAGATGTGGACTGGCATCTGGAGAGTGCCTGTGCCTGGCCAAGGGTGCAATCTGGCCACCAGTCCTTGTGGGGGAGGGTTTTCTGGCCTGAAAGGGGAGGAGAAATGGGCGGCAGCAGTGGCAAGTTGGCCAGGGGAGGTGTTTCAAGCTCAGGGGAGGGGGGAGGGAGCCTAAAGACTCATGAAGAGGGGGAACATTAGGGGAGTGGTGGGTCTCTTCTTTGGCTCCCTGGGTGACTCCAGATAAAGTGGCTAAAACCTTTGCCTGGCTCTCCTTGCTCCATCCCGACCCCACAGTGCTCCTATAAGGTGGAGTCACAAAGACAGAGGGACAGGGGTGCCCCCCTCCAGTGAGGAGACCAGCCAGATACCCACCTGGCCATGCCCCAAAGGAATCCAGGCGATGCTCAGCCCCACAGGTCCCAGCCCTGCGACCCACGATCAGAAACCATTCTGATATCACCACAGACCAAGCGCCATCCATCATGGAATCGCAGACGGGCCCACTCAGATTCTGTGGGCCCCTGGGGACCCCAAGGATGCCTGCCTGTGGAGCCACAGAAACGAACTCAGAAGGAAGGCTAGACTGAGTCGCACATTCACATTCACATACACACCAGAGGTTATTATATTCCCTACCATAGAATCCCTACCTGTGAGACTTCTGAAGTCTTGGGGAGTGATCAGGTCCCCCTTCCACTGTTGCTAGTGGGTCTGACTAGATTGGGCCCCAGCCTTACTGGTTCTGACGTCAGGTCCAGGTCCTCACCTGCCAAGTCTCCTCGAGTCTGGCGGGAATGGCGGAGCTGGGCTGGCCCGTGCGGACAGAGAAGGAGACTGCCGAAATTTAGGCAGGGCGCGCACTCTCCCTTGTGATCCCTCATTCTGTCACCGCCTCACTGTTCCCCCAAACCGGTGGCAACAATGGGCCAGCGCGGTTGGGTTTCCCAGCCAGGGAACCAAATTTGTTAGGGAATCAGGCTAGAATAATGGCAGAAAAACCAAGCAGCACTCGGAGACCTTGGTGGATTGGAGACTTATTTAACATTGGCAGGCTCAGAGGAGACCGTTTCTCTAAAGATCTGAGCTCCGAATGTGAGCAGGGAAGGTAATTTATACTTATAAGCCTCCATATTTCTGTGTGTGTGGGGGGTGGTTTTCACGTGTGCAGAAAACAAAGGAAGAAGAACCTGGAGGAGAGGTCTCTAAGCTAGAGACCAGAATTTGTTTTAGTCCAATCAGCCATCTTTGGTGTACTTTATCTGAAAGGGCGGGCCTATGCAGGCCAACTCCATCTTGTTCTGTGTCCTTCACCTTGACCACACCTCCTCCCCTTGAGTAACTCCCCCCCCCTTCACCTGCCTAACAGGACTCGGACCCTTCCCCAGCCAATCGGCTGAGGCCATAGCCATTACCTCACCAACTGCCAATAAAACCTTTGTCCTTTTGAAACTTGCTCTCTCACCCTGGTATCTCACCGCTGCGTCGGTGCAGGTAGGGGACTGAGCTCGAGCTAGCTCGAATAAAGGCTCTTTTGCTTTTGCATCGGGCTCGGCTCCCTAGTGGTCTTTGGGGATCACGAATTCTGGCCATAACATATCCACTTCTCCAACAATGGCATTTGGGGCTCAGTTCTTTGGGTACAAACCCAACTGAGCAAAAATAAAGTTGCTTCCTAGAAAAAAAAAAGCCTCGGTGTCACAACTCTGTGCAAGAATCCTGCTACGATACTTGGGGGCTTGTGTCCAGGATTCAGAGACAGTGCATTTCCACCTCCTTTGCCACTGAGGATATGAACCTCTAAGCAGAAGGGGAGACTGATCACCTCCCAGAGTTGCCATAGTAGTTCCACAAAGGACAAGGAACGAAGCTGCAACGCTAAGGCTCTGGGCGGCAGGTTGGAGTCACTGTGTGACTGTGTATGGAGACTTGTCTCACCTTCATATCCTGGGTCAATGACTATGATAATTAGAGCCAACTGTCTCTGGTTAGTCTACCTCAAAACAGGGACCTTAAGGAATATTCCCAAGCAGCTGCCAAAACTCTCATTGTTTCAGGGAACTTACCTGTCTTCTCTGAACTGACATGGAGTGCCTAATTCCACTAGTGCAAAACAAAACAAAACAAAACAAAACACACCTGGATTCTGCTCCTCTGTCTGAGCTGACAAGATTTAAAACTTGGGAATTCTTTTCTCTGCCTTCTGCTGGCACCTTGTCTCTTCTGCCTTCCCTTCCCCTCTCCTGTTTCTGCACCACCTGGGGTGCAGCTGCACTACTGGCCCCTCAATGCCTCAGGCACCATCAGCTCCTCCTCCCACCCTAGATGTTGAGGAGTGAAGATCACCGACTTCAGATTTCCCCACCAACGTTGCAGGTAAAAATTAACCATGGGGAACAAATTTTCTTAAGTGGACCCAAGTAAAACCTATTCAGTGTTTAAACTAATTTAAGTTTGTTGGTTTGAGATAGACAATGTTTATCAAATTAAATGAAAACAAAAACTTTTATTCTACCTAGATTTGCTAAAGGTCAAATAAACTCATGTTATCTCTGTTCCAATTTTTCAGCAAAGGGATGACTTAAAGTAATGGTTAACTTTGTCTCATAGTTTTCATGGGTAATTGTTAAGATAGCTTTCAAGGTGTTTGGTAACCTAAAACGTTAAAGTTTTGCTTACATGATAAATTGAGATTGAATTCATTGGATAGCTAATGATATAAGAGGCTAAAGCACCAAGTACTAGATGTACGCCTGTGGTTTTGACTTGTTACAAAAAAAACTAAGGCTATTTGGATCTATGGGAAAACATGCTATGTGCTTAATGGATTCGTAAGTTTGCCATCTAAAAAAATTCTGATGTAACAAAGTTCACAATTGGTTAGTACTTAGTTTTCACTGGAGACTAAGGTTTCTAAGAGTTAAAATTCTGCTAAATGTAGTTAAACTGATAAAAATAAAAACAACTCTATAGTAAAAAAAATAGACACAAAAGAAAGATAAAAGAAATGGAAATATATTTTTGTTGAAGGTAAAAAAAAGTAATTTTGTCCTAAACGAGACTGGTTATTTGGAGAAAAATGGCTTGGGAAAAATCTAAATACAAAAAAAAAAAAGTTGTAAAAGGTTCGTGAAGGAAAATCTTTAAAAAAAAATTTCATGTGTGGTCAGGATGGACTAAGGTTAAAATAAATATATTTAAAAAGTACTCTGGGTTAAGATTAAAATTCCTCCTCCTTTGATCCAAAGGCTGGGAAAGTGATGACAATACCCTCAGTTCTGGACTCCAAATCCTCCACATTTATGATGTTCCTGTTCAGCAGAGGTATGGATACCCCTGCCATATGAGGGATGGATGATATATGAAGAGCTTTTACTAAGATACTTGGGAGCCATTTTACTAAACTTAGCCCATTATATGCCAAAAATGGATATCCACATGGCTAAAACATATTTATGTGGGCATTGTTGAAAAAGGCAGAGGAATAGACCTTGACTTTGGCCTTTTAACCTCCTCCCTCAATAGTCAATGATTAATATGTAAGTTATTGTTGGGCCAAATAAAATTAGTACATCCTATGACAACCAGGAAAGTCTTGCTTGGTCACAGTCCATACTCACAACATCTTGCAGGTGAGAAATGGAGGGGTAAGGAAAAAAACAAAACAAAACAGAAAAGACCAGGTCAGCTCTCGGAGGTAGGGTCAAGCCTAGGTAAGAATAAATACTCCCAGCACCTTGCAAGACTAACAGGGCTTTGGCTGCCAATCGCATAGCCAGCCACAATGTAGGGCCAGGAGACGAGGTTTCCCCTGGCCAGCTATAGGAAATTGAAATAAGAGGCAACTATCTTCCTTTTTCCTATAAATGGGTAATTCCCCAACCAAAGCCATTACTCCTTTGGAATGCATTATGATTCATTTTCTTTTGCACAAAGGCTTGGCCCAATACAAATTGGAAGAGGGAACCTGGCCTCCAGAGGGAAATATCAATGACAATACTATCTTACAATTGGACTTGTTTTGCAAATGTAAAGGAAAATGGGGGAGAATTCCCCTATGTTCATTGTTTTTGGGCCTTAAAAAATCGAGATATATGTAAACAATGTAAGGTGGATCCTAATTTAATGGCATCCCTTTCTAAAGTCCAGCAATCAGGAGGGGAAACAATTAAGTGCTCCTTATGTGTATCCAAAACAGACCTAGAGAAGGAGGAAAGGAAGTCTTCCAGCTCCTCCTCCTCCTCCTAGGGTCTGCAATCTATATAAAATAATAATAATAATAATAATAAAATTCTGTTCCCTGCTGCCCACCTTATCCAGGCCCTCCCTGTAATGTAACAGACATGTTTCCCTTACAAGAAACTAGAATTCCAGAAGAAAAAAACCTTTACATTACAAGGTTTAAGACAGATAAAAAGAGATCTAGGTAAATTTTCTGATCAGATAAGTACATAAAGACTTCTCAGAATATTACGTATGTTTTTGAGTTGACCTGGAAAGATATAGTGCTTTTGTTAAATCAGAATCTTAATGAGACAGATGTTTTTAAAAAATTTTAAGGAAATCTAAGATTTAGCCCTTAAATTATGCTAAATTAGCCACTATTTGACAAACACAAAATGAGAGCCCAATTGCCTTCCTGGAGAGGTTGAGGGAGGCTCTCCTTAAATATATGGCTATCTCCCCTGATACCCCTAAGGCTGAGATAATTTTAAAGGACAAATTTGCCACTCAATCAGCCCTAGATATTCAGAGAAAATGCAAAAATTGGCTGTTGGCCTTAAAGGGACCCTGGAGGAATTCTTACAAGCTGCTAATTGGGTATATTACAAACAAAACAGGAAAGGAGACTTAAAAAAAATCTGAGGCCTTAGTTGTGGCCTTATGTACCATGTAAGACTGGACTTCCCGAGGTCCTGGCACCAAGTGTCATTTATATGGCCATTCAGAGCACTAAAATGAGAATGTCCTCAGAGGGGACAACCAAAATAAAAACCCTATAAGCCATGCCCCTTGTGTGGAGACAGTCACTGGAGATCTGAATGCCCTCAGGGACCTCTATCTGTGAGGGCTCAGATAACCAGTGTCTCTGGAAGGGACTAACCCAGGGCCTGGGTATCTTCATCGTAGCTCCCCTAAACCAACTGTTTATCAAAAGCCCAGGACCCTGGGTAACTCTAAATATAGAAGGAAAACTGGTTTATTTCCTTCTTGACACCAGAGCTACCTTTTCTGTCCTCCTTTCCACTCCAGGCCAACTATCCAAACACATCATGATGATTAGAGGCATCTCCAGAACACTTCTAACTAAATGCTTCTCTCAGCCCCTGGGACATATATGGGGAAACCTAATTTTTTCTCATTCTTTCCTGATAATGCCAGAGAGTCTAACTCCCTTGCTAGAAAGGAGTATAACTAACTAGAGACTATGGTGCTACTAACTCCAGGACAGATAAACAATTATGTGAGTTTTTGAAAATTACTAGATATTATAGGCTGTAGATACTAGGGTTCAGGAAAATAGTTTGCCTGCTGTATCAATTATTAAAGGAGACTCAATCTCACCTACTCTATTCCCCCTCCTCCAAAAAAAATAAATAAATAAACTGGGGTCTGACTGCTAGACACTGTCTCCAGCCCTTAAAATGGTTACAAACAGAGCAGGGCAATTACTATTACCAAGCACACAGAGGTAAAAGATCATTAAAACATAGCATCAGACCTTTCATTTACGGAGGAACAAAACTTCTTAAATGGCCCAAAAAATGTTTACTGGAAAAAAACATTTGTCAAGGACAGTTCTGCAAGTAGTATCAGCCTGTGAAGTATGTCTTAGAAACAATCCTTTCAACCACAAACTTGCTCTCCCAGGCAATCAACGAACTGGAGGCTATCCAGAAAAGACTAACAATTATGTTTCACTCATATGCCAAGGTCAAAAAGATTCCAACATCTATTTTTATGGGTTAATATTTTTACTAATTGGGTAAAGGCCTTCCTCTACAAGACAGAGAAAGCACAAAAAGTAATAAAAATTCTGCTTTATAAAATAATACCGAGGTTTGGCTTACCTAAAACTTTACAAACTTGGTAAATGGCTGCCTGAACTCTTTCTCTAGTAGAACTTCTGGCTCTTAAAAAAGTTTTACACCTCAAAATAAAACAAACTGTATGCTTATACACAGCAAAACTCTAAATAACACCTCACAAGCATTAGATACTTAAAAATTGTTTTTTAATTAAGTTAGGACCAAACTCTTGGAAATAGAGCCACCATTAATTACTTACTGCTCCTGCTCCTCCATCACCTGGGTTATGAGCCATTCCCTGACATATGTTGTTTACAAAGCCAGGGTCTCTCCTAGATTATTTGACAGGTTTGAAAACTGGGGAGATTATCTTAAGATGTCATCTTGTTGGTCAGTATAATCTTTATGTTTTACTCTTTGTGTCTGCTAATGTTTATGCTGCCTCATGCCTGCCAGCCTTCCTATAAAACTATACTGTATACTCGACTGACCCTTGGGTAGACTCTAACTCTTGTATCCCTACACCGTCCCTTATCAGCTTAAAAAAGACAGAATGATCATCGACCCTGTTCTCTAACAGCAGTTACAGGCCCTATTCCATGGGAGAAATAAATAGGGAAAGGGTTGACATTAGGCATGGAGAAATAAGGGACCTTCAGGGAGGCAGACTGCAGCTGCAAGTGGGAGGCTAAAGAAGCAGATGGGGTTCTCCCCTTATGAAATGCTTTATGGGAACCCTCCCTCCATTATCAAGGGCATAAGGGGGGAATCTAAATGAGATAGAAAACCTAACCCTAAGACAACAGACACAGGCCCTTGGCTCTACCCTAACCACCTTACACCATGGGGTCAGGGAGCGATTACCTGTTAATCTGACCACAAACGCTTACCCCTTTAAACCAGGAGATACAATATGGATAAACAAGTAAAATGTCCAACCCCTAAAACCCCTCTGGAGGGGCCTGTTCACTGTCATTTTGTCCATCCCTACTGCAGTAAAAGTAGCAGTCCCTAGGTCCCTGGATTCACTACATTAGAGTGAAGCTGGCATCTTGAAGCTGGGAGTGCATTCCTGATCCGTCAATGCTGTGCAAACTGACCATTTGGAAGAAGCAACCTGCAACTCCAGAGGCTCCAGGAGACTGCAGCCCTGCTTTAGTCACTCTGGAAGCTGGCTAATCTACACACAGGAAAAGCTTGAGGAATTGATTGATGAAACAGAAGACTTGTCCTTATTTTCTATGTTTCTTTACTGTGATGCACTGTCACGCCTTGTCACTATTATTGTGATTCTTGCTCTACTCTTTGTCATAGAATTGGCTGAGGTCGCCCTGGCCAGCTGGAAATGTGGTGAGAGGTTTCTGTTAATGCTCACCTTCCTTTTGTGGATAGGATACTTCGTTGGTGCCAACATAGGAAAACAATGGCCATAAAAGACTAAAAAATTAGATCCCCACAAGCCTTATAGTAAAACAAAATACTCCAGTCCTACTACCGGGGTTTGGTTTCTCAAAAGCTCAATTATTGGGAAAAACTGTCTTCCTAGTGGGAAAAAAAGTTCATCGTCATCTCTGTTAAAAATTTAATATGCCTAGGCCAAAAATTTTATAACTCAACAACCTGGAAAACCCAATGGTGGGGGACCCCAGATCACCTTGAGCCAGATCCCTACCCTTTGTCTAACTTTTCTCATCCCTGAGAGACCTGGGACAATGTCAACGCAACTATCAAATGGTGGGACCCAGGTGAACTATACTACATATGTGGAAGGACAGCCTATATAAACCTCCAAACCAAGATAATGCTCTTTGACCCTCAATAGAGGGGTCTGAGCATCAAAGGGGGGAATGTGGTAGGGTCCTCTTCCTAAGGAAAAACAACAACAACAAAAACCTCAAGGCAACCTGGCTATATAGGACAACACCCCTCAGGACCTTGTAATATGAGACCACTTAATCAGACTGCATGTTTGTGTGTTACCATATATGGGACACAAAAAATATATATAAAAAACTACACCATGTGGCGTTTGGATAGGAACCCAACTGAGCAGTGCTGACAAAAAGTTGCTTCTTAGAAAAAATAGCCTCCGTGTCACAACTTGCTGTGCGAGAATCCTGCTACAGTGCTCCTTTAAGCAGGAGACCAGCAAAACCAGTGGTTGAGACAAGTACTGGGAGAAGAGGAGTCAGGGGCCAGCAATTGTTCTGAGAAGCCTGGAGCTCTGGCTGCCCACCAGGTGAGAACTTCCTGGGGTGCTCATGGGAGGGGGTGTAGCAGCGAGGGTACAGGCAGCCACTCTTAGGCTTTTGACATCGCATTTGACTGCTTCTGCCTTGGTTATGCTTCTCCCCAGAGTGAAGGATGTGGCACACCTGGCCACACTATCCAGCGTGAAGGCAGAGCAGAATGTCAACATATTGGAACCGGCTCTTTCCCTAATACTTGATGCCCAATGAATATGTCCAAAATACATTTCATTTTCTGATCTGTAGAAAAGGTTTTGGTTGCATTTGTGATGTGCCTTTCTGCAACATGATCATGTTTCCAAAAAAAGTTGTGGTGATGCTTACAAACCAGTGTAATCCAGTTTGTAGGTTATTTGCTTTCTGAGACAGAATAACTGACAGAAGAGTTAAACTTCTATCTTTTAAAGTACTGTGGTGTGTATAAATTGATGTTAGTTTTGCCAACTAACAAACTGACAGTAAACTTTAATTTGGTAATGTGGAATTAAGCCAATCCCACTCCCTTTTTTGCATCTCATTAAAAAAAGGAACTTTCTGGTCCTTTCCCATTCCTTTGTTTGTTTGTTTGTCTTCCCAGAATAGATACTGAGGAAAGAAACCTAAATGTAAATTGTGGAATTTACAAAGGATGCCAGAAATAATGAACTTTCTCAGCTCTACAAATTTTTATTTTTATCAAGGCCACAACTTTCTGGTAGAATAAAACTTAAAAATATTTCTTTTGACAAATTACAGGCAATATTTTGGGTTTCTAAATGATATGTTTTTCAAGTACTACTTAGTAAGAAACTGTTTAATTCTGAATTAAATACAAGATGCACAAAAGGAAGGTTTTATTTACTTAAGCTTCTAGTGAAAAGCTTTATCTTGGCATGTCTGTGGTGCCAAAGTTAATTGGAGGTTTCTTTCACGCAGGTGTTTGAACAGTGTACTGGTCTCCTGAAGAGTCTCTCTGCTGGAGTGTTCTCAGTGTTGGACCCATGCTGGTAAATTATGTTTGTTAGGGAACTGGAACCAATACAAATATATTCCCTTTTTAAAATTTTTATATTTTTTAAATATTTTTTAAAGTATGCTCCACACCCAAAGTGGGGCTTGAACTCACAACCCAGAGATCAAGAGTCGTGTGCTCTATTGACTGAGCCAGCCAGGCACCACCAAGTATGTTCATTTTTTAAAGATAGAGAGATCAAGGTTTGGAAAGATTGACTTAATCATACTTCAGGCTACACTGTCATGCAGGGGGAGCAAAGAACTAAGACGTCCTTTCTCTAGCCTGGCTTGTTGTTATCTGTTTAATTGTGAACTATTTTGTTTAAGCACCATTCAAACCAGAACTCTTATTTTCTCTCACTAGCTCCTGCAGGAAAAAAAATGTCAGACCTAATGAAAAGAATTTTTGTTTTAATTAAAAGCAACTCTCAAGGTGCCTGGGTGGCTCAGTCGGTTAAGCATCTGACTTTGGCTCAGGTCATGATCTCACAGTTTGTGGGTTCCAGCCCCACATAGCTCCAGATCCTCTGTCTCCCTCTTTCTCTGCCCCTCCCCCTCTTGCACACAGGTGTTTGTGCTTTTGTGTGCACTGGTACTCTCTCTCTCTTTCTCAAAAATAAATAAACATTTAAAAAGTAATTCTCTTATGACAAAAGAAATGTGATTTATCTGGAAAAGTTAGACACTGTAATAAGCAAAAGGAAGAGAATCAGAAACAATAATAATCCCACCACCTAGTGATAACCACTGTGAACACTTTTTTATCTTTCCCAATTTGTGTGTGTGTATAAATATACAGCTTTTCACAAAAAAGAAAAATAACAAGATTCTATTCTCAGTGTGAAATATGAGTGGGCAAGTAAGATTAATGTCCAGATCTGGAGAAAGACATAATCAAGATTCTTCCTAGCTGGTTGAGCCTGTGGTTGTGAGTGCTTTAACATTTGATGTTTTTTATTAGCAGAAATTAATTTTTGAAAAAATGATGTTGAACGGTACAAATAAATTGATAAAAGCCTTCCATGATGAAAAAGTATGACAGTTGGTCTTATGAAGGAGCATTGATCCAGGAGGGTTGCATTCTGTTGTTGCTTGGAATGATATGCTGTTGTCCTCCCTGGAAATATTCAGGATGACTTCCTTCTCATGCTTATTAACAATAGATTACACACATCCATCCCAACATAGACTTAAATAGCCCTCAAGGTCCTTGTGGGTAACTCTTATCAGAGCTAACTCTTCACTGAGGGAAGCATAGCTTTATTAAAAAGAAGTATATAGAATTTGTGTTGAAAAATCTTAAAATTAGATATATCTATGTATTAGGTATATTTAAAACATTGCATGTATTAACAACAGTTTTTCTCTTTTTTTTCCTCTTTTTTCTAATAACAGTTTTTATGTGCACACGTACACACTCCACTAGACCCAGGAGTCTGGTGTTTAGCAACCTTGTCAAAAGGGGCCATTAACTGAGAGGATAATACACCAGAGAAGGGAGAAGGTGAAGGAGTACCACTGGTTCAATGTGAAGGAAAGAGGAAGAAGAATGCCTATGGGGTAAAGTGCATGTGTGCATCATTCATTATGACATAATCAATAAGAGGATGAAAGAAAACATTAAAAAGAGATCTCAAACATTTCCCCAGGGGAGCCTGCTGCCTCAGTCAGAAGAGCATGCAACTCTTGATCTCAGAGTGGTGAGTTCAAGCCCCACGTTAGGTGTAGATATTATTTAAATAAATATTTTAAAAAATACATTTCCCCAAAATGTGGCTGAAAAATTGAAGAGAATGTAGTTTGTAGTTTAATGTCATCCCTTGCTATAAAGAATTTTCCTTTTTTTTCCACAACTAATTTTGGGTGCTTAAAAGTCTTTCCTTGTCAAGGCTCTGTATTGACAAATCGGGGGAAGTTACATTGCATTTTCATCATAAAATTATGCACTATTTCTTAGTCATAGCATCAAAAGTGTAAAGTTATATATAGCATGTGTAACCTACCAAGTCAACATACCTTACAACAACCAGAATAAAGCCCTCTTACATAGGGATGTTAACCTATTTTTTTTTCTTTTGAGAGAGAGAGAGAGAGAGCACACAGGAGAGGGGCAGAGGGAGAGGGAGAAAATCTTAAGCAGGCTCCACGCCCAGAGTGGAGCTAGACACGGAGTTCAGTCTCACCACTGTGAGATCATGACCTGAGCCAAAATCTAGAGTCAGACACTTAACCAACTGAGCCTCCCAGGTGCCCTTAACCTATTTTTTTGAAATGAGAAAACTGAAGCTCAGGAATTGTTTCACCAAAGAGCACTTAGAGTTAGAGACATAATTCATATTTCATTCCAAAGATAGTATTCCTCATATCATCTGTGTTTTTGTAGGAAAAAGTGAATGATTTTGCTTAAAATGCTTAATACTCAAAATGTGTCTGTGCTGCAAGGTAGCTTAGTACTGACCCAAGAATAGATGTATCAATGGAGTAAGATATAGACTCCAGAAAAGAGTTCAATGAATGACTGCCAATGTTTTCTTTGATGATATTTTTATATAGTAACTTTGGTAAAAGCTGGATAATTCAGGATACTGGCATACGGGTAGCTGTTTTAGTATGATTTTTTTAATTTTTAAATTTTATTTATTTAAATTCAAGTTAGTTAACAAACAGTGTAGTATTGATATCATGAGTAGAACCCAGTGATTCATCACTTATATATAACACCCAGTGCTCATCCCAACAAGTGACCTCCTTAATGCCCAACGCCCATTTAGTCAATCCTCACCCATCTCTCCTCCAAAAACCCTCAGTTTGTTCTCTCTACTGAAGAGTCTCTTATGGCTCTATTTTTATCTTATTTTTCCTTCCCTTCCCATCTGTTTTGTTTCTTAAATTCCACATATTAGTGAACTCATATGGTATTTGTCTTTCTCTGACTGACTTATTTCACTTAGTATCATATACTCTCATTTCATCCATGTTGTTGCAGGTGGCAAGATTTCATTTTTTTGATTGTCAAGTAATATTCCATTGTACATGTATACTGCATATTTTTATCCATTCATCAATGGACATTTGTGCTCTTTCCATAATTTGGCTATTGTTGATAGCACTGCTATAAACCTTGTGGAGTATGTGCCCTTTCAAATCAGCATTTTTGTATCCTTTAGGTAAATACCTAGTAGTGAAATTGCTGGATCCTAGAGCAGTTCTATTTTTGAAGAACCTCTATACTGTTTTCCATAGTGGCTGCACCAGTTTGCATTCCCACCAAGTGCAAAAGGGTTCCCCTTTCTCTGCATCCTTGCCAACACCTGTTGTTTCCTAAGTTGTTAATTTTAGCCATTCTAATGAGTGTGAGGTGCTATCTCATCATGGTTTTGATTTGTATTTCTCTGATGATGAGTGATATTGAGCACCTTTTCATGTGTCTGTTCACCATCTGGATGTCTTCTTTAGAAAAATGTCTATTCATGTCTTCTGCCCATTTCTTTACTGGATTATTTGTTTTTTGGTGTTGACTTTGATAAGTTCTTTATAAATTTTGGACACTAAACCTTTATCTGATATGTCATTGCAAATGTCTTCTCCCATTCTGTTGGTTGCCTTTTAGTTGTGTTGTTTGCTTCCTTCACTGTGCAGATGCTGTTTATCTTGATGAGGTCCTAATAGTTCGTTTTTGTTTTTGTTTCCCTTGCCTCCAGGGACATGTCTAGTACGAAGTTGCTTTAGCCAAAATCAAAGATGTTGCTATCTGTTTTCTCCTGTAGGATTTTGATGGCATGGACCACTTTCTTACACTACACACAAAAAATAAATTCAAAATGGATGAAAGACATAAGTGTGAGACAGGAAACCATCAAAATTCTACAGTATGATTTATTTTTTATTTTTTTTAATGAAATTTATTGACAAATTGGTTTCCATACAACACCCAGTGCTCATCCCAAAAGGTGCCCTCCTCAATACCCATCACCCACCCTCTCCTCCCTCCCACCCCCCATCAACCCTCAGTTTGTTCTCAGTTTTTAACAGTCTCTTATGCTTTGGCTCTCTCCCATTCTAACCTCTTTTTTTTTTTTCCTTCCCCTCCCCCATGGGTTCCTGTTAAGTTTCTCAGGATCCACATAAGAGTGAAACCATATGGTATCTGTCTTTCTCTGTATGGCTTATTTCACTTAGCATCACACTCTCCAGTTCCATCCACGTTGCTACAAAAGGCCATATTTCATTTTTTCTCATTGCCACGTAATATTCCATTGTGTATATAAACCACAATTTCTTTATCCATTCATCAGTTGATGGACATTTAGGCTCTTTCCATAATTTGGCTATTGTTGAGAGTGCTGCTATGAACATTGGGGTACAAGTGGCCCTATGCATCAGTACTCCTGTATCCCTTGGATAAATTCCTAGCAGTGCTATTGCTGGGTCATAGGGTAGGTCTATTTTTAATTTTCTGAGGAACCTCCACACTGCTTTCCAGAGCGGCTGCACCAATTTGCATTCCCACCAACAGTGCAAGAGGGTTCCCGTTTCTCCACATCCTCTCCAGCATCTATAGTCTTCTGATTTGTTCATTTTGGCCACTCTGACTGGCGTGAGGTGATACCTGAGTGTGGTTTTGATTTGTATTTCCCTGATAAGGAGCGACGCTGAACATCTTTTCATGTGCCTGTTGGCCATCCTGATGTCTTCTTTAGGGAAGTGTCTATTCATGTTTTCTGCCCATTTCTTCACTGGGTTATTTGTTTTTTGGGTGTGGAGTTTGGTGAGCTCTTTATAGATTTTGGAGACTAGCCCTTTGTCCGATATGTCATTTGCGAATATCTTTTCCCATTCCGTTGGTTGCCTTTTAGTTTTGTTGGTTGTTTCCTTTGCTGTGCAGAAGTTTTTATCTTCATAAGGTCCCAGTAATTCACTTTTGCTTTTAATTCCCTTGCCTTTGGGGATGTGTCGAGTAAGAGATTGCTACGGCTGAGGTCAGAGAGGTCTTTTCCTGCTTTCTCCTCTAAGGTTTTGATGGTTTCCTGTCTCACATTTAGGTCCTTTATCCATTTTGAGTTTATTTTTGTGAATGGTGTGAGAAAGTGGTCTAGTTTCAACCTTCTGCATGTTGCTGTCCAGTTCTCCCAGCACCATTTGTTAAAGAGGCTTTTTTCCATTGGATGTTCTTTCCTGTTTTGTCAAAGATGAGTTGGCCATACGTTTGTGGGTCTAGTTCTGGGGTTTCTATTCTATTCCATTGGTCTATGTGTCTGTTTTTGTGCCATACAGTATGATTTTTTAAGTGACTTTAATTGTGGCTAAATCCTTTTATGATTACAAAAAATTCAAAGATTAAATATCCTAAAATTATTATCAAACAGAATTATTTCTTCCAGATATAGAGTTTTGAAACAACATTTACATAATTTAGGCCACAGATTATTTTAGCTATTTGCTATTAAGGTTTCCAGGATACTGCCAACAGTGCTCATTAGTTCCTTTTCACCCCACTTGCCTTATTCTCAGTGAGAGACAAAAATTTTGCTGTTAATCACAAATAATTTTGTTCTTATGTTTGGTACTTTGTTCTACGTGGATTTTATTTATGGAACTTTACATATAGGGCCTTTGGGCCTAATATAACTCTAGTATATTTAACAAAATAAGTTTTACTGACTACCCCAATAGGAGTTGGTGGTCATGACTATAAGATTGGTCATAGACCTATAAATACACTGAGATAATTATTCAAAAAATTATATTTAAAATGTAATTTAAACCCTATCTTTCAAATTTCTTTTTTCCCAGTTTTACTGAGATATAGTTGCCAAATAAAAATTATATATATAATATATATATATACACATATATATATAATGTGATATTTTGTGATATTTTGTGATATTTTGATATAATGTGATATTTTTATATGTGCACTCATTGTGAAATGATTACCACAATCATGCTAAGTGTCTGTTAATGGATGAATGGATGAAGAAAATGTATGTGTGTGTGTCTGTGTGTGTGCGTGTGTGCTAGAGTAATATTAGGCTTCAAATAAGGAGGAAATACTGTCATTGCAGCAACATGAATGAAACTGCAGGACATCATGTTAAGTGAAATAAGCCAGACACAGAAAGACAAATACTGTATGATCTCACTCGTATGTGGAACCTAAAAAAGTCTAACTCATAGGAGCAGAGAGTAGAATGAATGGTGGTTACCAATGGCTGAGGGCTGGGAGAAATGAGATGTTCATCAAAAGGTACAAAGTTTCAGTTATGCAGGATAAATAAGTTCTGAAGATCTAAGGTACAGCGTGGTGACTACAGTTAATAATAATGTATTGTATAGTTGTGGTTTGTTAAGAATATAGTTCTAATGTGTTTTCTCCCTACCCAATAAACTGGTAACCATGATTCCAAATTACTTTTAAAAATTTTTAACAACTTTATGTAAATACAATCCACATACTATATAATTCATCTTTCTTTCTTTCTTTCTTTCTTTCTTTCCTTCTTTCTTTCTTTCTTCTTTCTTTCTTTCTTTCTTTCTTTCTTTCAAGTATAGTTAGCATACAGTGTTATGTTAGTTTCAAGTGTACAATATAATAATTCAACAAGTCTGTACATTACTCATTGCGCATCATGTTAAGTGTACTCTTCATCCCCTTCACGTATTTCACTCAGACTAAGAGTCTGTTTTTTTTTTCCTTTTAGGATTGCTTGTTCTAGCTTCGAGAAAAATGCTGGTGCAATTTTGATTGGGCTTGCATTGAATGTGCAAATAGCTTTGGGTAGTATTGACATTTTAACAATATTTATTCTTACAATCCATGAGCATGGAATGTCTTTCCATTTCTTTGTGTCTTCTTCAATTTACTTCATAAGGTTTCCATAGTTTTCAGCATACAGATCTTTTACATCTTTGGTTAGGTTTATTCCTAAGTATTTTATGCTTCTTGGTGCAATTGTGAATGGGAGGAATGTCTTACTTGTCTTTTTGTTGCTTCATTATTAGTGTATAAGAATGCAACTGATTTCTGTACATTAATTTTGTATCCTGTGACTTTGCTGAATTCATGTATCAGTTCTAGCAGACTTTTGGTGGAGTCTATCAGGTTTTCCATGTAGAGTATCATGTCATCTGCAAAAAGTTAAAGCTTGACTTCATCTTTGCCAATTTTGATGCCTTTGATTTCCTTTTGTTGTCTTATTGCTGATGCTAGAACTTC
Source organism: Prionailurus viverrinus (assembly GCF_022837055.1). Lineage (NCBI taxonomy): Eukaryota > Metazoa > Chordata > Mammalia > Carnivora > Felidae > Prionailurus > Prionailurus viverrinus. The sequence continues at coordinate 42,461,607 of NC_062579.1, read as the reverse complement.
CAACACTATGTTGAGCAACATTGGTGAGAGTGGACATCCCTGTAGTGTTCCTGATCTCAGGGGGAAAGCTCTCAGTTTTTCCCCATTGAGGATGATATTAGCTGTGGGCTTTTCATAAATGGCTTTTATGATGTTCCCTGGCCAAGCTCTGTCTTTCCGGGGCTCAACAACTCTCCCTCCAGGCGTCCTCTTGCCCTCCCCACTCTCTGAGAGCAGAGCTTTTGACTTTTAACATTCCAGATGTTAAGTCCTGTCAGCTGTCAGAACTCATGGAGTCTGGCCCCTCTGCTTTTGCAAGCCAGACTTGGGGGCTCTGCCTTGCCCAGCAGGCTGTCCCTCCACTGCCTGGCTCCCTCCCACCAGTCTGTGTAGCATGCACCGCCTTTCTGCCCTTCCTACCCTCTTCCATGGGCCTCTTGTCTACACTTGGCTCTGGAGAGTCTATTCTACTAGTCGTCAGGTGGTTTTCTGGGTTATTTAGGCCAATGTGGGTGGAATCTAAGAGATCAGCAGGACGAGGTGAGCCCAGCATCCTCCTGTGCCACCATCTTCCCCTGAGATGATTTTAAAGGACAAATTTGTCACTCAATCAGCCCTAGATATTCAGAGAAAATGCAAAAATTGGATGTTGGCCTGGAAGAGACCCTGGAGGAGCTCTTATGAACTCCAACTGCGTTTATTACAACCTAGATGAAGAGAAAAGAACAGGAAAGGAGGCTTGGAAATCTAAGGCCTTAGTGACAGCCTTATATACTATGGCGGACTAGACTTCCTGAGGTCCTGTCACCAAATGCCACTTATGTGGAAATTCAGGGCACTGGAAACAAGACTGCCCTCAGAAGAGATAACAGAAGTCAAAGCCCTGTAAGCCCTGCCCCTTGTGTGGAGACAATCACTGGAAGCCTGAATGCCCTCAGGAACCTCTATCTTTGAGGGCTCAGATAACCAGTGTCCCTGAAAGGGACTGATGGAGCCCGGGGAATCTTTGACGTGGCTCCTGGGAACCAATTGTCTATTAGAAACCCAGAGCCTCGGGAACTCTGGATATATATATATATATGCAGTTAATTTCCTTTTTAACTCCAGAGCCACCTTTTCTGTCCTCCTTTCCACTTCTGGCCAACGATCCAAGCTCAGCATAACAATTAGAAACATCTCCAAAAAAAACCTTATGACTTAGTTTTTCTCTCAGCCCTTGGGATGTATATGGGAAAACCCAATTTTTTCTCATTCTTTCCTGATAATGCCAGAGAGCCTTAATCCCTTGGTAAGAAGGGACATTATAACTAAATTAGAGACTATAGCGTTACTAACTCCAGGACAGATCCACAATTGCGTGGGTTTTTAAAAATTACTGGATATCATAGACTGTGGATACTGGGGTTCAGGAAAATAGCTTGCCTGCTATATCAATTATTAAAGGAGACTCAATCCTACCTACTCTCCTGAGAAAATGAACTGAGGTCTGACTCATGAACACTGTCTTCAGACCTTAAAATGGTTACAAACAGAGCAGGGGCAATTACTATTACTGAGCTCACAGAGTGAAAAGATCATTTAAACACTGCATCAGGTATTTAATTTAAGAAGGGATAAAATTTATGAAATGGCCCAAAGAATGTTTACTAGAAAAATTTGTCAAGGACATTTCAACAAGTAATATCAGCCTGCAAAATTTGTCTTAGAAATAATCCTCTCAACCACAAGCTTACTCTCCCAGGCAATCAAAAAACTAGAGGCTATCTAGAGGATGACTGACAATTAGATTTCACTCATATGCCAAGGTCAAAGAGGTTCCAACATCTGTTGGTATGGGTTAATACTTTTACTAATTGGGTAGAGACCTTCCCTGCAAAACGAAAAAGACACAAGAAGTAATAAAAGTTCTACTTTATAAAATAATACCTGGATTCAGCTTACCTAAAAATTTACAAAATAGTAATGGTAAGCGGCTGCCTTGGCTCTTTCTGTAGTAGAACTCCCAGCTCTTAAAAAAGTTTTACACCTCAAATTAAAACAACTTTCTACTTATACCCAGCAAAACTATAAATAACACCTCACAAGCATTAGATGCTTTTTAAAAAATTAAATAAAGTTAGGGCCAAACTCTTAGAGAATAGAGCCACAATTGATTACTCAGTGCTCCTTCATCACTTGGGTTATGATAAATTCCCTGACATGTATTGTTTCAATATAACCAATAATTCTCACAGAGTCTTAAAACTGATAGATGACATTCAGGCATAAATGGACAAACTTAGGGTCTTTCCTGGATTGTTTGGCTGGTTTGTAAACTGGGGATATTATCTTAAGATGCCTTCTTCTTGGTTAGTATAATCTTTACTTTGTGTTTTTTCTCTTTGTGTCTGCTAATGTTTATGCTGCCATTTACCCCTGCATGCTGGACAGATGTTATAATGCCAGGAGGATCACTCCCTGTAACAGGAACGGGAGAACTTGATGGGAAAAATAAAAATAAGACGCTATTGGGGACTGCTTGATCCGACCTGCCCTGATGTTCTCCAAGTCTGTTGGGTCATCTCTGATCCATCCTATCAGCCTCTGCCTAGACTTGAATTGGGCAGACCACTTGCTTTAAATTTTTTGTTTAACGTTTATTTATTTTTGAGAGACAGAGCGGGACAGAGCATGAATGGCAGAGGAGCAGAGAGAGAGGGAGACACAGATTCCAAAGCAGGCTCCAGGCTCTTAGCTGTCAGCACAGAGCTCAACACGAGGCTCCAACTCACAGACTGTGAGATCATGACCTGAGCCCATGTCAGACACTTATCTGACTGAGCCACCCAGGTGCCCCAAGACCACTTGCTTTAGATCCCTGTCTGGACCAGATGTTAAGTGTAACTCATTGCCTCCTCAATGATACCAATTCCAGCCTGGCCAGAGCTGGCTGGCTCTGCTTGTCCACAGGATGCCCCCTTTATGCACCTACTCCAATAACACAGGCAACTGTAAATGTTACCCTGTTAACTAAAGACCCAGACCCCCACATGGTGAGACCTGTACTAACTGGAGTCAAACTGTCCCAAACAACTCCCAGATGCCTGACAGAAAATTGGGAACAGAGCCAGTCGGCAATCTGACCATTAGCCAATACAACCAGACTCTTGACAGTCAGAAACTTAGTAATCTTTCTACAACCCAACCCTGGTGTCCTTCCCTCCTAGGACTTTTATTTGTATATGGGACTGATGCTTACCTATGTCTACCAGCTGATGGGATGGACATGTGTACCCTGGCATTCCTCACTCCTCAGATAAACATTGTTCCCAACAATTAGTCTATTATAGGACTCTTGGCAGCATGTACTTAATCAAAAAGAGCTATTCAAGTCATACCTCTGCTGATTACTTTAGGAATAGCAGCAGGGTTGGACACTAAAATAGGAGGAATAGTCTCCTCAACCACTTATTATCATAAATTATCCAAGGACCTAACAGATGACATAGAACAAATTGCCAAATCCCTGGTAGTTTTACAAGATCAAGTAGACTCCTTAGAAGTGGTAGTCTTACAAAACAGGAGAGGGCTAGACCTGCTAACTGCTGAAAAGGGAGGACTATGTCTCTTCCTAAATGAGAAATGCTGCTTCTATGTTAACCAATCAGTAATAGTTATAAATATGGCCCAACAACTAAGGGAGTGAATTATCAAATGGAGGCAAGCATTAGTAGACTCATGGAACTCTTGGAGAAACATATGGCATTAGGCATCCTGGCTCCTCCCTATAGCAGGTCCTCTCCTAATACTTTTAATAGCCCTCCTGTTTGATTCTTGTATTCTTAATATGCTAACCAGGTTTTTTTTCCTCTCACCTAGTGTCATAGACTCTAAGTCTAAAGTTCTCTCTTGGCCAGCAATAGAGCGGGACACAGGATGAAAAGCAAGAGATGGCTAATGTCTGGGAAAAGATAAGAGCCCCGAATAAGGGTTCTTGCCCTGTATTTATTAAAATCAGAAGGCTTACAAATGGGATGGGCGTGCACAAAGAGACAATGAATTGGTGAACATTAACTCATGGGCATGAGGGAAAAAAGGGGTTTGAAGACATATGGTGTTTGGGGTTTGGGTCAATAAAAATAAAATCCTGGTGCCAGGAAGATGGGCAGATGATTGTTAATGGCAGGCAGGAGACATCGTGTCTGTTTATCTTAGCTAGCCTAGGGGATGAGACAGACAGGGCAAATAACCTCTGGGTTAACAAGGCACCTTTTCTTTTGTTAATCAGCTCCAATCTGGGCAGCATCACCTGCAACAGTGAAGCACAGCAGTCTATAGCCCTATTTATCTTACCTAATTTCGCCCTTCTTTCCTGTGAAAGTAGCTTTCTGCTATAGTACTAAATTGGGGGCATTTTCACCCTGAACGCCTAATCTTTCTTACCTCATATACCTTTGTATTGGGGTCCTTTGTCTCCCTCTCTATTCTGGGTGCCTTTGCACCCCCATCTCTATCCTGGGGTCCTGATCTTGTTTACCCAAACTCGGGTGTGAGCATCCTATGGCTTTATGCCTTGTTAACCCATTGGTGTAAGCCTGGGGTGTTCTTAAGCTTCTTCCCCACAGCCTAGAAACTATGAAACTCCAGAGGATGCTTCAATTGGACCATTCTGTCACTACTCTCCTTTGGGAAAAAACCCCAGCTGTCTCACTCTTTCCTTCGACGTCCCTGTCCAGCAGGAAGAAGCCAGAATGGTCTTTTCCCCTCCTCCCATGACAGCAAGAGGTTCCCTGGTCCCCACAAACTGATTTTCTCTAAGGCTGCTATAGCAGCTAGAAAATCAAGAGGGGGGAATAAGAAGGAAATCTGGCAAGGGCAGATAAAAAAAAGGGGGGCCAGTCAGATGTCTGAGACCAGATCTTCCCCTTGCATGCTTTTGTTTTCTATACTCTTGCTTACCACCTGCATTTGTCACCTTCCCATGTAGCACAACCAATAAGTGCCCCCCACACACACTTTTTTCCTTAAGCCCCTACAATCCCACCCATAAAAGAAGGCCAGAGTTAGGGTTAGGGACTCAGACTTTGGAGATGATGCCACTGTGCTGGCACCTGTGCAGAATAAACAGTCTTTTCTGATTCCTCGAGTGGGTGTCATTTGTCTTTTTCTGGGAGCCGAGTATTTACTGTAACAATAGAATCATAAACTCTCGTTAACATAGATAGTAAGTTGTATGCATGGTATTCTTCCTTATTATTTGCCTCTATATAACATATCAGTTGAGTTTTTGAGGTAGTATATGGAAAGGAAGGAGAGGAAGAGGACCCTGACAAGCAAGTAACTCTTTGTAGTTAAATTAGAATATATTTTTAAGGTGACTCATATATTCCATACAACTGGGCTTAACTTAGTTTAACTTAAAGAAATACCTTGAATCGGCAAAGAGAAGAATGTGTGTGTGTGTGTGTGTGTGTGTGTATGTGTGTGTATGTAAAGCAGTTTAAAGTTATGGTTCCTTTTTAAATGGGAGCCGTCATAATCCCCAATCTTTTATTTAGTCATATATATATATATATATATATATATATACTCAGCAGACACTATCATTACCAAATCATTACCAAATTTTACTTTCTCACTCTCCTAATCCTTATTCCTAGTGCAGTGCACTCAGGAAATGATTAAAAGCAAGTGAGAGATAGTGACTTCTCATCCTAACACCTAATTAGCAGATGACAAAATTCATGTCATGCAATGCCTGGACAGCTATGGATCATGAGAACCTAGGCTTTGTTGATTTCTAAATTGCTCCCTTCCAACTTCAAGGTGTAGGCTCCAACCCTGATGCCAATATTTAACTTCCTGTTTGCTCCTGTTGAATTTAAGCTGTGGCAAACTGAATGAATTTATAGGCCCATATTTGGACTTGGATGGAAGCAAGTTGTGAGGTAGCTTTTGTGAAATACTGGACACAGCAGAAAGTATAAAAGACATTGTAGAGAGAAGAAAAATGTCCTCTTAGGTGATTCAGGAACTGTCTGTGGCTGCTGAACAAGGAGCTACAGCTGGGACTGACAGCAGCCCCTCTTTCTACAGAAGGGCAGAAACTTCCAACAAGACCAGAGGTTTCCTTTCATCCAACTAAGAGAATCTAAGAACAAACTTAAATCCCTATAGGACTGAAACGCAATGTTCACAGACTCTGGGAGTGGCATTTCCCAGAGGCCTCTGAAGTGCTGACATCTAAGCTTAACCTGCTTGGTGCTTAAGGTCAAATTATTTATTCTTCACCATGTGTAATGCAAACCTCACACTTCCCTCATAAAATGGGAGCACAGTAGGGAAATGGGATCCCTTAGCTAAACCCCATAATGTATGGCACTCAGCTGCACCCCAGCCCAAGCACAGCTCTACACAGGATACCAACTGTACAAGAAATCATGTACACCTGCTGACTCTTTTACTTGTGAGTTCCCATCTGTACCAAATGACAGCTGCCATATGCAAAACAGACACTGTTGTCTGAATTTTTTTCAAAGTTTTCATTTTAATTCCAATTAGTTAATATTACAGTGTTATATTACTTTCAGGTGTACAATGTGGTAATTCAACAATTTCACACATCACCCAGTGCTCATCATAAGTGCACGTCTTAAGCCCCATTTCTGATTTTTAATGGGAAACTTTGCAAGTGGAACTTCTATTTCATCAGCAATTACACATTTTTGTGGCCTGTGGCTCATATTAAAGATGTCCTTTGTGTCTGAAACACTTGAATTAGCAAGGATGAGGACAAAATGGGGGTTCTCACATGTATTTGCATGTACTTCTATAACAGCATGTAGTAGTCATTGGGAATTTTCTGTAAAAAGACTAATGTTTTCCACATGGTCATTTGTAATCTGTAGTGGGTCATGAGATTAATGTTGTGGGCCACAAGCAGTATTTTAAAGAACTGAGATAAAATAAAACAGAAAATACCACAGTGTCCTACGTATATAATATATCCATAGACCCCCCCCCACACTTTTGTGCCTTCTCAATTATATTTAAAAATATATGTTTTTCATGCATTGCAATAGAAAAGTTTGAAGGTCACTACTTTAAAAGGTATTAGATAAATGCCTAGAGGCCATTTCTTCAAACATACATGAAAATAATGGGTTGGGACCTGCTCAGAATAAGTTCACTGTCGTCAGTAGCTTCCAATATAATACTGGAAATTGTCAGTGTAGTTTACTTTGGTTAAGCTTTACTGTAGCCACTTGACCCTAAGAAAACTCACTTGTGTAATCCTGAAGTTATGAGAAGAAAGTCTGATGAGTGGTGAGGGGTTTTGATCATTATCTCTGTCAATGCCCTATTTTCTATTGTCTCTTTCTACAGCAGCAATGTGTGTGCTTCTGCACATGTGATGCTGCCTTGATCCATTCTCTTTTTTTTCCCTCCCTGCTTACTATGCTATCACATACTTCACAGTTGTTGGGTAGCCAAAGCCCATGAGGCTAATGAAGTACATCAGAGAATATTCTTTTCATGACTTGTTTCTGTTTAAATTTATTGAGACTCTTTTTCATGATCCAAAGTAGACTTGTTTCGTGAAATGTTTTATGTACACCTGAGGTGAATGTGTATTTTGCTCTCCTTGAATAGAATATTTAGTAAATGCAAATCACTCAATTTGAATGACAGTGTTGCTCAAGTCTACTATATCCTTGCCATTTCTCTACTTGTACTATAAATTATTGAAGAGGTGGTATTGAAATCTCACTGTGGATGTCTATTTCCCTTGAAGTTCTGGTAGTTTTTGCTTCAGATATTTTGAGCCTCTGATACAAAGAACATAACATTTAGGATTGTTATATCTTTTTTTTTTTTTTAGTAGGCTTCATACCCAGCATGGAGCCCAGCATGGGGCTTGAACTCACCACCCTGAGATCAAGACCTCAGCTGAGATCAAGAGTCAGATGCTTAACTGACTGTGCCCTGGATTGTTGTGTCTTTTGATTAATTGGTCACTTTGTTATTATTAAAGGACTTTCTTTATCCTTGGTAATATTTTTTGTTCTGAAATCCACTTTGATATTAGTGGTCTCTTATATTTATTGCTGTTGTAATACATCTTAGATTTGTAATATGTATTTTTCCATATTTTAACCTTTTTGTGTGTTTACGTTTATTTAAAGAAATTTTTAAATGTTAATTTACTTATTTATTTGAGAGAGAGAGGCACAGAGTGCGAGTGAGGGAGGAACAGAAGAAGAGGCAGACACAGAATCTGAAGCAGGCTCCAGGCTCTGAGCTGTCAGCACAGATCCCTAAGCAGGGCTTAAACTCACTAACCTGTGAGATCATGACCTGAGTCGAAGTTGAATGCTTAAATGACTGAGCCACCGAGGTGCCCCTTTTTGTGTGTTTACATTTAAAGATTATTTCTTGTAATCAGTATATAGTTGGGTCTTAAGTTTTACATTCAATCTGACAACCTTAGCTTGAAAATTTTTTTTTAAACATTTATCTATTTTTGAGATACAGAGAAAGAGCCTGAGTGGGGGAGGAAAAGAGAGACAGAGTGTGAGTGGGGGAGGGGAAGAGAGAGATTGGGAGGCACAGAATCCAAACTAGGTTCCAGGCTCTGAGCTGTCAGCACAGACCCCAACTCAGGGCTTGAACACACACACTGTGAGACAATGACCTGGACTAAAGTCAGATGCTTAACTGACTGAGGAGGCCCCACAATCTTAGCTTTTTAATGGTGATTTTTTAGACCATTTAAATTTAATTATATTATTACTGAAGTTATATTTGAGTCTATTAATATTGAGTCTATTAATAGCAGTCTATTAAAGTCTGCTATTTAATTTCTATTGGACCCACAGGTACTTTGTTCCTTTTTCCTCTGACTACTTTTGGATTGAGTTCTTTTTTATGATTGCATTTTATCTCCTTCTTTCTTGTCTTATTAGCTACAAGTTTTTTGTTTTATTTTCCAGTGATTGCTTTAAGTTTTATGAAGTACACCTTTATTACTATCTACTTCAAGTATTATTATTTTGTAGTGAATTTTAAGGATTTGAGGGCTGATCCAGGAAATAGACATGGTCAGGAGGTGGCAGTAGCCTGCAACAAACTTTATTTGGGCAAGCCATGCTTGCCTGGAGGGGATTCCCTGATGGCAGGGAAACTCCTAGGGGAGATAGGAATCAGAGAGGGAATTTACATGTCTAAGTCATATAAATTAGCAACCTGACAAGGAGACTCTGGATCAGAGGGTTCTGAAGAGCAGCAATAGCTTAGGGTCTTTTATAGCTATAGGGTTTATCTAATCTATGGCTAACAGATGTTAGGCACAGTTTAATGGGCTATGCAAAAGAGATGGGCTCTGAATGGCTAAAAATCTGCTTATTTGGGCTCTGTTTAAAACAATTGATGTTGGGGTACCTGGGTAGCTCAGTCGGTTAAGTGGATGACTCTTGAATTTCAGATCAGGTCATGATCTCACTGTTCGTGAATTCGAGCCCTGCGTTGGGCTCTGCGCTCACAGTGCAGAGCCTGCTTGGGATTCTCTCTCCTCCTCTCTCTCTGCCCCTCCCCTGCTCTTTCTCTCTCTCTCTCTCTCTCTCTCTCTCAAAAATAAATAAAAATGTTTAAAAAATTAAAAAAAATTGTATGTATACGAATTTGAGTTTGGAGCCAGTACTTTTAATTTTTTAAAGTTTATTTGAGAGAGAGAGCACAAAGGACGTAGAGAGAAAAAGAGAGAGAGAGTCCCGAGCAGGCTCCCTGCTGTTCCCACAAACTGTGAGATCATGACCTGAGCTGAGATCAAGAGTTGGACACTTAACTGACTGAGCCACTCAGGCACCCCTGAAGCCAATGGCTTTTGAGTCAACACTGGCAATAAACAAACAACCTAGCTGCCAATATATAGGAGCTATCTTTAACCATTTGCATAACAATCCATTCCCTGTTTTTATATTCTTTTACAATCTAAATTGTATGTTATCTCCTAATGCCTGAGTTTAGGGACAGAGATAAAGCATTTTGAAGACCCAGAATCCTATAAATGCAAAAACCAGGATTTTGAAACCCATTCACAGCCAGTCTTCCCATTTAGGGGGAAAGCCTGGAGAACAGATCACAAAAGATTTTTATTTGATCAATTGATCAGTAGTATAGTAATATTATGGTCCTTTTGGTGAAAATTTCTCTGGTTATCTGTAAAACTTTTGTGCATATTATTTACCCATATGCAACAAGATGTGTTAAGAAGTACACAGACCCCTCACTTGGAAGCCACTAAAATAATCTATCACTATGGGGTTATCTAATACCAACATCCCCAAAGTATGGCAAAATTCGACTAAGAGTTCTAGCCCTGACTGTTTATTTAATTTGTGTGGTTAAGTCCTTAGACATGACCATATATGTTTCTTTTAATTGTTGTGTGGTGTCCCACACATATGCTGTTTCTACTGCTCACAAAATTAGTGATCCTAAGGTAGTTAGTACCAGTGAGACTATTTGGAAAGCATGTTTGTGGCATTAGAGGGTTGTGGCTAGTGTGGTTTGTAAGGGCAAGTCCTTGGGGGATTCTATTGCTGAATTAAGTTCTACTAGAATTTTGAGGAAAACTCAAGTGAAGGAAATACTGTTAAATATATTTAAAAAACTTGTGATATTTCCTTAGAAGCTTGATTCCCTTACAGACTCACCAGGCTCCTTCTCTGTGTTCTTATGAATATAAGTTTGTATGTAGTAGTGCAATTTTAAGGGGGTGTTAATAAAAGCATACATGATTATAGTTAAACAAGCTTTCATGTTATTATTAACCTTGCATTCAGCAACTTGGTCAACTAAATTGGTTACGGGCTCAGCCTACCTTATCCTACATATTAGTGTGAGATTAGCTTCTGGATATTGTTGTTGGATATCAATATCCAGGAGAATAGGCTTATATTGATAAATGAGGATTATGGGGGGGGGGCCTTGGCCAGGGGAAAGGTACTATGCTATGTGTACTAAAATCAGGTTGGTGAAAGCAAGCCCAGTATGCAGTTAAGCTTGCCATGTTATATATTGTGGCAAAGGCTATATGTAGGTTTTGTTTGGTGGGTAATTATATGTTTCTGCTCTTTCCAAATGGTGTGTATTAGTGCCTCAGTTTCCTGATGTTTGCTAATAGTAAATACATATGTGTGTTTCGGTGAGCATAGGCTTAGCTTCACAGGTGCTCTCAGTGGTTTGGAAAAAGTTGTTTATTTAGCTGTGCACCAAATTAGATCTTGAGCTATAGGGCATTCACATAAGGGATCCTCACAGGTAGGCCAAGTTATTTTTAAAATATAGACATCGAAATACATTTTCCCATTTCTATACATGTGTATCATGACTTGGTTGTGTTTAAGTGGGGGACCACATGCTCTATCACTTCAGTTCTAGGGGAAACTTTTCTGGGGCATCCATTTATACAGCTTTGATAGCCTCATGGGTGGTCCCTTGGGAGATGCTGGTGTGACTACACCAATAAATTTCCCCCAAGTTAGCTTTGGTATCAGGCTTCTCATTATTGTTTCTATGTCCTGTACAGTGGGATATGCATTTTTTAGGATCCCCCAGAAAAGTACCATTGGGTGGAAATTACCCTCAAGTTTTCCCAAGTCTTTACTAATGGTGGCCTTGGTAAACCCAGCATATTTTGTAATGGCTGTAAGCAAGTAGTTGTCAATTTGAGTGGAGACACTCCCATGTAGAGGGCAGCTAGATTTCTCCATGGGATCAAATATAATTTTCATAAGAATTATCTTTATTGTAACACCCAAAAGGCACGATTGTTCACTGTGGGCAACCAGCATTACAGTTGTACAGCCTGTTACCACTGAGTGTTATGTAAAACTTACAGTTGGCACTGTGATAAGATTAAGTGAAGGAAGAATTCCCAGACTGGTTGCAGTCTCTCATTTTTTAGACGTGACTTGGCCTAGATAATATTATATAATATATATTTCCTTCCTTGTACATATTGATTAGCATCCAGGAAAGAGGTCTGTGGTAAGGTGCCCTTGGCCAGTTGGTTAGTGAAATTTCTCTGTTTTAATAAATGGGATTTGTGCTAGAGAGTAAGATCGTTATAATGAACAGGAAAAGAGGCCAGTGGTTATAAGGGCATACATTGTTGGCAGGTTTTACATTTAATCATCATCTAGGGGGTGCCTGGGTAGCTTAGCCAGTTAAGCATCCGAGTCTTGATCTCAGCTCAGGTCATGATCTCATGGTTCGTGGGTTTGAGTCTTGCATCAGGCTCTGTGCTGAGAGTATGGAGACTGCTTGGGATTCTCTCTCTCCATCTTTCTCTTCCCCTTCCCCCTCTCAAAATAAATAAATAAAATAAAGTAAATCATCATCTGGGAATTAGTGAGAACTATAATTTTATCTCTGTAATCCCATAGGGTTTGCTGGTATTGACTCTGGATTAGAGTATTTTTAATTTGATTCCACCAATGACTAGAATCCTGGTTGTATTACTGGGTGCACACCATCTCTGGGTATGCCTTAGATGAATCTCATAGTTAGTGGCTCATTGCTCTGTTTGTTTGATGGCACTAGTTGGTAATAGTCACTTTCATTTAATTTGAAATAAAAGTTGGCCCATGAGGTTAGAAGGTACCTGTAATTCACAAGTCATATTTTAGAGTCTGGCTTAACCAGAATGTGTATTTGCTGGTAGTAGAAATAGGAGGGGGAGGCATGCCAGCCTCAGTGTTGGTGTTCATGGTCATGTTGGTAAGACTGACCAACCTGAATAGCCAACAGTGTGATTCCTGTGGTCCCCATCCTGACCCATATTGTGTGTCACTCTGTCATGTGCATGTGGCATGTTGTTTTAAGACATACCTTGCCAGCAGTAGGGTGTAGATTTCCAGGGCAAGGTGATCTATCAATGGGTGTGTAGTCAACACTGGCAAGTGTAGGAACTTCTCAGGTAAGGAAAGGGCACAGCAAGAGAGTAGGAGTGAAACTCAGAGGTTATCTGTGAGCAGCAGTAGATTTGATTGTACCCTTGGGTATTGCCCAAATGGTGTTACTGGTCTGGGATGATTAGTTCTATGTTCTGGATATGAGAAGCAGGTCAAGGGTTGTTCCTTGGTACTTTTAGTGGAATATATGGGCAGCAGATGAGGACACCCTTCTGTTCATAGTGGTGAGTGGTTTGCTCAGCTTACACTGGATGAGAAGCAAAAGCAGGTTCAGTATTGTCCCATAGTCAGTGGTCCACAGGAGGTCCCTTTCTGGATGGAGGGAGAAGTGGCTAGGCTCTGGATTTTCTATTATGGAGAAAGATAAGATGAAAGAACCAGGTGGATGTTTCTTTGCTGTGAGAGGCAATTTCGGGGTTCTCACATCAGCAAAAACTAGTAATTGACTGGTGTCCAGTGTGGATATTTACACCAGCAGATGTCATAGTGTCTCTATTGGTTCTTTTCATTTCTTGTGAATTTTAATATGACACAGTTATGCCATAGGGCTATGAATTTAATATAATCAGAACTGTGGGCAATATTTTAATTACTTGGGGAACTATTATCTTGCAAGTTCTCTTAATAGCCTTTGTTTTAAAATATCATTATACTGGGGCTCCTGGGTGGCTCAGTTGGTTAAGCATCTGACCCTTGATTTTGGCTTAGGTCATGATCTTGTGGTTTATGAGTTTGAGCCCTGTGTCAGGCTCTGTGCTGGAAGTGTGGAACCTGCTTGGGATTCACTCTCTTTCCCTGTCTCTCTACCCCTTCCTTGCTCTCTCCCTCTCTCTAAAAATAAATAAATTAAAAAAAAATCATTATATTTTTCTATGACATCTGCTGCAGTAGGACAACAGGGTAGGTGGGAAACCCAAGAAATGTTATTTTGTAATGCCTATCGTTACATTGCTTTGCAATGAAGTGGGAGTCTTGATCTGATTGTATTACTTGTGGCACTCCCAAAGGTTGTAAGGCTGTTGTATTAACTCCTAAGTAACATTAGCAGAGGTTAGTACCCTGCATGTGTAAGCCAATAGAAGGCCTGTGTCAGTATCCACCATTGCCAATTCATATTTAATAGTTTTTTCTGCTTCAGAGAGAGGCCCAGTGAAATCAATTTGCCATGTCTGATATGGCCCTTCTCCTCTGTAAATCTTTCTCCCATGTGGTGGATCCAATGTCTAGATTTCTGGCATCTGATACAGTCCTTAATGGTTTGTCTGTCTGTTGGGTAGACTCCTCATTAACAATCCATTTTCATAACTACATGATGCCCAAATACCCTGATATCTCATGCATTCACTAATAGAAAGGGTAGGGTGTCTCCTCTCAAAGGTCTGGAGCCTACCCCTCTTTCTAGAGCCCTACCTCCTCTGGTGGTTTGGTTACTTCGTTAGGTTTAGCATTGTAGTGTGCCTCCTCCATGTCTTGCTTGGCCACATGTGTATTGTGCACCCATATTGGCAGAGTGGGAGCCAATGTGGTGATTTTTCCCATATCTCTGTATCCCAAATGTATTGGCTTGTATTTTGTAGCCCTGATTTTGCTGAAGTCTTGAACAAGTAGTTAGCTCATTAGCCACCAACCTGGCTCAATAAAATTATAAGCCTCAAAAAAATATTTGTCAAAGACATACTCTATTTCTGGGACTGTTATACAGAGCTCAGCCCACTAGACACCTTAGTCTGTCCCCCCATTTGGATTTTGGGTGTTTAAATGGGGGTAAGAGGTTGTGGCTGTCCATTGTCTGGTCCCTTATACTCCATGCTCATTCCATCAGTAAAGGAAGACCATTCATTTTCTTGTTTTGAGAATGCTGAACATCCACTCTCTTGTCCCCATTGAACAAAGGGCAAAGGAATTCCTGGGGTTTTTGGCAAGTTAGCCTCAGTGGCAGAGTATGTAGCTATTTCCTCATGGAGTTTGTGGCAGTCTGGTAGGGGTGGGTTTAGCTCAATCCTGTTGATACCATTTTATTTTAATAAGGAGGCCTCTGTTGCTGATCCAGTTTTAAGGGGAGCTATTCCCATTACACAGGACATAGTATGAACCTTGGTCTGTAGGTAGTTTGTTCAGCCTAGGAGGCAGGGAACCTCAGTGTTGTTAGTAGTTTTGCTTTATGCCAAGTAGGGTATTGTTTATAGAGTTAACAGGTTAACACTTGACATTGAGTTTTTCTTTCATGAGTTTCTGTTAAATCCAGGACAGCTATGGGTTTTGTATTGTTTTAGCTTTCACCATCATTGCCAGTAAAGAGGACTTATATCTGTCAGGAGTCCCACTGAGAAACAATTGTATAGACTCAGGATTTAATTCAGCCTCCTCTGACTTGCTAAGTCATTATGCTGCATGCCATCTGTTACCTGATAAGCCCACTCCAGCACCCTCAGCTGATAGAGATCTTTGGCCTCAGCTAGGATTTTTTATTGACAGTCTGCCTAGGTGTTTATAAAGCCTCATGTAGTCCTCCAAGCCATGAAAATCCACATCAACAAGGTGTATGTGAACTGGGGTCAAAAGCCTCCCCTGGGGGTCCTTTACACCTTCTTCGCCTGTTGTGCAGGATCTTTTTGTGGGAACTCCATTTTTCCATCCTGTACTATGGCAGTCAATTTTTGAATTTCAGCCCCTGATAGAATTCACTCATCAGACACATACTACAATGCCTGGCAACCCCCCTTTTTAAATTTGGTTCCTGGGCCAGATCCTTAAGGAGAAACTGCACCTCTGAGAGAGTGGAAGAAAGAAAGAGAGAAAGAGAGAAGAGAGAAGAAGGAGAAGAAGAAGGAGGAGGAGCAGGAGAGCATGTGGGAGAGGGAGGGGGAGGGGGAGAGGGAGAGGGAAAGGAAGGAGAAGGAAAAAGAGAATGAAAAGGGGAAGGAGAAGACGATGACAGAGGAGGAGAAGGAGAAGGAGAAGGAGAAGGAGAAGGAGAAGGAGAAGGAGAAGGAGGAGAAGGCGTTCCCTTCTTCCGATGAAAACCAGCCCTTCCTTCTTGATCCTCCCCTCTTGTCTCTTTTGTCTATATTACTTACAGGTGGTCTTGGGGAGAGAGTAGATTTTCTTCTCCACCACCTTGGTGGTATTGTGCTGCCTGTTCCTCTAGAGGGCACCAGTCCTCTTCTCCCAGGTCTTCTCCTCCATCTTGTTTTTCTGTCCTGGTGAGAAGCTTCCAAGGAGAAGGCCTAGCTTGCCTTTCCTGGTTTGGAGCCCCACTTCAGCAGGACAGCCCCCTGTTTAGGAGTCCTGAGAGGGGCAGGAATATAAACTTCCTTGTCTTTAGTCACGTTAAGTAATGCTTTAACTACCTCAATCAACCCAAGGGTTGGGGTTTGGATACCCCTCCAGAATAATGCCATCAGTCCAGGGGCATGCACTCCTACCCCTTTTCTGTTCAGACCTGCAGGTGTTACATTCTCTTGATCATGACCCAAATCCTCTCCCTTCCTCATCACCACTTGTAAGTTCAAAAGATTTGAGGGATGATCAAGGAAGCAAATATAAGCATGAGGTTGCAGTAGCACGCAACAAGCTTTATTTGAGTGACGCTTTGATAGGGTTACATGGGGGAGTTTCCTCACAGCATAAGAACATCTAGTTATGGTGTATGGGCCACTACCCAGAAGGAGAGGAAGGTAAGGGAACCACCAAAGGATAGAGAGATGGGGATGGGGTTTATGTGCCTAAGTCAAGTGTCAGCAACTCAGTGGGGATTCTCTGAGTTATAGAGCTCCAAAGGGCAATCGAAGTTTGTAGTGTGGGAAACTGGGCACCGTTCCCTCTAAATTTTTTTGATGACATTTTTATAGCCTTGGATGGTGTCTTCACATGTATGTGCTGATCCACACTCTGCTGAAGAACCAAGATTCTGAAAGTCTCTGGGATTCTTTTCCTGTGAAGCTCTCTACTCTCTGGTACTCTGACCTATGACTTTCCTGTCTCCTTAACTGAGAGAGTTCTCCATGCTCTGTCTCATTTCCCTTTCATTGTATTGTGATCTGTGACCTTCTCAAAACAGTTAGCTGTCAGGGTCATTATCCTTTATTGTCTGATTCCCAATTGCCTTGAAAACTGTTGTTTCATATATTTGGTTTCTCTTTTGTTGTTTCAGATGGAAGATTAAATCTGTTACTCCATATTTTTCAGAAGCAGCATTCTCTGAATTAAAAAAAATGTCTAAAACTGCTTTCTAAACTTTTTTGGTTTTTATTCCTGCCTAAGTCCTAAACATAAGTGTTGCTCAGCCTTGTATCATTTTCATCCTATGCATTATCTCTAGTTGAATTCATCCTCTTTCTTTGACTCACTTAACATCTATGTACAGGTGACCTCTGAATCTCTAGCTATAGCCTGATTGTCTCAGAATTCCACACTCTTTATCCAGCTGACTGTGTGTTAAGCAGTTTCACTTAGATGTCTCAGGGAACCTCAAATTCATCAGGTCCCAAACTCACTATCATTATTTATATCAAACTTGCTCCTCCTTTTGTATGACCTTTTTCAGCAAGTGGTACCATTCTCCAATCAATTGTTTAAAGAAAAAAAATAAACAGGTAAATAAACCCTTTGGATTCATCCTGGAATCCTCCCTTTCCTTGTTCTCAGGCTAGCTAATCCATAAGACTTCTTTATTTCACTACACAAATGTCTCTAACATCTGTCCACTTTTCTCTAGCTCTACTTTCATCATTGTAATCCAAGTAAAAGATGATATGAATGGGAAACGTACTGTTGATTATGATTTTCTGACTGTGGTCTTAGCTTCAAATATCTGGGTGCTAGTCTGAAGAGAGTAATTTACAATCATAGCCTGACATGACCCCCAGGGCTTATTAAGAACAAGCAGAACTGGACCTAGACATGCTAAAAGTTTCCTGAGCCACACTATCCTTCCTAGGAGGGATACTGGCCCATTCAGTCCAATGTCACTGACAGTATATGATGATGGAGTTAGTAAATTTTTATAGTTTTCAAGCTATTAAAGCTTCTATTAATCTTAAAGTGCTGACTCCTGGGAATTCTAGAGGATATGAAGATGGCCAGTAGATGAACCACAGCCTCAGAGTTGTCCAGGATTCCAAGTCCTCTGGGGCTTCTGAGAGGGTGGATAACCCTTACCTGAAATTACCTCTGTTTCTTTGTTACATCTTCAAATTCTTCACATACAGCAGTTCTTGTTTTTTTGTGCTTCCCCTGTACCCCACTCTTGGTATTTATTGATAAGGGCATAGACTGTGGTATCAAAAACTCTCAGGCTTGAACTCAGGCCCCACAACCTAAATGACAATGAACAAGTTATTTACTGTTGTTATGTCTCAGATGCTTCATTTGTAATATGGGCATAATACTAACTATACCTTGAAAACCCTGACAGAGAATACTATATATTATGTGACTCCAGGATATAGGTGAAATAGTACTGTGGAGTGGTTAATTTGGAAAATTGATCCAAGAAATTAAAAGCAGATCCACTTGAGAATGTTAGAAAATTAAAAGAATATCTTTAATACCATTTCACATAAATTCAAAGATATTTTCAAGCATTAGTATTTATACTTCCTAACTTTTCCTTAAGGCACTTGGAGTGGTTCAATGCAATTAAACACCAATATTTAACATTAGATCTTATTGGGCAATAATTCTGCTGAATTTCTAGTCAAATAACATTTGTTGCACTTTTATAGCACCATAAAACTTAGATAAATGACTCATTGACCTAGACAAGGATCAAAGATTCTGAGATAATGACATTTTTAGTTATATCTATAAAAAATGATGAAATATTAGGGAAAATTTTCCTCTGAAACTATAGAGAGATGCAGGATTTTCTTTCTCATTAGAATAGATGTCTCTTTATAGGACATATCCAGGTTTTTTTTTTAAATTCATGTACTTATTCAACCAAAGTATGCATTTTATACAAGTACTTGGACCAAATCTACTATTCAACAGTAGTTTCAGATGTGAAGTTAGAAAGGCCAAGTAGTCAAATAGTATGCCAAAACAATTTCTTCCACCCCTGTATAAGAGTGTGATTCTGATCATTCTCAAATTACCATCATCTCTAACCAATGTCACATCATTAGTAATATAACAAACCATAACACTTGGAGTTATGGTCATCACCTAAATACTCTCTTTCAATAATAGCTAATATTTCTAGTTGCAACTTTAGACTAAATCTAGATGTAAATGTATTTGTTTGCCTTACGTGTTGATACCCTGTCAGTCAATAAAAGTATAAATATATATTCATCATAGGCAGAGTAAAATGCTGCAATAATTGATGATTGTAAAAGCTGTAATTAATGTTTTTATTTATTGAAGTATAATTAACACAGTGTTAGTTTCAGGTGTACAATATAATTTAATAATGCAACAAGCCTAGAAATTCAACATAAAAGTGTCAATTAACTGGATTTCTTCTGAGGCCTTTCCATGGCTTGTAGATGGGCACCTTCTTGCTATGTCCTCATACGGTCTTTTCTCTGTGTGCATATCCTTGGTGTTTCTTTATGTGTCCAAATTACTTTTCATATAAGAACCTAGTTAAATTGGATTAAGACTACTGGGATCTCATCAAAATAAAAAGCTTCTACACAGCGAAGGAAACAATCAACACAACTAAAAGGCAACCGACAGAATGGGAGAAGATATTTGCAAATGACATATCAGATAAAGGGTTAGTATCCAAAATCTATAAAGAACTTCTCAAACTCGGGGCGCCTGGGTGGCGCAGTCGGTTAAGCGTCCAACTTCAGCCAGGTCACGATCTCGCGGTCCGTGAGTTCGAGCCCCGCGTCAGGCTCTGGGCTGATGGCTCAGAGCCTGGAGCCTGTTTCCGATTCTGTGTCTCCCTCTCTCTCTGCCCCTCCCCCGTTCATGCTCTGTCTCTCTCTGTCCCAAAAATAAATAAACGTTGGAAAAAAAATTAAAAAAAAAAAAGAACTTCTCAAACTCAACATCCAACAAACAAAGAATCCAGTGAAGAAATGGGCAAAAGACATGAATAGACACTCCTCCAAAGAAGACATCCAGATGGCCAACCAACACATGAATAAAATCTCAACGTCACTCATCATCAGGGAAATACAAATCAAAACCACAATGAGATACCACCTCACAAGTGTCAGAATGGCTAACATTAACAACTCAGGCAACAACAGATGTTGGTGAGGATGTGGAGAAAGAGGATCTCTTTTGCATTGTTGGTGGGAATGCAAGCTGGTGCAGCCACTCTGGAAAACAGCATGGAGGATCCTCAAAAAAAACTAAAAATAGAACTACCCTACGACCCAGTAATTACACTACTAGGCATTTATCCACAGGATACAGGTATGCGGTTTCGAAGGGACACATGCGCTCCCATGTTTATAGCAGCACTATCAACAATAGCCAAAGTATGGAAAGAGTCCAAATGTCCATAAATGGATGAATGGGTAAAGAAGATGTGGTGTATATATATATATACACACACACACACACACAATAGAGTATTACTCAGCAATCAAAAAGAATGAAATCTTGCCATTTGCAACTACGTGGATGGAACTGGAGGGTATTATGCTAAGTGAAATTAGTCAGTCAGAGAAAGACAAAAATCATATGACTTCACTCATATGAGGACTTTATGCGACACAACAGATGAACATCAAAGAAGGGAAACAAAAATAATATAAAAACAGGGAGGGGCACAAAACAGAAGAGACTCATAAATATGGAGAACAAACCGAGGGTTGCTGGAGGGGTTGTGGGAAGGTGGATGGGCTAAATGTGTAAAGGGCACTAAGGAATATACTCCTGAAATCATTGTTGCACTATATGCTAACTAATTTGGATGTAAATTTTAAAAAATATAAAATAAAATTAAAAAAAATTGGATTAAGGCTCAATCCAACAGCCTCTTTTTAACTTAATTATGTCTTCAAAGGTACTATCTCCAAATTCAATGACATTGCGTGGTACTGGGAATCTGGGCTTCAGCATAAGAATTTGGGATATTTGAATTGGAACACAATGTAACCTATAATAGTATTCTATAATCAACACATGGCAAACCTTGTTTTGGCTATAAGCCTAGATACTTCCCCCATTCCCATATTTTTTTAATAAAATGCAAGATATCATATCTTTTAATCAGTAATACTCTTTCAAAGTATTTATTTTTTAATTCAAGCATAATTAACCTACAGTGTTATATTAGTTTCAGGTGTACAATATAATGATTTACTGAATTTATTGATCAAATTTAGAAGTTTTTTTGTGACATCTTTAGAGTTTTCTCTATATAGTATAATGTCATCTGTGAATAGTGAGAGTTTTACTTTTCCCTTATAAATTTGGATGCCACTTATTTCCTTTTCTTGTCTGAATGCTGTGGCTAGGACTTCCAGTACTATGTTGAATAAAAGTGGTGAGAGTGGACATCCTTGTCTTGTTTTTGACTTCAGGATAAAAGTTCTCCCTTTTTTACCATTGAATATGATGCTATCCATGAAATTTACATATATGGTTTGTATTATGTTAGGAATGTTCACTCTAAACACATTTTTAAAATTTTTTATTTTATGTTTTTTTTAATTATGAAATTTATTGTCAAATTGGTTTCCATACAACACCCAGTCTCATCTCAAAAGGTGCCCTCATCAGTACCCATCACCCACCCTCCCCTCCCTCCCACCCCCCATCAACCCTAAGTTTGTTCTCAGTTTTTAAGAGTTTCTTATGATTTGCCTTCCTCCCTCTCTAACCTCTTTTTTCTTCCTTCCCCTCCCCCATGGTCTTCTGTTAAGTATCTCAGGATCCACATAACAGTGAAAACATATGGTATCTGTCTTTCTCTGTATGACTTATTTCACTTAGCATAACACTCTCCAGTTCCATCCACGTTGCTACAAAAGGCCATATTTCATTCTTTCTCATTGCCAAGTAGTATTCCATTGTGTATATAAACCACAATTTCTTTATCCATTCTTCAGTTGATGGACATTTAGGCTCTTTCCATAATTTGGCTATTGTTGAAAGTGCTGCTATAAACATTGGGGTACAAGTGCCCCTATACATCAGCACTCCTTTATCCCTTGGGTAAATTCCTAGCAATGCTATTTCTGGGTCATAGAATAGATCCATTTTGAATTTCTTCAGGAACCTCCACACTGTTTTCCAGAGCAGCTGTACCAGTTTGCTTTCCCACCAACAGTGCAAGAAGGTTCCCGTTTCTCCACATCTTCCCCAGCAACTATAGTCTCCCGTTTTGTTCATTTTAGCCACTCTGACTGGTGTGAGATGGTATCTGAGTGTGGTTTTGATTTGTATTTCCCTGATGAGGTGTGACATTGAACATCTTTTCATGTGCCTGTTGGCCATCTGGATGTCTTCTTTAGAGAAGTGTCTACTCATGATTTCTGCCCATTTCTTCACTGGATTATTTGTTTTTCGCGTGTGGAGTTTGGTGAGTTCTTTATAGATTTTGGATACTAGCCCTTTCTCCGATATGTCACTTGCAAATATCTTTTCCCATTCCATTGGTTGCCTTTTAGTTTTCTTGACTGTTTCCTTGGCAGTGCAGAAGCTTTTTGTCTTCACGAGGTCCCAATAGTTCATTTTTGCTTTTAATTACTTCCCTTGCCTTTGGAGATGTGTCAAGTAAGAAATTGCTGCGGCAGAGGCCAGAGAGGTTTTTTCCTGCTATCTCCTCTAGGGTTTTGATGGTTTCCTGTCTCACATTCAGGTCCTTCATCCATTATGAGTTTATTTTTGTGAATGGTATAAGAAAGTGGTCTAGTTTCATCCTTCTGCATGTTGCTGTCCAGTCCACCTGGCACCATTTGTTAAAAACACTGTCTTTTTTCCATTGGATATTCTTCCCTGCTTTGTCAAAAATTAGTTGGCCATACTTTTGTGGGTCTAATTCTGGGGTTTCTATTCTATTCCATTCTATGTGTCTGTTTTTGTGCCAATACCATGTTGTCTTGATGATTAGAGCTTTGTAGTAGAGGCTAAAGTCTGGGATTGTGATGCCTCCTGCTTTGGTGGTCTTCTTCCAAATTACTTTGGCTATTCGGGGCCTTTTGTGATTTTCATACAGATTTTAGGATTGTTTGTTCTAGCTTCGAGAAGAATGCTGGTGCAAATTTGGGATTGCATTGAATGTGTAGATAGCTTTGGGTAGTATTCACATTTTAACAATATTTATTCTTCCAATCCATGGGCACGGAATGTCTTTTAATTTCTTTGTGTTTTCTTCAATTTTCTTCATAAGCTTTATATAGTTTACAGCATACAAATCTTTTACATCTTTTTTTCTAGGTTTATTCCCAGGTATTTTATAATTCTTGGTGAAATTGTGAATGGGATCAGTTTCTTTATTTGTCTTTCTGTTGCTTCATTATTAGTGTATAAGAATGCAACTGATTTCTGTACATTGATTTTTGTATCCTGGGACTTTGCAGAACTCATGTATCAGTTCTAGCAGACTTGTGGTGGAGTCTATCAGGTATTTCATGTATAATATGTAATCTGCAAAAAGTGAAAGCTTGACTTCATCTTTGCCAATTTTGATGCCTTGGATTTCCTTTTGTTGTCTGATTGCTGATGCTAGCACTTCCAACATTATGTGAAACAACAGCGGTGAGAGTGGACATACCTGTCGTGTTCCTGATCTCACAGGGGAAGCTCTCAGTTTTTCCCCGTTGAGGATGATGTTAGCTGTGGGCTTTTAATAAATGGCTTTTATGATGTTTAAGTATTTTCCTTCTATCCCGACATTCTCGAGGGTTTTTATTAAGAAAGGATGCTGAGTTTTGTCAAATGCTTTTTCTGCATCGATTGACAGGATCATATGGTTCTTATCTTTTATTAATGTGATGTATCACATTGATTGATTTACAAATGTGGAACCACCCCTGCAGCCCAGGAATGAATCCCACTTGATCATGGTGAATAAATCTTTTTATATGCTGTTGAATTTGATTTGCTAGTGTCTTATTGAGAATTTTTGCATCCATATTAATCAGGGATATTGGCCTGTAGTACTCTTTTTTTGCTGGGTCTCTGTCTGGTTTAGGAATCAAAGTAATATTGGCATCATAGAATGAGTCTGGAAGTTTTCCTTCCCTTTGTATTTTTTGGAACAGCTTGAGAAGGATAGGTATTATCTCTGCTTTAAATGTGTGGTAGAATTCCCCTGGGAAGCCATCTGGTCCTGGACTCTTATTTGTTGGGAGATTTTTGATAACTGATTCAATTTCTTCACTGGTTATGGGTCTGTTCAAGCTTTCTATTTCTTCCTGTTTTAGTTTTGGGGAGTGTGTGAGTGCTTAGGAATTTGTCCATTTCTTCCAGGTTGTCCAGTTTGTTGGAATATACTTTTTCATAGTATTCCCTGATAATTGCTTGTATTTCTGAGGGATTGGTTGTAATAAGTCCATTT
The DNA here is from genome assembly GCF_022837055.1 of Prionailurus viverrinus. Lineage (NCBI taxonomy): Eukaryota > Metazoa > Chordata > Mammalia > Carnivora > Felidae > Prionailurus > Prionailurus viverrinus. The sequence goes on along the minus strand of NC_062579.1, from coordinate 42,437,199 downwards.
TCATTCATGATTTTATCTATTTGGGTCATCTCCCTTTTCTTTTTGAGAAGCCTGGCTAGAGGTTTATCAATTTTGTTTATTTTTTCAAAAAATCAACTCTTGGTTTCATTGATCTGCTCTACAGTTTTTTTAGATTCTCTATCGTTTATTTCTGCTCTGATCTTTATTATTTCTCTTCTTCTGCTGGGTTTGGGGTGTCTTTGCTGTTCTGCTTGTATTTGCTTTAGGTGTGCTGTTAGATTTTTTATTTGGGATTTTTCTTATTTCTTTTTTTTTTTTTAATTTTTTTTCAACGTTTTTTATTTATTTTTGGGACAGAGAGAGACAGAGCATGAATGGGGGAGGGGCAGAGAGAGAGGGAGGCACAGAGTCGGAAACAGGCTCCAGGCTCCGAGCCATCAGCCCAGAGCCTGACACGGGGCTCGAACTCACGGACCGCGAGATCATGACCTGGCTGAAGTCGGACGCTTAACCGACTGCGCCACCCAGGCGCCCCGAATTTTTCTTATTTCTTGAGATAGGCCTGGATTGCAGTGTATTTTCCTCTCAGGACTGCCTTCACTGCATCCCAAAGCATTTGGATTGTTGTATTTTCATCCTCATTTGTTTCCATGTATTTTTTAATTTCTTCTCTAATTGCCTGGTTGATCCTTTCATTCTTTAGTAAGGTGATCTTTAACCTCCATGCTTTTGGAAGTTTTCCAGACTTTTTCCTGTGGTTGATTTCAAGCTTCATAGCATTGTGGTCTGAAAGTATGCATGGTATAATCTCAATTCTTTTATACTTATTAAGGACTGCTTTGTGACCCAGTATGTGATCTATCTTGGAGAATGTTCCATGTGCACTTGAGAAGAAAGTATATTCTGTTGCTTTGGGATGAAGAGTTCTAAATATATCTGTCAAGTCCATCTGATCCAATGTCTCATTCAGGACCCTTGTTTCTTTATTGACCGTGTGTCTAGATGATCTATCCATTTCTGTAAGTGGGGTGTTAAAGTCCCCTGCAATTACCACATTCTTATCGATAAGGTTGCTTATGTTTATGAGTAATTGTTTTATATATTTGGGGGCTCCCGTATTTGGTGCATAGACATTTATAATTGTTAGCTCTTCCTGATGGATAGACCCTATAATTATTATATAATGCCCTTCTTCATCTCTTGTTACAGCCTTTAATTTAAAGTTTAGTTTGTCTGATATAAGTATGGCTACTCCAGCTTTTTTTTGACTTCCAGTAGCATGATAGATAGTTCTCCATCTCCTCACTTTCAATCTGAAGGTGTCCTTAGGTCCAAAATGAGTCTCTTGTAGACAGCAGATAGATGGGTCTTGTTTTTGTATCCATTCTGATACCCTATGTCTTTTGGTTGGCGCATTTAGTCCATTTACATTCAGTGTTATTATAGAAAGATATGGGTTTAGAGTCATTGTGATGTCTATAGGTTTCATGCTTGTAGTGATGTCTCTGGTACTTTGTCTCACAGGATCCCCCTTAGGATCTCTTTTAGGCCTGGTTTAGTGGTGATGAATTCCTTCAGTTTTTGTTTGTTTGGGAAGACCTTTATCTCCCCTTCTATTCTGAATGACAGACTTGCTGGATAAAGGATTCTCAGCTGCATATTTTTTCTGTTCATCACATTGAAGATTTCCTGCCATTCCTTTCTGGCCTGCCAAGTTTCAGTAGATAGATCCGTCACTAGTCTTATTGGTCTCCCTTTATATGTTAGAGCATGTTTATCCCTAGCTGCTTTCAGAATTTTCTCTTTATCCTTGTCTCCTGCCAGTTTCAGTATGAGATGTCATGCAGAAGGTTGTTTGAAGTTACGTCTGAAGGGAGTTCTCTGTGCCTCTTGGATTTCAGTGCCTTTTTCCCTACCCAGATCAGGGAAGTTTTCAGCTATGATTTGTTCAAGTACACCTTCATCCCCTTTCTCTCTCTCTTCCTCTTCTGGAATTCCTATTATACAGATATTATTGCGCTTGGTTGCATCACTTAGTTCTCTAATTCTCTCCTCATACTCCTGGATTTTTTTTATCTCTTTTTCTCAGCTTCCTCTTTTTCCATAATTTTATCTTCTAATTCACCTCTTCTCTCCTCTGCCTCCTCAATCTGTGCTGTGGTGGCCTCCATTTTATTTTGCACCTCATTTATAGCATTTTTTATCTCCTTATGGCTGTTTCTTAGTCTCTTGATATCTGTAGGAATAGGTTCTTGCCTTCCTCTATACTTTTTTCAAGCCCAGCGATTAATTTTATGACTATTATTCTAAATTCATGGTTCGGTGTGTTGCTTAAATCGTTTTTGATCAATTTGTTAGCTGTCGCTGCTTCCTGGAGTTTCTTTTGAGGAGAATTCTTCTGTTTTGTCATCTTGGGTAGTCCCTGTGGTGGCTCTCAACTGCAGGGCACTTCCCCTGTCCTGTCTGGAGTAACTTGTGTTGGTGGGTGGACTGCAGTCAGACCCAATGTCTGCCCCCAGCCCACTGCTGGAGCCACAGTCAGACTGGTGTGTACCTTATGTTCCCCTCTTCCAGGGGCAGGACTCACTGTGGAGTGCTGTGGCCCCTGTCTTGGCTACTTGCATACTGTTAGGCTTGTGGTGCTGCTTTGATGGGATCTGATGTATTAGCAGGGGTGGATCTGCAAGGTGCACAGGGGCGGGAGAGGCAGGGTTAGCTCGCCTTTCTGTCTGTGGTCCCCTATGGGAGGGGCCCTGCAGCACCAGGAGGGAGGCAGACCCTTCAGAGGGATGGATCCACAGAAGCACAGCTTTGGGTGTTTGTGCGGTGCAAGCAAGTTCAGTGATGGGAACTGGTTCCCTTTGGGATTTTGTCTGGGTGATGGGAGAAGGAGAGGGTGCTGGCCAGCGCCTTTGTTCCCTGTTTCTGAGCTGAACTCTGTCTTCCAGGACTCAACACCTCTCCCTCCCGGTGTCCTCTCACCCTCCCTCTCTATGAGCAGAGCTGTTGACTTATAACATTCTAGATGTTAAATCCTGCCGGCTGTCAGAACTCACGCAGTCTTGTCCCTTTGCTTTTGCAAGTCAGACTTGGAGGCTCTGCCTTGGTGGGTGGGCTGCCCCTCCACCACCCTGGCTCCCTTATGCCAGCCCATGTAGTGCGTACTGCCTCTCCACCCTTCCTACCCTCTTCTGTGGGCCTCTTGTCTATGCTTGGCTCTGGAGAGTCTGTTCTGCTAATCTTATGGCAGTTTTCTGGGTTATTTAGGCAGATGTGGGTGGGATCCAAGTGATCAGTAGGACGCGGTGAGCCCAGTGTCCTCCTATGCCACCATCTTCTCTCTAAACACATTTTGTTGAGAATTTTTATCATGAACAGATGTGCTTTGTCAAATGCTTTTTCTGCATTTATTGAAATGATCGTATGGTTTTTATCTTTTCTCTTTTTAATGGGATCTATCTTCTTAATTGATTTGTAAATCTTGAAACACACTTGCACCCTTTAAACACCTTGCATCCCTGAAATAAATCCCATTTAATTGTGGTGAATGATTTTTAAAAATGTATTGTTGGATTTTGTTTGCTACTATTTTGTTGAGGATTTTTGCATCTATGTTCATCAGACATATTGGTCTTTAGTTTTCTTTCTTTCTTCTTTCTTTCTTTCTTTCTTTCTTTCTTTCTTTCTTTCTTTTTGTAGTGTCTTTATCTGGTTTTGGTATCAGGATAATGTGGCCTCATAGAATGAATATAGATTACTTTTTTATTTTCTGTTTTTTTTTTGGACTAGTTTGAGAATAGGTATTAACTCTTAATTTTTTTAAAGTTTTTATTTAAATTACAGTTATTTAACATACAGTGTAATATTAGTTACAGGTACACAATACATTGATTCAACACTTCCATACATGTTTGGTAGAATTCACCTATGAAGCCATCTGGTCCTGGACTTTTGTGTGCTGAGAATTTTTTGATAAGTGACTCAACTTCATTGCTAAGAATTGTTCTGTTAAAATTTTCTATTTCTTCCTGATTCAGTTGTGGAGGTTATATGTTTCTAGGAATTTATCCATTTCTTCTAAGTTGTTCAATTTATTGGCATATAGTTTTTCACAATATTCTTTTATAATTCCTTGTATTTTTTGGTGTTGGTTGTTTTCTCTCCCCTTTCATATCTGATTTTATTTATTTATTTATTTATTTATTTGAGCCCCCCTACTTCTCTTCTCTCATTTTTTTGATGAGTCTGACTAAAAGTCTATCACTTTTATTTTTTTCAAAGAAAAGTTGCCTTTTAGTTTTGTTAATTGTTTCCTTCACTGTGCAGAAGACTTTTATTTTTATGAAGTCCCAAAAGTTCACTTTTGCTTTTGTTTTCTTGCCTTAGGAGACATAATTAGTAAGAAGTTGCTCTGGGAGCGTCTGGGTGGCTCAGTTGATTAAGGGTCTGGCTTCCGCTCAGGTTATGATCTCACAGTTCATGAGTTTGAACCCCGCATTGGTCTCTGTGCTAACAGCTCAGAGCCTGGACCCTGTTTCAGATTCTGTCTCCCTCTCTCTGCCCCTCCTCTGCTAATGCTCTGTCTCTCCCTGTCATAAAAATAAATAAACATTAAAAAAAAGAAGCTGCTCTGGCCAATGTCAAAGGGGTTACTCCTACATTCTCCTCTAGGATTTTAAGGGTTTCATGCCTCAGATTTAAGTCTTTCATCCATTTTGAATTTATTTTGTGTATGGTGTAAGAAAATGGTCCAGTTCTATTCTTTTGTATGTTGCTGTCTATTTTTCCCTACACCATTTCTTATAATATGGTATTGGCACAAAAATAGACACACAGATCAAGAGAGTAGGATAAGAAACCCAGAAATGAACCCATAACTATATGGTCAATTAATCTTCAACAAGGCAGAAAAAAATAACCAATGGGAAAAAGACAGAATGAAAAATTATTTTAGGGATTAACATACCTTTTAATATGTTTTTAAATATGTTTAAGGTTTGAAGTCTTTAAAGTTTGTAATTCCTAGTAAGAAAACATTATATGAATGAATAACCTAATGGCAAACCACTGTAAAATGTTTCAGTTGCACGTGGGGCAGAGATTATCTTCACAGCACCCCAGATTTCTCTATGAGAAGCTCAGAGGTACACTAGTTTGTATTATTGCAATATCCATTAGGTGATCTAAGTTGCTTTCCCTTTATCAAGGGCTTTATTTTTCAGGCCATTATTCTTGACTTCCAAATTTGGCTGACGATTTACTGATGAAATTCACAACCTTTGGGTTGCTCTGATATTTTTACATATTTGCTGGGTTCTAGGCCACATCCTAGAAGGACACCATAACTTCTGGATCTTGTATGACTGCAAGAACCTCTGGATCACTAAGAATTTCATTGAGCCCAGGCATTCTTGTCATTCCAGGCATTCCTCCAGAAAAATTATCAGGCATTCCCCCAGGAAAGCCACTTGAGAAAGAACTCTATGGAGCTCTTGATTATCCTCTGGTTTCTCCCTCCCTCTGGGCTCTCTCATTTTCTTCCCAAGCCTTCTTAATGCTTTCTATTTTTGATCTCCCTCTCTTCACATTTTCGCTCATACTTCCTCTGATGTTCAGCAATTTTCTGGGTCCTTGGTTGAATTTTTTCAGCATCACACCAGCATCCTCATCATAATCCAGTTTACAAGCAAGGGCAAAATAGGTGCTTCTTCTTCTTAATGGCCCAGAAGTCTGTGTGCTTTCTGCCACAGACTTATGAGGCTGAACTGAATCAGGATTTATTTCAATAGTTCTGTCACAGCCTTGGATAGCAGCATTTGGCTTCTGTAATTTGAGGAAGACACTGTCTCATTTGGGATGCAGAATGGCCAAGTGAGAATTCAGCTTGATGGCATCTATGAACAAGTCAATGGCTTTATATAGTTCACCATCATTTAGGGCATTGATAGCTGTAACTTTTTTTTTTATCATTTGCCTGATCCATCATTTCCTCATTTATCTCTACATTTTCATCTTCCATTTCCTCAGGAGCATCAGTATCTGGTTCAATCACGACTTCATTGTCAATTTCTATATCACTTTCTTAATTTTATGGTTCGATTCTCTTTATGTTTTCCTCTGTCTTCTGATTTACTTTTATGAGTAGCAGATGGTATTTTACCTCCCATGTTCTCCACCCATTACCCCAGGAAGCACACTTCCTTGGTGTGCAGGATGCTTGGATCCTACTTACACAGTTGCATGAAGGCCCAAAAGTCACTCACGTGGTAGGCGTCCATGGTCCAGAGGCTGTGGCAGATGGCAGGTACAGCTAAGGTTGCAACCTGATTCCAGGCATGATTACTAGCTCAGCATGACTGTGCAGAAGGGCCAGAATGAGAATTTTTTTAAAAATCTTACAATTGCACCCAAAAGAATAAAATACTTAGAAATAAATATAACCAAGTAAGTGAAAGACCTATACTCTGAAAAGCATAAAACACTTATGAATGAAATTGAAAATGGTACAAATGAAAAGACATTCTCTGTTCATTAAGTGGAAAAATTAATATTTTCAAATGTCCATATTACTCATGGCAATCTACAAATTCAATGCACTTTCTATCAAAATGCAAACAGTATTTTTCTCAAAACTAGAACAAATAATACCAAAATTTGTATGAAATTAGAAAAGACCTCGAATAGCCAAAGCAATTCTGAGAAAGAAGAACAAAGCCAGAGTTATCACAATTCCAGATTTCAAGATATACTACAAATCTGTAGTAATTAAAACAGCATGGTACTTGTACAAAACTAGACATATAGATCAATGGAACAGTATAACAAAAAGCTCAGAAATAAACCCATATTTACATGGTCAATTAATCCATGACAAAGATGTCAAGAATAAACCTAGTAGTGGAAGTTCTTTCTGCTGTTTTAATCATTATACCTTACATGTGACAAATTAGATAAATAGAAGAAATAGATTAAGTCTTAGAAATGCATAACTGACCAAAATGAATCATGAAGAAATAGGAAATATTAACAGATCATTGATAAGTAAGGAGATTGAATCAGTAATTAAAAACCTCCCAACATAGAAAAGCCAGGATTAAATGATTTTTCTGGTGAATTCAACTAAACATTTAAAGAATTAATACCAGTATTTCTCAAACTTTTCTTAAAAAATTGAATTGGAGAGAACACTCCCAAACTCATTTTACAAGGCCAGCATTACTCTAATACCAGAGCCAGATAAAAACATAAGAAAAGAAAACTACAGACCAACATCCCTGATGAATACATATGTCAAAATTCTAAAAAAAAAATAGTAGCAAACTTAATTTAACATCATATTAAAATTATCATACACTATGATCAACTGCAATTTATCCTTGGAATACAGAAAAGACATTAGACACAATACAACATCTTTTCATAATAAAAACCCTCAACAGACGTACCTGGGGTGGCTCAGTCTGTTAAGCCCCTGGCTCTTGATTCTAATTCAGGTCATGATCTCACAGTCATGAGATAGAGCCCAGCATCAGGCTCTGCACTGACAGCATGGAGCCTGCTTGGGATTCCTTCTTTCTCCTTCTTTCTGCCTCCCCAGCCCCACTCTCTCTCTCTCTCTCTCAAAATAAATAAACATTAAAAAAATAAAATAAAATGAAAACCCTCAACAAAGTGAGTATAAAGGGAAGATATCTTAATATAATAAAGGTCACATATAAAAAACCCACAGCTAACATCATACTTAATGGTGAAATGTTGAAGGCTTTCCCTCTAAGATCAAGAACAAGACAGGGTGCCTACTCTTAGCATTCTTACCCAACCTAGGACTGGAAGTTCTGGCTGGATCAATTTGACAAGAAAAATAAATAAAGGTCATCCAAATCAGAAAGGAAGAAGTAGCATTGTCTTTATTTGCATATGGTTTGATCTAATATATGGAAAATCCTAAAGACTTAGGAAAAAAAGTGTTGAAACTAATCAGCAAATTCAACAGTTTTAAGATATAAAATCATAATACAGAGACAAGTTGTATTTCTGTACACCAACAATGAAATATTTGAAAAAGAAAGAATGATTTCATTTATAATAGCATTAAAATAATAAAACATTTAAAAATAAATTTAACCTAGGAAGTGAAAAGATCTGCACATTGGAAACAACAAGACTGTTGAAAGAAATTGAAGGTGACACAAACAAATGGAAAGATTTCTCATATTCATGAATCAGAAAAATGAATATTGTTAAAATGTCCATACAACCCAATGTAATCTATAGATTGCAATCCCTTTCTAAATTCCAATGACATTTTTGGTATAAACTAAATATAAACCACAAAAAGAACTGGAGAGGATAAGCACATGCAGACTAAACAGCATGATACTAAACAAAAAATGGGTCAATGAAACAATCAAAGGAGAAATTAAAAAATACATGGAGACAAATGAAAATGAAAACCAAAGGTCCCAAATCTTTGGGACACAGCAAAAGTAGTTCTAAAAGGGAAATCTTTAGTGATACAGGCCTACCTCAAGAAAAGGTAGGCTCAATCAATGAATGAATAAGTCATGGGAATAAAAGGTACAGCATAGGGAATATAGTCAATGGTATTGTTATAGCATTGTGTGGTGACAGATGGTAGCTAAGTGGTGAACTTATCATAATGTATAAACTTGTTGAATCACTATGCTGTACACCTGAAACTAATATAACATTGCGTGTCAACTATTCTCAAATAAAAAAACATTAATTGGGCTCTTTCAGGAGAGGATAGAGGGTAACACTTTATGATATATACACCATCTGCAGCTACTGACAGGATTCACAATTTAACAATGCAAATAGCCTCTGCATCAGAAATATACAGCCTATTGGAAGCTCAATTTTACATGGTTACATCAGAGAACCAGTCATTCTCCTTTGGCAGTGACTTAGACAGTTGAGGCAGCATCTGTATCTGTGATATTTTCCTCATTTGTGGGATCACAGAGGGGTTTCTTAAATCTGCAACAGTCCCGGAGTCTCAGTTCTGTTCACCGATTCTGTGCCTGATTTCGGTTCAGGACGGCTCCTACTGAGGCTATAAGAGCCCAAAGCAGGGACATCAGGTTTCAGCATAGAGTCAGTTCAGGGAATTAGGATCTGTGAATATAGGGTTCCAAAGAAGCCAGGGTATTTTCTTTGGTAGCAGCAAGGCAAGAAGCTTCAAAATAGACAGCCCTACTTCAAATTCAAGTAATAAGCAAGGCTGTTGTAGAACCCATTTATCTTTTCGGTCATAGAATCCAATTGACCCATTTAAAAAATGTGGCTGGCATCTGGCTGGCAAATCATCAGCATCTATGATTCAGATATCTGATTTCTCAAGAACTCATTAGCAATTAAAAACTGCCTTTTTTTTTTCCAATGTTTATTTATTTTTGGGACAGAGACAGAGCATGAACGGGGGAAGGGCAGAGAGAGAGGGAGACACAGAATCGGAAACAGGCTCCAGGCTCTGAGCCATCAGCCCAGAGCCTGACGCGGGGCTTGAACTCACGGACCGCGAGATCGTGACCTGGCTGAAGTCGGACGCTTAACCCACTGCGCCACCCAGGCGCCCCTAAAAACTGCCTTTGAAAAATCCCCAAATTGTATCTTCCTGGGACTTGTCCTTCCTCTTCTCATCTCCCTTTTTTCCAGAGGCCATAATAAAACAGAAAAACAAAAATAAACCACATTAGTTATGATTACTTATTTCCTTTCAGGCTGATAAAGCCTACTCTTGACCTTCCCTTAGGCGTGTCTCCCTGTTGTTGAATTTGTAAAAAATGGACTGATATTCTGAGTCTACTTCAGTCACCTTTCTCCTGCTTCACACACTTTAGTAAACCAGTGTAATTATTCAGCGCAGCTGTCCCCAAGAAGTGACTGATATTTAAAAAAAAAATTTTTTTTTACATTTATTTATTTTTGAGAGACAGAACACAAGTGGGGGAAGGGCAGAGAGAGAATGAGACACAGAATCCGAAGCAGGCTCCAGGCTCTGAGCTGTCAGCTCAGAGCCCGATGCAGGGCTCAGACCCACAAACCATGAGATCATGACCCGAGCTGAAGTCTATCACTTAACCGACCGAGCCACCCAGGGGACCCAGGGATTTATATTCAAAGTCAAAGAGTTTGAATTCCAATTCACTTAACAGAGACAAAAAGTAAGAAAATTGTAACCCATTAACATGATTTTTTAGCATCCTGGTGATAAATTATGAAAATACAACTATATAACATATTAAACCAACTTTATCATCTATGGAGATACAATAGCCACAAGACACAAAGATGTTTTAGAATACTATTTTTTGTCTCATTGAAATTTTATTCAGATCCCTAGCTGTAGATTTAGGATTTGCAGTTACCAATTACAGTAGTCAGGTGAGATCTTGGTTGGAATGCTGGGAGAGGCTGCTGCAGCAGCAGTAGACAAGTTGAAGAAAAAGCTGGAGTACTTTCCCCTCTTCTTTGTCTCTAGTTTATCTAGTTAGTTTTCTCCAGGCCAGGGAACTGATTTAATTTTTCCTTCCCACTTAGAGAAGAGAACAATTCAAACTTTTAACATTTTCTGCCCATCCAAAGCTCACTTTTGGGAATACATAGGACCTGTCTCCTCCTGCTTGGAAGAGAAAACAAAAATCAGAGCCATGGCTTGGTTTTGCCTTTTTTCCCTTTCACATTACCCAGCATGGCAAAAGCAGTCAAGGGTCCAGTAAATCAACTCCTCAAATTCGATAACATTAACAACAGCTCAGATGCTGTTTCATATCATCAGTTCATCCATAGTTACCCAGACACAATCTTCACATATCTTTTACTCAATGTCTTTGCCATATTTTAGTGAGTCAAGGTCTCACTAGCAAATCCCACTATTGTCATCAATGTGCTGTCAGGGATCTCCAAGACCATCCTCCTACACTACCAGTTTTGGTGATTCATTAGGAGAACTCAGGATTCAGCATATAGTTATACTCATGGCTAAGATTTATTATAGTAAAAGATAAAAATAAGCAAATGGAAGTGGCCCCTGAGTGGCTCAGTTGGTTAAGCATCTGACTTCAGCTTAGGTCATGATCTCAAAGTTTGTGAGTTCGAGCCCTGCAACGGGCTCTATGCTGACAGAGCCTGGAGCCTACTTAGGATTCTATGTCTCCCTCTCTCTCTCTGCCCCTCCCCTGCTCACACTCTGTCTCTCTTTCTCTCAAAATAAATAAAGTTAAAAAACAACAGACATTTAAAAATAAACAAAGGGAAGACATAGGAAGCAATGTGTGGATGAAAGCAGCCGAAACTTCACACAATTCATGACTCTAGAAAAATAATTGTGGCAACACATGTAAAGTGTGTGTACCAGGAAATTTCATTAGAGACTCAATGCCCATGGTTTTTACTGGGAGATGGTCAAGTAGACAGCCTCTTCCTAACATGTACCAAGATTCAAAATCCTGGAAGAAATGCAGATATTCAACATAACATAAATTGTAGAAACAATTTAAGCATAGTAAACAATCTTTAATAATTAAAGAATGGTAGGGACTCTCCATAAGTACAAGTTACAAGATCCCAGGGCCCAACTTGCAATAAGGCCTTCCTTTTCTTCTTTTCTTTTTAAAATTTGAGTATAGTTGATGCACAATGTTACATTAGTTTCAGGTGTACACCTTAGTGATTTGACAGTTTATATGTTATACTCTGCTCACAAGTGTAGCTACCATTTGTCACCATACAAAGCTACAAAAATATCATTATTCCTTATGCTGTGACTTTTATTCCCATAACTTATTCATCCCATAACTGGAAGACTATATCTCCCATTCCTCTTCACCCAGTTTCTTCCCCTCTGGCAACTATTAGTTTGTTCCCTGTATTTATAAGTCTGATTCTGCTTGCTTTTCATTTGCTTATTCATTTCTTTATATCCCACTTATGAGTGGACTCATATGTTTTTTGTTTTTCTCAGTCTGATTTATTTCACTTAGCATTATACCCTCTAGGTCCATCCATGTTGTCACAAATGGAAAGATCTTTTTATGGCTGAGTAACAAGTCAAGAATGGATATTGTAAGCTGTATGATAGCTGGTGAAAATAGTAAGACAATGGATAACTAGCAACTTCATAGAGAAAAGAAGAATAACAAAAAATATTGGAATAACTTTTATAAAGAGAAAAAGGGCAACAAGATTTATGAGTCAAAAAGTAAGATGTTCATTACTATTGTACTCTACGATACTGTGAGATTGTCTTTAGTTTTGCTTATTCCACATAATAAAAAAATAGTTTTGGGGGCAGCTGGGTGGCTCAATTGGTTGACTGTATGGGTTTTGATTTTGGCTCAGGTTATGATCTCAGTTCAGGTCATGATCTCATGGTTTGTGGGTCTGAATTCCCAGTCGGGCTCTGCTGCTGACAGCAAAATGTCTGCTTAGGATTCTCTGTCTCTCTCCTCTCTCTGCCCCTCCCCTGTTCATGCATGCTCTGTCTCTGTCTCTGTCTCTCTCGCAAAAATAAATAAATAAATACATAAATAAACAAACCAACAAACACAAACATTAAAGAATAGTTTTAAATGGGTCAGAGTTTAAATTGTAATTTTGTACTAAATAAAATACATGCATAAATAGATGAATGCACTTCCACCCCTGTTCTTGGAATATGCATTCCACTTGCCTTTCCTGTTCTCAGAAATCACCTCAAAGATATCTCCTTTAGACAGAAATGTGGTATCGAGACTATTTGGATGATGTACATGACTAAATGCAGTAAAGGCCTCTGTATAAGCTTTTAAGATATGCTCAGCCTGTGTGGAAATCTTTTCTTTAGGCATCTAAGGCAAGACTTTTAAGTAAGTCCCCTTGCATCTTTATTTTTAGTTTTTGAAAACTTTTAAAGTTTATTTATTTGTTTTGAGAGAGAGAGATAGTGTGCAAGCAGGGGAGAGGCAGATAGAGAAGCAGAGAGAGAGAATCTCAGGTATGCTCCACGTTGTCAGTGTGGAAACTGAGGTGGGGTTTGAACTCACAATGAGGTTATGACATGAGCCAAAATCAACAGTTGGACGCTTAACTGACTGAGCCGCCCAGGTGCCCCAAGTCCCCTTGCTTCTTAAACTGCCACCTATGAATCTAAGTGGTCTGCCTCTTTCTTAAGTTTCTTCTCACTATGGGGGGTACAGTTTTAGATTACACTCCAGAAGCTCTTTAGATTGTGAAATAATATAGCAAGGAACACATTGATGACAGAATGCACATTTGGTTAAAGTATACTAGTAACATATAACAAAATTGATCATGAGTAAGTCTTAACAGATTTCAAAGGAAATAAGAGTCTGACAAGAAGGAAGTTAAGGTAGAATACAATATTATACAGAACTGGAAAATCTCTGAGGATTAGGAAATTAAGGACTTTTTCCTGTTATCTTTTGGGGTTTTTTTGTTTTTAATTTAGATTTTATTTCATTAACATACAGTGCAATATTGGTTTCGGGAGTAGAATTCAGTGATTCATATCTTACATACAACACCCCGTGCTCATCACAAGTGCCCTCTTTAATACGCATCACCCATCTAGCCCATGTCCCACCCACTTCCCTCCATCAACCCTCAGTTTGTTCGCTATCTTTAAGAGTCTCTTGTGGTTTGTGTGCCTCTCTCCTCTTCCCCCCCTTCCCATAAGTTCATCTGTTTTGTTTCTTAAATTCCACATATGAGTGAAATCATATGGCATTTGTCTTTCTCTTACTGATTTATATTGCTTAGCAAAATACATTCTAGCTCCATCCACATCATTGCAAATGGCAAGATTTCATTCTTTTTGATGGCTGAGTAATATTCCATTGAATATGTTTATACATTCATTTCTTGATGGACATATGGGATCTTTCCATAGTTTGGCTATCATTGATAATGCTGCTATGAACATTGGGGTGCATGTACCCCTTTGAATCTGTATTTTTGTATCCTTTGGGTAAATACCTACTAGGGCAATTGCTGGGTCATAGGGTAGTTCTATTTTTCAGTTTTTTGAGAAACCTCCATATTGTTCTCCAGTGTGGCTGCACCAGTTTGCATTCCCACCAACAGTGCAATAGGGTTCCCCTTCTCCTCATCCTTGCCTACACCTGTCGCTTCTTGTGTTGTTAATTTTAGCCATTCTGACAGGTGTGATGTGGTATCTCATCATGGTTTTGATTTGTATTTCCCTGACAATGAGTGATGTTGAACATTTTTTCATGTGTCTGTTAGCCATCTGTATGTCTTCTTTGGAAAAGTGTCTATTCATGTCTTTTGCCCATTTGTTCATTGGGTCGTTTGTTTTTTGGATGTTGAGTTTGATAAGTTCTTTATACATATTGGATACTAAACTTTTGTCGGATATGCCATTTAGAAATACTGTCTCTCATTCTGTATGTTGACTTTTAGTTTTGTTGATTGTTTCCTTCACTGTGCAGAAGCTTTTTATCTTAATGAAATTAATAGTTCATTATTGCTTTTGTTTCCCTTGCCTCTGGAGATGTATCTAGTAAGAAGTTGCTATGGCTAAGGTCAAAGAGGTTGCTGCTGGTGTTCTTCTCTAGGATTTTGATGGTTTCCTGTCTGACATTTAGATTTTTCATTCATTTTGAATTTCTTTTTGTGTATGGCATAATAAAGTGGTCCAGTTTAATTCTTCTGCATGTTGCTGTCCAGTTTTCTCAACATCATTTATTGAAGACACTATCTTTTTTCCACTGGATATTCTTTCCTGCTTTGTTGAAGATTAGTTGACCAAATCATTGTGGGCCCATTTCTGGGTTTTCTATTCTGTTCCATTGATCTCTGTGTCTGTTTCTGTACCAGTACCATACTGTCCTGATGACTACAGCTTTGTAGTAGAGCCTGAAATCTGGAATTGTGCTGCCTCCAGTTTTTTCTTTTTCAGAAATGCTTTGGCTATTTAGGGTCTTTTATGGATCTACACAAAATTTAAGATTGTTTGTTCTAGCTCTACAGAAAATGCTGATGGTATTTTGGTAAGAATTGCATTAAATGTGTATATTGCTTTGGGTAATGTAGATACTCGAACAATGTTTGTTCTTCCAGTTCACAAGCTTGCAATGCTTTCCCATGTCTTTATGTCCTCTTCAATTTCTTTTGTAAGTGTTCTATAGCTTTTAGAGTACAGATCTTTTACCTCTTCAGTTAGGTTTAGTTCTAGGTATCTTATTGTTTTTGGTGCAGTTTCAAATGGGATCAATTCATTGATGTATTTTTCTGCCTCTTATTGGTGTACAAAAATGCAACAGATTTTGGCATGTTGATTTTATATCCTGTGACTTTGCTGAATTCATGTATTAATTCTAGCAATTTTTCAGTGGAGTCTTTCAGGTTTTCTACATACATTTCATGTCATCTGCAAATGGTGAAAGTTTGAATTTTCCTTGCTGATTTCGATGCCTTTTATTTCTTTTTGTTTTCTGATTGCTGAGGCTAAGACTTCCAGTATTATGCTAAATAGCAATGGCAAGAGTGGGCATCCTTGTTTCCTTTCTCACTGTAGGGGACAGGCTGTCAGTTTTTCCTCATTGAGGAATGCTCCATCTATCCCTACTTTGCTAAGAGTTTTTTTTTTAATCAAGAATGGATGCTATATTTTGTCAAATGCTTTTTTTCTGCATCTACTGAGAGGATCATATGGTTCTTATGCTTTCTTTATTAATCTGGAGTATCGCATTGTTTGATTTGTGAATATCAAACCAGCCATACATCCCAGGAATAAATCCCACTTGATCATGGTGAATAATTCTTTTAATGTACTATTGAATTTGATTTTCTAGTATTTTATTGAGAATTTTTGCATCCTATTCATTAGGAATATTGGCCTGTAATTCTCCTCTTTAGTGGTTCTTTGGTTTTAGAATCAAGGTAATTCTGGCTTTGCAGAATGAGTTTGGAAGTTTCCTTTCCATTTTTATCTTTTGGAACAGTTTGGGAATATTCCAGTCCCGGCCAACTATCCAAATGCAGCATAATGATTAGAGGCATCTCCGGAAAACTTCTAACTAAATTTTTCTCTCAGCCCCTGGAATGCATATGGGGAAAACTAATTTTTTCTCATTCTTTGTTGATAATACTAGAGGGCCTTACTTCCTTGCTAGAAAGGGATATTACAACTGAATTAGAGACCATAGTGCTACTAACTCCAGGATAGATAAATAATTGTGTGAGTTTTTGGAAATTACTGGATATTGTAGGCTGTAGACACCCAGGTTCAGGAAAATAGCTTGCCCACCATATCAATTATTAAAGGAGACTCAGTCCCACCTATTCTCCCAAGGAAATAAACTGGGGTCTTACTCATGGACACTGACTCCAGCCCTCTGGATGGTTATACACAGAACAGGGACAATTACTATTACCTACCTCACAGAGCTAAAAGATCATTAAAGCACTGCATCAGCCCTTTCATTTAGGGAGGGGCAAAGCTTATCAAATGGCCCAAAAGATGTTTACTGGGAAAATTTTGTCAAGGGCAGCTCAGCAAGTAGTATCAGCCTGTGAAGTCTGTCTTAGAAACAATCCTCTCAACCCCAAACTTGCTCTTTCAGGCAATCAAGGAACTGGAGGCTATCCAGAGAAAACTGGCAAGTAGATTTCATTCATATGTCAAGGTCAAAGGGGTTTCATCATTTGTTGGTATGGGTTAATACTTTTACTAATTGGATAGAGGCCTTCCTTTGCAAGACAGAAAAGGTGCAAGAAATAATACAAGTTCTGCTTTATAAAATAATACCCAGGTTCGACTTACCTAAAATTTTGCAAATTAATAATGGTAAACGGCAGTCTTGGCTCTTTATCTGGTAGGACTCTTGGCTCTTGGAAAAGTTTTACACCTTGAAATAAAGCAAACTGTCTGTTTATACTCAACAAAACTTTAAATAACACCTCACAAGCATTAGATGCTTTAAATAAAATAAATGAAGTTAAGGCTGTACTCTTGGAGAATAGAGCCACCACTGATTACTTACTGCTCCTCCATCACCTGGCTTATGAGAGATTCCCTGGCACATTTTGTTTCAATATAACTAATAATTCTCATAGAGTCTTAGAACTGATAGATAACATTTGGAAATAAATGGACAAATTCAGGGTCTCTCCTGGATTGTTTGACTGGTTTGTAAACTGGGGATATTATCTTAAGATGCCTTCCTCTTGGTTAGTATAATCTCTACTTTGTGTTTTTCTCTTGTGTCTGCCAATGTTTATGCTGCCTCATGCCTGCCAGCCTTCCTATAGAACCATACCATGGGCCACTCAACTGACCTTTGGATAGACTCTAACTGCTGTACCCCCACACTGTCTCTTATCAACTTGAAGAAGCAAGAAGGGTCATCATCCACATTCCCTAATGGCAGTTAGGGACGTCTTTCCAGGGTGAAGAATGAATAGGAAAAGAGTTGACATTAGGCAGGGAGAGGTAAGGGGCCATGAAGGAGGCAGTCTGCAGCTGCAAGTGGGAGGCTAAAGAAGCAAACGGGGTTCTCTCCTTACGAAATCTTTTATGGGTGTCTTTCTCCCATTATCAACGGCATAAGGAAGGCATTTATTTTTTTTTTTTTTTTTTTTTTTTTCAACGTTTATTTATTTTTGGGACAGAGAGAGACAGAGCATGAACGGGGGAGGAGCAGAGAGAGAGGGAGACACAGAATTGGAAACAGGCTCCAGGCTCTGAGCCATCAGCCCAGAGCCTGACGCGGGGCTCGAACTCACGGGCCGCGAGATCGTGACCTGGCTGAAGTCGGACGCTTAACCGACTGCGCCACCCAGGCGCCCCAGGAAGGCATTTAAATGATAAATGCAATCTAACCCTAAGACAGCAGATGTGGGCTCCTGGCTCTACCCTAACCACCTTACACCACTGGGTTAGGGAGCGATTACCTGTGAATCTGACCACAGATGCTCACACCTTTAAACTGGTAGATACTGTATGGGTAAAGGAATGGAATGTCCAACTCCTAAAACCCCTCTGGAGGGGCCCGTTCACTGCCATTTTGTTCATCCCTACTGCAGTAAAGGTGGCCGAGGTGGGCCCCTGGATTCACTACAGCAGAGTGAAGCCAGCATCTCTAAACTGGGCGTGCATTCTTGATCCATTGACACTGTGCAAGTTGACCATATGAAAGAAACAAACTGCAAATCCAGATGCTCTAGGAGACTGCAGCCCTGCTTTAGTCACTCCAGAAGCTGACTAATCTATGCACGAGGAATCGACAATCCAGTGGAACAAATAGACTGTCCTTATTTTCTAGATGTTTCCTTATTGTGATACACTGTCACCGCTTGTCACTCACTATTATTATGATTCTTGCTCTACTTTTTTTCCATAGAATTGGTAGAAGCTGCCCCAGCCAGCTGGGAGTGCAGTGAGAGGTTTTTGTTAGCACTCACCTTCTTTTTGTGGATAGGATGCTTTGTTGGTATCAACATGGGGGATCAATGGCTATGGGAGGCTAGAGAATTAGATCCCTGCAAACGTTATAGTGGAACAAAATACCCCAATCCTACTATCGGGGTTTGGCTTTTCAAAACCTCAATTATTGGGAAAAACTGTCTTGCTTGTTGGGGGAGAAAATTCACTGTCTCTGTTGGGAGCTTAACATTCCTAGGCCAAATATTTTATAACTCAACCCCCCAGGAAACCCAATGGTGGGGATCCCCAGATCACCTTGAGTCAGATCCCCATCCCTTGTCTAACTTCTCTCATCTCTGAGAGGCCTGGGACAATGTCAATGCAGCCATCCAGTGGTGGGCCTCAGGTGGACTATACTGGATATGTGGAAGGACAGCCTATACAGTACTTCCCTTAGGCTGGTCAGGGTCATGTGTGCTGGAAAGTATTCGTCCATCTTTCTTCCTGCTCCCACTTGCCAGAGGGGAACATTTGGGAGTCTAAGTGTATGGGGACAGGGAGAGTCAAAGGAAATGACATGCCCTACAAATTGACAGTTGGACAGATGATGAATGGCCTCCCTAGCATATAATCCAATGTTATGGCCCTGTCACCTGGGCAGAGGATGGGTCCTGGGACTACTTCACTCCCATTTATATGCTAAATCATCTAATCAGGCTGCAAGCAGTTGTAGAGATTATAACCAATAAAACTGCCAGGGCTCTTAACTTACTAGCCAAGCAGCAGACCAAAATGTGCAAAGTTATCTAACAAAATCACTTGGCCTTAGATTAATTACTTGCTTTGGAGGGTGGAGTTTGTGGAAAGTTTAAGCTAAGCCACCGCTGCCTACAGATAGATGATGAAGGAAAAGTCATAGAGGAGATCACAGATTGAATGAGAAAGGTTGCTCATGTCCCAGTTCACACCTGGAAAGGTTGCAAACCCAGGAAATTATTTGGAGGATGTTTTTCAACTCTCAGGGGATTCAAAACCTCATGGGAATTATCTTCTTGATTTTGGAAGCTTGCTTAATCCTACCTTGCCCAGCTCCCCTGGTTATACGGCAGTCTGTCTCCAGCCTCATTGAGGCAATGGTCGAAAGAAAAATAGCCATGCATGTGATAATGTTATGGAAATATAAACCTCTAAACAAAGATGATGCTCTTTGACCCAAAATAGGGGGGACTGAGCATCAAAGGGGGGAATGTGGTAGAGTCCCCTCCCTAAGGAATGTGGTAAGAAAAGACCTCAAGATAAGGGAAGGTAACCTGGCTACATGCATAGATGACATCTCTCATGACCCTGTAACATGAGACAACCCAATCAGACTGTATGTCTATATGTTACCCATATAAGGAAGACAAAGAAGTAGAAAATGCATAAAAGCTACACCATGCGGCATTTGGGGCTCAGTTTTTCGGGTACAAATGCTCGGAGCCTATGCCAGCACGAATGTAGTTGCTTTCTGGAAAGAAAAGTCTCCATGTCACAACTCTCTGTGTGAGAATCCTGCTACAGGGACAGATAAAACATTTGAAGGAATAGTGTCCAAATCTTTTTCCAAATTTGAATAAATTATAATGTCACATCCAAAAAGGTTTAAAATGCCCTAAGCACAAGTAATAAAAAGGAAATTACACCAAGGTGCATTATAGTCACATTGTTCAAAACCGGTGATAAATAGGAAAACTTAAAAGTAGCCACAGGAACAAGATTTGTCAATTACAGAGAAGGGAATTCTTTTCCTTGGAAACAATGCAAGTGATTACAGTGTAGCAACATCTTTACTGTACTCAGATAAAATATCTGTCAGCCTAGAATTCTATATATTTAATAAAAATATCTTTCAAAATCAATGCAAAATGACACTTTTTCAGGAATACAAAAGCAAATAGAATTCAACATTAGAAGACTGCATTAAGATAAAATTTAAGGGCACCTGGGTGGTTCAGTCGGTTAAGTGTCCAACTTTGGCTAAGGTCATGATCTCACCATTCCTGAGTTCAAGCCCCGCATCGGGCTCTGTGCTGACAGCTTAGAGCCTGGAGTCTGCTTTGGATTCTGTGTCTCCCTCTCTCTTTGCCCCTCCCCTGCTCATACTCTGTCTCTCTCTCTGTCTCCAAAAAACTAAGCATTAAAAATTAAAAAAAAAAATTTAATGCATGTCCTTCAGTAGTAGGAAAATGATACAAAGTGGAAATATGAGCCTATGTAAAATAAGAAAGAGAAATGGAAAGAATAGCTACATGGGTAAAGGTGTAAAATTTTTCACATTCTTTAAATACTTAAAAAATATAACAGTTTATATAAAAATAATAACAGTACAGAGTTGAGTTTTTGGTATATGTAAAAGTAAAATGTATCCTAAAAATAATGCAATGTTTGGTAGGAGAGAAATAGAGTAGTTAGTATACCATTCTAAGGTTCCCATACTATAAATTAACCTGTGCAACATCACTTAAAGGTAGATTGTGATAAAATAAAGATGTATATTTCAAACCCAAAAGCAACCAAGTATATAACAAAACTAAATTATAGCTAATAAACCAACAAAGGAAATAACGTGGAATTATAATAAATTTTTTTTAAAAAACAAAAGAAAGCTGGGATACCTGAGTGGCTCAGTTGGTTAAGTGTCTGATTCTTGGTTTTGGCTCAAGTCTGATCTCACGGTTTGTGAGTTAGAGCCCCACGTCAGGCTCTGCACTGACAGCGCAGAGTCTGCTTGGGATTGTCTCTCTCCCTCTCTCTCTGCCCCTCCCAGGCTTGCTCTCTCTCTTTCTCAAAATAAATAAATAAACATTAAAAATAAATAAAAGCACAAGAAAGGGAAAAAAAGGAACAAAAGACAGATGGGGCAAATAGAAAGCTAAGTCCCCCACCTCCCAGGAACAATCCTGCCTTACTATCTCTCTGCCACACTCAAGTCGTGGCTGAGATCAGCTTGGGGGAAATGTGATCTAGCAAAAATGTGGAGATGGATCTCTGAATGCAACAGCTGGTGCCCTCACACAATTACATTCCCTACAGGCAGAGTTATGAGATACACTTCCTAATGGCAGTTACACTGTTGCATCTGCCTAGATAACTCTTTCCCCCACACTGCTTAACTTCTTTCCCTTCAGTTCTGAGTTTTGTGGCACTTCCTCAGGCAAGCTCATCTGACTTCCTTAGCAGGCAAATGTTGACAAAGACACCTTTATTCCCTCTAACCTAGGTAGTGTTTACAAGTTAGTAACAAGATAATTATAAGCAAAAATGATGCCTATAATGAAAAGTACACATGGGACCTAAAAGTCCTAGGTAAAAACTACAACAGGGACCAATATTTTGTTTTTCTTTGTTTCTTTGTTTTGCTTTTTGATTATCAAAGGGGAGATACTTTCCTTTCATTTCATTTATTGTATTTTATTTTCATATGATCAACTACCCTGCATGAACAAACAAGCTTCTCAATTATCAACTTTTGATGGTTGACAGATTTTCTTTTCCCTTTCTTTTCAGGTTTATTGAGGTATAATTGATATTTTTAAATTGCATATATTTATTATGTGCATCTAGAAGAGTTTCCACATAACACATATGCATGATACCATCACCATAGCCAAGGCAGTAAACATATCAATCACCTAAAAGAATTTCCTTGTGTTATTTTGTTTTTGCTTGTATTTTCTTTGTAAGAACACTTATCATGATAACTATACCTTGACACATTTTTAAGTCCACAGCATCACGTTTTAAACTATAGGTGCTTTGTTGTACAATAAGATCTGTAGATATTATTCATCTTACATAACAGATATTTTATGCTAATTGAAAAACAATTCTCCATTTCCCCCTTCCTTAGCCTTTGGTAACCACAATTCTATCTCCACTTCTTTCTATGAGTTTGATTATTTTCAATAGCTCATATAAGTGGAATATTATATTGTTTATCTTTGTGTGATTGGCATATTTCACTTAGAATTATGGTCTCCAGGTTTGTTCATGTTGTCACTAATGGCAGGATTTCCTCTTATTTTCATGCTGGAAAATATTCCATTGTATGTGTATACCACATTTTTTTAATCCAAAAATCTGTTGATAGACATTTGGGTTATATCTATATCTTGGCTATTGTGAATAATACTGCAATAAACATGGGATTTCTGGTTTACCTTTGGGACTTTGATTTCAATTGTTTTGAAAATATACTAGAAGTGGGATTGATATATTAGTTCTGTATTTAATTTTTGTGGGAACTCCCCACTATTTTCCATGGTGGCCACACCATTCTATAGTCCAACCAAAAGTGTATACAGGCTCCAATATCTCCATATCCTCACTTGTTAACCATTTGCTATTTTTGGAAAAGACATCCAAACAGGTGTGAGGTGACATCTCATTGTGGTTTTGATCTGCAATTTTCTGATCATTAGTACTGTTGAACATTTTTTCTTATACCTGGTGGAAATTCGCATGTCTTTTTTGGAAAAATGTCTATTTAGATCCCTTGCACATTTCTTTTTCATTGGGATATTTGGTTTTCTGCTATTGAGTTGTAGGAGATTCCTACATAATTTAGTTATTAACCCTTATCAGATAGATGGTTTGCCAATATTTTCTTCCATTCTGTTATGACGCTTTTTACTGTGTTTATTGTTTCCTTTGCTGTACGTAAGCTTCTATGTAGTCCCACTTGTCTATTTTTTATTTTTCTGCCTATCTTTTGGTGTCAAATCCAAGAAATAATTGCCAAGAACCATGTCAAGAAATTTTCTTCCTATGTTTTCTTTGAGGAGTTTTCCAGTTTCACAACTTAAAATGTTTAAATCTCTAAACTTAACCAATTAAAATAAATTTTAAGTTTATTTTTATGTATGGTATAAGATAGGGATTTAATTTCCTTCTTTTGCATGTGGATACCCAGTTTTCCCAGCACTGTTTCTTGAAGAGACTCTCCTTTTCGCAATGAGTTCTTGTACCCTTGTTGAAGACCAGTTGTTCACATATGCTTGGATAATCTCAGGGCTCTCAATTCTGTTTCATTGGTTTTTGCCTGCTTTTATGGATCACTATACTGTTTAGATTACTATAGCTTTGTAAAGTACTTTGTAGTATGTTTTGTAACATACTGTAATGCCTCCAGCTTTGTTCTTTCACAAGACTCTATGTAGGGTCTCCTGTACTTCCATATGAATCTAGGGATCTCTACTTCTGTAAAAAAAATGGTATTAGGATTTTGATAAGGATTGCATTCAATGTATAAATGGCTTTGTGCTATAATGACATTTTAACTGTTACAGCAAATACTCAGCACCCAGGAAGGGACAAGAGACACGCATTCTGGGAATCAGAAAAGTCTTTATTTTGCACCGGTGCTGGCCCAGCAGACTCAGCTCCAAAGGCTGAACATCTGGATGGGGTTTTAGTGCTCTTTTATACATATATGCTTCCGGGATGGGTGGGGCTAGTACAGTCAAGCTTCTGGTTCCTGACTTCAGGCTGATACAAGAGGCAAGCAAGATTGCAGAAGCCAAAAACATGCAAGGGTAGTATCTGGCCTCGGACATCTGGCTGTCCCTTTTTATCTGCCTTTTTTTTTTTACCAGGTTTCCTTCTCATTCCCCCCTCTTGATTTTCAAGCTGCTTTAGTAGACCTAGAGAAAATCAGTTTGTGGGGGCAGGAAACCCTTTACTGCCATGGGAGGAGGGGCAAAGACCATTCTGGCTTCTTCCTGCTGGACAGAGACATGGAAGAGAGAAATGTGACAGCTAGGGTTCTTCTCCATCCTAAGGAGAGTAGCAACAACTAGAATGGTCCAACTGGAGCATCATAAGGAGTTTTATAGCTTCTAGGTGAGAGGAGACAAATTTGGTTAGCATATCAAGAATACAAGGACCAAACAGGAGGACTATGAAAAGCATTAGCAGAGGACCAGCTAAAGGGAGGAGCCAGGATACCAAATTACATATGTTACTCCAAGAGTTCCATGAGTCTGCTAATTCTTGCCTCTGTTTGTTGATCCATTCCTTTAGTTGTTGGGCCATATCTCTAACTACCCCTGATTGGTTAACATAGAAGCAGTATTCCTCATTTAGGAAGAGACATATTCCCCCCTTCTCAGCAGTTAACAGGTCTAACCCTCTTCTATTTTGCAATACTACTGCTGCTAAAGAGTCTACCTGGTCTTGTAGGGTTACTAGGGAGTTTGCAACTTGGTCTATGTCATCTGTCAGATCTTGAGATAGTTTTTGGTAAAAGGAAATAGATGAGGCTACTCTCCCAACTCCAGTACTTACTCTGGCAGTGATTACCAACCCAATTGGTAGAGGTATAGCTTGGATAGCTGGTTTAGACCAGGTATGTGCAGCCAAGGGAACTGTAAGAGATTGGTTGTTGGGAAGAATATTTATTTGGGGGGTTAGAAATGCAAAGGTGCAAATTCTCTTTCAGTTAGCAGGCAGGCACAAATATGCATCAGTTCCACAAACAACAAATATTCCTGCAGGTGGAAGGCACAAGTGTGACTCTTGGTTTCTACCTGTTTGATTGTATATCTCAGTTTGATTATATTGGTTGTTAGTTAAGTTACCTTCGGGGGTTGTTCCCTGTTGGTCTTTAAAACATAAGGAGGACTTCCCTATTAATTTTATATCAGTAACCACGGGCCCTATTGTGACAGTTGTGTTATCTGTTGATATGTTGTGGGGGATAGCCATATTGGTTATATTATCTGGGACTAGGGTGGCCTCATAATATAAGGGGATTAGAGAGAGACAAAGCCAACAGTCCTTGGCTAACTTAGGGTTAGAGGAGTTGAAAAGGCAATGGGTTGAATTTAGAATCTGGTATAAGTGGGAGTTAAAGTCATAAGGACCACTGTATCTGATTTTTGGAAGTTTGGTTCTTCTGGGAAGACTTCCAGAAGTCTGCTTTATGGAATTTTGTGCCTCCTCTTGGGTTGCTCCTTAAAGGCTTGGTCTTGGACTCCTCCTCCAACAGACAATCCAAAGTGGGTTTGTTGTGCCCAGCAGGCATATTTGTCTGGGGTTCCATGATGTGATGTTCCCCGCTAAAGTTGTCTTGTTTTAATTCTTCCTTGCCAATAAGTTTTTCCATCCTTGGAACAGAGTGAGGTAGATTGATAACATTTTGCATGTCGATATGTATATGTGGTGAAGGCCTGATGTGTAGTTCCCTGTCATGAGAGTTGTTTTAGGTGATTCAGGGCAGGGGAAAGGGAGGAGCTCATGTGACAGGTCTTGAAACAGCCATCGTTACATTGAGGAGGGGCATCACTTCTTGTGAGAAAACTCAGCATCAACTGTAGGAGAAATTTCATTTTGTTGGGGTAGGTTCCTGACAATTTCTTATTCCAGGTTGGGGACAGCAATCATGCAAGGAGTATAAGGAGGCAAATGGCTAACAGGAAGGTGTAAGTAAGGAGGCAAGGTTTAATACCGGGATTCGTCCAGCTGGGGTAGGAGACTGTTATGAAGGCAGAGAACAAACATGCACAGAAGGACATCAATCACAACTCAGATTATATACATCTAAGGAGAATAAGGCATCCTGACACTAATAAGCAGAGGAAGACTAACAAGGGTTTGTGACTGAGGTACCAGTCTGTGGGAGTAACTTGGGTAAGCCCTATAGCAAGGAGTATAGCAACAAATATGGAAAGAGAAATTGGTAGGGGATGACAATGAAATTTGAGAAAGAATGATTTGTTACAGTTCATTTAAATTGCTTGGTGATTTCCTCAAGCTTCTAGTTACAGAGAGTTCTCAGGTGTTGGCTACAGGCCACTTATCATCTGCTATCTTCTTAAGGATGATCTGTAAAGGATTATTCTGGTCAGCAGTCACTTTCCATTCCAAGTGGTTGTCAGGTGAGAGGTGGGCTGCCTTTACTCGAGAATGGTGGATCCAGACGGTTAGTCCTGCAACCTTGAGAGCTGAGGGCATGGTTAGTACAACTAAATAGCGTCCCTTCCACATAGGTTTGAGTGGTTCCGTTTTTCCAGTCTTTTTAAAAATTATTTATTTTTGAGACAGAGAGAGACATAACATGAGGGGGGAGGGACAGAGAGAGAGAGAGACACAGAATCCAAAGCCAGCTCCAGGCTGTGAGCTATCAGCACAGAGCCCAACGCGGGGCTCAAACTCATGGACCATGAGATCATGATCTGAGCCGAAGTCAGATGCTTAACCGACTGAGCCATCCCGGAGTCCACCCTTTTCCAATCTTTGCTCAAAACCTAATCCCCAGGTTTGTGAGGGTGTACAGTTATTCCTAGAGAAATAGGTATCCTGTTATTTACCCACCTATGTATCTCAAATATGGTTTTTCCTAATCCTTGTACTTGTTTTTGTATTTCTAAATTCCCTAGCTCTGTAAAGTCCCACTTGAATTTGACTAGTGGAGGGGCCTTCTGTATAGGATCTTGAATGGGGAGAATCCTAGTTTTGCCCGAGGTGTACAGCATATTCAGAGAAGAGCTAGGGGTAGTATATTCGGCCAGGGCAAGTTAGTTTCCTGACGTAGTTTTGCCATGGCTGATTTAAGGGTCCAGTTCATACGTTCCACTTTCCCTGAACTTTGGGGCCAGTAGGCTGTGTGTAAGTTCCATTGGATACATAGGGTTTTGGCTACTTGTTCACCACCTTGGCCACAAAAGCCAGGCCATTGTCTGAGCCTATAGTTAATGGCATTCCATATCTGGGAATGATATCCCTTAGTAAGGCCTTGGTTACTTCTTTTGCCTTCTCATGCCTTATTTTGCATGTGGGTAGGTCTCAACCCAACCTGAAAATGTGCAGATGAATACCAAAAGAAATTTTTATCCTCCATTGGGTCTTATTTCAGTAAAGTCCACCTCCAAATCCTCGAAGGGTGCCCATCCACAGCATTGGATACCCATGGGCCCAGTGGGAGCTTGCTTGGCATTATTTTGAGGACAGAGGAGACAGCATTGAGAGACAGAGGCACAGAAAGATGGATGTCAAGCAATTAGATAGTAAAGCCTCAATAAGTTTTCCAGGGTGGTTTTTCCCAAGTAGGTGAGCTCCTGCTGTTGAAGAACCACCTGGTGGGCTAGCTGCTGTGGTATATAGACTCTTTGGTCTGGAAGTACCCACCATCCTTCTATTGTCTGGCTTCCTTTTTCCTGTTGTGTACATTTTGTTTCTTGGATTGTGTACCTTGGGAAAGTTGATAGTTCTGGGGCCAGCATGATTTTTGAGGGTGTTGTCTGTTTTCCTGATGCTTGTTTAGCTGTGGTGTCAGCCCTTCTGACACTGAGTCTTTTCTTTCCTTTTCTTTTAATTTTATTTTTTATTTTTTAAAATTTACATCCAAATCAGTTAGCATATAGTGCAAAAATGATTTCAGGAGTAGATTCCTTAGTGCCCCTTACAAATTTAGCCCCTTCCCTGTCTCACAACCCCTCCAGCAACCCTCAATTTGTTCTCCATATTTATGAGCCTCTTCTGTTTTGTGCCCCTCCCTGTTTTTATATTATTTTTGTTTCCCTTCCTTGATGTTCATCTGTTTTGTCGCATAAAGTCATCATATGAGTGAACTCATATGATTTTTGTCTTTCTCTGACTGACTAATTTCACTTAGCATAATACCCTCCAGTTCCATCCACGTAGTTGCAAATGGCAAGATTTCATTCTTTTTGATTGCCAAGTAATATATATATATATATACACATATATATATATGTGTGTGTATATATATATATATCACATATATATATACACATATATATATATGTGTGTATATATATATATATCACATACACATATATACACATATATATGTGTGTGTATATATATATACACATATATATATGTGTATATATATATGTGTATATATATATGTGATATATATATATATATATATATATATATATCTCACAACTTTACCCATTCATTCATAGATGGACATTTTGGCTCTTTCCATACCTTGGCTATTGTTGATAGTGCTGCTATAAACATGGGGGTGCATGTGTCCCTTCAAAACAGCACACCTGTATCCCGTGGATAATGCCTAGTAGTGCAATTGCTGGGTCATAGGGTTGTTCTATTTTTAGCTTTTTGAGAACCCCCCATACTGTTTTCCAGAATGGCTGCACCAGCTTGCATTCCCACCAACAATGCAAAAGAGATCCTCTTTCTCCCCATCCTTGCCAACATCTGTTGTTGCCTGAGTTGTTAATATTAGCCATTCTGACAGGTGTAAGGTGGTATCTCATTGTGGTTTTGATTTGTATTTCCCTGATGATGAGTGATGTTGAGCATTTGTTCATGTGTCGGTTGGCCATCTGGATGTCTTCTTTGGAGGAGTGTCTATTCATGTCTTTTGCCCATTTCTTCACTGGATTCTTTGTTTTCTGGGTGTTGAGTTTGAGAAGTTCTTTATAGATTTTGGATACTAACCCTTTATCTGATATGTCATTTGCAAATATCTTCTCCCATTCTGTCGGTTGCCTTTTAGTTTTGCTGATAGTTTCCTTCGTTGTGTAGAAACTTTTTATTTTGATGAGGTCCCAGTAGTTCATTTTTGCTTTTGTTTCCCTTGCCTCCAGAGACGTGTTAAGAAGTTGCTATAGGCAAGATCAAAGAGGTTTTTGCCTGCTTTCTCCTCGAGGATTTTGATGGCTTCCTGTCTTAATTGAGGTCTTTCATCCATTTTGAGTTCATTTTTGTGTATGGTGTAAGAAAGTGGTGCAGGTTCATTTTTCTGCATGTCGCTGTCCAGTTTTCCCAGCACCACTTGCTGAAGAGACTGTCTTTATTCCATTGGATATTCTTTCCTGCTTTGTCAAAGATTAGTTGGCCATTCGTTTGTGGGTCCATTTCTGTGTCCTCTATTCTGTTCCATTGATCTGAGTGTCCGTTCTTGTGCCAATACCATACTGTCTTGATGGTTACAGCTTTGTAGTATAGTTTGAGGTCTGGGATTGTGATGCCTCCCGCTTTGGTTTTCTTTATCAAGATTGCTTTGGCTATTTGGGGTCTTTTCTGGTTCCATACAAATTTTAGGATTATTTGTTCTAGCTCTGTGAAGAATGCTGGTGTTATTTTGATAGGGATTGCATTGAATATGTAGATTGTTTTGGGTAGTATTGACATTTTAACAATATTTGTTCTTCCTATCCAGAAGCATGGAATCTTTTTCCAATTTTTTGCATCTTCTTCAATTTCTTTCATAAGCTTTCTATAGTTTTCAGTGTATAGATTTTTCACCTCTTTGGTTAGAATTATTCCTAGGTATTTTATGGTTTTTGGTGCGACTGTAAATGGGACCAATTCCTTGATTTCCCTTTTTGTTGCTTCATTGTTGGTGTATAGGAATGCAACCAATTTCTGTGAGTTGATTTTATATCCTGCAACTTTGCTGAATTCATGAATCAATTCTATCAATTTTTTGGTGGAATCTTTTGGGTTTTCCATAAAGAGTATCATGTCATCTGCGAAGAGTGTAAGTTTGACCTCTTCCTGGCCAATTTTGATGCCTTTAATTTCTTTGTGTTGTCTGATTGCAGAGGCTAAGACTTCCAATACCATGTTTAATAACAGCAACACTGAGTCTTTTCTTCTTTGGTATCCTTTGCAGTGGGTGACTGCTACTTCCCTCAGTTTCCACACTGCCTTTGATAGTTTTAGGATTTCTTCCTAATTTTTTATTTCTTTTCCTCCTGCTATCAAAAGTCTTCTCTCCTTGCATAGAGCCCCATGTACATGTAGAGTGGCAAAGGCACAGCGTGAGTCAGTGTATATGTTGGCCCGTTTGTCTTTACTAAGTTCCAGTGCTCTTATTAGGGCCCACAGTTCTGATCTTTGGGCTGACCATCCTTGTGGAAGGGCATTTGCTTCTATGACCTCAAAATCCGAGACTACTGAATAACCAGCATGCCTTTTGCCTTTGTTCATGAAGCTATTGCTGTCGGTGTACAGGATGAGGTCAGGATTTTGTAAGGGAGTGTCTGACAGGTCGGCTTGGACTAGAATAGACTTCAAGTACCTCTAGACAATCACGTTGTGGGGGCCCTGCCACTGCGGGCAAGGAAGTGGCAGGATTTAGAGTTTTTATGGCTTCCAATCTTATTCATGGGTTCTCACATAGCAGTCCCTGATATTGTGTCATTTGAGCATGAGTTAGCCAGTGTTTCCCTCTGGCATCCATCAAGGCAATAACAGAATGAGGAAGCTTAACACCTAGGTTTTGCCCCAATGGGAGTTTGTCTGCTTCCTTGATTAAAAGTGTGGTGGCTGCCAGGGCCCTCAGACAGGGTGGCCATCCTGCCACAACTGAGTCAGTCTGCTTTGAAAGGTATGCCACCGGTCTTTGCCAAGGTCCAAATCCCTGGGTGAGAACCCCCAGGGCCACCCCATTCCTTTCATGTGTGAACAGGTTGAAATCTCATGATACCTCTGGGAGTCCCAAGGTCGGTGCCTCTGTGAGTTTTGTTTTTATGGTCTTGCATGCCTTTTCTTGATTAGGGCCCCAGAAAATGGGTGCCTTTTCTTCCCCCTTTAGTGCCTCTTATAGAGGCCTGGCCAACTCTGAGAACCCTGGGGACCATATACGACAGAATCATGCTGCTCCCAGGAACTCTTGGACCTGCCATCTGGTAGTGGGAATCGGAATGGCACAGACTGCCCATTTCCTTTTGGCTCTCAGCATCCATTTGCCTTGGGTACTTTTGAAGCCCAAATATTTATCTTCCTATTGGCAAATCTGTGCCTTTTACTTTGACACCCGGTATCCCACCTCTGCTAGTAGCCTGAGTAGGGCCCTGGTTCCCTCTCAGCACTGGGTCCGCATGGGATTGGCTAGCAGAAGATCATCCACATATTGGAGGAGAGCACATCATAAGTCCCATCCCAGAAATCTGGTTAAGTCAGATGTCAGTGCCCCACTGAAGAATGTTGGTGAATTTTTGAATCCTTGTGGCAGTCTAGTCCAAGTGAATTGCTCCTTTGTCCCCATGTAGGTTTTCCCATTCAAAGGCAAATAGGGGTTGACTCTTAGGCGCTAGCTGGAGACAGAAAAAGACATCCTTTAAATCTAGACATATTAACCATCCTGCTTCAGAGGGTATGAGTCCTAGTAGAGTGTATGGGTTAGACAACACTGAATGCATTGTGACAACTGTTTCACTGATGGCTCTTAGGTCATGTAAAGGGCAGTAATCATTTGTCCAGGCTTTTTCACATGCAGTAGGGGAGTATTCCATGGGGGCTGGCATTGTTTGGAAGTCCTTATTTGAGTAGCCTGCCCAAGTGTGTCTGGGTCCGCAGGCATGCCTCCCGTGGGACCATATATTGGTGTATTTTGGCAGGTTGGGCCCCAGGCTTTAGGTCAATTAATATTGGGGGGGTGGTTTTTTGCCAAGCTAGGGGAGTTTCCTTATACCCAAACTGAAGGGAATTCAGCTTATAGCTCAGGGACCACCGTTGGCTCACTGGGAGGGGAAGTATATAATCTCCATTCCTCTTCCCATGGAATCGTCAGGGACAAAATCATGGGTTGGGCTTTTTCGTTTACATTCAATTGCATCAGTCCACCCTAGGTGAAATCTATTTCTACACCCAACTTAGCTAGTAGGTCTCTACCTAACAGTGAGACCGGGCACTTGGGTAGATACAGGAATTCATGAACTATTTGGTGACCCCCACCCCAGCTGGCATTGTCGTGGACTGCAAAATGGCTTTCAGGTTTGCATCCCAGTGGCTCCTATCATGGTGACTTCTCAACCCGACAGAGGTGCACCTTGTGTGTCACCACAGTGTTTGGCCCCAGTGTCAACTATGAAGTCTATTGTCTGGCCCCCTACTTTCATTTTGACCATGGGCTCATGGGGGCCTACTTGGATAGAGCTGGGTCTTTCCTAATCAGAGCCCACCCCTGCCAGTCTGATCAGGTAAGTCTCAAGTGGTTCTGGTTGGTAGCAGCTGGGTGCAATGGAAGTGTTAGGTTTCCCTTTTTGATGGTTGGGCCATTCGTTTTTCCAGTGTCCAAATTCTTTGCACCAGACACATTGATCCCGTCCCAGTGGTGCCCTTCTTTGTTCTTGAACCCCTCATGGTTTCTGTGGGGGCCCTTCCTGGAGAGAGTGGTTGCCCCAAGGCCTCAGTCGGAAGAGCTGCCTTTTCTTTCATTCTTCAGTCTGCCTCCTTTCTGGCAGTGGGATCCCAATTTACAAAAACCTTGTTGGCAATTTCAAATAGTTCAGTGGTGTTCTTTCCAGTGAATCCTTCCAATTTTTGGAGCTTCTGTCTAATGTCATCTTGGGCTTGTCCCACGAAGGCAGAATTGACCATGTGCTAGTTTTGGGGGGGGGCTTCTGGGTCCAATGGAGTGTAAACTCTGAAAGCTTCACATAATCTTTCATAGAAGGCAGCTGGACTCTCTTCTGGCCTTTGTAGACCTCAGATACCTTTGCCACGTTGGTGGGCTTTTTGGTCCCTGCTTTAACCCCTGGGAGGAAGGCAAGTTGGTATCTTTCTAATCTGGCCCTTCCCACTTTAGTGTTGGGGTCCCAGTGGGGCTCCTTTTCAGGCATATCCAGTATCCAAGCCTCAACATCTGGTTGTCCATCTGGTGACTGAGTCTAGAGCCATTTTCTGGCTTCAGTGATGATTCATCAGTGCTCTTCTGTGTTGAAAAGGGGAAGCAGAAGCTGCTTACAGTTGATCCAGGCAGGGCAGTGAGTCTGGATTATGGATTCTAGGAGATCTATCATTGCCTGTGGCTTCTCAGTAGAGCAGTGTGTGGTGCTTCCAGTTGAGGAGGTCAGTAGTGGAGAACGGTTGATAGTAGAAAACCAGTCCCCCCTCTTGTTGGGTCCCATCAGGACCTATACTCTGGGGACCCTAGTCTCCCGCAATGGCATCTGCATTGTCATTGGGGGCCTTGGCCCTTGAGCCATGGACCTAAGGTATATTCCTACCGGTTCAGGTGTTCCTGGTTGGGGCAGACTGGCTGCTGGCAGAGGCAAGACCATCAGGGGTGGACTGTCAGGCAGGCAAAGTTTCCCTCCTTCAATTGGTGGGGTGCTGGGGGCATACAGTGGTGGAAATGGAAGGACTTCTGAATTTTCTTGGAGGATAGAAGGTGGTTTTTTTCTGCTGAGAGTTCTTCTTCTCGGCTGGTGTCACTAAGATCCTACATTGTTCCTTACTATTAATGCAGAACCGGACCCAAGGAGACTTGACTTGGGCCATTTCCATCCACTGATTGATGTATGGGAATTGATTCAGGTGGCCAGGATCTCCACTAACTATTTGATAAACAGCTCGGACTGTAAGGACATCTAGTGTGCCCTCAGGGGGCCAGCCTACACTGAACGTAGCCCATTCTAATTCACAGAGGGTGCATAATTTCCGGGGGGTTAATTTGACCCCATAGTCACCTGAAAATCCCTTTTTAAAATTCTTAATCATAGACTCCAAAACAGTTTGTTTTGAGGACTGTCTCTCCATCCTGGTATCCTAGACGGATCCCTTCCAATGTACGGTGTCACAAGACAAACAGGAGGGCAGAGGTCGCTTCATCTGCTTGGCTGCTCCCCTTGCGGGGACTTAGATTGCTCTTAGCATTGGGAGGTCAGTATAAACCCCTGACTTAGATCAGGCCTCTGTGGACCTGACTCTGCCTTGAGCCATATAAGGTCCTCATGGAATCGCAGGGTAAGACCCACTCAGGCTACATAGTCAAAACCGTGGTGCTCGGGCACTCACACACATATTCAGACAGTTTGCAGACTTCCACCCAGGACTTCCCTGTTCTATGTTGTGACTGTCACCCAGGAGGTGACCAAACTCCCCTTCTGCCTCTAGGGTGGGCCTTAACTCAGTCTTGGGTCCCCCGGGCACTCACCCTATTTGATGTCCCATCTTGGCAGAATTTTCTGACTCCCCCCAGGGTCTGTTAGAACGCAACTGGCAGCTGGTTATTATTGGGCCTGGCAAGGGTCAGGGTTCAGTGAAAACCACTGGTGGTGCACCTTCCTTCCCGTCTCCAGGACCGAAATGGTGGTGCTTCCGCTGGTTCTCGACAACTGTGGCGCAATGGGCCAGATGGGCTATCATCTTCCCGGCCAATGCACC
Source organism: Prionailurus viverrinus (assembly GCF_022837055.1). Lineage (NCBI taxonomy): Eukaryota > Metazoa > Chordata > Mammalia > Carnivora > Felidae > Prionailurus > Prionailurus viverrinus. The sequence goes on along the minus strand of NC_062579.1, from coordinate 42,402,677 downwards.
AAAATGTTACTGCAAATACTGGCTCCCAGGAAGCGATAAGTGAATGCCTTGGAGATTCAGAAAAGAATCGCACTGGGGAATCAGAAAAGACTGTTTATTTCGCACCAGTGCTGGCCCAGTGGAGTCACCTCCAAAGGCTGAGCATCTGGATCAGGTTTTACTGGTCTTTTATACACATGTGCTCCCGGGATGGGCAGGGCTAGTACAGTCAAGCTTCTGGTTCCTGACTACAAGCTGATACAAGAGGCAAGCAAGATTGCAGAAGCCAAAAACATGCAAGGAGAGTATCTGGCCTCGGACATATGGCTGCCCCTTTTTATCTGCTTTTTTTTTTTTTTTACCAGCTTTCCTTCTCATAACAATATTAACTCTTCCAGTCCATGAACACAAGATTTAGAAGAAAGACCTAAAATAAAAAGCCTAACTTTACATCTTAAGCAATCAGAAAAAGTAGAGTTAACTAAGGCCAAAGTTACCAGAAGGAAGGACATAATAAAGAATAGAGCAGAATGAATATAATAGAGACTAAAAAACAACAGAAAATATCAATGAAACTAAAAGTTGGCTTTTTGAAAAAATAACTTGATAAATCTTGGGCTAGACTAACTAAAAAGAAAAAAAGACTGATATAAAATTAGAAACAAAAGAGGTAACACTACATTGGATGCAACAGAAATACAAAGGATCTTAAGAGAATATTATGAACATTTATATTCCAACAAACTGGATAACCTAGAACAAGTGGATAAATTCCTCATAACATACACTCTAACAAGACTAAGTCATAAATAAATAGAAATTATGAACACACCAATAAATGAGTTAGGAGATTGAATTAGAAATAAAAAATACCCCCCTAAGGAATGTCCCAAACCTGAAATCTACCAAATGCTTAAAGAAGTGTTAATGCCAATGCTTCTAAAACCCTGCCAAAAATTTAAAGAGTTGGGTACACATCCACACTCATTCTATGTGGCCAACATTATCCTGAACCCAAAGCCAGATAAAGACATTACAAGGATATTGCCTAGGATACATGATGGCAGTGGAGTAGTGGGACTCTAGGCTCATCTGGTCCCTGGAATCAAATAGATAACTGTCAAATTATCCTAAATACCCCAGAAATCAACCTGAAGACTGAGAGAACAAACTCTACAACTAAAGGGAGAGGAGAAGCCATATCAAAGAAGGTAGGAAGTAAAGAGACATGGTTTAGGGGAGACAAGGATGGTGGGTGCTGCAGAGGGGGAGGGAGCCATGGTCATGGAGAAAGCTAAGAGAGAGAGAGAGGAGCACACAGAGGAACACACAAGGAGAACATTTCCCCAAAGCCACTAACTGAGAAAATGAGAAGGGATGCTTAAAGCCTGGAATTTTAAAAGCCAGCAAGCTCGATTGAGATAGAGCCTTTAGGGCACTGCCCTACTCCTGGAGAGAAGGCAGGCAAACAACACAGCGCAGACTGTGTGGACAATCTGAAGAATGCCTGGGGCACACAGTGGGGAGATTATTGACTCCTCTTAGAGTGTGTCCCTGAAAGGTAGCATTCACAGAGATAACTCTCTGAGGACAATGGAGCCAGCTGGAGCCATTTCCTGACTCTGCTCCTCAGCTTAAACACCGAGGTAACTGCTGGAAGCAAGGCAGTACCAACACTGGCTGCCTAACTTGCTTTACACCAAGTCTCACCCCACCCCAGTGCTCTGGCAAGACTGTCCTTCTCAGTCAAGCTTGTCTCAGTCCTAGCACAGTGGGCCCCTCCCCAGAAGACCAGCATAAACCCTAGCCCACACCACATCCCCAATCCTGGAGTTAAAAAAATCTTTTTTGATGTTTATTTTTTTGAGAGAGAGCAAGGGAAGGGCAGAGAGAGAGGGAGACATAGAGTCCAAATCAGGCTCCAGGCTCTGAGCTGTCAGCACGGAGCTTGACAAGCTCAAACCCACGAGTGGTGACATAATGACCTGAACCAAAGTCAGACACTTAACCAACTGAGCCACCCAGGCGCCCCTCCAATCCTGGAGTTTTAAAAGTCAGCAGGCTTAGTTGGAATAGAGCTTGGAGGACACTGTGCTGCTCCTGGAGAGAAGGCAGGCAAACAACCCAGAGGCAGACTGTGTGGAAACAGCTTTCTGAAAAAACTTGAGAGTCACTCAGTGGGGGAGGTTATTCACTCTTCTTGTAGTGCTTCCATGACAGGCAGCATTCAGGGAGACACATCTTCAGTCACAAAGGAGTAAGCTGCTGCCATTTCCCTCCCCGACAACTCAGCATAAACACAGAGCCACTTGCAGTAAGCAGCAGACTGCCAACACTGGCTGCCTAAACTGCTTACACCAAGTCCCACATACTGACACTCTAGCAGGAATGACCCTATTTTTTTTTAATTTGCAATATTTATTTATTTTTATTTTCCTTTATTTTAAATTTATGTATTTAATTCAACTTAGTTAACATACAGTGTAGTATTGGTTTCAGGAATAGAACCCAGTGATTCATCACTTACATATAACACCCAGGGCTCATACCAACAAGTTCACTCCTTAATGTCCATCACCCATTTAGCTCATCCCCACACCCACCTCCCCTCCAGTAACCCCCAGTTTGTTTTCTGTATTAAAAGTCTCTTATGGTTTGCCTCCCTCTCTGTTTTTACCTTATTCCCTTCCCCTGTGTTCACCTGTTATGTTTCTTAAATTCCACATATGAGTGAAATCATATGATATTTGTTTTTCTATGACTGACTTATTTCACTTAGCCTAATGCACTTTAGTTCCATCCACGTTGTTGCAAATGGCAAAATTTCATTCTTTTTGATCACCGAGTAATATTCCATTGTGTGTGTGTGTGTGTGTGTGTGTGTGTGTGTGTGTGTGTATTTTCCCCATTCAGTACATTGAATATATCCTGCCCCTCCTTTCGGGCCTTCCAAGTTTCTGTGGACAAATTTGCTGCAAAACTGATCTGTCTTCCCTTGTAGGTTTAGGGCTTTTTTTTCCTTGCTGCTTTCATGATTTTTTCCTTCTTTGTGTATTTTGTGAAGTTGACTATTATATGCCTTGGTGATGATTGGTTTTTGTTTAATCTAATGGGAGTTCTCTGTGCTTCTTGGATTTTGATGTCTGTGTCTTTCCCCAGATTAAGGAAGTTTTCAGCTATAATTTGCTCATGTAAACTTTCTGCACCTCTTTCTCTCTCTTCATCTTCTAGGACTCCTATGATATGAATATTATTCCTTTTTATGAGTTGCTGAGTTCTCTAAGCCTTGTATTGTGATTTTTTGCCTTACTTCCCTCTACTTTTTCAGCTTCATTATTTTCTATAATTTTATCTTCTATATCACTGATTCACTGCTCTGCTTTTTCCATCCTCACCATCATGGCATCCGTTCTAGATTGCATCTTGGTTATAGCATTTTAAATTTTGGCCTGACTAGATTTTAGCTCTTTTATCTCTGCAGAAAGGGATTCTCTGGTGTGTTACATGCTTTTTTCAACCCCAGCTAGTATTCTTATAACCGTGTTTTTAAATTCTAATTTAGACATCTCACTTGTATCTGTGTTGATTAAATCCTTAACCATCTTTTCTTCCTGTTCTTTATTTCTTTTTTTAAGTTTATTTTATTGAAAGACAGAGAGAGGAAAGCAGGGGCAGAGAGAGAGAGAGAGAGAGGGAGGGAGAGAGAGAAAGAGTCCCAGGCAGACTCCTCTTGATATTAAGTATTTTAATAGTCATTTTATACATGTTTTGATAAATCATTTCCTCCTTTACCTCTGGGTGATCTGTCATACTTGAATGAATTTGCTCAGTTATGTAGAATAAATACATTCATACCTGTTTTCTTATTTTTTTGCTTGTGCTACCGCACGTTAAAATCTTTGTATTGGTAACTGATTTCTCTGTATGTAACTATGGTCATTAAGTAAGTGTCTGGTTCAGAAATATTCAGAAATATTTGTCCTAGGAGCTCAGCTAAGTCCATGGTTGTGGAATCACTCTCGGCTTTCTCCAGCAAAGCCGAGGATGGCAGAAAGGATTACTCAAGACTCCATGAAAGACAAGAGAGATGAGAGGTGGGCTAAGGAAAGTCTCCCTGAGCTGCTCTCAAGCTCCTGTATTTATTGAGCATACATTTAGGGAAACAATGAGCAATACATTGGTGGGCTATGTGCCAGTAAGGATGTATAGAAAACATGCAGAAAAACAAGTTAAGACAGGGTAAACTATTCCATGTGATAACATGGCCTAAGGAATTTATGAGTATAGGCAGGACCTAACCCCTATATACACATTACCTAGGTAAGCAAAGTGAGTACTCCCTAAATATACATTAACTAGATAAGTGAAGTATGGCCACTGTTTTCGGCAAGGCCAGAAAGCAGTTTTCTGCTTTGCAATGCATTCCCTATAATCTCTAATCCAGGACATAGCTATTTGATTTCCCATACACTGTCATATGATGTACAGCAGTGGTGACTATGCTTTCATATACCATACTTCCAAAATATCAGCCAAGCAACTTGTAAGCAAAGCTACCTTTATTGCATTACATTTCCAGGGAGAGCACTACATGGACAGAGTCTTAGTTTTTGAGGTGGCAGGGCAGGGGGTACTTTTATTCAGATTCTGAAATCTGGAGTAGAAGAGGTCTTTCAATATGTGTGTCGGGGGGAAGGTGTGATTATGACTAGGTAAAATAGTGATAGAATGGTTTGGGTTTGGTGGCCACAGAAGGCAAGAATTTCAAGTCAAATGGTTCAAAACTTTCTGTGGTTGAGGGGCGCCTGGGTGGTGCAGTCGGTTAAGCGTCGGACTTCAGCCAGGTCATGATCTTGCGGTCCGTGAGTTTGAGCCCCGCGTCAGGCTCTGGGCTGATGGCTCAGAGCCTGGAGCCTACTTCCGATTCTGTGTCTCCCTCTCTCTCTGCCCCTCCCCCATTCATGCTCTGTCTCTCTCTGTCCCAAAAATAAATAAACGTTGAAAAAAAATTAAAAAAAAAACTTTCTGTGGTTGAAAAATGTCACTTATAACTTTTTTTTTGGAAGAGTTGATGGACCTTTCAAGTAGTTCCTGGAGTAAATAAGACAGTTATTTACCACTTTTGTTCCTTGGCAAAATATTTGTGGATTAGTAAATTTACCTTGATGAAGTCAGTGCAATATAAACTTCCATAAATGTAGACAGTAATCTGTGTGTAGGTTTCTGTCCTTATTACATTTATATTACTGTCAGTTTTGTGTGGGAATTAGTAATGGGTGGAAGGACAGGAAGGTGGCTGTAAGCAGAAGGTAGCTTTTTCTTAATAAATTAGGATGTATTGTTGACCTGAATCCTATGTATTCTATCCAATTTGGTTTCTTTTAAGGAAATACCTTCCTGTCCTTCCATCCATATACTAATTCTGTCTGTCTGTCTGTCTCTCTCGCTCCCTAAAAAAAAGCAGCTTGAATAGGAAATATTGTTCTCCAAAACAAAACAAAACAAAACTTAAAGAATGAGAGCAGTCATAATCCTCAATCTTTTATTTAGCTTATGTTTTATCTTTTTAAGTCTTTCTCAACAGGGGGAGTATCATTACCAAAATTTACTTTCTTCTTTCCTCTTAACCATAGTTTTTTGTGTAGTGCACTCAAGAAGTGCTTAAAGGATAGGAGATGGTGATTTTTGGATTCAGACTTTCTGTGAACACGTAACCTAACCGGTCAAATTCATGGCATCAGATCATGGACAGCTGTGTGTAATGAGGACTGGGCTTTGATGATTCCTAAATTGTTCCAGTCCACTTCAAAGGGAAGACTTCAACCTCATGCCAATATTTAGCTTTCTTCCACCATTCCTTTTTGGAAATAACCACTGGCCAACTTGTTATATGGCCATAATTGGATTTGGATGAAAGCAAGTTGTGGAGTAGATCTGGTGACACACAGAAAGTGGCAGCACTCTGGAGATTGCCTGATGCAGCTCTGTCTGTAGGAAGGATTTAGGACTGGGACTGCCAGCAGCTGCTCTACCTGTGGGAGGGTTGCAGTTTCACACATGTCCAAAGATCCTCTTCTTTCAAGCTGTAGGCTCTAAGAAGAGATTTAAATTTTGACAGGACCAAGGAAGAGTGGGTATGGGACAAGTCGTTAAATTCTGGGCAGTTGCCATTTTCCAGTCTGCCATGAACTGCTGTCAAGTAAGCTTAGACTGCGTGGTCATTGAAGTCAAATTATTGATCACTTATGTGATTGCAACTCTCACATTTGCCTCATAAGATGGAAGTATGTAGATTTTTTTCCTACAGCACAGCAGTGCATGACCTTCAACTATGCTGTAGTCCAAGCACAGTGTCCACAAGATGGCAAGAGAACAAGAGACCATAGTTAACTGCTGACCCTATTGCCTGTGAGTTCCTGTCTGTATCAAGTGACAGTTGTCATGTACAAAATAGACACAGTTACCTGAGTCATGATGAGAAGCTTTGCAGATAAAGCTTACATTTCATCAGGAATTATATATTTTGTGGTTGCCCTAGTGGCCCATATCAAAGATGAAGTTTTTGTCTGAAAACACTGCATTTCTGAGGATGAGGACAAAATGGGGGTTCTCACGTGTATTTGCATGTGCTTCATTAGCAGCCTTAATTAATCATTGGAGATGTTCTGTGAAAAGACTTTGATGTTTACCAAACTATGTAGGGAAATTCATAGTGGGCCATAAAATTAATGGTGTTGACCTCAAACAGCATTTTTTAAAATGAGACAAAATAAAATAGGAACTATGATAAATATATAATATGAAAATAAACTACACACACACTTAAAGGAAATCTGGAGGTGCTAACTTAATATCTCACAAAGCAGACATAACAGTGAAGATTATTACTAGATATAAAGATATACATTATATAATGAATATAGAAAGTTACATTTATTGAGAAGACAAAAAGCAATGAATATGCATGCAACTTCAAAATTCATGAGGGAAAAACTGATAAACAGAAAGAGGAAATGGAGAACACAAATTACTAAAATCATAAATTCCAGAGGTCATGTCATCACAGAATCTTCAGATTTTAAATGTATTAGGGAGAACATTGTGGAAAATATTACCCTCAACATTTTCTATACAGATGAAATGGGAAAAATTGTTGAATGAACTAGCTAGGAAAGCCCACTGAAGAAGAAGCAGATAATATGAATAGTCTTATATCTATGAAAGGAATTGAATTCATTAAAAACAACAAAGAAAACAAAAAACAAATCAAAACAAAAAACTTTTCCTCACATAAAATTTAAGACTCTTGTGGCTTTATTGGTGTGATGGTTCATTTTATGTGTGAACTTGACTGAGCTAAAGAATATGCAGGTAGCTTCTAAAATGTCTTTTCTGCGTTGTCCGTAAGAGTTTCTTTAGAGGAGATTAACATTTTAATCAGTAGACTGAAGAAAGGAGGTTGCCCTCACCAATGTGAATGGGCATCATGCAATCCAATGAGGTCGTAAATGGAACAAAGGCGTGGGGTAGGGGACAGTTTTCTTTCTCTAGAAAGCAATAGTAGGGATATTTACCTTTTCCTGCCTTTGGACGTCAAGCACTTTTGGTTTCCAGGCTTTTGGACTCTGAGTGGGACTTACACTCCCACTATTCTCAAGCCTTCAGACTTGGACTGAATTATACCACTGACTTTCTTTGTTCTTTAGCTTTTAGACAGGAACTCTGCGACTTTTCAGCCATCACAATCATGAGAGCCAATTCCTACAATGAATATACTATTCTCTCTCTCTCTCTCTCTCTCTCTCATCTATCATTTATCATCTGTAAGTCATCTATATAATCCTATTGCTTCTGTTTCTCTGGAGGAACTAACAAATGCAGATTTTAGTACAGAGAGTGGTTCTTGAGAAACTGAGTTTTAAGGATCAGTTTTCTGAATTTATTGTTGGGTTTCTGGATATACTGTCTAATATGATTACATTTAAAGATGTTAATCACTCCATTTCAAGTAGTAAATGAAGCATTGATAGTCCATGTACTGTTTATAGAGATACACAAAATATCTGCATTGGATATTCCTACTCAACCACTTATAAAAATCAAAGAGCAAAGTCACTCTGCATATGACACTTTTGAACATTCTGGGAAAAGTAAGGAATATAATGACATTGGTTGGTTTCTCCCAATGTCCCTGAACAAAGTAGTAAAAGAAAAAGATGAATTGAAGGATTTCAATACTAAGTAATAAATGCTCTTCGGATCATGTAAATCTTTCACCTTTTACCAAGTAATAAATGACATAAGATTTTCTAGTTGTGCCCTATAGGAGAGCTTTATCTTCTGTAGCCATAGGGCTGAAATTGTTGAAAATCAAATGCAGACTCTCATCCTGCAATTGGCTGAGTTATAATGGAAGTTGAAGTCCTAGCCATACAAGATGTCTACTGTTAAAGTGAGAGCAGTTGATTGGGAAAGTAAGGGATACTATAGGTTGTTGGGATGAGAACATGTGGGAAGGCCCTGATGAAGCTGGATACAATTGAACCCCTAAATTCTGATGAGTCTTCTTTTCCAGTGGGAGATAGCTCTCGACCTTCAGTGAAATTGGCCTCTAAACCCACTGTACTATATGCCTTTCCACCTGTCTCTGAGAGGACTAACCCTGCATTGCCTGAGCAAATGGCAAGGGCCCCCCTTGGGCCAATTGCTATACAGTACAATGCTGAGTCTTCTCAGGACCCATCCCCATCATTTTTCTTTGCGTGTAGATCTATAACTAGATTCATGTCCCAGAAAGCCCCAAAAAGTGAGGTGAAAAGTGTGACCAACAAGAAATGTGCAACCCTCCAAAACAACTACATGAGCTTTCTAGTTTATGTAAGTAGAATCTTACTTATGTAAATAGAATCTGGAGAATATGTGTGGGAATGGATACTAAGCATGTGGGATGATGTTGGAAGGAACATAAAGTTGGGTCAGGCTGAATTTATTGATTAGGGCTCACTAAGCAAAGATTCTTCATTCAATGTTGCAGCTCAGGGAATTAGAAAGAGCTTTAATAGCATGCTTGGTTTGTTGGTTGAAACATGGACCAAGAAATGGTCCACCATGAGGGAATTGGAAATGCCTGACCTGCTTTGGTTTCATGTAGAGAAAAAATTCAAAGGTTTAAGGAAATTGGAATGTTGGAGTAGACTTTTTTTCATTCAAGACCTACTCACCCACACTGGAAGAGTCCAGAAGACATATTCACCACTTCTTGGAGAAATAAATTTGTGAGGGGAGCCTCAGCATCATTGAGAAGCTCGGTGATTGCTGCCTTTTTTCCTTAGAGAGGAAATCTGAGTCACTCAGTTGGAAAATTTAAATGTATGTATTTTTTTTAATTTTATTTATGTTTTTATATTAACCTTTTTAATGTTTATTTATTTTTGAGAGAGAGCACAGCAGAGGAGGGGAAGAGAGATAGGGAGAAACAGAATCTGAAGCAAGCTCCAGGCTCTTAGCTGTTAGCACAGAGTCCTATGCAGGGCTTGAACACACAAACTGTGAGATCATGACCTGAACTGAAGTCGGATGCTTTACCGACTGAGCCACTCAGGTGCCCCTAAATGTACATATTTGAATCCTGAGTTGGAAGTATTTGAATTCTAAGGTGCAAGTGGCAAGAGTGTGTGTGTGTCTGGTTACCTTAACAGACAGCAAAGTCAAAGCAGCAAGCAGAATGTTATAACCCATGCAGACCTAAGGTGCTGGCTAGTTAATCATGATCTTCTTAGAAGTGATACATATAGGAAGCTTACCAAATTCTTGTCATAGACTCTGGGTCTAAAGTTCTGTTTTGTCTAGCAAGAGAGTGGGACACAGGATGAAAAACAAGAGATGGCTAATGTCCAGGAAAAGACAAGAGCCCCAAATAAGGGTGCTTTCTCTGTTTTTATTAGGATCAGAAGGCTTAAAAACATGGTGATGGACATGCACAAAGAGACAATGAATCTGTGAACATTAACCTGTGGAAGTAAGGGAAAGGAGGTCTTGAAGATATTTGGGTTAGGAATTTGGGTTAATACAAAGCAAAATCCTGATGCTGGGCAGTCAGGTGAAAGGTTGTTTAGAGCAGACATGAGGCACCACCTCTGTTTATCTTAGCTAGCCTAGGGGATGAGACAGGTAGGTGAAATAATCTCAGAGTTAACAAGGCACCTTTCTTTTGTTGATCATCTCCGCTCCAGGCTGCATTACCTGCAGCACAGTGCTCTATTGCCCAATTTACCTGTTTACCTAACTTGGTCCTTTCTTCCTGTGAAATCAGCTTTCTGCTACAGTACTAAATTGGGGGTACTCCCACCCTGAATATCTAATCTTGTTTATTTCATATATCTATGAATTGGGCACCTTTGTGCCCTTATTTTCAGGCCTTTGCCCCTCCCTCTCTATTCTGGGGTCTCTGCACTTTCTTATTTTTGGTGCCTTTGCACCCCCCTATTCTTAGGGTGCCAATTTTGTTTACCCAAACTCTGGTGTGAGCATCCTATGGCTTTGTACTTCTTTATGCCTTGTTAACCTATTGGTGTAAGCTCAGGGAATTTCTAAGCTTATTACCCACAAATTCTTCTTCATTTGTATAAGAAAAAAAGTTCTAGGTCAAGTGAACAAGTTTAAATCAAGTCAAATGAACATGTGACTTGTCATTCATGACATCTGAATGATCCTACATGTGAGCCATGTAGCATACCCAGAACCCTTTGAATGAAGTAGAAGCTTGGACTCTTTAAGGAAAGACACTTGTACAAGTGAAAATAAACAAAGGAAAACTCATTAAAATGGAGTGGCAAAGCCCTGAAAGGGGGGCTATCTAATAAACCTTCTTCACATTTCCCAATGGGAGGAACTTACTTTACATATTCTAGTAGGTGGAAGGAAGAATTTTTTTTGCCCAGCAGCATCCCATCCAATAAAAAACTACCACAATCAGCCAGTGAGAAACTGCAGAAGCCCCTCATAGCTTCCTCCTTTCCTCTAAAAAAGCAAGCACCTCTCCTCTGTTCTCTGCATTTACCTAAGGTTTGCCATAGTTTGCTTGTCCAGAATTGCAATTCTTCTGCTTTTCCCGAATAAAGGCATTTTGCTGGTAAAATAGCTGGCTCTTTTGTTTTATTAAGGTCAACATAAACTACTGGAAATTGACTCTGTAAATCTTTTTTTCAGCCTTCACCTAAGGGACCTTTTACTAAGATAGCTGTACATTGGGAGAAAGAAAATATTCAGAGATTTGGGGGACTACTAGATACTGGCTCTGAACTAGCACTGATTCCAGGAGATCCAAAAAGATACTATAGCCCTCCAGAACAATAGGACCTTAGTGAGGTCAAGTGATCAATAAAGTTTTAACTCAGTTGTACCTAACTATGGTCCCAGTGGGGCCCTGAGCCCATCTTGTGTTTATTTCTCCAGTCCAGAATTTATAACTGGAATATATATACTCAGTTGCTAAATACATAATTGGAACACTTATATTCACATTGATTTCTTGACCTGTGGAGTGAGGAATGTTTTGCTGGGAAAGACCAAATGGAAGACATTAGAACTGGCCAGCAAATCTAAAATAGTATTTCATCTCTGGAGGGGTTGCACTATCAGGGACTTGAAAATACACAATTGGCAATTCTCACCATATCCCTACTTGGCCTATACAGAAGATAGATGGATCTTGGAGAATTAAAGTGGATTATTGTTAGCTTAACCAGGTGTTGGGTCCAACTGAAGCTGTGTACCTGATGTGGTTTCATTGCTTGAGCAAGCTAACACATGTCCTGGTACCTGGTATGCAGCTATTGATCTGTAAAATGAATTTTCTCCACTTCTGTCCATAGTCCCACCAGAGGCGGTGGGCTTTCACCTGCCACGGCAGCAATACACCCTCAAAGTCATACTTAGTGGTATATCAATGTCTTCCCCATGTCAAAATTTAGTTCACAGGAATCTTGATTAACTTTCCCTTCCACAACAGATTACACTGGTCCATTACACTAACGTCATTATGCTGGTTGGACGTAAGTGAGAGGTAGCAGTCACTGTAGACTTACTGGTAACATATTTGTGTGTTGGAGGTGTGAAATAAATCTAATAAAAATTCAGGGTTTTTTTTACTTGAGTGGAATCTCTTGGGATCCAATGTAATGGGGCATGTGGAGATATTCCTTCCAAGGTGAAGAATAAATTGGTGCATGAGACTGCCTACAACCAAACGACAGAGACAATACATAGTGGGCTTCTTTGGATTTTGGAGGTTTCATGTTTATCATTTGGGTATGTTGTTTTATCCCATTTACAGAGTGACTCAAAAGGTGGCTAGGTTAGGTTTGGCCCAGAACAAAAGAAGGATCTTGATTCCCTCCTCCCCCCACTGCCCCCGCCACTTGTTCTGGCTATCAATGTGGACCTTTATCTTCAAATGTTATTACTGTGCCAAGGAAGTTGTCCTGCTTGCATATTCCCTGCACTTTGTGTTTGGAAAAACATTCTGCAAGGCCCTTTCAGATAGAAGGGACTAGTTTTTCCTTTTGTTGATCTTGTTAGGTCCATATTGTGGCTAAGACTGTCTTGCTTTTGAGGGGGAGTGGGGTGTCTTCTGAAAACTTACAGCTTGGGTACAGTTTAAAGAAATTTTCTTCTATTCCAGCTTTATTGAGAATTTTTTTTTTTACCATGAATGGATGTTCAATTTTTTTCAAGTGCTTTTTCAACATCTGTTAAGATGATCACAATTTTTTACTTCATTCTGTTGGCATGGTGAATAATATTAATTTTTTCCAATTATAAACAAGACTGGAATTCCCAGGATAAATTCCACTCTTTATAATGTATTATTCTTTTAAAATATTAAAAGATTTGACTGCCTACTCTTATGTTGTTGAGGGCTTTTGTGTCTATACTCACGAGAGATATTGGTCTGCAGTTTTCTGTTAATATCTTCATATGGTTTTGGTATTAGTGTAATGCTGATCTCATAAAATTAGTTGGAAAATTGTCCCATATTTTCTATTTCCTGAAAGAGTTTATATAGACTTTCTATTATTTATTTCTTAAATATTTGGTGGAATTTGCCAGTGAAGGCATCCATACTGGAGTCTCTTTTGATGGAGGATTTTTAATTGCAAATTCAATTTCATTTTAAAAATATAGAACTCTCCATGTTATCTATATCTTTTTAGTGGTATTTAGTAGTTTTTTTCTTTCAACTAACTGGACCATTTCCTCAAAGTTCTTATTCATGGATGTATAGTTGTTTGTAATATCCCCCTTTTTAATCCTTTTATGTCTGTAGAGTCATGTTTCATCTTTCATTAGTGGTATAAGTAATTTGGACATTCTTTTTTTTCTTTGTCAATCTGGGTAGAGGTTTACTGAACAAACATTCTGTTTCATTAATTTTCTTTATTACTTCTGTTGTCAACCTTATTGAATTGTTCTGTTCTCATTTCCTTCTTCAGAAATATTAAATTGCTTTTCATTTAATTTGCGCTTTACTCTCTTTCTTAAGGTTAAAACTTAGGTCATTGAGGGGCGTGTGTGTGGCTCAGTTGGTTAAGCATCCGACTGCAGCTCAGGTCATGATCTCGCAGTTTGTGGGTTCAAACCCCACATCTGGCTCTGTGCTGAAAGCTCAGAGCCTGGAGCCTGCTTTGGATTCTGTGTCTCCCTCTCTCTCTGCCCCTTTCTTGCTCACTCTGTTTCTCTCTCTCTCTCAAAGGTAAATAAACATTAAAAAAACAACATCGTGGATGTAAGACTATTTTTTTTGTTTTTAAATTTTTTTAACATGTATTTATTTTTGAGAGACAGAGACAGACAGATCATGAGTGGGAGAGGGGCAGAGAGAGAGGAAGACACAGAATCGGAAGCAGGCTCCAGGCTCTGAGCTGTCAGCATAGAGCCTGACGCGGGGTGGAACTCACAAACTGCAAGATCATGACCTGAGCTGCAGTCGAATGCTTAACCGACTGAGCCACCCACACGCCCCAAGAGACTATTTTTTCTTTTTAAAATATGTATTTAATGCTATATATTTCTAACACTACATTAGCTGAATGCACAAATATTAATTTTTGTTTCACCTTCATTTAATTAACATTTTCAATTTTCCCTTGAGGCTTCTCTTTGACCTACATATTATTTAGAAGAATATTCTTTAATTTCAAAATGCTTGGAGATTTTCCTGTTATCTTTCTGCTATCAATTTCTAGTTAAATTATGATATAGTCATAAAACATACTTTATAAATCCTCAATTCAAATTTTGAAGGTTCTTTTATTGTCCAGGAAATGGTCTATTTTGGAGACTGTTCCACGTGTACTTAAAAATGTGTTTTTTAAACTTTTGATGGGCTATTTTATAAATATAAGTTAGAATAAGGTGGTAGATAGTTTTGTTTAAGTCTACAATATCTTGGCTGCTTTTCTGTCTACTTATTCTATCAATTATTGAAAGAAGAATATTGGCACCTTTAATATGATTGTGGACTACACAGTTTTAACTTTTTTTTGCTTCATGTAATTTAGATCTCTGTTATTAAATGGCCCGAAACTTTATATATTTATTTTATTATTTGTTTTATTATTTATTATTTATTTTAATTCCAGTCAATATACATTGTTACATTTGTTTCAGGTGAGCGATATAGTGATTCAATAATTCTATACATTGCTCAGTGCACATCATGATAAGTGTACTCTTAATCCCCTTCACCTGTTTCAACCATCCCCCCATCCACCTTATCTCTGGTAACCATCAGTTTGTTCTCTATATTTAAGAGTCGGTTTCTTGGTTTGCCTGTCTCTTTTTTTCTTTGCTCATTTGTTTTGTTTCTTAAATTCCACATATGAGTGAAATCATATGGTATTTGTCTTTCTCTGACTGATTTATTTTGCTAAGCATCACACTCTCTAGATATACTTGTTGCAAATGGCAAGATTTCATTCTTTACTATGGCTGAATAATATTCCATTACATATATATACGACATCTTCCTTATTTTTTTCATCTATTTATAGACACTTGGGGGGCTTCCTTAATTTGGCTATTGTAAATAATGCTGCAGTAAACACAGGGGTGCATATATCCTTTTCAATTAGTGTTTTTGTATTTTTTGGATAAATACCTAGTAGTGTGGTTAGTAGATCATATTGTAGTGCTATTTTTAAATTTTTTGAGGACCCTCCATACTATTTTCCATGGTGGGTGCACTGTTTTGTATTCCCACCAACAGTGTACAAGGGTTCCTTTTTCTATACATCTTAACCAACACTTGATTCTTGTTTGTTTGAGTCTAGCCATTCTGACAGGTGGTTTTGATTTGCAATTCCCTGATGATCAGTGATGTCTTCTTTGGTAAAATGTCTATGCATCTTTTTTGCCCAATCTATGATTGGATTATTAACATTTTGGGTGTTGGGTTTTATAAGTTCTTTATATATTTTGGATACTAACCCTTTATTGGATTTTTCATTTGCAAATATCTTCTCTGATTCCATAAAAATTTTATTTAAATTCAAGTTAGTTAACATACAGTGTAGTATTGGTTTCAGGAGTAGAACCCAGTAATTCATCACCTACATATAACACCCAGTACTCATCCCAACAGGTGTCCTCCTTAATGCTTATCACCCATTTAGCCCAGCTCCTCACCCCCCCTCCAGAAACCCTCAGTTTGTTCCCTGTATTTAAGAGTCTCTTACAGTTTGCCTCCCTCTCTGTTTTTAGCTTATTTTTTCTTCCCTTCCCCTAGGTTCATCTGTTTTGTTTCTTAAATTCCACATGAGTGAAAGCATGTGATACTTGTCTTTTTCTGCCTGGCATATTTTGCTTGGCACAATACACTCTAGTTCTCTCCATGTTGCAAGTGGCAAGATTTCATTCTTTTTGATCACCAAGTAATATTCCAATATACACATATATATGTATATATATGTGTATGTATATACATACATACATACACTATATCTTCATTATCCATGCATCAGTTGATGGACATTTGGGCTCTTTCCATATATTGGCTATTTTTGATAGGGCTGCTATAAACAGTGGAGTGCATGTGCCCCTTCAAATAAACATTTTTGTATCATTTGGATAAATACCCAGTAGTGCAATTGTTAGGTCATAGGGTAGCTCTATTTTTTATTTTTTGAGAAACCTCCATAATGTTTTCCAGAGTGGCTGAACCAGTTCGCATTCCCACCAACAGTGCAAAAGAGTTGCCCTTTCTTCATATCCTTGCCAACATCTGTTGCTTCCTGAGTTGTCCATTTTAGCCATTCTGACAGGTGTGAGGTGGCATCTCATTGTGGTTTTGATTTGTATTTCCCTGATAATGAGTGATGATGAGTATCTTTTCATGTGTCTGTTAGCTGTCTGGATATCTTCTTTGGAAAAGTGTCTCTTCATGTCGTCTGTCCATTTCTTCACTGGATTTGTTTTTTGGGTGTTGAGTTTGATAAGTCATTTATAGATTTTGAATACTAACCCTTTATCAGATATGTAATTTGCAAATATTTTCTCCCATTCTGTCGGCTGCCTTTTAGTTTTGTTGATTGTTTCCTTCACTATGCAGAAGCTTTTCATCTTGATGAGGTCCCAATAGTTCATATTTGTTTTTATTTCCCTTGCCTCTGGAGACATGTCTAGTAGGAAGTTGCTGCAGCCAAAGTCAAAGACGTTGCTGTCTGCTTTCTCTTGTAGGGTTTTGATGGTTTCCTGTCTCACATTTAGGTCTTTCGTCCATTTTGAATTTTTTTTGTGTGTATGGAATGAGAAATTAGTCCAGTTCATTCTTCTGCAAGTTGCTATCCAATTTTCCATAGGTTGCCTTTTAATTTTATTGATTGTTTCCTTCACTATGCCGGAGGTTTTTATTTATGTATTTTTTATTACAAAAATTTTAATGTTTATTTATTTTTCAAAAAGAGAGAGAGAGAATGCGAGTTGGCGAGGGGCAGAAAGAGAGAAAGAGAGAGAGAGAGAAACACAGAATCTGAAGCAGGCTCCAGGTTCTGAGTTGTCAGCACAGAGCCGGATGCAGGGCTCAATCCCATGAACCCTGAGATCATGACCTGAGCAAACTTGGACACTTAACCAACTGAGCCACCCAGGCGCCCCCAGGAGATTTTTATTTTGATGTAGTTCTAACAGTTTACTTTTGTTTTTGTTTTCCTTGCCTCAGGAGACATATGTAGAAAAATGTTATAGCTGATGTCAGAGAAACTACTGCCTGTACTCTCTTCAAGGATTTTTCAGGCCTCATATTTAGTTCCTTAATCCATTTTGAGTTTTATTTTTTGCATGTGGTATAAGAAAATTGTCCTGTTTCATTCTTTTCCATATAGCTGTCCAGTTTTTCCCAACACCATTTGTTGAAGAAACTCTTTTCCCTCTGTATATTCTTGACTCCCTTGTGAACAATTAATTGGCCATATAATCAAAAATTTATTTCTGGGAAATGCTATTGTTTTCTATTGATCTATGTATCTATTTTTGTGCCAGTACCATACTGTTTTGATTACTACAACTCTGTAGTACAAATTAGAATTTGGAATTGTGATAACTCCAGTTTTGTTTTTCTTTTTCAAGGTAGCTTTGACTATTTGGGGTCTTCTGTGGTTCCATACATATTTTAGGATTGTTTCTTCTAACTCTGTGAAAAATGCTGTTGAAATTTTGATAGGGATTGCATTAAATGTGTAGATTGCTTTGGACAGTATACACATTTTAACAACATTTGTTCTTCTAATCCATAAACATGTAATATCTTTTCCTTTGTTTCTTCTTCAATTTCTTTCATCAGGGTTTTATGGTTTTCAAAGTACAGGTCTTTTACTTCCTTGGTTAAGTTTATTCCTAGGTATTTTACTATTTTTGGTGCAGCCGCAAAAAGGATTGTTTTCATAATTTCCCAGTCTGTGGCTTCATTATTAGTATATACAAATGCAATGGATTTTTGCATGTTGATTTTGTATCCTGATAATTAAGTGAATTCATTTATCAGTTCTAGCAGTTTTTTTGGTGGAGTCTTTAGGGTTTACTATATAGAGTATCATATCATGTGTGAACAGTGAAAGTTTTACTTCTTCCCTGCTAATTTGGATGCCTTTTATTTCTTTTTGTTGTCTGGTTGCTGTGGCTAGGTCTTCCAGTACTATGTCGAATAAAAGTGAAACTGGACATCCTTGTCTTGTTCATGACTTTAGGAGACAAACTTTCAGTTTTTGTCTTTGAATACAATGTTAGTTGTGTGTTCTTCATATATGGCTTTTATTATGTTGAGGTATGTTCCCTCTAAACCCAGTTTGTTGAGGGTTTTTATCATAAGTGGATGTTTCACTTTGTTAAATGCATTTTCTGCAACTATCGAAATAGTCATATAATTTTTTTCTCTTGTTGATGTGATGTATCATGTTAATTGTTTCACAAATATTGAACTGCCCTTGCATCCAGGAATAAATCCCACTTGATCATGGTGAATGATTTTAAAATGCATTTTTGGATTCAGTTTGAAAGTATTTTGTTGAGGATTTTTGCATCTATGTTTATCAGAGATTTTGGCCTGTAGGATTTTTTTTTTTTGTAGTGTCTTTATCTGGCTTCAGCATCAGGGTAATGCTGGCATCAGAATGAATTTGGAAGCTTTCCTTCTTCTTGTATTTTTTCAATAGTTTGAGAAAAATAGGTATTAATTCTTCTTTAAATGTTTCATAGAATTCACATGTGATGTCATCCGGTCTTGGACTTTGGTTTGTTGGGATTTTTTTGATTTCTGAATCAATTTCATTGCTGGTAATCAGTTTGTTCAAATTTTTTATTTCTTTCTGATTCAGTTTGGGAGGTTATATGTTTCTGTGAATTTATCCATGTCTTCTAGGTTGTCCAATTTGTTGGCATATAATTTTTCTTAATTTTTTTATAATCCTTTGCATTTTTGTGATGTTGGTTCTTTATGATTTGTTTATTTGAGTTCTCTCTCTTTTTTGATGAGTTTGGCTAAAGGCTTATCAATTTTGTTGATCTTTTCAAAGAAGTAGATCCTTGTTTCATTGATCTGTCTATTGTTTTTAGTTTCTATTTCATTTATTTCTGCTTTAATATTTGTTATCTCCTTCTTTCTACTAGTTTGGGTTTTGTTTGTTCTTCTGTTGCTAGCTCCTTTAGGTGTAAGATTAAGTTGTTTATTTGAGATTTTTCTTGCTTCTTGAGGTAGCCCTCTACTGCTATAAACTTCTCTCTTAAATCAGCTTTTATTGTATACCTAAGATTTTTGGACTGTTGTATTTTTATTTTCATTTGTCTCCATGTACTTTCTTATTTCTTCTTTGGTTTCCTGGTTGACCCATTCATTATTTAGTAGCCTGTTATTTAACCTTCATGTACTTCTGTTCTTTCCAGATTCTTTCTTGTGGTGGTTGATTTCTAGTTTCATAGTGTTGTGGTCATAAAAGATGCATGGTTTGATCTTTTTGATTTTGGTAAGACTTGATCTGTGGCCTAATATCTAATATATTCTGGAAAATGTTTCATGTGGACTTGAAAAGAATGTGTATTTTGTGTTATGATGCAATATTCTGAATATGTCTGCTAGATTCGTCTAGTTCAATGTGTCAGTCAAAGCCACTGTTTCCTTGTTTATTTTCTGGTTGGATGATCTGTCCATTGACATGTGTATTGTTAAAGTTCCCTACTATTATTGTATTACTATGGAGTAGTTCCTTTATGTTTGTTATTAACTGTTTTATGTATTTGGGTGCTTTCATGTTGGGTACATGAATATTTATAATTGTTACATCTTCTTTTTGGATTGTCCTCTTTGTGATTACATATTGTCCTTCTTTGTCTCTTGCTACAGTCTTTGTTTTAATGTCTATTTTGTCCAATATAAGTATTGATACCCTGGCTCTTTTCACATCCATTTGCATGATAAATACTTTTCCATCTAAAAGGCAGAGACTGTTAAATTATGTCTTGTCATTAAATGGCCTTTGTATCATTAAGAAATTACCTACTTTGGGGAGTTAGGATGGTAAAGGAGTAGGAAGACCCTAGGCTTGCCTTGTATCTTGAACTCAGCTAGACAAGTATCAAATCATTTTGAACACCCCAAAAGTTGACCTGAGAACTGAGAGAGCAAAAATGCACAACTAGAGGTGAAAAAACTGCCACATCATTGAATGTAGGAACTGCAGAGGGTTGATTTGTGGGTGAGAAGAGCTGTGGGTACTCTGATGGAGAGGAAGCTCTGATGGTGGAGAGAGGAGTGAGAGAGAAAGAAAAAGAGTGACAGTGTGTGGAGAAATTTCACAAGAAAAATTCTTCCTCCAAACCACTGACTTGGAAAAGGAGAGAGGTTGAATACTGCAAGTTTTTGTAAATAGCTGAGCACGGAGTCTGAAGTTTCAGAGGTCTGCACTATTGCCAGGATTTCTGGTGTGCTTAGTGGTGCTTCATTAGGGAAGGAGGGTGGAGACCCGGGATCAAGTAGTGTGGTTTGAGGATCCCTTGGCTTGCACATGGAGAAGCAATTCCTCTGGTTGGAGTGCATTTGGGAGAAGTGGCATGGCTTCCCTGGGGGCAAAAGACCCAGGAGGTGCCCTTGAGCTGCCCTGTCCACCAACATAGGAATGGGGATGTTGGCTGAGGGCAACAAGCATTGATGCCAACATTCTGCTGTGCTTTACCATAAACTCCAAACTGTTGTGTGGTTGCACAACCAATTTCTGGGACAAGCCTGCACCAGGCACAGTGCAACGAGACCCTCCCCCAAAGAATCAGCACAGTTCCATGCCACAAGGAACTCTTATATTTGGAGTTTTGAAACTCAGCCACGTGATTGAGATGAAACACAGGATGCTGTGCCTTATGGCAGGCAAACAGCTCAGAAGCAAGGTGACGGTGGGGATCTGGTGGAAGCCAGGGACACAAAAGAGGTGATTGTTCTTATGTGAGGGCTGCTTGAAGACTGGTGGGCACAAACTCCCAGCCCTGGGGATCTGAAAGCACGGTGACATCCCCCTCTTCCTGGCTGCCCATCAACACTGACAGACTTCAGTGAGCAAAACAGCACCATCAAGTGGCGGCTGGAGCCATTTACACCAAGCCTCACACTGATGCACCTTGTAGATGTATCTCCACTAAGGCAGGTCCAATTGAGAATCAGCACAAGCCCCACCTTCAGAAGACCAACACAGACCCCTTACACACACCAAGTGTACTGATCATAAAGTGCTAGAAAGCTCTATCTCTAGGGGAAATGGGATTTAGATTCCCTTGGGTTTTTTTCTCCCTTGGGATAGAGAAAAAACATTTTTTTATTTTTTAATTTTTAAAATGTATTTTATTTTATTATATACATGGGAAGACAGAAGTTCACAGATGATCTGTCACAGAAAGGTGGCAGGACAGAAGGAAGTGGCAGGATATATTCAAAATTTTGAACAGGAAAAATATGCAGCCAAGAATATTTAATCTAGCAAAGCTTTCATTCTGAAAAGAAGAAGAGATAAAGAGTCTCCCAGACAAGCAAAAACTAAAGGGATTTGTGACCACTAAACCAGCCCTGCAAGAAATATTAAAGTGGACTTTTTGAGTTGGAAAAAAGGGCCAAAAGCAACAAAGACTAGAAAAGAACTGAGAACATCACCAGAAACACCAAATTTACAGGTAAAACAAAGACATTAAATTCTTATCTATCATTAATGATGCTGAATGTAAATGGATCAAATGTTCCAATCAAAAGATATAGGGTATCAGAAAGGAAAAAAATGAAGACCCATCAATATATTGCCTAAAAGAGACTCATTTTAGACCTAAAGACACCTGCAGATTGAAAGTGAAGGGATGGAGAAGCATCTGTCATGCAAATGGACTTCAAAAGAAAGCCAGAGTAGCCATACTTATAGCAGACAAACTAGATTTTAAGCCAAAGACTGTAACAAGAAATGAAGAAGGGCATTATATCATAATTAAGGGGTCTAACCATCAGGAATATCTAACAAGTGTAAATAATTATGCCCCCCCAACTTGAAGATACCAAATACATAAATCAATTAATAACAAACATAAAGAAACTTATTGATAATAATACAATAATAGTAGGGGACTTTAACACCCCACATACATCAATGGACAGATCATCTAAACAGAAAATCAACAAGGAAACAATGGCTTTGAGTGACACACTGGACCAGATGGGCTTAACAGATATATTCAGAACATTTTCATACTAAAGCAACAGAATACACATTCTTCTTGAGTGCACATGGAACATTCTCCAGAATAGATCACATACTTGCTCACAAATCAGCCCTCAACAAGTACAAAAAGATCGAGTTCATACCATTCCTATTTTCAGATCACAACACTAGGAAATTTGAAGTTAACTACAAGAAAAAAATTGGAAAGCCCTCAAATACAGGGAAGTTAAGGAATATTATGCTAAAGAATAAATGAATTAACCATAAAATGAAAGTAGAAATAAAAAGTACGTGGAAGCAAATGAAAATGAAAACACAAGAGTCCAAAATCTTTAGGATGCAGCAAAAGCAGTCCTAATGGGGAAGTATATTGCAATACAGGTCTACCACAATCAGCAAGAAAAAATCTCAAATACACAAATTAACCTTACACCTAAAGAAGCTAGAAAAGGAACAGCATATAAAGCCTAAAGCCAGCAGAAGGGAAAGTAAAAATATTGGAGCAGGGGCACCTGGGTGGCTCAGTTGGTTAAGCGTCTGACTTCAGCTCAGGTCATGATCTCACAGTCCATGAGTTTGAGCCCCATGTAGGGCTCTGTGCTGACAGCTCAGAGCCTAGAGCCTACTTCAGACTCTGTGTCTCCCTCTCTCTCTGCCCTTCCCCTGCACATGCTCTGTCTCTCTCTGTCTCAAAAATAAATAAAAACATTTTTAAAAATTAAAAAAATATATTGTAGCAAAAGTACAGGATATAGAAACAACAACAACAAAACAGTAGAACAGATCAATGAAACTAACAGCTGGTTCTTTGAAAGAATTAATAAAATTGATAAATCCCTACCCAGACATATCAAAAAGAAAAGAGAAAGGACCCAAATAAATACAATCATGAATGAAAGAGGATAGATCACAACCAACACCACAGAAATACAAACAATTATAGGAGAATAGGATAAAAAATTACATGCCAACCAGGATTTGCTGGGAAGATGGAGGTGTAGGAGGATGCTGGGCTCACCGCGTCCTGTGGATCACTTAGATTCCACCTACACCTGCCTAAATAACCCAGAAAATCGTCAGAAGACTAGCAGAAGGTATTCTCCAGAGCCAAGCGTAGACGACAGGTCTACGGAAGAGGGTAGGAAGGGCGGAGAGGTGGTGCACGCTACATGGACTGGCGGGAGGGAGCTGGGGCGGAGGGACAGCCCGCTGGCAAAGCAGAGCCGGCAAAGCAGAGTCTGGCATGCAAAAACGGAGGGGCCAGATGGAGTGTGTTCTAACAGCAAGCAGGACTTAACATCTGGAAGGTTATAAGTTAACAGATCTGCTCGGAGAACAGGAGGGCTGGAGGACAATGGGAGGGAATGTTGTTGAGTCCTGGACAACAGAGCGCAGCTTGGCGGGGAACAAAGGCACTCGCCAGCGCCATCTCCCTCGCCCATCCCCCAGCCAAAATCCCAAAGGGAACCAGTTCCTGTCAGGGAACTTGCTTGCAACGCACAAACACCCAACACTGCTTCTGCGGATCCATCCCTCCCGTGGGTCTGACTCCCCTCCGGTGCCACAGGGCCCTTCCTGAAGCGGATCACCGAGGGATAAGCAAGCTGAGCCTACCCCTCCCGCCCCTGTGCACCTTGCTGATCCACCCCAGCTAATATGCCAGATCCCCAGCACCACAAGCCTGGCAGTGTGCAAGTAGCCTAGATGGGCCATGCCACCCCACAGTGAATCCCGCCCCTAGGAGAGGGGAAGAGAAGGTACACACCAGTCTGACTGTGGCCCCAGTGGTGAACTGGGGGCAGACATCAGGTCTGACTGTGGCCCTGCCCACCAACACAAGTTATTCAAGATAGCACAGGGGAAGTGCCCTGCAGTTCCGAACCACTCCAGGGACTATCCAAAATGACGAAACGGAAGAATTTTCCTCAAAAAAAAAAAAAAATTCAGGAAATAACAACAGCTAATGAACTGATCAAAAATGATTTAAACAATGCAACAGAAAGTGATTTTAGAATAATAATCATAAAATTAATCTCTGGGCTTCAAAACAGTATGAAGGACAGCAGAGAATCTATTGCTACAGAGATTAAGGGACTACGGAACAGCCAGGAGGAGCTAAAAAATGCTATTAATGACCTGCAAAATTAAAATGGAGATGACCACAGTTCAGATTGAAGAGGCAGAGGAGAGGATAGGTGAACTAGAAGATAAAATTATGGAAAAAGAAGAAGCTGAGAAAAAGAGAGATAAAAAAGTACAGGAGTATGAGGGGAAAATTAGAGAACTAAGTGATGCACTAAAGAGAAATAATCTATGTATAATTGGTATCCCAGAGGAGGAAGAGAGAGGGAAAGGTGCTGAAGGTGTACTTGAAGAAATAATAGCTGAGAACTTCCCTGATCTGGGGAAGGAAAAAGGCATTGAAATCCAAGAGGCACAGAGAACTCCCTTCAGACGTCACTTAAATCGATCTTCTGCACGACATATCATAGTGAAACTGGCAAAATACAAGGATAAAGAGAAAATTCTGAAAGCAGATAGGGATAAACATGCTCTAACATATAAAAGGAGACCAATAAGACTAGTGATGGATCTCTCTACTGAAACTTGGCAGGCCAGAAAGGAATGGCAGGAAATCTTCAATGTGATGAACAGAAAAAAATATGCAGCCAAGAATCCTTTATCCAGCAAGTCTGTCATTCACAATAGAAGGGGAGATAAAGGTCTTCCCAAACAAACAAAAACCGAAGGAATTCATCACCACTAAACCAGCCCTACAAGAGATCCTAAAGGGGATCCTGTGAGACAAAGTACCAGAGACATCACCGCAAGCATGAAACTGACAGACATCACAATGACTCTAAACTCATATTTTTCTATAATAACACTGAATGTAAATGGATTAAACGCTCCAACCAAAAGACATAGGGTATCAGAATGGATACAAAAACAAGACCCATCTATTTGCTGTCTACAAGAGACTCATTTTAGACCGAGGACACCTTCAGATTGAGAGTGAGGGGATGGAGAATGATTTATCATGCTACTGGAAGTCAAAAAAAAGCTGGAGTAGCCATACTTATATCAGACAAACTAGGCTTTCAATTAAAGGCTGTAAGAAGAGATGAAGAAGGGCATTATATAATAATTACACAGTCTATACATCAAGAAGCACTAACAATTATAAATGTCTACATACCGAATATGGGAGCCCCCAAATATATAAAACAATTACTCATAAACATAAGCAACCTTACTCACAAGAATGTGGCAATTGCAGGGGACTTTAATACCCCACTTACAACAATGAATAGATCATCTAGAAACAGGATCAATAAAGAAACAAGGGCCCTGAATGAGACATTGGATCAGATGGACTTGACAGATCTATTTAGAACTCTGCATCCCAAAGCAACAGAATATACTTTCTTCTCGAGTGCACATGGAACATTCTCCAAGATAGATCACATACTGGGTCACAAAACAGCCTTTCATAAGTATACAAGAATTGAGATCACACCATGCACACTTTTGGACCACAATGCTATGAAGGTTGAAATCAACCAGAGGAAAAAGTCTGGAAAACCTCCAAAAGCATCAAGGTTAAAGAACATCCTACTAAAGAATGAATGGGTCAACCAGGCAATTAGAGAGGAAATTTAAAAAATATGGAAACAAACGAAAATGAAAAGACAACAATCCAAACGCTTTGGGAGGTAGCGAAGGCAGTCCTGAGAGGAAAATACATTTCAATCCAGGCCTATCTCCAGAAACAAGAAAAATCCTAAATACAAAATCTAACAGCACACCTAAAGGAAATAGAAGCAGAGCAGCAAAGACACCCCAAACCCAGCAGAAGAAGAGAAATAATGAAGATTAGAGCAGAAATAAACAATAGAGAATCTAAAGAAACTGTAGAGCAGATCAATGAAACCAAGAGTTGATTTTTTGAAAAAATAAACAAAATTGATAAACCTCTTGCCATGCTTCTCAAAAAGAAAAGGGAGATGACCCAAATAGATGAAATCATGAATGAAAACGGACTTATTACAACCAATCCCTCAGAAATACAAGCAATTATCACGGAATACTATGAAAAATTATATGCCAACAAACTGGACAATGTGGAAGAAATGGACAAATTCCTAAACACCCACACACTTCCAAAACTCAAACAGGAGGAAATAGAAAGCTTGAACAGACCCATAACCAGTGAGGAAGTTGAATCAGTTATCAAAATTCTCCCAACAAATAAGAGTCCAGGACCAGATGGCTTCCCTGGGGAATTCCACCAGACATTTAAAGCAGAGATAATACCTATCCTTCTCAAGCTGTTCCAAAAAATAGAAATGGAAAGAAAACTTCCAGACTCATTCTATGAAGCCAGTATTATTTTGATTCCTAAACCAGACAGAGACCCAGTAAAAAAAGAGAACTACAGGACAATATCCCTGATGAATATGGATGCAAAAATTCTCAATAAGATACTAGCAAATCGAATTCAACAGCTTATAAAAAGAATTACTCACCATGATGAAGTGGGATTCATTCCTGGGATGCAGGGCTGGTTCAACATTCACAAATCAATCAACGTGATACATCACATTAATAAAAGAAAAGATAAGAACCATATGATCCTGTCAATCGATTCAGAAAAAGCATTTGACAAAATTCAGCATCCTTTCTTAATAAAAATCCTCGAGAAAGTCAAGATAGAAGGAACATACTTAAACACCAAAAAAGCCATTTATTAAAAGCCCACAGCTAACATCATCCTCAATGGGGAAAAACTGAGCTTTTTCCCTGAGATCAGGAACACGACAGGGATGTTCACTCTCACAGCTGTTGTTTCACATAGTGTTGGAAGTGCTAGCATCAGCAATAAGATAACAAAAGGAAATCAAAGGCATCAAAGTTGGCAAAGATGAAGTCAAGCTTTCACTTTTTGCAGATGACATAATATTATACATGGAAAATCCGATAGACTCCACCAAAAGTCTGCTAGAACTGATACATGAATTCAGCAAAATCGCAGGATACAAAATCAATGTACAGAAATCAGTTGCATTCTTATACACTAACAATGAAGCAACAGAAAGACAAAGAAACTGATCCCATTCACAATTGCACCAAGAAGCATAATATACCTAGGAATAAATCTAACCAAATATGTACAAGATCTGTATACTGAAAACTATAGAAAGTATGAAAGAAATTGAAGAAGATATAAAGAAATGGAAAAACATTCCGTGCTTATGGGTTGGAAGAATAAATATTGTTAAAATGTCAATACTACCCAAAGCTATCTACACATTCAATGCAATCCCAATCAAAATTGCACCGGCATTCTTCTCGAAGCTAGAACAAGCAATCCTAAAATTCATACGGAACCACAAAAGGCCCCTAATAGCCAAAGTAATTTGGAAATTACTTTGAATTTGGAAATGCCAAAGTAATTTGGAAATGCCACCAAAGCAGGAGGCATCACAATCCCAGACTTTAGCGTCTACTACAAAGCTGTAATCCTCAAGACAGCATGGGATTGGCACAAAAACAGACACATAGACCAATGGAATAGAATAAAAACCCCAGAACTAGACCCACAAAAGTATGGCCAACTCATCTTTGACAAAAGAGGAAAGAATATCCAGTGGAAGAAAGACAGTCTCTTTAACAAATGGTGCTGGGAGAACTGGACAGCAACATGCAGAAGGTTGAAACTAGACCACTTTCTCACACCATTCACAAAAATAAACTCAAAATGGATAAAGGACCTGAATGTGAGACAGGAAACCATCAAAACCCTAGAGGAGAAAGCAGGAAAAGACCTCTCTGACCTCAGCCATAGCAATTTCTTCCTTGACACATCCCCAAAGGCAAGGACATTAAAAGCAAAAATGAACTATTGGGACCTCATGAACATAAAAAGCTTCTGCACAGCAAAGGAAACAATCAACAAAATGAAAAGGCAAGCAACGGAATGGGAAAAGATATTTGCAAATGACATATTGAACAAAGGGCTAGTATCCAAAATCTATAAAGAGGTCACCAAAATCCACACCCAAAAAACAAATAATCCAGTGAAAAAATGGGCAGAAAACATGAATAGACACTTCTCTAAAGAAGACATCTAGATGGCCAACAGGCACATGAAAAGATGCTCAACATCGCTCCTCATCAGAGAAATACAAATCAAAACCACACTCAGATATCACCTCATGCCAGTCAGAGTGGCCAAAATGAACAAATCAGGAGACTATAGATGCTGGCGAGGATGTGGAGAAACGGGAACCCTCTTGCACTGTTGGTGGGAATGCAAACTGGTGCAGCTGTCTGGAAAACAGTGTGGAGGTTCCTCAAAAAATTAAAAAGAGACCTACCCTATGACCCAGCAGTAGCACTGCTAGGAATTTACCGAAGGGATACAGGAGTACTGATGCATAGGGGCACTTGTACCCCAATGTTTATAGCAGCACTCTCAACAATAGTTAAATTGTGGAAAAAGCCTAAATGTCCATTAACTGATGAATGGATAAAGAAATTGTGGTTTATATACACAATGGAGTACTACGTGGCAATGAGAAAAAATGAAATATGGCCCTTTGTAGCAACGTAGATGGAACTGGAGAGTGTGATGCTAAGTGAAATAAGCCATACAGAGAAAGACAGATACCATATGTTTTCACTCTTATGTGGATCCTGAGAAACCTAACAGAAACCCATGGGGGAGGAGAAGGAAAAAAAAAGAGGTTAGAATGGGAGAGGGAGACAAAGCATAAGAGACTCTTAAAAACTGAGAACAAACTGAGGGTTGATGGGGGGTGGGAGGGAGGGTAGGGTAGGTGATGGGCATTGAAGAGGGCATCTTTTGGGATGAGCACTCGGTGTTGTATGGAAACTGATTTGACAATAAATTTCATATATTAAAAATAAATAAATAAATAAATAAAACTCACCTCAATCAAAAAAAAAAGAAAGAAAGAAAAGAAAAATTACATGCCAACCAATTGGGCAATCTGGAAGAAATGGACAAATTCCTAGAAACATACAAACTACCAAAACATAAACAGGAAGAAACAGATAATTTGAACAGACCCATATTCAGCCAAGAAATTGAATTAGATAATTTGAACAGACCCATATCCAGCCAAGAAATTGAATTAGTAATCAAAAATCTACCAACAAACAAAACTCCAGAGCCAGATAGCTTACTAGGGGATTTTTACCAAACATTTAAAGAAGAGTTAATACCTATTCTTCTCAAACTGTTACAAAAAATAGAAATGGAAGGAAAACTTCCAAACTCTATCTACAAATCCAGCATTATCTTGATTCCAAAGCCAAAGACTCCACTAAAAAAGAACTACAGACCAATTAACATGATGAAATTGGATGCAAAAACTCCCAAGCAGATTCTATCAAATTGAATCCAACAGTACGTTAAAATAATTATGCATCTTGATTACATGGGATTTATTCCTGGGCTACAAAGCTGGTTCAATATTTGCAAATCAATCATCATAATTAATAAAAGAAAGGATAAGAA
Source organism: Prionailurus viverrinus (assembly GCF_022837055.1). Taxonomy (NCBI): domain Eukaryota; kingdom Metazoa; phylum Chordata; class Mammalia; order Carnivora; family Felidae; genus Prionailurus; species Prionailurus viverrinus. Next base: position 42,372,917 of record NC_062579.1, on the reverse strand, counting down.
CCATATGATCCTCTTAATAGATGCAGAAAAAAAAAATTTGAGAAAATACAGCATACTTTCTTGGTGAAAATCCTCAACAAAGTAGGGGTAGAGGGACATACCTCAACATCATAAAGGCCATATAAGTAAGACCCACAGGTAATATAATCCTCAATGGGGAAATACTGAGAGCTTTTCCTACTCTCACCTTACTATTTAACATAGTACTGGAAGTCTTAGCCTCAGCAATCAGACAACAAAAAGAAATAAAAGACATCCAAATCAGAAAGGAAGAAGTCAAACTTTCACTATTGACAGTTGACATGATACTCTATGTAGAAAACCCAAAAGATTCCACCAAAACATTGCTAGAACTAATATATGAATTCAGCAGACTGGCAGGATATAAAATCATTGTAGAAAAATCTGTTGTCAATATACCAATAATGTAGCAACAGAAAGAGAAATTGAGGAATCGATCCTATTTACAATTGCACTCAAACCTATAAGATACCTAGGAATAAACCTTACCAAAGAGGTCTATACACTGAAAACTATAGAAAACTTATGAAAGAAATTGAAGAGAACACAAAGAAAGTGAAAAACACTCCATGCTCATGTATTGGAAGAAAAAAATTGTTAAAATGTCTATATTACCTAAAACAATCTACACATTTAATGCAATCACTCCAAAAATACCAACAGCATGTTTTACAGAGCTAGAACAAACAATCCTAAAATTTGTATGGAACCAAATACAATTTGTATGGACCCCGAATAGCCAATGCAGCCCTGAAAAAGAAAAGCAAAGCTGTAGGCATCATGATTTCACACTTCAAGCTATATTAGAAATATTTAGTCATCAATACAGTATGGCACTGGCACAAAAACAGACATATTAATCAATGGAACAAAATAGAAAACTGCAAAATGGACCCACACCTATATGATCAACTAATCTTCAACAAAGCAGCAAAGAATATCCAATGGAAAAATGACAGTCTCTTCAGCTAATGGTGTGGGAAAAACTGAACAGTGACATGCAGAAGAATGAAACAGGACCACTTTCTTACACCATACACAAAAATAAATTCAAAATGGATTAAAGACCAACTGTGAGACAGGAAACCATCAAAATCCTACAGGAGAATACAGACAGCAATCTCTTTGACCTTGTCTGGAGTAACTTCTTATTAGACACAGTGCCATAGGCAAGGGAAACAACAGCAGAAATAAACTTTTGGGACTTCCTCAAGATAAAAATCTCCTGCACAGTGAAGGAAATAATCAACAAAACTAAAAGGCAACCTATGGAATCAGAGAAGATATTTGCAAATGAAATATCTGATAGAGGGTTAATATCCAAAATTTATAAGGAACATATCAAACTCAATACCCCCAAAACAAATAATCCAGTTAGGAAATGGGCAGAAGAAATGAAAAGACACTTTTCCAAAGAAGACATCCAGATGGCTAACAGACACATGAAAAGATATTCCACATCACTCATCATCAGAGAAAAAGAAATTAAAACCATGATGAGATACCACCTCACACCTGTCAGAATGACTAAAATTAACAATACAAGAAACAACAAAGGTTGGCAAGGGTGTGTAGAAAGGTGAACCCTCTTGCACTGTTGGTAGGAATGCAAACTGGTGCAGCCACTCTGGAAAACAGTATGGAAGTTCCTCAAAAAGTTAAAAATAGAACTACCCTACAACCTAGCAATTGCACTACTAGGTACTTGCCCAAAGGATAAAAAAATACAGATTAGAATGAGCACATGTACCCAGTTGTTTATAGCAGCATTATCAGCAATAGCCAAACTTTGGAGAAAGCCCAAATGTTCATTGACTGATGAATAGATAAAGAAGATGTGGTATATAAATACAATGGAATATTAACCAGCCATCAAAAAGAATGAAATCTTGCCATTTGCAGTAACATGGATAGAGCTAGAGTGTATTATGCTAGGCAAAATAAGTAAGGTAGATAGAGAAATTTACCACATGATTTCGGTGATATATGGAATTTAAGTAACAAAACAGATGAGAATATGGTGGGGGGGGGGGAAGAGGGAAATAAACCATAAGAATCTCTTAATGATAAAGAAGAAACTGAGAGTTGATGGAGGTTGGTGGGTGGGGGATGTGTTAAATGGGTGATGGGTATTAAGGAGGGCACTTGTGTTGATCACTGGGTGTTATTTGTAAGTGATGAATCACTAAATTCTATTCCTGCAAATGATATTACACTATATCTCAATTAACTGGAATTTAAATAAAATTTTGAAAAAAAAGAAATGACCTACTTTTTTTCTTGACATTTCTCTTCTTTATTTTTTTTTAATTTTTTATTTATTTTTTTCAACGTTTATTTATTTTTGGGACAGAGAGAGACAGAGCATGAACGGGGGAGGGGCAGAGAGAGAGGGAGACACAGAATCGGAAACAGGCTCCAGGCTCTGAGTCATCAGCCCAGAGCCTGACGCGGGGCTCGAACTCATGGACCGTGAGATCGTGACCTGGCTTAAGTCGGACGCTTAACCGACTGCGCCACCCAGGCGCCCCCATTTCTCTTCTTTAAAATCTATTTTGTTTTATATGAATATAACCATTGTATCCTTCTGTGAATATTGTTTACATGTTACGATTTTTTCCAACTTCTATTAGCATATCTATGTCTATACAAATATATATGTATTTTTATATACTTACATATATTTGTAAGTAAGCTCCATGCTGGAGCTCAGTGCAGGGCTTGAACTCACAGCTCTGAGATCAAGACATGAGCTGAGATCAAGAGTCAGGCGTTTAACCAACTGAGCCACCCAGGAGCCCCTCTATGTGTTTATATTTAAATGCAATTAAAGTGGATAGACAGCCCATTTTTTTAACCCAATCTGGTAATTTCTGCCTTTTAATTGTATGTTTAGTTTGTTGACATGGTTAGATTTAAGTCTAAGCTTTTATTATTCATTTTCTGTTTTCTCCATGATGACCTTTTATTTTTTCCTCTGACCTTTCTGTCCTTACTTCTTTTATATGATTTGAATATTCTTAATAGTCCATTTTAATGTTTGTTGTAGAATTTTGGCTTTATACTTTTATTAAGTTGTTGCTTTAGAAATAAAAAAATATGCATACATAATATTACAAGTCTGTATTGGGGTAATATTTTCTATTTCAAGTAAAATATGGACATTTTACAACATTGGATCTTTTACCTTCTTTCACTAACTTTTATATTATAGCTGTAATATTAAAAACAGCTATATACATTGAAAACCACACAAGACAATGTTATAATTTTTGCTTTCAATAGTCATGCATATTTTTTTTTAATTTTTTAAAAAATATTTATTTATTTTTGAGAGACAGAGTGAGACAAAGTGAGACTGGGGGAGGGGCAGAGAGAGAGGGAGACACAGGATTGGAGACAGGCTCCAGGCTCTGAGCAGTCAGCACAGAGCCTGACGCGGGGCTCGAACCCACAGACTGTGAGATCATCACCTGAGCCGAAGTCGGATGCTCAACCGACTGAGCCACCCAGGCGCCCCAACCATGCATATTTTAAAGAAATTCAGATATTTTATTTTCTGTAAGTTCCATGAAATTGGTAGTGGTTTGAATAAATATTCAGATTCTACATTTTGCTCTAAAGTTATAATTCACTAAAATAATTGGAATACTTAAAATTAATAAGTGTTCTAGGAAGGGCTCTCTTATAAACATAGCATCCACTCAATGAGCTAGGTTTTGTCACCCGAGTCTCAGGTCTTGGCCATCAAACTCACAATTTGCTAAAGGAACTGCTCGTTTACTCTTTGTTTCTAAGGACCCCATTTTATTAGGACCTAGAGTTCTGTCTATGAAAAATTAGGAGCTAGAGTTTGTCTCACCCCTATCTATTGTCATTGTATTTGATGTGTCTTCAGAAACAGAAAACTTATTTCCAAGACACAATTTGAGGCTGGAGAAAAGAAGACAAGAAGTTTCCAAGTTTAGACAACTGGAAATGATCCAGCTGTGAGGAGGAAATTAAAGAGAGAAGGGAGAATCACTGGAATGATGTCCTTGAGGAGGCAAAGAGGAGAAAGAAGCTGAGCTCCAATGGAGAAGTGGGACTTCCATGGAGGAGAGACATTTCTCTCACATTCCAGGAGTGGAGGCAGGATGTGGGGTGTTGATGATAAATATTCCTCCTTTATATTCACTTTTTAAACACCCAAGAGCTGATGAATTTTGCATATGCCAACCGATATAAGTTTAGTCTTATGGATAAATACATACAAAGAAAACAGTCAGAAGCTAGCATAAGAATGAGGTAAAATCTTATAGTCAAAGGTGATTTCATTATCAGACCAACATTTAATATTGAACTTTAAACTGCCTGCTCTTTTCTATAGCTGCAATCTCAGACTAAAAGAAGGAGTAAGAATAAACACAATAAAATCTTTAATCAAATAGTGAAATGTGAAAGTTTTAAAAAAATAATCAATAAGTGTCCTAAAAAATAAGCAAGTTTCCCCTGAAGATAAGAAATTATAAGCAATGATTGATAGGTGGAAGAAAGATGTATCATGAGTGAATGACTAAACCAATCCTAAAACCAGGCATAGGCCAGAAGTGTTTTTCAGAAGCAGCCAGGTGATTCAATCTTCCTATCGCCAAAATTAGAGATTCTTCCTCACAATGGTGAACATAGGCATGCTCCTGCTCTTAGTTGAGATACTTCAGATTCCAGTCCTTATGCCTGGGAGCTACCTTCTGGGATGATATGAATAGCATTCTCACACTGGCTGCAGAGGAATTTGAATATGTGCATGTACATTGGCTTATAGTTGTATATCTCTGCTTTTTATGATACAGCCTGTAGATTCCTTTGACAGGTGCCCAACCCATCATAACATTATCCTAATGGGACAATTTTTTCCGTGCTGAATATCTTTTCTGTTACTGTCTCCATAACTAGGCTCTAGTAAATAACAATGGTTCCTACATTAGCCCTAGAAATAACAATAAAACATGTAGGTTAATGTGGCCTGGAATCTGCCCTTGTGATCTTGCCAGAGAGTCTGAGCGTAAAATTTTCCTTGTGAGATCTGATTCCCTCATATCAAAAGAAGAACAAACAATGTGTATTCTTACTTGATAGGCTATTTTCCTTCCTGTGAAAGTGGAATTTCTTTTGGAGTCTAGTTTCTCTCTGGGTCTCTCTCTCTCTATCTTTCCCCACCACTTCTCTCCCTCTCTCTCTTTGTCTCCTCTCAAGGCTGTTAAAGTGAGTCCAAAATGATGACATCACAGCTGCAATTAGTCTCATTCAAAGAGAATTCACAATATGTGATAATTTACATTCTCTACCACCAGTAACACTGACCAAAAAAATGCTACAGGACAGGAAATAATTATTTTTTTGCATAAAATCAACAAGACCATAAAAGAGTAGCCCTGGAGCACTTGGGTGGCTCTGTTGGTTAAGCATCTGACTCTTGGTTTCAGTTCAGGTCATGATCTCATGGTTTGTGGGTTTGAGCCCTGAGTCGGGCTCCACACTCACAGTGTGGAGCCTGCTTGGGATTCTGTCTCTCCCTATCTCTCTGCCCTTCTCTCTCTCTCTCTCTCTCCCTCTCTCTCCCTCTCTCTCTGTCTCTCTGTCTCTCTGTCTCTGTCTCTCTCTCTCTCTCTCTCACACACACACACACACACACACATAGATAAACTTTGAATAAAAAGAATAGCCCTAAGAATGTCACAGAAAGTAACACGGAGGAGTTAAGATTCAAGATCTTGTCTAAATGTGTTTCCCACATACCTGCTACTCTGCTCTTCACTGGGTAGCTACATGTCAGGCCAGCAATCAATCAGAGGCCAATTCAACAACTTGTTGATCATTCTACCAGTCACAGTTCTTAATCCTCCACCCTTGCCACTTCCCATTCTATGCTTTTCTGGCTGTTGTGGTGGGTTATGAGGAGAAATTGTAGAGGCAGCCTCTGTCCTTGGGAATGAACATTTAATCAAGGAAGAAATCTGATACCCATGGATGTGTTAAAAGGCACTTAGTGGATCCCCTGAGTAGGTCAGGTTGCCAGAAGCTTAGAAGAGTCATGAGGACCAAGGTTGGATGAAGCGGTTTATGAAGAACTTCTAGAAGACGTGACAGAGTTTATCATGGTCTTTAGGGGGTAACGTGGAGATGGGTAACTGTTGCATTCATCAGGTGTAACTGAATGGATCACCCTTCCTCACCCCCACACCCAGTCTTCCACATCTTTGTTGACATAGATGTGTGTTCTCCTGAAAGACAGGCTACATTTGTCAGGGGAGAGACAACTCTATTTCCTGGATGCTTGGCTAAAGGATGCACCATATACAGCAGCACAGAACCCCAGCCTTTGAAGGTGCCCTGAAGCTATAACTGAGTATCCCAACAGCCATTCCCACATGCTGCAATGCTACTCTCTGTAGATGTACTGGACATGGTAATGAGACCACTGGGACCTCTGTCTATTTTACTATATACAGATCCTTGATCTGTATCTTAGAAGGCAACATAAATATTAACACTGGCAATAGTAATGAGAAACTACCATTACTGGGTACATGTTGCATGCTGGGAATGCTAATACCTTGATTTGTTTAATCTCACAACACTATGAAGTATGAATTAATATAATCTAATAGTTAATATAATACTAATATAATCCTCACTTTACAGAAATGATTTTGAGGACTAGAAATAGTGAAACCATTTCTTTGTCTGATTCCAATATCCATAGATATAACCATTTAACTGTACTGCATATCTATGATGTTATAGATGCCTCTACAACAATGTCACCACTCTCAGAAGATAGGGCCCTTAATTCCAGCTGAACCAATTATCCCTGAATGGCTGTCACCATAAAAAAGCATGCACTGAAATATCTCAGGCTTTTTTTTAACATTTATTTATTTTTGAGAGAGAGTGAGAGAGAGACAGAGCATGAGAAGGGGAGGGGCAAAGAGAGAGGGGAGACACAGAATCCGAAGCAGGCTCCAGGCTCTGAGCTGTCAGCACAGAGCCCAATTTGGGGCTCAAACTCATGAATGCAAGATCATGACTTGAGCTGAAGTCAGACGCCCAACTGACTTAGCCACCCAGGTGCTCCTCAGCCTTTTTTAATTGTTCAAATTGCACAGACTTTTGTATCAGCAAAGTGACCCCCAAAGAAACTGCAAAACTAATGTCAGCCCATCCATCCATCCATCCATCCATCCGTACATCCACGCATGAAATCATGACTCCAGGCACCAATCCATCCAAGACATTTGTTTGCAGAGCTTCCATAGGCCATGAACTATAGCCCAGACCATATTAGAAAGCTTTAGCATTATCCTGTGATGTAGGGCAAGGGAGTCTCTTAAGGAATCTTCTTTCTGTTTCAAAACTCTGGTCTTCTGTGGTCTCCTCTTGGACTGATTGTCTCTTTTGGCATTCTGTAATATACTTATCACCAACTCATAAACAAAAGTTTTCAGATGCAGCTGTACATTGTATGCATCTTTCCAGATGCTGAATCACTGAGATTCTTCCCAATGACCAACATCAAAGCACTAGAATATACAGAAATGATATAGTGCTTCAAGAATATTTGAGTGGTGCTTCTTAACTCAATATACATCACAGAGCAGGAAGGGCAACATCTAAAACTTGGTGGAAAAAGTACAACTTGGGGGTCAATTTTTTATACATAGGAGAAGTCTCCTCCTGTACTGTACCACTGTACCTTCATCTATTTATTCACTTGGTTTGTCACTAAGCAAATTTCCAGGCCTGGAAAGAGGATCTGTCAGTGTTTGCTTCTATGTTGCTAGAAATTAAAAACAACTTGTGCAACGAACTTCTCACTATGGTGTTCAAGAGATGTTGTTTCAGCATCTGCTGAACTACAGAGTTGCTTTATAAAATAACATTATCACAGTGTTGGCAATGTACTATTATGATTATTTTAAAAATACAGCTGCACATTTTTTTCAGGTGAAAGCACTTAGCAGAGAGGGTTTTTTCCCCCTAAATTAGTAGTTGAACAAATGGATCTAAATTAAATGCAAATATCAAAATAAGCCTCAAAAGAACAGATAGATAATAATTTTTTAAAATACAAGCTGTCCCTCCCTGCTTTTTATGATCTGGTTTCTGCCCACATTCCCACCTTATTGCCTCATTCCCTGTCTCTCACTCAGGTACCTTATGCCACAGTTACTGTGCCACTCTGGGCTGAAAAGACCTCTTGAGTACAGACGTGTGCACGTATCTGTGCATGCACAGGACCCTTGGGACAAGCACATTTATTGAGTCACGATTCCATGTCTGTGGGTGGCCTCCCACAATACATCCTGTGTCTTAGTTTCCACTCCTTTGTTTCTTTTTCTCTTGAGTCAGATGGATTAAGCTTCAGTTGCCCTGGTAACCAACTTCAGCTTTTTATCTCAACCTCTGGTCACAGAAAGAGAGAGAGATGGAGACAAGGGCTGTCTTATCTGTCCTGGACCTTCAGCTGGGCTGGCTTATGCCTAAGACTGAGTGACCCAGTGAAGATGAGCAGAAGAATGTTGCCATGACAACAGAATCATTCACCCCTTTCCAGCACACAGGCCCTCCTCCCTCCCTCTCCCTGCCTGCTAGGGTCTCACCTGAGAATGGGAATGTGCTTTTGCTAGGAGAGGAGGAATAGATAGATGTGTAGCAGAGGATGCAAAGAGAGAGGTGTAATTTTGGGATGTCTTCAAAAGGGACTTGGTGAGGGGCGAGACCCAAATAAAGCATTCTGTACAGTACTGAGACCCTAGGAGATGATGAAGACTATATGAGAGCACAGTGACTCTAAATGTGGTTCTATGATTTTCTCCAGAGATACGCGGTGTTACATCATTTTCTGAAGCTAAATATCATGGCCCAGGCCCTGGAAAACAGGGTCTGTGTTGTTAAAGTAGAATGGAGCCTGCCATTGCTTATGGGGGGCAAGGAATGACTTGAGAAGGGCCTGCACACCTCAGTGACAGCTCTTGTGAGTTACTCTACCCTGTGTGTTGGTCTGGTCCACTCCTCCTTTATTCTGTGTTCTGTTTTGAGGGTCCATTTATGGGATGCAAGATGTTCTGGGTTAAAGTAGAGGACAATGCAAAGATGCCCCAATCTCCTCTAACATTCACGCATCGGAGGGTGGAGGGTGGAGAAGCCGGTGAGGATGATATGATGAGATCACTTGTGCTCTTTAGACTGCATGGGCATTTTGCTTGATTTATTCTCCCTGACTAATGTGATCTTCATTGTGAGTGCCCATGCTCTGGACTTGACAGTAAGGGGCAAAAAACTCTACTGAATTTATGTCTAATATGGTATGTGTAATCAGATGCTGTTGTGAACCAAAACCATTCTGGAATGCAAGGATTTAGTCAGTCAAGGAGAAGCTTTATTGCCATGCAGTTTACAAACCAGAAAGACCCAGCCTTTGGCTGCAAATGGACAGTACGTTCCAAAGGGGAAGGTTTGGGCTCAGGGTTAAATAGGCAAAAACAGCAAGTTCCATGCCCTTTATTGAGAATGGTCAGACTCAGGTCCCAAACTGCAAACTTCAGGAGCAGAGTGAGAAGCAGGGTACAACTCACTATTTCTGGTAGCAGTTTCAGGATGTGGCAGGTGCTGAAAAGCATGGTAGAATGTCTACAGGGGCTGTTTTGTAAAATTTGCTAAATTTTGTGCAAGCTTGTCACCTCAGGCTGTGCTCACTGGTTTTGCTCTTCATGGAGCATGATTAAAATTTTAGTTTCTCTTCCATCTTGTCTATTAGCTGTTTTGTTTAATTATTGGAGTCTTTTGTTCTCACTATAATGTGAATGGTTCATTTGAATCGATGTTCAGTCTGTTTTGGTGACAATGCTCAGATTCCACCCAGCCTCCCTACTTCTTTCCAAGATGAGGAAGGGGTATGTATGGTTTACAAGTCTCCTGGGTGATGCTGGAAGGGGGTCTATGAAGTTCTTATGTTTCTCACACAGTCCTTGGTGGTTTCTGAGGATAGGATGACTCTTGTTTCCCTGGCCCAACTGTAAAGTTGACCTGCACCACCCATGCATGTGGCTGGTGAAACTTGTATTTTCCTCTCTCTCCTCTTGGTGGGGAGCTGGTGCTCCATGGCTGGCCCAGCCTCAGCTCACCTGTGTTGGCATATGAAGACCTTTCTGAATCTTGGTATCAACCTCCAACCCCACCCTGGGCAGGGCTGTTGTTTCACAGAATCAGCTGCAGGGTCACCTAGTCCCTTGCCTACTTATGCTTCCTTCATGAACCCCTCCGTATGACTCAGTCACTTTCCACATTTCCCCCTCTAGGAATGCAGACCCTGGGGTGTGACAGCACAGCGGGAGCCAGGATCAGCTCCAGAAAGCTAAGTTCCTGAACTTCAGCCATTCCCTTGCCCAAAGAGGCTGCTGGGTCATCCTGCAAAGTGAACTCTGGATCACAAACATAAATGGGGGAAAAATCCTCACCTCTACTTCTCTGATATATCTCACTTGTCCCCTCCCATACAGGGAAGTCAGACTTAAAAGCCTTACCTCCACCTGTCACCTCCTCAGTGTGTCTTATACTACTCTAACACTGGGCCAGATCATTTTTCTTTTGCTTGATATTCATGCTGAAAAGGCTCCCCATAGTATATACAGATCCCAAAGGGAAAGCTTTAGAATTTGCTTTTTTTTTTTAAGGAAAAAAGAGATTGGCTAACTGACAAAGAAACATAAAATAGAAGGGATTACCAAAAATGAACTCTTGTGCCATCATTAGCAAGGTAAGATTTATAAAAGTAAACTTCTAGTTCAAAGACAGACATCATATTTTAAAAATCACACACATCCTAGGAGGTGGTGTGTCTGCAATTTTAATGTCAGTACCCAGAGAGTCATTTTCTCCTACCAGTGTCTGGTAACTATTAAGGATAGTTGGGTAGCAGAGATAAACTTACCTAAAACTTGTGATGCCTTCCAGGAGTTACAGGGCAAGCCTGAGTCCATGTTCATGTCCGATCAGTCCAGGAATATCATGGAGGGTAAGCAAATTTTTTTCACATATTTCTCATTATTTACCACATAATCAATTAAAAGGGCAGCATTTGAAATAACACTTGAAATTCCTTTTAAAGGGAAATACTTTTCTTATTACTGGGAGGAGCACAGTCTACATTATTGGAAAACAGAATGAAAGGACAACTGTCCTAATATAAAGTTATTGGAATGAAAATGTTTGCTTGAGAACTTCCCATTCTGGGAAAAAAATGCCTTCAGTGGCCTTCTTACTGATGTTTGAATACATGTTCCTGGCTTAATCTTTTTTTTTTTAAATTTTTTTAATGTTTATTTATTTTTGAGAGAGACAGGTTAGGGGCAGAGAGAGAAGGAGACAGAATTGGAAGCAGGCTCCAGGCTCTGAGCTGTCAGCACAGAGCCCGACACGGGGCTCGAACTCATGAGCTGTGAGATCATGACCTGAGTCGAAATCAGACGCTCACCTGACTGAGCCATCCAGGCGCCCCCTGGCTCAATCTTAAGGCATTTTCTCTCTAGGTAGTTTTATGGGTGTTGGTCCCATCAAGAAAAGACAACGGGGAGCACTCCGGCACATAACAGCTTTTCTTAGGGTCTTGAGTTCTCCAGCTGGTAGTCACTCACTGAAAAGCAATGATGCTATCAAACTCATTTTGTGAGCTCCTGGTGCCTGCCCTGCTATGAGAATGGACAATCTCACTCACCCTATGAATACATATCTTGACTGCCTTATGTGCAGATGGGGAAACCAAGGGATCCTAAGGAATGTGCCTGCTGCCATGCAGCCAGAGAGCTTACTAGATGAAGTTGTGACAGCACTGCTGCCCATTCTAGGTGACTTTATGTGTGCTAACATCTTCTCTTTCTCCCTCTCATTTATCATGAGTATGTTAAGTAGCAGTGAACTAATTTAATGATTTATAAGGAAAAGAAATCAGGGCAAGGTACTCCTTGTTTCTTTAACACAAACACCTCAAAACTTATAGGTTATTATGGGGCACACATGCATTGCAGATTAGTTATAGATTTAAAGTGAGATTCTCCAGTAAAACCCCCTCTGCTTCCCCCTTCCATCCATGTCAATCTGCAAGGAAGCAATGACAGGTCTCAGGTGACCTTTTATTCAGCATTCAACAACACAAATAGAACCCATCTATTATTAATAAGTGTTTTTTAATGTTTATTAATTTTTGAGACAGAGAGAGAACAAGCAGGATGGGGGGAGAGAGAGGGAGACAGAGGATCTGAAGCAGGTTCTGCACTGATAGCAGTGAGCCCAATGCGGGGCTCGAACTCACAAACTGTGAGATCATGACCTGAGATGAAGTTGGACGCTTAACCCACTGAACCACCCAGATGTCCCCTTAATAGGTGTTTTTTTACTCTTATAAAGCAGGTCCCTTAGCACTTATCTGGAGAGTGAGAGAATACCAACCAATCAACAAATATTTAAGTTATTGGTCTAAGTATTAGGAAGAAAATAACCCAGGTCCTAGGCCAGGAACAACCTGCTTTACAGAGTGGTCAGGGAGAGCCTCTCTGAGGAGGCAATACTGGAGCAGAAACTCAATGGTTAGAAGGCACTAACCATGTAAGGATCCAGGGAGAGACTTTTCCAGGCAGAGACAACTGTGATTACCAATTTCATAATGAGGAAAGAAGCTTGGTGTGTTCAAGGAACAGAAGCAGGCCAGAGTTACTTCTGTGAAGGCAAGAGGTGATGAGATTGTTTGGATATTAAAAGAGTAGCAGTAGATGAGCCCAGAAGGGGATGGATACAAGATGTATTCAGAAAATAGAATCTAGAGGACTTGTTGCTGGGTTGCCATGGAGACCAACAAAATGCAACACATAAAGAGGTGTGATTCAGACATGTTAACTGTGTGGTTCCTTCTGGTCATCCAACAAAAACACAGACAAATCTGGATCTCAGGGGACAAGTTGATGCATGAGATACGAATGTGGGGGGTCGCATTGTGTACATGATATATGCTGGCAAAAGGATGAAACAACCCACAGACAGAGTGTAGCATGAAAAGGCCCTGCTAAAAGTCACATGCAAAGGTAGGAGTAAGCAGTAGACACTGACAAGGAATGGAGTGGCCATTGTAGTTGAAGGCAGAGAGTATATGGGAAGGAGGGGCAGTTTCAAAAAGGAAACACAATTATGAAGCCTACCAAAAGCAGTTGAGAGATACAATATGTTGGAGATGAGAGCATCATCATAGGGTTTGGCAATATGAAGGTCATTAGTGCCCTTGACAAAATCAGTTTCCTTTTGTGGGGGCAGGATGATAGAAGCATAATTGAAATACTTATCAAGGAAAATGGTTATAGAACAAGTGGAGAGAGACTTGATATTTGGAGCATCAGGGAACTGTGCCAGTGAAAAGGGAGCATGGGGTGGGCTGAGGACCAAGTGCAAGCTAATGCAGCCCCTCCTGCCCCCCAGGTGAGATACGTGTGATATCCTCAGGCACTTCTAGCTGCCCAAGGACAAAGGAAAGGAAAGAAAACAAATGGTCAACTGATAGAGATCACAGGCATACAGGACATAGGTCTTCATCAGTTTACAAATATCTTAGTAAATTATAAGAAAAAGGCAATCTTATCAATAGCCTAATCTCTGGAAGCCTGTAGACTGTTTCCTGGAGCCCCAACATCACCCCTCCATAGTGATATGGGGAACAAAAGCAAAAAGGAAATGACAGGTAAAATTAAATTTCCTTATAACCTGCAGTCCATTGACAGATACTTGAGGCAAATACAGAGTATAACATTTCTTCAGGAATGCCCTGCAGTCACAATGTTAGTGCCTTACTAGAGGGAAAACAACCTTAGCTTTGATAATAGCAAGGCCTCAGGTATCTTAGAGGCCTCTTTAGCATATCAAAGTCCCTCTGGAGGCCTCCCCCCCCCTTTTTGGCTTAAACAACAGAAATTTCTTTTCTTTTCTTTTTTTAAAAATATAATTTATTGTCAAATTGGCTTCTGTACAACACCCAATGCTCATCCCAACAAGTGCCCTACTTAATGTCCATCACCCACTTTACCCTCTCCCCCACCCCCCATCAACCCTCAGTTTGTTATCTGTATTTAAGAGTCTCTTATGGTTTACCTCCCTCCCTCTGTTTGTAACTATTTCACCCCCCCTTCCTTTCCCCCATGGTCTTCTGTTAAGTTTCTCAAGATCCACATATGAGTAAAAACATATGATATTTGTCTTTCTCTGACTGACTTATTTCACTTAGCATAATACCCTCCAGTTCCATCTACATTGCTGCAAATGGCATGATTTTATTCATTCTCATTGCCAAGTAGTATTCCATTGTATATATAAACCACATCTTTATCCATTCATCAGTTGATGGACATTTAGGCTCTTTCCATAATTTGGTTATTGTTGAATGCACTGCTATAAACATAGGGGTAAATGTGCCCTTATGCCTCAGTATTCCTGTATCCCTTGGGTAAATTCCTAGCAGTGCTATTGCTGTGTCATAGGGTAGTTACATTTTTAATTTTTTGAGGAACGTCCACATTGTTTTCCAGAGCTGCTGCACCAGCTTGCATTTCCACCAACAGTGCAAGAGGGTTCCCATTTCTCCACATCCTCACCAGCATCTACAGTTTCATGATTTGTTCATTTTAGCCACTCTGACCGGTGTGAGGTATTATCTCAGTGTGGCTTTGATTTGTATTTCCCTGATGATGAGAGACATTGAGCATCGTTTCATGTCTGTTGTGGAGGCCTCCCTTTTGACATTACCTCCCCAACTCCATAGTATAAAACAAACCATTCTTCACAACCCCAGCCCAGCTCTTTCTGCCCATGGGTCCTGTACCCATGCTTTAATAAAATCACCTTTTTTCACCAAAGATGTCTTCAAGAATTCTTTTTTGGTCGTCGGCTCTGGACCCCCCACCATCATCCCCAATCCTCACCAGGAGTACCTTGGAAGTATATGCGATCAGAGATGGCTTTGTTTTACTTCATTTTTTATAAAGGGTGAGAAATATGAACATGTTTGTAGATAATTAAGCTACCCAGAAGAAAATGGGAACATGGCAATTTGAGAAAAAAAAATGTTCATTGCAAAAGCCTACTCCTGGGTGGCTCTGTCAGTTAAGCATCTGACTTCGGCTCAGGTCATGTTCTTATGGTTCCAGAGTTCAAGTCTCACATCTGGTGAGCTTGAGTCTTGCTTGGGGTGAGCCCCACTTCTCTCTGTCTCTACTCTTTCTCTCTCTCTCCCCCCCCTCTCTCTGCCCTTCGTGGGATTCTCTCTTTCTCCCTCTCTCTGCCCCTCACTCACTTGTGTCCTCCTCCTCTTCTCTCAAAAAAAGGGGGGGGTCTACTCCTCCTGGAGAAGATAGTCATGGGATCCAGGTGAAGGGCCTAGCCTCAAGTGGGTTCAGGTCACTTTCTCCAGAGAGGCAGAAGAGAATGCAAGTACAGGTTCAGGCTTGCTGGGAACTGGTGAGAGTTCTTCTTTGGTCCCTTCTTTTCTCTCAGTGAATTATCATTGAATATCATGAGAAGAGTGGGTGCTGTTGACTGTGGAAGGCGACTGCAGGTACAAGAGAGAGAAGATACAAGTATGCAGGGTGCAGAGAGTGTCTTTTATTGGGGTGTACCAGGAGAGTAGAGAAGAGGGAGCATGGGGCCAAGCTGGCTAAGCCAGGGCTTCCCCTGGCTAAGCTGGGGAAGGGACAGCCTGGTGGAACTCGAGGAAGGCTGTGGGGTCATTGGACTGGAGGCCCCCAAGAGGTTGAAGGCTGTGAATGTAGTCATTAGAGAGGGAGCCCAAGGAACAGGGCATTGCATTGGGGGACATGACAGAGAGGAATGCTACAAAGAGACAGCATTGGAGAAGCACGGCATGGCCAAAAGCAGGGGGATACTCCGAGGAGAGGAGAAAAACATCCCTGAGAACAGAGAAGCTGCGAGTTGACTGGGTCATTTTCGTGGGGTCTGAAGTGGCCTGGAGGGTTCAGATAAGTGAGGACTGAGAGGAGGACAGTTAGTGTGCCACGGGAAAAACCCTGTTGACGTGCAGGGTTTGGGCAGGAGAATGACCCGTGAATCGGTACAGATGCCGGACGTGAGATGGTGGAGGTGGCTGGCAAGTCTGGCAACTAGATCCGGACCTCACCACTCTGGTCTCTTACCAGACAGTTCTCAACACTGTCTGGGAGAAAGCCTCTAAAAGAGCTGGGCAGATGGATTGGCACCGACCTCACTGGCCTCCTCCGCGCAGGCCCAGAATTCACCAATCAGAGCACAGCCCCCCTCTTTGGGCCCCTTTCTTCCTGGGTGCCTGGACTTCCTTCCTCTGTTGCCATGGTTCTGCAGGAGGAAATAGAAAGGCTTTTGTGCTAGAGACAGTGCGGCAGGGACAGTTCGGTTGTTTCTGTTCCACTCTGGTCTTTGCCCCTATCCCCCTAGACCTCTTTAGCCACGATTTCCATGTCTTTGTGTGGAATATCAGCGGAAAAGATAAATTTTCCTTAAAGATTGGTAGCAATTTGGTAGGCTCAAGGGAAGATGGCGGCGTAGGAGGACGCTGGGCTCACCATGCGTCCTGCTGATCACTTAGATTCCACCTACACCTGCCTAAATAACCCAGAAAACCACCAGAAGATTAGCAGAACGGAGTCGCCAGACCCAAGCGCAGACGAGAGGACCACAGAAGAGGGTAGGAAGGGCGGCGAGGCGGTGCGCGCTCCACGGACTGGCGGGAGGGAGCCGGGGCAGAGGGGCGGCTCTCCGGCCAAGCAGAGTCCCTGAGTCTGGCTGGCAAAAGCGGAGGGGCCTGACGGACTGTGTTCCAACAGCAAGTGCAACTTAGCGTCTGGGAGGTCATAAGTTAACAGCTCTGCTCCAAAGGCGGGAAGGCTGGAAGACAAAGGGAGGGAGAGCTGCTGAGCCCCCGAACGACAGAGCTCAGTTTGGTGGGGAACAAAGGTGCTCACCAGCGCCATCTCCCCCGCCCATCCCCTGGCCAAAATCCCAAAGGGAACCGGTTCCTGCCAGGGAAACTGCTCGCTCCGCACAAACACCCAACTCTGTGCTTCTGCGGAGCCAAACCTCCGGCAGCGGATCTGACTCCCTCCCACTGCTACAGGGCCCCTCCTGAAGTGGATCACCTAAGGAGAAGCGAGCTAAGCTTGCCCCCCCTGCCGCCGTGCACCTTGCCTACCCACCCCAGCTAATACACCAGATCCCCAGCATCACAAGCCTGGCAGGGTGCAAGTAGCCCAAACGGGCCACGCCACCCCACAGTGAATCCCGCCCCTAGGAGAGGGGAAGAGAAGGTACACACCAGTCTGACTGTGGCCCCAACGGTGGGCTGGGGGCAGACATCAGGTCGGACTGCGGCCCCGCCCGCCAAGTCCAGTTATACACCACAGCACAGGGGAAGTGCCCTGCAGGTCCTCACCACACCAGGGACTATCCAAAATGACCAAACGGAAGAATTCCCCACAGAAGATTCTCCAGGAAATAACAACAGCTAATGAGCTGATCAAAAAGGATTTAAATAATATAACAGAAAGTGAATTTAGAATAATAGTCATAAAATTAATCGCTGGGCTTGAAAACAGTATACAGGACAGCAGAGAATCTCTTGCTACAGAGATCAAGGGACTAAGGAACAGTCACGAGGAGCTGAAAAACGCTTTAAGTGAAATGCAAAACAAAATGGAAACCACCAAGGCTCTGATGGAAGAGACAGAGGAGAGAATAGGTGAACTAGAAGATAAAGTTATGGAAAAAGAGGAAGCTGAGAAAAAGAGAGATAAAAAAATCCAGAGGTATGAGGGGAAAATTAGAGAACTAAGTGATACACTAAAAAGAAATAATATACGCATAATTGGTATCCCAGAGAAGGAAGAGAGAGGGAAAGGTGCTGAAGGGGTACTTGAAGATTATAGCTGAGAACGTCCCTGAACTGGGGAAGGAAAAAAGCATTGAAATCCAAGAGGCACAGAGAACTCCCTTCAGATGTAACTTGAATCGATCTTCGGCACGACATATCATAGTGAAACTGGCAAAATACAAGGATAAAGAGAAAATTCTGAAAGCAGCAAGGGGTAAACGTGCCCTCACATATAAAGGGAGACCTATAAGACTCGTGACTGATCTCTCTTTTGAAACTTGGCAGGCCAGAAAGAATTGGCATGAGATTTTCAGTGTGCTAAACAGAAAAAATATGCAGCCGAGAATTCTTTATCCAGCAAGTCTGTCATTTAGAATAGAAGGAGAGATAAAGGTCTTCTCAAACAAACAAAAACTGAAGGAATTTGTCACCACTAAACCAGCCCTACAAGAGATCCTAAGGGGGACCCTGTGAGACAAAGTCCTAGAGACATCACTACAAGCATAAAACATACAGACATCACAATGACTCTAAACCCATTACTTCTATAATAACACTGAATGTAAATGGATTAAATGCGCCAACCAAAAGACATAGGGTATAAGAATGGATACAAAAACAAGACCCATCTATTTGCTGTCTACAAGAGACTCATTTTAGACCTGAGGACACCTTTAGATTGAGAGTGAGGGGATGGAGAATGATTTATCATGCTACTGGAAGCCAAAAAAAAAAGCTGGAGTAGCCATACTTATATCAGACAAACTAGACTTTAAATTTAAGGCTGTAACAAGAGATGAAGAAGGGCATTATATAATAATTACAGGGTCTGTCCATCAGGAAGAGCTAACAATTATAAAGGTCTATGCGCAGAATACCGGAGCCCCCAAATATATAAAACAATTACTCATAAACATAAGCAACCTTATTGATAAGAATGTGGTAATTGCAGGGGACTTTAACACCCCACTTACAGAAATGGATAGATCATCTAGACACACGGTCAATAAAGAAACAAGGGCCCTGAATGACACATTGGATCAGATGGACTTGAGAGATCTATTTAGAACTCTGCATCCCAAAGCAACAGAATATACTTTCTTCTCGAGTGCACATGGAACATTCTCCAAGATAGATCATATACTGGGTCACAAAACAGCCCTTCATAAGTTTACAAGAATTGAAATAATACCATGCATACTTTCAGACCACAATGCTATGAAGCTTGAAATCAACCACAGAAAAAAGTCTGGAAAACCTCCAAAAGCATGGAGGTTAAAGAACACCCTACTAACGAATGAGTGGGTCAACCAAGCAATTAGAGAAGAAATTAAAAAATATATGGAAACAAATGAAAATGAAAATACAACAATCCAAACGCTTTGGGATGCAGCGAAGGCAGTCCTGAGAGGAAAATACATTGCAATTCAGGCCTATCTCAAGAAACAAGAAAAATCCCAAATACAAAATCTAACAGCACACCTAAAGGAAATAGAAGCAGAACAGCAAAGGCAGCCTAAACCCAGCAGAAGAGAAATAATAAAGATCGGAGCAGAAATAAACAATATAGAATCTAAAAAAACTGTAGAGCAGATCAACGAAACCAAGAGTTGGTTTTTTGAAAACATAAACAAAATTGACAAACCTCTAGCCAGGCTTCTCAAAAAGAAAAGGGAGATGACCCAAATAGATAAAATCATGAATGAAAATGGAATTATTACAACCAATCCCTCAGAGATACAAACAATTATCAGGGAATACTATGAAAAATTATATGCCAACAAATTGGACAACCTGGAAGAAATGGACAAATTCCTGAACACCCACACTCTTCCAAAACTCAATCAGGAGGAAATAGAAAGCTTGAACGGACCCATAACCAGCGAAGAAATTGAATTGGTTATCAAAAATCTCCCAACAAATAAGAGTCCAGGACCAGATGGCTTCCCAGGGGAGTTCTACCAGACGTTTAAAGCAGAGATAATACCTATCCTTCTCAAGCTATTCCAAGAAATAGAAAGGGAAGAAAAACTTCCAGACTCATTCTATGAAGCCAGTCTTACTTTGATTCCTAAACCAGACAGAGACCCAGCAAAAAAAGAGAACTACAGGCCAATATCCCTGATGAATATGGATGCAAAAATTCTCAATAAGATACTAGCAAATCGAATTCAACAGCATATAAAAAGAATGATTCACCATGATCAAGTGGGATTCATTCCTGGAATGCAGGGCTGGTTCAACATTCGCAAATCAATCAACGTGATACATCACATTAACAAAAAAAAAGAAAAGAACCATATGATCCTGTCAATCGATGCAGAAAAGGCCTTTGACAAAATTCAGCACCCTTTCTTAATAAAAACCCTTGAGAAAGTTGGGATAGAAGGAACATACTTACACATCATAAAAGCCATTTATGAAAAGCCCACAGCTAACATCATCCTCAACGGGGAAAAACTGAGAGCTTTTTCCCTGAGATCAGGAACACGACAGGGATGCCCACTCTCACCGCTGTTGTTTAACATAGTGCTGGAAGTGCTAGCATCAGCAATCAGACAACAAAAGGAAATCAAAGGCATCAAAATTGACAAAGATGAAGTCAAGCTTTCGCTTTTTGCAGATGACATGATATTATACATGGAAAATCCAATAGACTCCACCAAAAGTCTGCTAGAACTGATACATGAATTCAGCAAAGTTGCAGGATACAAAATCAATGTACAGAAATCAGTTGCATTCTTATACACTAACAATGAAGCAACAGAAAGACAAATAAAGAAACTGATCCCATTCACAATTGCACCAAGAAACATAAAATACCTAGGAATAAATCTAACCAAAGATGTAAAGGATCTGTATGCTGAAAACTATAGAAAGCTTATGAAGGTAATTGAAGAAGATTTAAAGAAATGGAAAGACATTCCCTGCTCATGGATTGGAAAAATAAATATTGTCAAAATGTCAATACTACCCAAAGCTATCTACACATTCAATGCAATCCCAATCAAAATTGCACCAGCATTCTTCTTGAAACTAGGACAAACAATCCTAAAATTCATATGGAACCACAAAAGGCCCCGAATAGCCAAAGGAATTTTGAAGAAGAAGACCAAAGCAGGAGGCATCACAATCCCAGACTTTAGCCTCTACTACAAAGCTGTCATCATCAAGACAGCATGGTATTGGCACAAAAACAGACACACAGACCAATGGAATAGAATAGAAACCCCAGAACTAGACCCACAAACGTATGGCCAACTCATCTTTGACAAAGCAGGAAAGAACATCCAATGGAAAAAAGACAGCCTCTTTAACAAATGGTGCTGGGAGAACTGGACAGCAACATGCAGAAGGTTGAAACTAGACCACTTTCTCACACCATTCACAAAAATAAACTCAAAATGGATAAAGGACCTAAATGTGAGACAGGAAACCATCAAAACCTTAGAGGAGAAAGCAGGAAAAGACCTCTCTGACCTCAGCCGTAGCAATCTCTTACTCGACACATCCCCAAAGGCAAGGGAATTAAAAGCAAAAGTGAATTACTGGGACCTTATGAAGATAAAAACTTCTGCACAGCAAAGAAAACAACCAACAAAACTAAAAGGCAACCAACGGAATGGGAAAAGATATTTGCAAATGACATATCGGACAAAGGGCTAGTATCTAAAATCTATAAAGAGCTCACCAAACTCCACACCCGAAAAACAAATAACCCAGTGAAGAAATGGGCAGAAAACATGAATAGACACTTCTCTAAAGAAGACATCCAGATGGCCAACAGGCACATGAAAAGATGTTCAGCGTCGCTCCTTATCAGGGAAATACAAATCAAAACCACACTCAGATATCACCTCACGCCAGTCAGAGTGGCCAAAATGAACAAATCAGGAGACTATAGATGCTGGCGAGGATGTGGAGAAACGGGAACCCTCTTTCACTGTTGGTGGGAATGCAAATTGGTGCAGCCGCTCTGGAAAGCAGTGTGGAGGTTCCTCAGAAAATTAAAAATAGACCTACCCTATGACCCAGCAATAGCACTGCTAGGAATTTATCCAAGGGATACAGGAGTACTGATGCATAGGGCCACTTGTACCCCAATGTTCATAGCAGCACTCTCAACAATAGCCAAATTATGGAAAGAGCCTAAATGTCCATCAACTGATGAATGGATAAAGAAATTGTGGTTTATATACACAATGGAATACTACGTGGCAATGAGAAAGAATGAAATATGGCCTTTTGTAGCAACGTGGATGGAACTGGAGAGTGTGATGCTAAGTGAAATAAGCCATACAGAGAAAGACAGATACCATATGGTTTCACTCTTATGTGGATCCTGAGAAACTTAACAGGAACCCATGGGGGAGGGGAAGGAAAAAAAAAAAGAGGTTAGAGTGGGAGAGAGCCAAAGCATAAGAGACTGTTAAAAACTGAGAACAAACTGAGGGTTGATGGGGGGTGGGAGGGAGGAGAGGGTGGGTGATGGGTATTGAGGAGGGCACCTTTTGGGATGAGCACTGGGTGTTGTATGGAAACCAATTTGACAATAAATTTCATATTAAAAAAAAAAAAGATTGGTAGCAATTTGTCTCACCTGACAGCAGATGGCAATGTAGCGCCGTGCAGCCACCCTACTCGCTTCTCCCCCGCCTTTCGTGTTTGAAAAAAACCGCGCGGAGCCTTTTCCGCAAAAAGTGATGGTTTCTACTGATGCCTGCACAGACTAGGCAGGTTCTTGAGCTGAATCTGTTCTTCTCAATGGGGTGTGTTGTGAAAACTCAAGGCCCAGGGACAAAACTCCTTTGCATTTCAAGTTGGTTTTTCTCTTCAGAGTCAGGCTATGTTCCTTAGCAGCTTTACATATCTACTTTTTTGAATTGTCTTGAGGTTATCTGTTCTCAGCTTGTCCTGGGTTTTATTGACCTGGGTTTTACGTATGGTAAAATAAATTCCCATTATAGAAGGTACTCTGCCTCAGTATAGAACATTTGGAGGACAAAGTGTAATAAAGAAAACTAATCATATTCTTAGTCCCATCACCCAGCAATGATCGTTAATAATATTTCGTGATAAATTTTCTTAGACATTTTTCATTCATAAAACTGAATTTAAGCATGAGGTTCTTACTGCATCATGACTTGAACATCTCACTTTTTGAACAGAATTTTTAGCTTGTTACCCCCATCATAGAAATCATTTGAAAAAGACATTTAGGGGCGCCTAGGTGGCGCAGTCGGTTAAGCGTCCGACTTCAGCCAGGTCACAATCTCGAGGTCTGTGAGTTAGAGCCCCGCGTCAGGCTCTGGGCTGATGGCTCAGAGCCTGGAGCCTGTTTCCGATTCTGTGTCTCCTTCTCTCTCTGCCCCTCCCCCGTTCATGCTCTGTCTCTCTCTGTCCCAAAAATAAACGTTGAAGAAAAAAAAAAAAAAGAAAAAGACATTTAAATTTTTTACTCATTTGTCTTCCTACAACAACACACAGTCTAAAGAGTGAAAAAAAAATTAATATCTGAGGTGGAAAGCAGAAATAACTTATGACCCCCAAAGGCAAATATCCTAATGGACCCTTCCCAAAGTAGGGGTTATGTTTATTTTGCTTCGTTTTTGGCAGCCATTGTATTTTCAGCACACCAACAAAACGGTGCCTAGCACTGTATTCTCAATATATATTTGTTGAAAAATTGAACACGTAGCTCATTTCTTTCTGTGGCTTTTTTTTGGTAAATATAATTTATTTTTTATGATAGTGAAATGGTAGTGTGTGAACACTTTCTTATATTGCCTCCCCCCACCTTTCCATTAAGCACTTTATTGTGAGAAATAATTATGTCATTACACTTTTTGAAAAAGTTTTGCTGCTTGTTTTACCCTCTTCCCCTGTGAGTCTTTTATTTCATTCTTGTATTGGAGGTAGGAACACATCCTGCAAACCAATGGGCAATGTAACTTTGACAGACCTCAGGCCTGAATGTTGGTGCCCTCTTTGAGGAGCCTTGAGACTCTTGGAAATTGACTTCTTCTCTGTATGCCACAATTTCCGTAGGTATAAAATAAAGGAAGTAATAGCATCTGCTTTATGGGGTGGTGGCCTGCATAAATAACCCAACAGGTTCTTAACTTGAGCCTGGCACTTCTAGAGATCATGTTATTATTGTTGGTATTATCTCCAGTATTCTCTATATTGTGTAGTAGGTACAGATCTTGAAACCACAAGACTGTGGTAAAATCTACTCTAAATTTACATACAGCACACTAGTAATTTCTGGGGAAATTCAGTCAAGTAAATACATAGGAGGAACACAGTGATACATTCCTCAAAGATTATACCATCGTAAAATGCAAGAATTTTTTTGTGTGTACATATTTTCCACCATCTCTGATTTTTATAATAGATACCCAAAAGTAGATTTACTGAATCGAAAAGATGTGAACAGTTTAAACACTCTTGGTATACATTGCAAAAAACATAATTCCCATTTGTATTGTCACTGACATTTGATGAGAATAATTGGTTTTTCATATTCTCATCAACACTTATTCATGATTTAAAATAATTAGCTTATCAGATTTAGCTGTTATATGTGAAGATTGTGACCCATATTCAGGGAAGTATATTACAAGTACTTTTCTTGGATTTTGCTTTTTAATTAGTTGTGGTTTTCAGATGCAAACACAAGTTTATATTTATGTAGCCAATTCCACCCATCTTTCATGCATTGTTGTATCCTTTGGTACAAGACTGAAAAAGTCCTTCTTTTTTTTAATTTAATTTTTTTATTTTTTAAAACGTACATCCAAATTAGTTAGCATATAGTGAAACAATGATTTCAAGAGTAGATTCCTTAATGCCCCTTACCCATTTAGCCCATTCCCTGTCTCACAACCCCTCCAGTAACTGTCAGTTTGTTCTCCATGTTTATGAGCCTCTTCTGTTTTGTGCCCCTCCCTGTTTTTATATTATTTTTGTTTCCCTTCCTTGATCTTCATCTGTTTTGTCTCTTAAAGTCTTCATATGAGTGAAGTCATATGATTTTTGTCTTTCTCTGACTAATTTCACTTAGTATAATACCCTCCAGTTCCATCCACGTAGCTGCAAATGGCAATATTTCATTCTTTTTGAGTGCCGAGTAATACTCCATTGTATACATATACCACATCTTCTTTACCCATTCATCCATTGATGGACATTTGGGCTCTTTCCATACTTTGGCTATTGTTAATAGTGCTGCTATAAACATGGGGGTGCATATGTCCCTTCAAAACAGCACACCTGTATCCCGTGGATAATGCCTAGTAGTGCAATTGCTGGGTCATAGGGTTGTTCTATTTTTAGTTTTTTGAGAACCCCCCATACTGTTTTCCAGAATGGCTGCACCAGCTTGTATTCCCACCAACAATGCAAAAGAGATCCTCTTTCTCCCCATCCTTGCCAACATCTGTTGTTGCCTGAGTTGTTAATATTAGCCATTCTGACAGGTGTAAGGTGGTATCTCATTGTGGTTTTGATTTGTATTTCCCTGATGATGAGTGATGTTGAGCATTTGTTCATGTGTCGGTTGGCCATCTGGATGTCTTCTTTGGAGGAGTGTCTATTCATGTCTTTTGCCCATTTCTTCACTGGATTCTTTGTTTTCTGGGTGTTGAGTTTGAGAAGTTCTTTATAGATTTTGGATACTAACCCTTTATCTGATATGTCATTTGCAAATATCTTCTCCCATTCTGTCGGTTGCCTTTTAGCTTTGCTGATTGTTTTCTTTGCTGTGTAGAAGCTTTTTATTTTGATGAGGTCCCAGTAGTTCATTTTTGCTTTTGTTTCCCTTGCCTCCAGAGATGTCTTGAGTTAAGAAGTTGCTGCAAGCAAGATCAAAGAGGTTTTTGCCTGCTTTTTCCTTGAGGATTTTGATGGCTTCCTGTCTTAATTGAGGTCTTTCATCCATTTTGAGTTCATTTTTGTGTATGGTGTAAGAAAGTGGTCCAGGTTCATTCTTCTGCATGTCGCTGTCCAGTTTTCCCAGCACCACTTGCTGAAGAGACTGTCTTTATTCCATTGGATATTCTTTCCTGCTTTGTCAAAGATTAGTTGGCCATACGTTTGTGGGTCCATTTCTGTGTCCTATATTCTGTTCCATTGATCTGAGTGCCTGTTCTTGTGCCAATACCATACTGTCTTGATGGTTACAGCTTTGTAGTATAGTTTGAAGTCTCGGATTGTGATGCCTCCTGCTTTGGTTTTCTTTATCAAGATCGCTTTGGCTATTTGGGGTCTTTTCTTGTTCCATACAAATTTTACGATTATTTGTTCTAGCTCTGTGAAGAATGCTGGTGTTATTTTGATAAGGATTGTATTGAATATGTAGATTGTTTTGGGTAGTATTGACATTTTAACAATATTTATTCTTCCTATCCAGAAGCATGGAATCTTTTTCCATTTTTTTGCATCTTCTTCAATTTCTTTCATAAGCTTTCTGCAGTTTTCAGTATATAGATTTTTCACCTCTTTGGTTAGATTTATCCTAGGTATTTTATGGTTTTTGGTGTGACTGTAAATGGGACTGATTCCTTGATTTCCCTTTCTGTCGCTTCATTGTTGGTGTATAGGAATGCAACCAATTACTGTGAGTTGATTTTATATCCTGCAACTTTGCTGAATTCATGAATCAATTCTATCAATTTTTTGGTGGAATCTTTTGGGTTTTCCATATAGAGTATCATGTCATCTGTGAAGAGCGAAAGTTTGACCTCCTCCTGGCTGATTTGGATGCCTTTTACTTCTTTGTGTTGTCTGATTGCAGAGGTGAGAGTGGACATCGCTGTCTTGTTCCTGACCTTATGGGGAAAGCTCTCAGTTTTTCCCCATTGAGGATGATATTAGCGTTGGGTCGTTCATATATGGCTTTTATGATCTCGAGGTATATTCTTTCTATACCTACTTTACTGAGGGTTTTTATCAAGAAAGAAAGGATGATGTATTTTGTCAAATGCTTTCTCTGCATATATTGAGAGGATCATATGGTTCTTGTGCTTTCTTTTATTGATGTGATGAATCATGTTAATTGTTTTGCAGATATTGAACCAGCCCTGCATCCCAGGTATAAATCCCACTTGGTCGTGGTGAATAATTTTTTTAATGTATTGTTGGATCCAGTTGGCTAATATCTTGTTGAGGATTTTTGCATCCATGTTCATCAGGGAAATTGGTCTATAGTTCTCCATTTTACTGGGGTCTCTGTCTGGTTTTGGAATCAAGGTAATGCTGGCTTCATAGAAAGAGTTTGGAAGTTTTCCTTCCATTTCTATTTTTTGGAATACCTTCAAGATAATAGGTGTCAACTCTTCCTTAAATGTTTGGTAGAATTTCCCTGGAAAGCCATCTGGTCCTGGACTCTTGTTTTTTAGCAGATTTTTGATTACTAATTGATTTACTTACAGGTTATGTGTTTGTTCAAATTTTCTATTTCTTCCTGTTTCAATTTTGGTAGTGTATATGATTCTAGGAATTTGTCAATTTTTTCCAGATTACCCATTTTATTGGCATATAATTTCTCATAATATTCTCTTATTATTGTTTTTATTTCTGTTGTGTTGGTTGTGATCTCTCCTCTTTCATTCTTGATTTTATTTATTTGGGTCCTTTCCTTTTTCTTCTTGATCAAACTGGCTAGTGGTTTATCAATTTTGTAAATTCTTTCAAAGAACCAGTTTCTGGTTTCCTTGAACTGTTTTACTGTTTTTTTGGTTTCGATAGCATTAATTTCTGCTCTAATTTTATTATTTCCTGTCTTCTGCTGTTTTGTGGTTTTATTTGCTGTTCTTTTCCCAGCTCCTTAAGGTGTAAGGTTAGGTTGTGTATCTGAGATCTTTCTTCCTTCTTTAGGAAGGCCTGGATGACTAGATACTTTCCTCTTATGACTGCCTTTGCTGCATCCCAGAGGTTTTGGGTTGTGGTGTTATCATTTTCATTGACTTACATATACTTTTTAATTTCCTCTTTAACTGCTTGGTTAGCCCAGTTTCCAAGTGTTTGTTACCTTTCCAATTTTTTTCTTGTGGTTGATTTCAAGTTTCATAGCGTTGTGGCCTGAAAATATGCACGGTATGATCTTGATCTTTTTGTACTTACTTAGGGCTGATTTGTGTTCCAGTATATGGTCTATTCTGGAGAACATTCCATGTGCACAGGAGAAGAATGTATGTTCTGCTGCTTTAGGATGAAATGTTCTGAATATATCTGTTAAGTCCATCTGGTCCAGTGTGTCATTCAAAGCCATTGTTTCCTTGTTGATTTTTTGATTAGATTATCTGTCCATTGCTGTGAGTTGGGTGTTGAAGTGTCCTACTATTATGGTATTACTATTGATGAGTTTCTTTATGTTTGTGATTAATTGATTTCTCTATTTGGGTGTTTCCACATTTGGCACATAAATGTTTACAATTGTTAGGTCTTCTTGGTGGATAGACCCCTTGATTATGATGTAATGCCCTTCTGCACCTCTTGATACAGTCTTTATTTTAAAGTCTAGATTGTCTGATATAAGTATGTCTACTCAGGCTTTCTTTTGTTGACCATTAGCATGATAGATGGTTCTCCATCCCCTTATTTTCAATCCGTAGGTGTCTTTAGGTCTAAAGTGGGTCTCTTGTAAACAGCATAAAGATGGATCTTGTTTTCTTATCCATTCTGTTACCCTATGTCTCTTGACTGGAGCACTGAGTCCATCGACGTTTAGAGCGAGTACTGAAAGATATGAATTTATTGCCATTATGATGCTTGTAGAGTTGCAGTTTCCGTTGGTGTTCTCTGGTCCTTTCTAATCTTTGTTGCTTTTGAGATATATATATATATATATATATATATATATATATATATATATATTTCCATCCTTTCTCCCCTCAGAAAGTCCCCCTTAAAATTTCTTGCAGGGCTGGATTAGTGGTCACAAACTCTTTTAATTTTTGTTTGTCTGGGAAACTTTTTATTTCTCCTTACATTTTGAATGACAGCCTTGCTAGATAAAGAATTCTTGGCTGCATATTTTTCTGATTCAGCACACTGAATATATCCTGCCACTCCTTTCTGGCCTGCGAAGTTTCTGTGGATAGGTCTGCTGCAAACCTGATCTGTCTTCCCTTGTAGGTTAGGGACTTTTTTTTCCCTTGCTGGTTTCATGATTCTCTCCTTTCCTGAGTATTTTGTGAATTTGACTATGATATGCCTTGTTGATGGTCAGTTTTTGTTGACTCTAATGGGGGTCCTCTGTGATTCCTGGATTTTGATGTCTGTGTCTTTCCTCAGGTTAGGAACGTTTTCTGCTATGATTTGCTCACATAACCCTTCTACCCTTATTTCTCTCTCTTTCTCTTCTGGGTCTGATTCTGATGTTGTTCCTGTTTAATGAGTAACTGATTTCTCTAATTCTTAAATCGTGCTCTTTTGCCTTAATCTCCCTCTTTTTTTCTACTTCGTTATTCTCTATAAGTTTGTCCTCTATATCGCTGATTCTCTGTTCTGCCTTGTCCACCCTTGCCGCCGCTGCATCCATCCAGGATTGCAGCTCAGTTATAGTATTTTTAATTTCATTCTGGCTATTTTTTACTTCTTTTATCTCTGCAGAAAGGGATTCTAATCTATTTTCAACTCCAGCTAGTATTCTTATTATCATGATTCTAAATTCTGGTTCAGACATCTTGCTTGTATCTGTGTTGGTTAAATCCCTGGTTGTTGTTTCTTCGTGCTCTTTCTTTTGGGGTGAATTCCTGCTGAATTCCATGGTTCAGGTTGTGAAGATTGTTGTGTTAATCCTCTAGTCAGTTTTCTAGGTGTGTAGGATGGTTTAGTGTTGGTCTGGCTGTGTTTCATGGACGCAAGACACACAAAAAACTTCCATGCTGTTCTGCCATTTTGGCTTCTCCCTCTGAAAATGTCCTTTTTAATCCACCTGTCCTGTTATTTTTATCCCTACTCCTCAATCTGCTTCCAGTCCCCTGATTAGTAAACTCCCCGCTAATATGTCCTGAAGACACAAAACAAATGAAAATTCACAATAACTGCAGAAGGTTAGTATTTACCCCCTAACTACTTGGCACAATCTGAGATTCCCCACTTACTAGAAGGATGACTGAAATGACTCTCTGAACCATCTCAGCACAACGTTTAGTAGGACCAGGAGGTGCCAGAGCCCACATGGGTAACCATAAAGAAGAATTGGAGTAATCCTGATAGAAATTACACCCCCTATGCACATGCTATATCCCTAGACAAAAAATAATGTCTTCTAAATTGAATCCTTGAAGCTCCCTCCCCATCCCCAAGCATTTCCTGGGGAACAATCCAATCCTGTTGACAAGGGCAGGATGAATCCATCTCTATCGAGATTGATTATCGACAACTTTCAGGAATGTTGGAGGTTGGGCATTAATGCTAATACCCTCACAGGTCACTCCCTTTTTTGTTAATGGCCTTAAGCCTGAAATGTCAGCTGCTGTTCAGAAGCAAAAAATAGTCTGTTAGAACTTGCCTTCCGTGAGTTATAACAGCCTAGCATTTTGTGGATAGTCTGATCAAAAGAAAAAGAAAACCAACACACAAAGTTATGATATTACAACTTAAACACTTGGAGGGAAACAAAGGCCTTCTACAAAAACAACACAGATAGACAAAGACACTGGTACATATTGGGGAAAAGACATCACTGGACCTGAATTGTACTGTGTTGGCCAGGACCAAGGGAGTCAAACAAGCTGCTCAATCAGAAAACAAAATGATGCTCTACCAAGGAAGGCATTTTTAATTTTTCAGTACTGCCAAGTGTCTTTGGTTCAGTAAAGTGAAAAAAACCTATTCAAAAATGATTGTGGTATTGGTCAGAGTTCTCCAGAGAAACAGAACCAATATGGTGTGTATGTATGTGTGTGTGTAGTGTGTGTGTGTGTGTATTCAGATAATTGACTCATCCAATTGTGCAGGCTGATAACTAGGCTGGCAGGCAAGAGACCTAAGGAAGAGTTTATCTTGCAGTTTGAACCTGAAGGTAGCCTGCTGGCAGAATTTCCTCTTCTTTGGGGGATGTCAGTCTTTGTTTTTCTTAAGGCCTTCATGTAATTGGATAAGGCCCACCCACATTATGGAGGCTAAACTATTTTACTAAAATTCAACTGATTTAATTTTATCTCATCTAAAAAAATAGATTTGTAGCAAGACCCATCTATATGCTGCCAAAAGAGACTCATTTCAGATTGAACGTAAAGGGACGGAGAAACATCACACAAATGGATGTAAGAAGAAAACTGGAATATCAATACTTTATCAGACAAAATAATCTTTAAAACAAAGGCTGTAACAAGAGACAAGGGCATTATATAATCATAAAGTGGACAATCCAATAAGAAGGAAAAACAATTGTAAATATTTATGCATCCAACATGGAACCTCCCAAGTATATAAAACGATCACAAACATAAAGGAACTCATTGATAGTAATACAATAATAGTAGGATAATTTAAAACCCCACTTAAATCAATGGACAAATAATCTAAACAGAAAATAAATAAGGAAATAATGGTTTTGAATGACACACTGGATGAGATGGACTTCACAGATATATTCAGAATATTCCATTCTAAAACAGCAGAGTACACATTCTTTTTAAGTGCACATGGAACATTCTCAAGATTATCACATAAAGGTCACAAAACAAGCCCCAGCAAAAACAAAAAGATAGAAGTCAAACATACACCTTTTCTGACCACAATCTATGAAGCTAGAAGTCAACCACAAGAAAAATTCAGGAATGAATTAATTAATTCAAGAATTAATTAATGAATTAATTAATTCAGGAAATGAATTAATCTTTTGTGGTGGCATTTTTTGTTACTGAAGTAGACCACCAAATTCATCATTATTATTTTTTAAAGATTCTACCACTTCCCTGTGCATAGAGGAGAATGGATGGGGAGGTGGAGAGGATTAATTCATCCTCCTGTAAAAAGAACTAAATCAAATTAAACACAGTTAAGAAGGAAGAAATATCCAGTTTTGGTAAGGAGGTGGTCAATGCGTGTTTTTATGCACTACTATTGAGAATGTAAACCAATAAAATATTTTAAAAGGGCAATTTTGCAGCAGCATGTATCATGGCTTAAAATTATTCCTATTATTTTCCCACTCAAGACTACTTCCATAAAGTAATAAGAATAATATATTCCTATATTCACAGAGGTCCTACCCAAGGCCCAAATGATTCTGTGCTGCCAGGATGACACAAGAAAGTATTTGCTTAAATCACAGAATGATATATTACTGCGATATGTTCTTATCTAACAATGAACTTGTACTTTTCCAAGTCAACTGCAGATCTCTCTGGAATTTTTTCCACTCTTATTTTCTCTTTCTCTTTTTTCTGCTTAAAGAAGCTCTTTTCTGGGACCACAGCATTTGAGCCACGGAACCAAATCAATTTTGTTTAGTTTTTCTCATATGTTGCATAGCAACCTCTTTTGTCAGTTGCCTGTTTCTCTTTGCTTCCTGTCTGCTTTGGGTTTTCAGTGAGACATGGCCAAAGAATAGAAATGAAACATTTTTATATTGATGAATTTCAAACTTCATCTCCATTTCAGAACTCTTCTATGAACTCATACCCATTCATCCAAATGCTTACCTGATGTTTCTGGTAGAATATCTCACAAGATTATCAAAAGTTAACCTTTTCACAAAGGATTATTGTGAAAAGGATTTTTGAATAATAAAATGTGTTATAAAAAATAGTTCAGATTTTCTGGCCAATAATATCACCACTTACTGGCTAAGTGAACTTGGGCAAGTTACTTAACTCTTTTGAGCCTTGAGGATTAATGGAGATGTTGATAGCTTAGGCTAGATTTTTTTTTTTCTACAGGCTTTCTTCTCAAAAAAAAGTATTGATGGGGACATATGTTAGAGTAAAATGAGTGGTGGATGAATATTTGAGGATTAATATAATCTTTTGAGCTCCTTATCAAATCAAAATTTCCCGGGGCCACCCTTCCCCTTCCTGCTCACCCTGCCTTTCTCTCCATTTACATCTACCACAATGAACTCAGAGAAATTTGGAAAGACTTTAGATAATAATAAATTTGTTCAAAAGTGGATTTGATTAAAGCCACAAGATGATATATGCCCCCCAAATATTTTTCACAGTTGAGTTTTCAGATAATGCTGTTGCTGAAGGTGCTGTTCTTTCTCTGAAAAAAAAGTATATTTAGTTTTTATTGTATCTGGTCAAGTATCTGAGTTTAAAGATTGAAATCTGGAGGAAGGAAGAGGCTTAAATGAGGCTTAAGTATTTTGGCAATCTTCAGGATTGAGGGATGATAGAAGGGCTTGGTATGCTTTAAGAGCAGGGATGATGGTTGAATAAATATATGGCACACAAAATCAATAGTATGACTATCTTATATCACAGTAATGCCCAATGTGGTTTAGAAAATAAGACTGAACACATAAGATTAGTAGAAGAGTAAAGAGTGTTATAGAAATTGAAGAACTTTTACAAAGATGAACTAGAAATTGTCATCGTTATGAAAACTTCAGAGTCTGGCGGGAGAAACAGGCCTTAATGCAATCCCACAATAACTATGATAAAGGTGGCAACACGATGGCAATATTTGATGGAACATAAAAGAGGAAACAACTTCCTGAAAGAGTCAGGAGCACTTGTACCTAGTTTTTTTTTTTTTAATGTTTCTTTATTTTTGAGAGAGAGAGAAATAGTGCAAGCAAGCAGGGGAGGGGCAGAGAGAGGGTGACAGAGTTCCCAAAGTGGGCTCTGCACTGACAGCAGAGATCCCAATGTGGGGCTTGAACTCATGAACCACAAGATCATTACCTGAATCAAAGTCCAATGCTTAACCAACTGAACCACCCAGGCACCCCACTTGTACCTTGCTTTTAAGGATGAGTTGGAGTTTATCAACTATGAAAGTTGTGCAGATGACCTTCCAAGAAGAAGAAACAGAATATGCAAAGACTTAAGAGAATTTATTTGACAAATATTTAAGAACTTTGTGTTCTCCAAACACTATACAAGGCTCTGGTGTTATAGTGGAAATTAACATGGCACATGTCCAGGTCACCATTGAATCCATGTACTGTGGACTGGGAAAGAAAAATTTCACAAACTAGTTCTCACAGTCTAAAAAGGCATGATTCAAAGGGATAATGAGGAAGGTCATTTTGTCACCCAGTTAGTTCCCCACAAGAGAAGTCAGAGTTTTGGTGTAGTCACCATTTTCCCTGGCTTTGTATGTCCAGAAATTAAATTTTGTCATATTTTTAATATGAAATTTATTGTCAAATTGGTTTCCATACAACACCCAGTGCTCATCCCAAAGGTGCTCTTCTCAATGCCCATCACCCACTTTCCCTTCCCTCCAAGCACCCATCAACCCTCAGTTTATTCTCAGTTTTTAAGAGTCTCTTATGGCTTGGATCCCACCCTGTCGAAATTTTTTTCCCCCTTCACCTCCCCCATGGTCTTCTGTTAAGTTTCTCAGGATTCACATAAGAGTGAAAACATATGGTATCTGTCTTCCTTTGTATGACTTATTTCACTTAGCATAACACTCTCCAGTTCCATCCACGTTGCTACAAACGGCCATATTTCATTATGGCTCATTGCCAAGTAGTATTCCATTGTGTACATAAACCACGATTTCTTTTTTTAATATGAAATTTGTTGCCAAATTGGTTTCCATAAACACCCAGTGCTCATCCCAAAGGTGCCCTCCTCAATACCCGTCACCCACCCTCCCTTCCCTCCCACCTCCCATCAACCCTCAGTTTGTTCTCAGTTTTTAAGAGTTTCTTATGATTTGCCTCCCTCCCTCTCTAACCTCTTTTTTTATCCTTCCCCTCCCCCATGGTCTTCTGTTAAGTATCTCAGGATCCACATAACAGTGAAAACATATGGTATCTGTCTTTCTCTCTATGACTTATTTCACTTAGCATAACACTCTCCAGTTCCATCCATGTTGCTACAAGAGGTCATATTTCATTCTTTCTCATTGCCACATAGTATTCCATTGTGTATATAAACCACAATTTCTTTATGCATTCATCAGCTGATAGACATTTAGGCTCTTTCCATAATTTGGCTATTGTTGAAAGTGCTGCTATAAACATTGGGGTAGAAGTGCCCCTCTGCATCAGCATTCCTGTATCCCTTGGGTAAACTCCTAGCAGTGCTATTGCTGGGTCATAGCATAGATCTATTTTTAATTTCTTGAGGAACCTCCACACTGTTTTCCAGAGCGGCTGTACCAGTTTGCATTCCCACCACCAGTGCAAGAGGGTTCCCGTTTCTCCACATCCTCTCCAGCATCTATAATCTCATGGTTTGTTCATTTTAGCCACTCTGACCGGCGTAAGATGGTACCTGAATGTGGTTTTGATTTGTATTTCCCTGATGAGGAGCGATGTTGAGCATCTTTTCATGTGCCTTCATTGGCCATCCGGATGTCTTCTT
Source organism: Prionailurus viverrinus (assembly GCF_022837055.1). Taxonomy (NCBI): domain Eukaryota; kingdom Metazoa; phylum Chordata; class Mammalia; order Carnivora; family Felidae; genus Prionailurus; species Prionailurus viverrinus. The sequence continues at coordinate 42,337,460 of NC_062579.1, read as the reverse complement.
TAGAGAAGTGTCTATTCATGTTTTCTGCCCATTTCTTCACTAGATTATTTGTTTTTTGGGTGTGGAGTTTGGTGACCTCTTTATAGATTTTGGATACTAGCCCTTTGTCCAATATGTCATTTGCAAATATCTTTTCCCATTCCATTGCTTGCCTTTTCATTTTGTTGATTGTTTCCTTGGCAGTGCAGAAGCTTTTTGTCTTCATGGGGTCCCAATAGTTCATTTTTGCTTTTAATTCCCTTGCCTTTGGAGATGTGTCAAGTAAGAAATTGCTGCAGCAGAGGTCAGACAGGTTTTGTCCTGCTTTCTCCTCTAGGGTTTTGATGGGTTCCTGTCTCACATTCAGGTCCTTTATCCATTTTGAGTTTATTTTTGGGAATGGTGTAAGAGAGTGGTCTAGTTTCATCCTTTTGCATGTTGCCGTCCAGTTCTCCCAGCACCATTTGTTAAAGAGACTGTTTTTTTTCCATTGGATGTTCTTTCCTGCTTTGTCAAAGATGAGTTGGCCATACGTTTGTGGCTCTAATTCTGGGGTTTCTATTCTATTCCATTGGTCTATGTGTCTGTTTTTGTGCCAATCCCATGCTGTCTTGATGATTCCAGCTTTGTAGTAGAGGCTAAAGTCTGGGATTGTGATGCCTCCCACTTTGGTCTTCTTCTTCAAAATCACTTTGGCTATTCGGGGTCTTTTGTGGTTCCATATGAATTTTAGGATTGCTTGTTCTAGCTTCGAGAAGAATGCTGGTACAATTTTGATTGGGATTGCATTGCATGTGTAGATTAATTTGGGTAGTATTGACATTTTAACAATATTTATTCTTTCAATCCATGAGCATGGAATGTTTTCCATTTTCTTGTCTTCAATTTCCTTCATAAGCTTTCTATAGTTTTCAGAATACAAATCTTTTACATCTTTTTTTCTAGGTTTATTCCTAGGTATTTTATGCTTCTTGGTGCAATTGTGAATGGGATCAGTTTCTTTATTTGTCTTTCTGTTCCTTCATTGTTAGTGTATAAGAACGCAAGTGATTTGTGTATATTGATTTTGCATCCTGCGACTTTGCTGAATTCCTGTGTCCGTTCTAGCAGACCTTTGGTGGAGTCTAACGGATTTTCCATGTTATGATATCATGTCATCTGCAAAAAGTGAAAGCTTGACTTCATCTTTGCCAACTTTGATGCCTTTGATTTCTTTTTGTTGTCTGACTGCTGATGCTAGCACTTCCAACACTATGTGAAACAACAGTGGTGAGAGTGGGCATCCCTGTCGTGTTCCTGATCTCAGGGAAAAAGCTCTCAGTTTTTCCCCATTGAGGATGATTTTAGCTGTGGGCTTTCCATAAATGGCTTTTATGATGTTTAAGCATGTTCCTTCTATCCCAACTTTCTTGAGGGTTTTTATTAAGAAAGCATGCTGAATTTTGTCAGATGCTTTTTCTGCATCGATTGACAGGATCATAAGGTTCTTATCTTTTCTTTTATTAATGTGATATATCACATTGATTGATTTGTGAATGTTGGACCAGCCCTACAGCCCAGGAATGAATCCCACTTCATCATGGTGAATCATTCTTTTCATATGCTGTTGAATTAGATTTGCTAGTGTCTTATTGAGAATTTTTGCATCCATAATCATCAGGGATATTGGCCTGTAGTTCCCTTTTTTCGCTGGGTCACTGTCTGCTTTAGGAATCAAAGTAATACTGGCTTCATAAAATGAGTCTGGAAGTTTTCCTTCCCTTTGTATTTTTTGGAACAGCTTGAGAAGGATAGGTATTATCTCTGCTTTAAATGTGTGGTAGAATTCCCCTGGGAAGCCATCTGGTCCTGGACTCTTATTTGTTGGGAGATTTTTGATAACTGATTCAATTTCTTCGCTGGTTATGGGTCTGTTCAAGCTTTCTATTTCTTCCTGTTTTAGTTTTGGGGAGTTCATGAGTGCTTAGGAATTTGTCCATTTCTTCCAGGTTGTCCAGTTTGTTGGCATATATATTTTTTCATAGTATTCCCTGATAATTGCTTGTATTTCTGAGGGATTGGTTGTAATAATTCCATTTTCAAACATGATTTTATCTATTTGGGTCATCTTCCTTTTCTTTTTGAGAAGCATGGCAAGAGGTTTATCAATTTTGTTTTTTCAAAAAAAAAAACAAATCTTGGTTTCATTGATCTGCTCTACAGTTTTTTTTTAGGTTCTATATTGTTTATTTCTGCTCTGATCATTATTATTTCTCATCTTCTTCTGGGTTTGGGGTGTCTTTGATGTTCTGTTTCTATTTCCTTTAGGTGTGCTGTTCGATTTTGTATTTGGGATATTTCTTATTTCTTGAGATTGGCCTGGATTGAAATGTATTTTCCTCTCAGGACTGCCTTCGCTGCATCCCAAAGCATTTGCATTGTTGTCTTTTCATCTTCATTTTTTCCATATATTTTTAAATTTCTTCTGTAATTGCCTGGTTGACCCACTCATTCTTTAGTAGGGTGTTCTTTAACCTCCATGCTTTTGGAGGTTTTCCAGACTTTTTTCTGTGGTTGATTTCAAGTTTCATAGCATTGTGGTCTGAAAGTATGCATGGTATGATCTCAATTCTTTTATACTTATGAAAGGCTTTTTTGTGACTCAGTATGTGATCTATCTTGGAGAATGTTCCATGTGCACTCGAGAAGAAAGTATATTCTGTTGCTTTGGGATGCAGAGTTCTGAATATATCTGTCAAGTCCATCTGATCCAATGCATCATTCAGGGCCTTTGTTTCTTTATTGATTCTGTGTCTAGATGATCTATCCATTGTTGTAAGTGGGGTATTAAAGTCCCCTGCAATTACCACATTTTATCAATAAGGTTGCTTATGTTTGTGATTACTTGTTTTATATATTTGGGGGCTCCAGTATTCGGCACATAGACATTTATAATTGTTAGCTCTTCCTGATGGATAGATCCTGTGATTATTATATAATGCCCTTCTTCATCTCTTGTTACAGCCTTCAATTTAAAGTCTAGTTTGTCTGATATAAGTATGGCTGCTCCAGCTTTCTTTTGACTTCCAGTAGCATGATAGATAGTTCTCCATCCCCTCACTTTCAATCTGAAGGTGTCTCAGGTCTAAAATGAGTCTTTTGTAGACAACAAATAGATGGGTCTTTTTTTTTTAATCCATTCTGACACACTATGTCTTTCGGTTGGAGCATTTGGTCCATTTACATTCAGTGTTATTATAGAAAGACATGGGTTTAGAGTCATTGTGATGTCTGTAGGTTTCATGCTTGTAGTGATGTCTCTGGTACTTGGTGGTCCTTGCAACATTTCACTTACAGAGTCCCCCTTAGGATTTCTTGTAGGGCTGGTTTAGTGGTGATGAATTCCTTCAGTTTCTGTTTGTTTGGGAAGACCTTTATCTCTCTCTCTATTCTGAATGACAGACTTGCTGGATAAAGGATTCTCGGCTGCATATTTTTTTCTGTTTATCACATTGAAGATTTCCTGCCATTCCTTTCTGGCCTGCCAAGTTTCAGTAGATAGGTCTGCTACTACCCTTTTGTGTCTACATTTGTATGTTAGGGCCTGTTTATCCCTAGCTACTTTCAAATTTTCTCTTTATCCTTGTCTTTTGCCAGTTTCACTATGATATGTCATGCAGAATATTGATTCAAGTTACTTCTGAAGGGAGTTCCCTGTGCCTCTTGGATTGAAATGTCTGTTTCGTACCCCAGATCAGGGACGTTCTCAGCTATGATTTGTTCAAGTACACCTTCAGACCCTTTCTCTCTCTTCTTCTTTTGGAATTCCTATGATACAGATATTGTTCTGTTTGATTGCATCACTTAGTTCTCTAATTCTCCCCTCATACTCCTGGATTTTTTTTATCTCTCTTTTTCTCAGCTTCCTCTTTTTCCATAATGTTATCCTGTAATTCACCTATTCTCTCCTCTGCCTCTTCAATCCATGCTATGGCTGCCTCCATTTTATTTTGCACCTCATTTATAGCATTTTTTAATTCCTCATGACTATTTCTTAGTCCCTTGGTCTCTGTAGCAATAGATTCTCTGCTGTCCTCTATGCTTTTTTCAAGGCCAGCGATTAATCTTATGACTATTATTCTAAATTCTTGTTCCGTTATATTGCTTAAATCGGTTTTGATCAATTTATTAGCTGTCACTACATATGAAGTTTCTTCTGAGGAGAATTCTTCGGTTTTGTCATTTTGGGTAGTCTCTGTGGTAGCTCCAAACTGCAGGGCACTTCCCCTGTGCTGTCCTGAGAAAGTTTTGTTCGTGGGCAGAGCCGCATTCAGACCAGATGTCTGCCCCCAGCCCATTGCTGGAGCCACAGTCAGACTGGTGTGTACTTTATCTTCCCCTCTCCCAGGGGCAGGACTCACTGTGGAGTGGTGTGGCCCCTGTCTGGGATGCTTGCACACTGCCAGGCTTGTGGTGCTGCTTCCATGGGATCTGGCCAAGGGTGTATTAGATGGGGTGTATCAGCAAGGTTCACAGGGGTGGGAGGGGCAAGCTTAACTAGCTTTGCCATGGGCGGTCCCCTGTGTGAGGGGCCCTGAAGCACCAGGAAGGAAGGAGGCCTTTCAGAGGGATGGATCCACAGAAGCACAGTGTTGGGCGTTTTTCTGGTACAAGCAAGTTGGGTGATGGAAACTGGTTGCCTTTGGAATTTTGGCCGGGGGTTGGGAGAGGGAAATGGCACTTGCCAGCGTCTTTGTTCCCCCACTGAGCTCTGTCCTTCTGGGGCTCAACAACTCTCCCTCCCGGTTTCCTCTGGCCCTCCCCCCTCTCTGAGAGCAGAGCTGTTGACTTTTAACATTCCAGATGTTAAGTCCAACCAGCTGTCAGAACTCATGGAGTCCGGCCCCTCTTCCTTTGCAAGCCAGACTTTGGTTGCTCTGCCTTGCCTGGTGGGCTGTTCTTCCACTCCCTGGCTCCCTCCCGCCAGTCCGTGTAACACAAACCACCTCTCCGCCCTTCCTACCCTCTTCTGTTGACCTCTTGTTTATGCTTCGCTCAGGAGAGTCCATTCTGCTAGTCTTCTGTTAGTTTTCTGGGTTATTTAGGCTGCTGTGGGTGGAATCTAAGGGAACAGCAGGATGAGGTTAGCCCAGCGTCCTCCTATGTTGCCATCTCCATTTTTCTTGATTTTGTGTTGACTCTGTTCTCCTTCATTGTATGTCTAGAAAATTTTTTGTTTTAGGGGCTCAGTCAGTTAACCAAATGGCTTTGCCTTAGGTCATGATTTCAGTTGGTGAGTTCAAGCCTTGCACCAGGCCCTGTGCTGACAGCTGAGAGCCTGGAGCCTGCGTTGGATTTTGTGTCTCCCTCTCTGTCTGCCCCTTCCCAGCTTGCACTCTGTGTCTCTCAAAAATAAATAAATGTTGAGAAAAAAATGTAAAAGAAAGAAAATTTTTTGTTTTGTGCAGAACATTGTAAGTAATACATTGCTTTAAATTTGGACTTTGTCATTTTCTATTAGAGGTTGTTCAGTTTTGTTCTTGCAGCTAGTTAAGTTACTATTGGATCCTTTTGGTCTGTCAGGCTTGCTTTCATTCTTTGTGATGGTGGGTATCAGTTTCAAATTTAGTTTTAGGATAGAGTACTTTATCCCTAGCACCTGGCCTATCAGTCATCTGAACTGAATACTTAAAATGTTCAGCAAGGTTTCTGCATTCCTCCCCCAGCCCCTGCTCCATCACAGGCTTCATGGAGTTTTGCTCTCAGCCTCAGACAAGAAGAGCTCTCTCTCTCGTGATAAGACCTGCAAATTTGAAGTGCTTCAGCAGCTGTAAGCCTTAATCTCCTCAACTCACCAAAGCATCTGTGTTCATTTAGGTTCCAACTCCTTGTGCCACCACCTGGAACTGGGCAGCATGCTGTGGAAAACAGTGGTTTCATCTTGTAGATTTCCTTCTCTCAAAGATCACAATTATGCACCCCCTGGCATCCAATCCCCCCAAACAGTCCCTTAATGAATGTTGTGCAGTTTTATAGTTATTTATACTGTAAGTGCATGTCAGGGGCCAGTTACCATGTAATAGGCCAGCTAGTATCAAGTTTCCCAAATCTCAGTCACCATTCTATTGAGAGTCAAAAATCGAATGTCCAAATGGACTTGAGACATTTTTATTGTTGCTTTTTGCAGAAGACAGATTAATTTAGAAACTTTATATGTTCTAAAAATTCTGCACCATTCTCTTCCACAAAAATGTTATTTAATCTCTGATATAGGGGAGGCAATTGTTGAGTCCATAGAGTGTTATTGTGCTAAGGAAGGAGCTATACTGAGTCTTCATTGGCTCATAGTCAACCTTCTAATGTGAGGGAGGGCAGAAGTGCCTATCTTCTGTGCTTCCCTTGAGGCAGTGACTGACCAACTGCTTTTGTAGTGCAAATGCAGAGAAGTACAAAAAACATGAAATCAAAAGTCAGTTAATAATGCAAAATATTGCCCTGCTCAAGTTGTAAAGTTCCCTGTGTACTTTGCATGGTCTATGAACTGGAACTAAGCATATAACCCTCTGTCTGACCATGGATGGCTGTGTAAGGACTGATGAAAATTAAACACCACAAAGGGCCTACTGGGCATTGATATGAATCTCGTTGCACCAAAGGCCACTGACTTTGGCAATGGCAAAGACAGGCTGCTATTCCAGAATGGGACGGGCTGGAGAGCGAGGAGGCTAGTAGAAGTTTCAGCCACAAGTTTGTGAGCTGATTAGAAACCTGGGTCACATTGTCCACTTGCATCCCACATGAACATTACACAATTGTTATATTCTCCCTTGGTTTATTTGGGGGGTCAGGTTGTTCATGTTGACTCCAGCAACTGAATTAAATATGTCAATCATCTCTACTCTGAAAACAGCAAAATAAAACAAAACAAAAAGCAAGGAAACAATGCAGAATTATTATTTTCAGAGTGCTGTGAAAAAATCCTTTCCTAGCTTTTACTTGTTCGACCTAAACGTTCCTTGCTCCTTTTTATTGTTTTCCTGTACCTGTGCTCGGATTACAAACCCAAGCATTAAATTCACAGGTACAGAAAAATAAGCCACCAAAAACAAAGACATTTGATATCTTGAAGCAGCACTGGTAACTCTCCTGTCATTGGATTAGGAGATTTTTTTAAAAAGCAGTTTAGATTATTCAGGAGGTAGTGAGCATTTAGAGGGAAAAGGTTGGGGAAGTGGACTAACCTTTTAGTCATTACACACATTGCTCTTCAGAGAACAGCCATATCCTGCTTGACCCTTAATGTAAACTTTGTACGCCAATACCATTCACAGAAGCTTGAGAAGCACCAAAGAAAACATGAAAGATTAGAATAACAGCATCAACACCATAGGACCTGGGGAAATTCTCATTAGAATAGAAGGATCAGACCATAAGATTGTCAACTTGGGTTGTTTCCAATAAAATCCTCCATGATCAGAGTGCATCCAATTTTCCCAAGGTGGAATATTCAGAGGACATAAATATACAGGTGTACCTTGAAGATATTGTGGGTTTGGTTCCAGACAACATAAATAAAACAAATATTGCAATAAAATGAGTCAAATGAATTTATGTGGTTCCCTATTCATATAGAAGTTATGTTTACACTATACTGTAAACTATTAACTGTGAAATAGCATTATGTCTAAAAAAACAATGTATATACCTTAATTTAAAAATACATTATGGCTAAAGGTTGCTAACCATCATCTGAGGTATCAGCAGCTCATAATCCTTTGTTGGTGGAGGGTTTTTACCTCAGTGTTGATGGCTACTGACTGATCAGGCTGGTGGTTGCTGAAGGTTGAGTGGTTGTGGCAATTTCTTCAAATAAGACAACAATGAAGTTTGTGACATCAGTTAACTCTTCTTTTCATGAATGATTTCTCTGTAGTATGTGATGCTGTTTGATACCATTTTATTTTATTTTATTGTAATTTTTAAAGTATTTATGTATTTATTTTTCAAGTTTTAATTTAAATTCCAGTTAGGTAACAGTGTAATATTAGTTTCAGGTGTACGATTTAGTGATTCAACACTTCCATACAACACTTGGTGCTTATCACAAGTGCACTCCTTAATCCCCAGGACCTGTTTTGTTGTTGTTGTTGTTCAGGATAATGACATTTTATTCTACTAACCCAGAATTCCTGGGGTTACATCAAAACCTGCACAGTAGTTAGGAATTATCGTTCACAACATCCTTTGTGGTATTATTTATTTCATATGTAATGCTGTTGAGAATCTCAAGAAAGACATCTGCCCCAACCAGACATAGAACTAGGGAGACTTATAACAAGCAGCCATGGAGCTCTTGGCTCTATAAAGGTCAAAGGGGCTTGTGGTTAGGGGTAGCAGGCTGACCATGTTCATGTCTTCCCTTCTGTCTTCTGGCCCATGAAAATCACAGGGAAGTAATGAAACTGCTACTGACTTGCAGAGACAAATCAGGTGATCACCTCTTTAACCCATTCCCCCACCCACCTTCCCTTGTAACCATCAATTTGTTCTCTGTAATGAAGATTCTGTTTTGGGGCGCCTAGGTGACTCAGTCGGTTAAGCATCTGACTTCGGTTCAGGTCATGATCCCATGGCTTGTGAGTTCAAGCCCCGCATCGGGCTCTGTGCTAACAGCTCAGAGCCTGGAGTCTGCTTTACATTCTGTGCTTCAAAATCTGTGTCAAATTCTGTGGGAGAGATTCTCTGCCTCTCCCCTTCTTATGCTCTGTCTGTGTCTGTCTCTCTCTCAAAAATAAATAAACATTAAAAATGTAAAAAGAGAGATTCTGTTTCTTGGATTTCCTCTCTCTTTTTCCCCCATGAGCATTTTTTGAAAAATTACACATATGAGTGAAATTATATGGTATTTGTCTTTTTATGACTAACTCATTTCACTCAGTATGATACTCTTTAGCTCCATCCACATCATTGCACCCCATAGTAGAACTTTATTTGAAATTGGAGTCATCCTCCCCAACTCTGCTGCTGCTTTATCAACTAAGTTTATGTAATATTATAAATTCTTTGCTGTGATTTTAACAATCTTTACAGCATCTTCACCAGGAGTCAATTCCATCTCAAGAAAACACTTTCTTTGCTTATCCATAAGAAGCAACTCCTCATCTGTTCACAGTCACATCTTCAGGCTCCACTTCCAAATCTAATTCTCTTACTATTTCTGCCACATCTTCACTTACTTTCTGCACTGAAGCTGTGAACTCCTCAAAGTCATGAGAGTTGGAATTAGCTTCTTCCAAATTCTTATTAATAATGACATTTTGACCTCTTTCCATGAATCATAAATGTTCTTAATGGCATGTAGAATGGTGAAACATTTCCAGGGGTTTTCAATTTACTTTGCCCAGATCCATCAGAGGAATTATGAGCTATGGCAGCTATAGATAGCCTTATGAAATGTATTTCTTTGTAATACTGGAATGCCAAAATTACTTTTAATCTATATGCTGCAGAATGGATGTTGTGTAAGCAGGTGTACAAACAACATTAATCTTGTTGTACATCTTCACCAGAGCTCTTGTGTGACACTATCAGTGTGCAGTAATATTTTGAAAGGAATCTTTTTTTTTTGTCTGAGCAGTAGGTCTCAACAGTGAGCTTAAAATATCTGGTAAATCATGTTTCAAACAGATGTGTGGTCATCCAGAGTTTGTTGTTCCATTTATAGAGCACAGGCAGAGTAGATTTAGCATAATTCTTAAAGGCCCTAGGATTTTCAGAATGGTAAATGAGCATTGGCTTCAACTTAATGTCGCCAGCTGCATTAGCCTTTACCAAGAAAGTCAGCCTATCCCTTGAAGCTTTGAAACTAGGCATTATCTTTCCTATAGCTATGAAAGTCCTAGGTGGCATCTTCTTCCAATGGAAGAATGGTTGTTTTATAAAACAATGGTTGTTTTATCTACATTGAAAATCTGTTGTTTAGTGCAGTCACCTTTTTAATTATCTTAGCTAGATCCTCTGGGTAACTTGGTGCAGCTTCTATATCATCACTTGCTGTTTCACCTTGCACTTTTATGTTATGGAGATGGTTTCTTTCCTTAAACATCATGAATCCCTCTGGTAGCTTCAAACTTTTCTTCTACCATTTACTTAGCTCTCTCAGCTTTCATAGAATTGAAGAGAGCTAGAGCCTTGCTCTGGATTAGGTTTTGGCTTAAGCAAATGTTGCATCTGGTTTGATCTTCTATCCAGACCACTAAAACTTACTCCATATCAGCAATAAAGCTGTTTCACTTTTTTATCATTCATGTGTTCATTGAAATAGTACTTTTAGTTTTCTTCAGGAAATTTTTCTTTGCATTCACAACTTGGTTAACTGTCTTAACAAACATAGTTTTGGCTTATCTCAATTTTTTTAGTTTATTTTTTTAAATTCAAGTTAGTATACAGTGTAGCATTGGTTTCAGGAGTAGAATCCAATGATTCATCACTTACATATAACACCCAGTGCTCATCACAACAAGTGCACTCCTTAATGCCCATCATCCATTTAGCCTATCCCCCCCTACCATGCACTTCACCTCTAGAAACCCCATTTTGTTCTCTGTACTTAATCTCTTATAGTCTGCCTCCCTCTCTGTTTTTATCTTATTTTTCCTTCTCTTCTCATATGTTCATCTGTTTCTTAAATTCCATATATGAGTGAAATCATATGATATTTGGCCTATCTCAGTTTTGACATGCCTTATTCATTAAACTGAATCATTTCTAGCTATTTTTTTGTTTTTAGTTTAAGGTTTAGAATTTAGTGATTCATTATTTACCTACAATATCCAGTGCCCTCCTTAATATGCACCACACATTTAACCCATCCACCCCACCCACCTCCCCCCAGCAACCCTCAGTTTGTTCTCTAGAGTTAAGAGTCTGTTTTATTCTTTGCCTTTTCTCATTCCCCTCCCCCCACTATGCTCACACAGGAAACAACAGATGTTGGCAACGATGCTGAGAAAGGGGAACCCTCTTACACTGTTGGTAAGAATGCAAACTGGTGTGGCCACTCTGAAGAACAGCATGGAGGCTCCTCAGAAAGTTAAAAATAGAAGTACCCTATGACCCAGCAATTATACTACTAGGTATTTACCCAAAAGATACAAAAATATTGATACAAAAGGACACATGCACCTCTATGTTTATAACAACATCATCAACATTTCTAACTTTTGATTGAAAGTGAGAGATATGCAACTCTTCCTTTCACTTGAACACTAATAGGCCATCACAAAGTGATAAATTAGCCGGATTTTAGTATTGCTGTGTCTCAGGGAATAAGGATGCTTGAGGAGAGGAAGAGAGATGAGGGAATTGCTGGTCCATGGAGCTGTCAGAACACACACAACATTTAAAAAAATATTGATTTCTTTTGAGAGAGAGAGAGAGAAGCATGAGAAGGGAAAGAGCAGAGAAAGAAAGAGAGAGAGAATCCCAAGTAGGCACTGCATTGTCAGCACATGGAGCCCCATGCAGGGCTTCATCGCACAAACTGTGAGATCATGACCTGGGCCAAAATCAGGAGTCCGGTGCTTAACCAACTGAATCACTCAGGCGCCCTATAACACACACAACATTTATTGATTAAGTTCTTTGTCTTATACGGGCGTAGTCTGTGGTGTCCCAAAACAATGACAACAGTAACATCAAAGATCACTGATCACAGATCACCATAACAAATATAATAATAATGAAAAAGTTTGAACTATTGTGAGAATTGCCAAAATGTGACACAGAGACACGAAATGAGCAAATGCTTTTGGAAAAGTGGTGCAAACAGACCAGACGCTCCATGCAGGATTGCCACAAACCTTCAATTTAAAAAAGACGCAAATCTGTAGGGGCACCTGGGTGGCTCAGTTGGTTAAGCGTCTGACTTCGGCTCAGGTCATGATCTCATGGCTCATGAGTTCGAGCCCTGCATCGGGCTCTGTGCTGACAGCTCGGAGCCTGGAGCCTGCTTTGGATTCTGTGTCTCCCTCTCTCTCTGCCCTTCCCCTTCTCACACTCTGTCTCTCCCTCTCTCTCTCAAAGATAAATAAACATTAAAAAAACTCGCAAATCTGTCAATCTCAATAAAGTGAAACACAATAAAATGAGGTATGCCTGTAATGTTTATGTAAAAAAAGCCCAACAGGGAAGTAAACTCTGTTGCTTAGCCCCCAACACTGTCCATAGCAGCACCACTGAATCAAAGAGCTGTTTTTCTGCCCATTTCATCACTTGATTATTTGTTTTTTGGGTGTGGGGTTTGGTGAGTTCTTTATAGATTTTGGATACTAGCCCTTTATCCGATATGTCATCTGCAAATATCTTTTCCCTTTCCATCGGTAGAAATGAATAGACCCTTCTCTAAAGAAGACATCCAGATGGCCAACAGGCACATGCAAAGATGCTCAACATCACTCCTCATCAGGGAAATACAAATCAAAACCACACTCAGCTACCACCTCATGCCAGTCAGAGTGGCTAAAATGAATGAATCAGGAGACTCTAGATGCTAGCAAGTATGTGGAGAAACGGGAACACTCTTGCACTGTTGGTGGGAATGCAAACTGGTGCAGCCACTCTGGAAAGCAGTGTGGAGGTTCCTCAAAAAATTAAAAATAGACCTACCCTATGACCCAGCAATAGCACTGCTAGGAATTTACCCAAGGGCTACAGGAGTGCTGATGCAGAGGGGTACTCATACCCCAATGTTTATAGCAGCACTTTCAACAATAACCAAACTATGAAAAGAGCCTAAATGTCCATCAACTGACGAATGGATAAAGAAATTGTGGTTTATATACACAATGGAATACTACTTGGCAATGCGAAAGAATGAAATATGGGCTTTTGTAGCAACATAGATGGAACTGGAGATTGTTATGCTAAGTGAAATAAGTCAGGAAGAGAAAGACAGATACCATATTTTTTCACTCATATGTGGATTCTGAGAAACTCAACAGAAGATCAGCGGGGAGGGGAAGGGGGAAAAAAAGCTACAGAGAGGGAAGGAGGCAAACCATAAGAGACTCTTAAATACTGAGAACAAACTGAGGGTTGAAGGGGGGAGGGGGAGGGGAAAGTGGTTGATGGGCATTGAGGAGGGCACCTTTTGGGATGAGCACTGGGTGTTGTATGGAAACCAATTTGACAATAAATTTCATTAAAAAAAGCTGTTTTTACTTCCTGATCCAAGACCAGCATAATTCTTCCTCACAGGTTCCAGGACAAACAACCAAAGGAGACTGACAAGTTAGGTTAGGCAATTACCAAACTGTAATTGCTGCAAGGAAGATAAAACAGAGTTGTCAAAAATCAGACACACTCCAGGACCCTTAGAGCAGAATGCATTGGTGACTTCCAAAAGGGAAGAGAACTCTGTGTTTCTGTTAGTGCCAGAAAAGGGGACCTGGGAAGAACAGCATAAGAGATGAGCCTACTAAGGTAGTTTGGTACAAATATAGGAAGTATTTAAAAGCCACTTCGGGTAGACTTAGGGTTTCTAGTCCATCATGTGTGAAGCCTTGTAGTCACCATTCTGTCCTAGCAAGTAAAAATCTGAATATAATGAAAAAAAGGTCTTCTTATATCTGCAAGGTAAGTGAGGTCAAAGACGAAACTGCTGTCCCCAGAATTAAAGAGACAAACAGAAGCATACAGAGAATCACAACCCACCAGAACAGAAACATCTGTGGAGACCAGAGCTGGGAGAAATTTGAACTGAAATTGATGAATTGCTAAAGGCTCAGGATGAACAAGTCTGAGAAACAAAAACTCTTGGGGTATCCCATTATTGGAGTGTCCTTACACTTTTGTGAGTGTTGTCTTTTGGAGTTTTATCAGGTTCTTACAGTGAATATCAGAGAAAAGTCCTCTCATATTTCCTCATAGGGTGTGTGTGTGTGTGTGTGTGTGTGTGTGTGAAGTCATTTTGAAATACACCAAAGCATTCTGTTCTTAACAAGGTCTGTCCTCAGGAGAATCTATTTAACTTAACTTGCTGGGACTTTATTAGATTCTAAGTGATCTGGGGGATGGGAAATGCAACTCTATCCAGGTCTAGCCTTCTATGTGAGGAAAGAGAAATATACATCTTTAGCTTCTTCAGCCATCCTGTCCCCAATAAGGGGTGAGGGTGTGGAAAAGCACTGGTGAAATTCATAGTGCAGAGGCACAGGCTCACTAATGGACTGAGACCTAATCAGAGGATCATAGAACTCTTCCCCTCCCTACACGCTTTACCAACACATTACCAAAGGCCTACTTACAATAGTTTTAAAGCTAGTACCTCATGTATGGTTATCAAGAAAAAAATTATAAGAGATAATAAAGGGCAAAGAACACAGTTTGAAGAGACAGAGCAAGCATCCGAACCAGACCCAGATATGGTAGTGATGTTGGAATCCTCATGTTTAAAAATAAAAGCTATGACTAATATGCTAAGGGCTTTAATAGATAAATTAAACAGTATGCCAGAATACATGGGCAATGGGACACCTGGGTGGCTCAGTCTGTTGAGTGTCCAACTTCGGCTCAGGTCATGGTCTCATGGTTTGTGAGTTCGAGCCCCGCGTCAGGCTCTATGCTGACAGCTCGGGGCTGGAGCCTGCTTTGGATTGTGTCTCCCTCTCTCTCTGCCCCTCCCCTGATCACACTCTGTCTCTCTCTCTCTCAAAAATAAACAAAGATTAAAAAAATAAAAAAAATAGATGGGCAATGTAAGCAGACAGAAGAAAATTCTTCGAAAGAACCAAAAAAAAAATATTAGAGACCAAAAATGCTGTAACAGAAATTAATACCTTTAATGGGCTTATCTTTGTCTGGACATGGCTGAAGGAAAAATCTCTGAGCTTGAGGATATCTCAATAGAATCTTTTAAAACTGAAAAGCAAAGATATGGGTTATATATACACAATGGAATACTACTTGGAATGAGAAACAATGAAATCATACCATTTGAAACAACATGGATGGAACTGAAGGGTATTATGCTAAGTGAAATAAGTCAGTCAGAGAAAGACATGTATCATATGTTTTCACTCATATGTGGAACTTGAGAAACTTAACAGAAGGCCATGGGGGAAGGGAAGGGGAAAAATGGTTTCAGAGAGGGAGGCAAACCCTAAGAGACTCTTAAATACAAGAACAAACTGAGGGTTGACGGAGAGGGGGGTGAGGGAAAGGGGAAAATGGGTGATGGGCATCGAGGAGGGCGCTTGTTGGGATGAGCACTGGGTGTTGTATGTAAGCGATGCATCATGGGAATCTACCCTTAAAGCCAAGAGCACACTGTATGCACTGTATGTAAGCTAACTTGAAAATAAATTATGTATAAAAAAACTGAAAAGCGAAGAGTAAAAAGATTGAAAGAAAAAAAATACAGAACAATAGGATAACTACAAACGTTTTAATATATATGTAATAGAAATATGAGAATGAAAAGACAGAAAAAGAAAGAGAAGAAATATTTGAAACAGGAAGACTGAGAATTTTCCAAAATTAATGTCAAACACCAAACCACACATCCCGTAAGCTCCGAGAACACCAAGCAGGGTAAATTCCCCTCAGTATTCCCCTAAGCATATCATATTGAAACTGTAGGAAATCAAAAGTAAAGACAACAATCCTGAAAGAAGAAAAAAAGTACTCCAAACCTTAAATAAAGATAAAAATTACATCCAACTTCTCACAATCCATGCAAGCAAGGAGTGGAATGAAATATTTAGTGTTGTGAGAAAAAAAATCCAACATAGAATTCTGTACCATGCTGAATTATTATTCAAAAGTGAAAAAGAAATAGACTTTCTCAGACTTAAAAAATTGAGAGAATTTGTTTCCAGTATATTTGTCTCACAAGAAATTAAGAAGGGCTTTAGAGAAAAGGAAAATAATATAGGTCAGAAGCTCAGGTATATGTAAGGAAAGGAAAAACATCAGAGAAAGAATAAGAAAAGGCAAAATAAATATGTATTTTTTATTCTTAATTGATCTGACATATACAAATTTGTTCAAAATAATAATAGCAACAATGTGTTAAATTATGTAAGCCTATACATGTGTGTGTGTGAAATGCATGACAGCAATGATATAAGGGACAGGAGGGAAGAATTAGAATTATTTGTTATTATAAGGTACTTGTAACTGTACCTCCTGTGAAACAGTATAGTGTTATTTTTTTAATAAAAAAAAGAGAGGGAAGGAGGGGACACAGACAAGGGGAGGGAGAGAGACAATCCCAAGCAGGCTGCACACTGTCAGCACATAGCCCAATGCAGGGCTTGAAGAGTCAGACACTTAACTAAGCAACCCAGGCGCCCCAAGTGTTATTTTAAAATAGACTTAGATTCATTGTAAATGTATATTGAAAATTGTGAAATAGCCACTAAAAATGTGAAAAATAAGGTATAATGGATATGCTAAGAATGGGGACAAAATGGAACCACATAGATGCTTATAAAATGCTCAGTTAAAACCACAAAAGGCAGAAAGAGAGTAAAAGACAAAAATAGGAACAAAGAACAAGGGCATTAAGTAAAAAAATAGTAACAAATATAGTGGAAGTTAAATCCATTATGTCAGTAATCACTTTGTTTTTTATTTATTTATTTGTTTATTTTATATAATTTATTGTCAAATTGGTTTCCATACAACACCCAGTGCTCATCCCAACAGGTGCTCTCCTCAATGCCCATCACCCACTTTCCCCTCTCACCGCCCCCCTTCAACCCTCAGTTTATTCTCAGTATTTAAGAGTCTCTTATAGTTTGCCTCCTTCCCTCTCTGTAGCTTTTTTCCCCCTTCCCCTCCCCGCTGGTCTTCTGTTGAGTTTCTCAGAATCCACATATGAGTGAAAGCATATGGTATGTGTCTTTCTCTGCCTGATTTATTTCACTTAGCATAACAATCTCCAGTTATATCCACATGGCTACAAATGGCCAGATTTTATTCTTTCTCATTGCCAAGTAGCATTCCATTGTATATATAAACCACATCTTCTTTATCTATTCGTCATTTGATGAACATTTAGGCTCTTTCCATAGTTTGGCTATTGTTGAAAGTGCTGTTATAAACTTTGGGGTACGAGTACCCCTCTGCATCAGCACTCCTATATCCCTTGGGTAAATTCCTAGCAGTGCTATTGCTGGGTCATAGGGTAGATCTATTTTTTTAAATATAAAATATATTATCAAATTGGTTTCCATACAACACCCAATGCTCATCCCAAAAGATGCCCTCCTCAATACCCATCACCCCCCCACCCCCATCAACCCTGTTTGTTCTCAGTTTTTAAGTGTCTCTTATGCTTGGCTCCCTCCCTCTCTTTTTCCCCTCCCCCCACCATGGTCTTCTGTTAGTTTCTCAGGATCCACATATGAGTGAAAACATATAGTATCTTTCTCTGCCTGACTTGTTTTACAGAGCATAACAATCTCCAGTTCCATCTA
The DNA here is from genome assembly GCF_022837055.1 of Prionailurus viverrinus. Lineage (NCBI taxonomy): Eukaryota > Metazoa > Chordata > Mammalia > Carnivora > Felidae > Prionailurus > Prionailurus viverrinus. The sequence continues at coordinate 42,320,019 of NC_062579.1, read as the reverse complement.
TGTTGCTACAAAAGCCCATATTTCATTCTTTCTCATTGCCAAGTAGTATTCCATTGTGTATATAAACCACAATTTCTTTATCCATTCATCAGTTGATGGACATTTAGGCTCTTTCCATAGTTTCGCTATTGTTGAAAGTGCTGCTATAAACATTGGGGTACAAGTGCCTCTCTGCATCAACACTCCTGTATCCCTTGGGTAAATTCCTAGCAGTGCTATTGCTGGGTCATAGGGTAGATCTATTTTTAATTTTTTGAGGAACCTCCACACTGCTTTCCAGAGCGGCTGCACCAATTTGCATTCCCACCAACAGTGCAAGAGGATTCCCATTTCTCCACATCCTTGCCAGCATCTGTTGTTTCCTGAATTGTTCATTTTAGCCATGCTGACTAGTGTGAGGTGGTATTTCAGTGTGGTTTTGATTTGTATTTCCCTGATGAGGAGTGATGTTGAGCATCTTTGCATGTGCCTGTTGGCCATCTGGATGTCTTCTTTAGAGAAGTGTCTATTCATGTCTTCAGCCCATTTCTTCACTGGATTATTTGTTTTTCAGGTGTGGAGTTTGGTGAGCTCTTTATAGATTTTGGATACTAGCCCTTTGTCTAATATGTCATTTGCAAATATCTTTTCCCATTTCGCTGGTTGCCTTTTAGTTTTGTTTATTGTGTCCTTTGCAGTGCAGAAGCATTTTATCTTCATGAGGTCTCAATAGTTCACTTTTGCTTTTAATTCCCTTGCCTTTGGAGATGTGTCAAGTAAGAAATTGCTGCGGCTGAGGTCAGAGAGGTTTTTTCCTGCTTTCTCCTCTAGGGTTTTGATGGGTTCCTGTCTCACATTCAGGTCCTTTATCCATTTTAAGTTTATCTTTGTGAATGGTGTAAGAGAGTGGTCTAGTTTCATTCTTCTTCATGTTGCTGTCCCGTTCTCCCAGCACCATTTGTTAAAGAGACAGTCTTTTTTCCATTGGATATTCTTTCCTGCTTTGTCAAAGATTAGTTGGCAATACCTTTGTGGGTCCAACTCTGGGGTCTGTATTCTATTCCATTGATCCATGTGTCTGGTTTTGTGCCAATACCATGCTGTCTTGATGATACAGCTTTGTAGTAGACGCTAAAGTCTGGGATTGTGATGCCTCCCACTTTGGTTTTCTTCCTCAGTATTACTTTGGCTATTCCGGGTCTTTTGTGGTTCCATACAAATTTTAGGATTGCTTGTTCTAGCTTCCAGAAGAATGCTGGTGCAATTTTGATTGGGATTGCATTGAAGTGTAGATTGCTTTGGGTAGTATTGAAATTTTAACAATATTTATCCCTCCAATCCATGACCATGGACTGTTTTTCCATTTCTTTGTGTCTTCTTCAGTTTCCTTCATAAGCTTTCTATAGTTTTCAGCATGCAGATCTTTTATATCTTTGGTTAGGCTTATTCCTAGGTATTTTATGCTTCTTGGTGCAATTGTGAATGGGATCAGTTTCTTTATCTGTCTTTCTGTTGCTTCATTGTTAGTGTATAAGAATGCAACTGATTTCTGTACATTGATTTTGTATCCTGCGACTTTGCTGAGTTCCTGTATTAGTTCTAGCAGACTTTTGGTGGAGTCTATCGGATTTTCCATGTTATATCATGTCATCTGCAAAAAGTGAAAGCTTGACTTCATCTTTGCCAATTTTGATGCCTTTGATTTGATTTTGATGTCTGATTGCTGATGCTAGCACTTCCTGCACTATGTGAAACAACAGCGGTGAGATTGGACATCCCTGTCGTGTTTCTGATCTCAGGGAGAAACCTCTAAGTTTTTCCCCATTGAGGATGATATTAGCTGTGGGCTTTTCATAAGTGGCTTTTACCAGTTTGAATGTCATTGATCCAAATGCACCAATTAAAAGACAGAGATTGCTAGGGTGAATTAATAAGAAAACCCAACTATATTTTTTGTATAAGAAACATTGAAATATAAAGGCACATATACATTGGAATGAAATGAATGAAGAAAGATATACCATGCTAACAGTAATCAAAATAAAGCACGAATAGCTGTATCAATTTCAGATAAAGCAGACTTCAATGCAAAGAATATTGTTATAGATAAAGATGGGAAATTACATTAATAAAGGGTCATTTCCCCAAAAGAAATAACAATCCTTAATATGGTGTGTGCCCAATAAGAGTCTCAAAATATGTGAGGTAACAATTGCTAGAATGGCAAGGAGAAATGGTTGGAAGAATTCAGTTGGAGACTTCAATAGCCCTTTATTAGAAATGCTTTTGTCAAAGATTAGCTGGCCATACATTGTGGGTCCAACTCTGGGGTCTCTATTATATTCCATTGATCTCTGTGTCTGTTTTTGTGACAATACCATGCTGTTTTGATGATTACAGCTTTGTAGTAGAGGCTAAAGTCTGGGATTTTGATGACCCCATAGGTCAGAAAATCAGTAAGGACATAGTTGAACTCAACAATATTATCAATCAACTGGATGTAAGTGACGTGTATAAATTATTTTATTGAACAACAGCAGAATGCACCTTCTTTTAAAGCTCATTTGGAGCATCCTCCATGATAGACAACATTCTGGGCCATAAACACACCTTAACAAATTTGAAAGAATATAATTAAAACAAGACAATAATCGAATTAAACCAGAAACCAATAACCTAAAATAGCTTGGAAATCCCCCAAATACTTGGAGATTAACTGGAATATTTCTAAATAACACATAAGTCAAATAAGACATCTCAAAAGAAAATAAAAATTATTGTGAACTAAATGAAAATGAAAGCACAACTTATCAAAGTTGGTGGGACATGGTCAAAGCAGTGCTTAGGTGAAAATTTATAGCAGCGAAAGCATATATTAGAAAAGAATAGAGATATGAACTCAGTAATCTCAGCCTCCACTTTAGGAAACTAGAAAATAAGAGCAAATTAAATACAAAGTAAGCAGAAAAGAAATAATAAAAATTATAGCAGAAGTCAATGATATTGTAAACAGGAAGTCAATAGAGAAAATGAAAGAAAGCAAAGCTAGATGCAAACCAAACTTAACTTATAGACTAACTTATAGACTCTTAACTATAGAGAACATCTGATGGTTATCAGGAGGGAAGTGGGTGGGGGGATGTGTTAAATAGGTGATGGGGAATGCAAACTGATGCAGCCACTCTGGAATACAGTGTGGAAGTTCCTCAAAAAATTAAAAATAGGCCTACCTTATGACCCAGCAATAGCACTGCTAGGAATTTACCCAAGGGATACAGGAGTGCTGATGCAGAGGGGCACTTGTACCCCAATGTTTATAGCAGCACTTTCACAATAGCCAAATTATGGAAAGAGCCTAAATGTCCATCAACTGATGAATGGATAAAGAAGTTGTGGTTTATATATACAATGGAATACTACTTGGCAATGAGAAAGAATGAAATATGGCCTTTTGTAGCAACGTGGATGGAACTGGAGAGTGTTATGCTAGGTGAAATAAGTCATACAGAGAAAGAGAGACACAATATGTTTTCACTCTTATGTGGTTCCTGAGAAACTTAACAGAAGACTGTGGGGGAGGGGAAGGGGAAAAAAAAGTTACAGAGAGGGAAGGAGGCAAACCATAAGAGACTCATAAAAATTGGGAATAAACTGAGGATTGATAGGTGGTGGGAGGGAGGGGAAAGTGGTTGATGGGCATTGAGGAGGGCAACTTTTGGGATGAGCACTGGGTGTTGTATGGAAACCAATTTGACAATAAATTTCATATTAAAAAAAAGAAAAATAAATAAACGTATTGTGTTTAGATACAAAAAAATAGGTGATGGGGATTAAGGAATGTACTTGTTGTGATGAGCACCAGGTGTTGTATGGAACTTTTGAATCACTATACTGTACACCTGAAACTAATACACCACTGTATGTTAACTAACTGAAATTGATTTATTTATTTTTTCAATATATGAAATTTATTGTCAAATTGGTTCCCATACAACACCCAGTGCTCATCCCAAAAGGTGCCCTCCTCAATACCCATCCCCCACCCTCTCCTCCCTCCCACCCCCCATCAACCCTCAGTTTGTTCTCAGGTTTTAACAGTGTCTTATGCTTTGGCTCTCTCCCACTCTAACCTCTTTTTTTTTGCCTTCCCCTCCCCCATGGGTTTCTGTTAAGTTTCTCAGGATCCACATAAGAGTGAAACCATATGGTATCTGTCTTTCTCTGTATGGCTTATTTCACTTAGCATCACACTCTCCAGTTCCATCCATGTTGCTACAAAAGGCCATATTTCATTTTTTCTCATTGCCACGTAATATTCCATTGTGTATATAAACCACAATTTCTTTATCCATTCATCAGTTGATGGACATTTAGGCTCTTTCCATAATTTGGTTATTGTTGAGAGTGCTGCTATAAACATTGGGGTACAAGTGCCCCTATGCGTCAGTACTCCTGTATTCCTTGGGTAAATTCCTAGCAGTGCTATGGTTGGGTCCTAGGGTAGGTCTATTTTTAATTTTCTGAGGAACCTCCACACTGCTTTCCAGAGCGGCTGCACCAATTTGCATTCCCACCAACAGTGCAAGAGGGTTCCAGTTTCTCCACATCCTCGCCAGCATCTATAGTCTCCTGATTTGTTCATTTTGGTCACTCTGACTGGCGTGAGGTGATATCTGAGTGTGGTTTTGATTTGTATTTCCCTGATAAGGAGCAACGTTGAACATCTTTTCATGTGCCTGTTGGCCATCTGGATGTCTTCTTTAGAGAAGTGTCTATTCATGTTTTCTGCCCATTTCTTCACTGGGTTACTTGTTTTTCGGGTGTGGAGTTTGGTGAGCTCTTTATAGATTTTGGATACTAGCCCTTTGTCCGATATGTCATTTGCAAATATCTTTTCCCATTCCGTTGGTTGCCTTTTAGTTTTGTTGGTTGTTTCCTTTGCTGTGCAGAAGCTGTTTATCTTCATAAGGCCCGAGTAATTCATTTTTGCTTTTACTTCCCTTGACTTTGGGGATGTGTCGAGTAAGAGATTGCTACGGCTGAGGTCAGAGAGGTCTTTTCCTGCTTTCTCCTCTAAGGTTTTGATGGTTTCCTGTCTCACATTCAGGTCCTTTATCCATTTTGAGTTTATTTTTGTGAATGGTGTGAGAAAGTGGTCTAGTTTCAACCTTCTGCATGTTGCTGTCCAGTTCTCCCAGCACCATTTGTTAAAGAGACTCTTTTTTCCATTGGATGCTCTTTCCTCCTTTGTCAAAGATGAGTTGGCCATACGTTTTTGGGTCTAGTTCTGGGGTTTCTATTCTATTCCATTGGTCTATGTGTCTGTTTTGGTGCCAATCCCATGCTGTCTTGAGGATGACAGCTTTGTAGTAGAGGCTAAAGTCTGGGATTGTGATGCCTCCTGCTTTGGTCTTCTTCTTCAAAATTACTTTGGCTATTTGGGGCCTTTTGTGGTTCCATATGAATTTTAGGATTGCTTGTTCTAGTTTCAAGAAGAATGCTGGTGCAATTTTGATTGGGATTGCATTGAATGTGTAGATAGCTTTGGGTAGTATTGACATTTTGACAATATTTATTCTTCCAATCCATGAGCAGGGAATGTCTTTCCATTTCTTTATATCTTCTTCAATTACCTTCATAAGCTTTCTATAGTTTTCAGCATACAGATCCTTTACATCTTTGGTTAGATTTATTCCTAGGTATTTTATGCTTCTTGGTGCAATTGTGAATGGGATCAGTTTCTTTATCTGTCTTTCTGTTGCTTCATTGTTAGTGTATAAGAAAGCAACTGATTTCTGTACATTGATTTTGTATCCTGCAACTTTGCTGAATTCCTGTATCAGTTCTAGCAGACTTTTGGTGGAGTCTATCGGAGTTTCCATGTATAATATCATGTCATCTGCAAAAAGCGAAAGCTTGACTTCATCTTTGCCAATTTTGATGCCTTTGATTTCATTTTGTTGTCTGATTGCTGATGCTAGAACTTCCAACACTGTGTTAAACAACTGCGGTGAGGGGCGCCTGGGTGGCGCAGTCGGTTAAGCGTCCGACTTCAGCCAGGTCACGATCTCGCGGTCCGTGAGTTCGAGCCCCGCGTCAGGCTCTGGGCTGATGGCTCAGAGCCTGGAGCCTGTTTCTGATTCTGTGTCTCCCTATCTCTCACCCTCCCCCATTAATGCTCTGTCTCTCTCTGTCCCACAAATAAATAAACGTTGAAAAAAAATTAAAAAATAAATAAATAAACAACTGCGGTGAGAGTGGGCATCCCTGTCGTGTTCCAGATCTCAGGGAAAAAGCTCTCAGTTTTTCCCCATTGAGGATGATGTTAGCTGTGGGCTTTTCATAAATGGCTTTTATGATGTGTAAGTATGTTCCTTCTATCCCAACTTTCTCAGGGGGTTTTATTAAGAAAGGATGCTGAATTTTGTCAAAGGCCTTTTCTGCATCGATTGACAGGATCATATGGTTCTTCTCTTTTTTTTTTTTTTATTAATGTGATGTATCACGTTGATTGATTTGCTAATGTTGAACCAGCCCCGCATCCCAGGAATGAATCCCACTTGATCATGGTGAATAATTCTTTTTATATGCTGTTGAATTCGATTTGCTAGTATCTTATTGAGAATTTTTGCATCCATATTCATCAGGGATATTGGCCTGTAGTATGGTGAATAATTCTTTTTATATGCTGTTGAATTCAATTTGCTAGTATCTTATTGAGAATTTTTGAATCTATATTCATCAGGGATATTGGCCTGTAGTACTCTTTTTTTGCTGGGTCTCTGTCTGGTTTAGGAATCAAAGTAATATTGGCTTCATAGAATGAGTCTGGAAGTTTTCCTTCCCTTTCTGTTTCTTGGAATAGCTTGAGAAGGATAGGTATTATCTCTGCTTTAAACGTCTGGTAGAACTCCCCTGGGAAGCCATCTGGTCCTGGACTCTTATTTGTTGGGAGATTTTTGATAACCGATTCAATTTCTTCGCTGGTTATGGTCTGTTCAAGCTTTCTATTTCCTCCTGATTGAGTTTTGGAAGAGTGTGGGTGTTCAGGAATTTGTCCATTTCTTCCAGGTTGTCCAATTTGTTGGCATATAATTTTTCATAGTATTCCCTGATAATTGTTTGTATCTCTGAGGGATTGGTTGTAATAATTCCATTTTCATTCATGATTTTATCTATTTGGGTCATCTCCCTTTTCTTTTTGAGAAGGCTGACTAGAGGTTTGTCAATTTTGTTTATTTTTTCAAAACACCAATGCTTGGTTTAGTTGATCTGCTCTACAGTTTTTTTAGATTCTATATTGTTTATTTCTGCTCTGATCTTTATTATTTCTCTTCTTCTGCTGGGTTTAGGCTGCCTTTGCTGTTCTGCTTCTATTTCCTTTAGGTGTGCTGTTAGATTTTGTATTTGGGATTTTTCTTGTTTCTTGAGATAGGCCTGGATTGCGATGTGTTTTCCTCTCAGGACTGCCTTCGCTGCATCCCAAAGCGTTTGGATTGTTGTATTTTCATTTTCGTTTGTTTCCCTATATTTTTTAATTTCTTCTCTAATTGCCTGGTTGATCCACTCATTCTTTAGTAGGCTGTTCTTTAACCTCCATACTTTTGGAAGTTTTCCAGACTTTTTCCTGTGGTTGATTTCAAGCTTCATAGCTTTGTGGTCTGAAAGTATGCATGGTATAATTTCAATTCTTGTAAACTTATGAAGGGCTGTTTTGTGACCCAGTATATGATCTATCTTGGAGAATGTTCCATGTGCACTCGAGAAGAAAGTATATTCTGTTGCTTTGGGATGCAGAGTTCTAAATAGATCTCTCAAGTCCATCTGATCCAATGTGTCATTCAGGGCCCTTGTTTCTTTATTGACCGTGTGTCTAGATGATCTATCCATTTCTGTAAGTGGAGTGTTAAAGTCCCCTGCAATGACCACATTGTTATCAATAAGGTTGCTTATGATATGAGTAATTGTTTTATATATTTGGGGGCTCCGGTATTCTGCGCATAGACCTTTATAATTGTTAGCTCTTCCTGATGGACAGACCCTGTAATTATTATATAATGCCCTTCTTCATCTCTTGTTACAGCCTTTAACTTAAAGTCTAGTTTGTCTGATATAAGTATGGCTACTCCAGCTTTCTTTTGGCTTCCAGTCGCATGATAAATAGTTCTCCATCCCCTCACTCTCAATTTAAAGGTGTCTTCAGATCTAAAATGAGTCTCTTGTATACAGCAAATAGATGGGTCTTGTTTTTTAATCCATTCTGATACCCTATGTCTTTTGGTTGGCGCATTTAATACATTTACATTCAATGGTATTATAGAAAGATACGGGTTTAGAGTCATTGTGATGTGTGTATGTTTTATGCTTGTAGCGATGTCTCTGGTACTTTGTCTCACAGGGTCCCCCTTAGGATCTCTTGTAGGGCTGGTTTAGTGGTGACAAATTCCTTCAGTTTTTGTTTGTTTGAGAAGACCTTTATCTCTCCTTCTATTCTAAATGACAGACTTGCTGGATAAAGGATTCTCGGCTGCATATTTTTTCTGTTTAGCACACTGAAGATCTCGTGCCAATCCTTTCTGGCGTGCCAAGTTTCAAAAGAGAGATCAGTCACGAGTCTTATAGGTCTCCCTTTATATGTGAGGGCACGTCTACCCCTCTCTGCTTTCAGAATTTTCTCTTTATCCTTGTATTTTGCCAGTTTCACTATGATATGTCGTGCCGAAGATCGATTCAAGTTTCGTCTGAAGGGAGTTCTCTGTGCCTTTTGAATTTCAATGCCTTTTTCCGTCCCCAATTCAGGGAAGTTCTCAGCTATGATTTCTTCAAGTACCCCTTCAGCACCTTTCCCTCTCTCTTCCTTCTCTGGGATACCAATTATGCGTATATTATTTCTTTTTAGTGTATCACTTAGTTCTCTAATTTTCCCCTCATACCTCTGGATTTTTTTTATCTCTCTTTCTCTCAGCTTCCTCTTTTTCCATAACTTTATCTTCTAGTTCACCTATTCTCTCCTCTGCCTCTTCCATCCGAGCCGTGGTGGTTTCCATTTTGTTTTGCATTTCGTTTAAAGCATTTTTCAGCTCCTCGTGACTGTTCCTTAGTCCCTTGATCTCTGTAGCAAGAGATTCTCTGCTGTCCTCTATACTGTTTTCAAGCCCAGCGATTAATTTTATGACTATTATTCTAAATTCACTTTCTGTTATATTATTTAAATCCTTTTTGATCAGCTCATTAGCTGTTGTTATTTCCTGGAGATTCTTCTGAGGGGAATTCTTCCGTTTGGTCATTTTGGATAGTCCCTGGTGTGGTGAGGACCTGCAGGGCACTTCCCCTGTGCTGTGGTGTATAACTGGAGTTGGTGGGCGGGGCCGCAGTCAGACCTGATGTCTGCCCCCAGCCCACCGCTGGGGCCACAGCCAGACTGGTGTGTGCCTTCTCTTCCCCTCTCCTAGGGGCGGGCTTGACTGTGGGGTGGCGTGGCCCGTTTGGGTTACTTGCACACTGCCAGGCTTGTGGTCCTGGGGATCTGGTGTATTAGCTGGGGTGGGTAGGCAAGGTGCATAGCGGCAGGAGGGGCAGGCTTAGCTCGCTTCTCCTTAGGTGATCCACTTCAGGAGGGGCCCTGTGGCAGCAGGAGGGAGTCAGATCCGCTGCCGGAGGTTTGGCTCTGCAGAACCACAGAGTTGGATGTTTGAGCGAAGGGAGCAAGTTCCCTGGCAGGAACTGGTTCCCTTTGGGATTTTGGCTGGGGGATGGGCGAGGGAGATGGCGCTGGCAAGCGCCTTTGTTCCCCACCAAACTGAGCTCTGTAGTCTGGGGGCTCAGCAACTCTCCCTCCCTTTGTCCTCCAGCCTTCCCGCTTTCTGAGCAGAGCTGTTAACTTATGACCTCCCAGACACTAAGTCGCGCTTGCTGTGGGAACACAGTCCGTCAGCCCCTCCGCTTTTGCAAGCCAGACCCGCGGGCTCTGCTTGGCCGGCAGGCTGCCCCTTCGCCCCGGCTCCCTCCCGCCAGTCCGTGGAGCGCACACTGCCTCGCCACCCTTCCTACCCTCTTCCGTGGGCCTCTCGTCTGCGCTTGGCTCTGGAGACTTCGTTCTGCTAATCCTCTGGTGGTTTTCTGGGTTATTTAGGCAGGTGTAGGTGGAATCTAAGCGATCAGCAGGACGCGCGGTGAGTCCAGCGTCCTCCTACGCCGCCATCTTCCCTCTTTTCTTAACTAACTGAAATTTAAATAAAAACTTTAAAAAATGTAGGAGTTTTCTTAGAGCAAAAAAATCTGGTTCTTTGAAAAAAATAAAAACAATAAGCTTCTTGCCAAACTAAGAAAAAGGAGAGAAGACACAATTGCTTACATGAGAAATGAAAGCAGGAACATCACTACAGATCCCACGGAAATTAGAAGTATAATCAAGGAATATTATGAACAATTCTATGCCCACAAATTTGATAACCTAGAAAAAATGGACCAATTCCTTGAAAGATACAATATGCCAATATTCACACAAGTAGTAATAGATGATCTGAATAGGTCTATATCTATTTTAAAAATTGAATCAATTATTAATAACCATCAAAAACAGAAAGCCCCTGGCCCAGATGGGTTCACCGATATTGTGTTAAACATTTGGAATTATACCAAACATTTAAATAAAAAATTATGTCAACTCTATATAATTACTTTCAGAAGATAGAAACAGAAGGAATATTTTCCTAATTCATTCTATTGCATTTGAATAAACAATGTCCCTTCTTATCAGTGCTTTGCAGAAAGCAGTACTGAATGTCATAGCTAATGCAATAAAACAGGAAAGGTGGGGGCACCTGGGTGGCTCAGTCAGCTGAACGTCAGCTCAGGTCATGATCTTATGGTTGGTGAGTTCGAGCCCTGCGTTGGGCTCTGTGCTGAAGACTGGGAGCCTGGACGCTGCTTAGGATTCTCTGTCTCCCTCTCTCTCTGCCCCTCCCCTGTTCATGCTCTGTCTCTCTCAAAAATAAATAAACATTATTTTTTTAAACAAGAAAGGTAAATAAAGGTATACAGACTGGGAGGGAAGAAATAAAACTGTTTTTGTTTATAGATCACATGATTGATCATCAATCCAGAATGTCTGAAAGAATCAGCAAAAAACTTCCTTGAACTAATAATAATTATAGCAAGATTGGTGGACACAAGGTTAATAATAAAAGCCAATCACTTTTCTGTATGCCAGTAATGAAAAAGTGGAATTTGAAATTAAAAACACAATATCATTTACAAACCCCAAAATGAAATACTTAGATATGTCTATATCTATAAGAGGAAGTAAATAAATGGAAAGATATTTCATGTTCATTAATAGAAAGACTTGATATTGTAAAGATGTCAGTTCTTCCCACCTTGTTCTATAGATTCATTGCAATCACAATCACAATCATAGCAAGTTATTTTGTGAATACTGACAAACTGATGTAAAGTTTATATGGAGATGCAAGAAATATAGAACAGTCAACAGAATATTGAGGGACAAGAAGAAAGCTAGATGATTGACTTCAAAGCTGCCTACCTCATTTCAAGACTTACTATAAAGCTACAGTAATCAAGACAGTGTGGTATTGGTGAAAGAATTAACAAATAAATCAGTGAAACAGAGTAGAGAGTTCAAGATATGACCTATAAAATACAGTCAACTGATCATTGACAAAAGAATAAAGACAATACAATAAAGCAAAGGTAGTCTTTTGAACAAATGGTGCTGGAACAACTGGAAAAAATCTAGACACAAACACTACACCCTTAACAAAAATTAACTCAAAGTGAATCGCAGATTAAATATAAAATGCAAAACTATAAAACTCCCAGAAGATAACATAGAAGAAAATCTTAGATTACCTTGGATTTAGCTATGAGTTTTTAGATGACACCAAAGGCACAATCCATGAAAGCAAGAACTGATAAGCTGGACTTCATTAAATTAAAATTTTCTGCTCTGCAAAAGACATTGTCAAGAAAATGAAAAGATATGTCACAGAATGGGAGAAAATATTTGCAAATGACATATCTGATAAAGGACTGCTATCTAAAATGTACAAAGAACTCTTAAAGCTCCACAATAAGGAAAAAAAAGCCCAATTTAAAAATCGGCCAAAGACCCAGCCTCACTTCTGAGGATGGGGGAAGTAGAGAAAAGGGGCCAGAGTCACAGGCAATGGGGGTGTCACTTGGTCATTGCTCAGTAATTTGCGGTTAGCTCCCCCTTTGTTCGTGGGCTCACTGCAATTAATTTCTTATATCTTGAAGGAAAGTTTGCTCTTCTGTCATGGAGACCTGGGTGCTTGGAACACTTGTTTGGGGATGGTAGTTACCTTGCTCTCTCCCTCCATCCCAAGTATGTTTGAGCTCCCTGCATTCTGTGATGGTATTTGTTCATGCATACTCAAATCACTAGTAGCTCATAATGTGACTCTATTTGTAGGCTGGACATTTAAAAAGGTAATTATTATAAAATGAGGCCCTTAGTGTGGTCCCTAATTCAAACTGATTTCTGTCCTTATAACAGGAGTTGATTAGGACATACAGTCTAAGAGACTTCCAGGGGCACATATTCACAGTGGGATGGTGCTGTGAAGAAGTAGCAGGATGGTGGTCATCTGCAAGCCAAGAAGATAGGCTTTAGGAGAAACCAACCCCCATGGTACCTTGATCTTGGACTTTCAGCCTCAATAACTATGAGAAATAAACGTATAGGACTTAAGCCAAGAAGAGAAAGAAGAAGAAAAAGAAAAATGGGGCATAGAATTTAAAAGATACATCACCCAAGAAGATACATAGTTGGCAAGTAAACACATGAAAAAATGTTCAATCATATCATCATTGAAATGCCAATGAAAACATCAATGATATACCACTGCACAACTATTAGAATCATCAAAATCCATACCAGTAATAACACCAAATCCTGGTGAAGAAGTGGAGCAACAAAAACTCTCATTCATTGCTGGCGAGAATGCACAATGGTACAGTTTGGAAGACAGTTTGGAAGTTTCTTACAAAACTAAATCTACTCTGACCATATGATCCAACAATCATGCTCTTTGGTATTTACCTGAAAGAGTTGAAAACTTATGTCTACACAAAAAGCTACACATGGATATTTATAGTAGCTTTATTTATATTTGCCAAAACTCAGAAGCAAATGTCTTTTAGTAGGTGAATTGATAAAATTGGTACATCCAGATAATGGAATGTTATTCAAAGAGTTTTAAAAAGAAATGAGCTATCAAACAATGAAAAGATATAAATAAAACTTAAATGTGGGTGCCTGGGTGGTTCAGTTGGTTGAGCTCCAACTTTGGTTGAGGTCATGATCTCATGGTTCATGGGTTTGAGCCCTGCAAAGGGCTCTGTGCAGGCTCTGTGCCTGGCCCTGCTTCAGATTCTGTGTCTTCCTCTCTCTCTGACCCTCCTCTGCTCACATTCTATCTCTCTCTCAAAAATAAACCTTAAAAAAAATAAAAACAAAAACTTAAATGCATCTTACTAACTAAAAAAAGCCAATCTGAAAAGGCTATATGTTGTATGTTTCCAATTGTATGACATTCTGGCAAAGGCAATACTATGGAGAAGATTAAAATATCACTATTTGTCAAGGATTAGGAATGAGGGAGGGACGAACTGGCAGAGCACAGAGGGCTTTTAGGGCAGTAAAGCTACTCTGTATGATACTATAATGGTGGGTACATGTCATTATACATTTGTCAAAACCTATAGAATGTACGTTACTAAAAGTGAACCCTAATGTGTGAATGTACATACATGGAGTGTAAAAAATGTATCACTCTGGTGTGGGATGTTGATACTGGTGGAGGCTGTGCATATGTGGGGGCAGGGGATTTGGGGGAAATATCTGGACTTTTCATTCAATTTTGCTATTAAACTGCAACTTCTCTGAAATATAAGGTCTATTTTAAAATCCATATGCTAAGGAGTTTTAACTTCATCATGTAGTTGATGGTTAAAGGATTTTGATAGAAGTATGTTTTTAGAAAATTACTAATTGAAGCACTATAAGGAACAGACATTTATGAAGGCTTTCCATCTCATGTAGTGAATAGTATAAACTGTTACATTTCTCATTGCTAAAAAGTTTTTCTTAGGAATTATTTAAATATTTCATGATGAAGTTTCCATGTCCCTTTCTGAGACACTGGGATGTTATCCTATCCTCTCTCTTAGCAAAATTACTCAGGCTGGTATTTTTAATTTGTTAGATAAAAACAAACCTACTAAATAGGAAACTTACATTTAGGAGCAATGAAAATGTTACTCCCCTGGCACAAATAAATGCTGTCAACTATATCCATTAAAATTCAAGGTGAGTATTAAAAAATAAGCTGCAAATTATGTTAATGTTTTTAAAGTTGAATGTTGTGTTATAATTCACTATGATCCAGTATTGTTAACATTGTCTATTGCTGAGTCTTTTAGCCAAGATATTCAGTATTTAGATGAACTGATATAAAAGTGTCTCTCAACCAGAAACCACATTACTGCATTTATTTTAACTTTGTCATGACAACATTCATTTCCATTTCCTGAGCATGTATTAGAGGGAACTTTATGTATGAACATTTTCACTATGGCTCAATTTGAGTGATGGCACCATGTGATATGGGTGTGATCTCAGTAGTGGATTTATTTTGGGATGGTAGAGGAATGTGAGCATGACCAGAGTGTATGGGAACAGAGAATTGATTTTCCAGTGTTAAAGAAACTGTTGTGGAACATACAGATTAGATGGATTATAGAGGCTACAGAGCAGACTCCACCTGCTCATGTGGAGGCATATTTGGAAGCTGATCACGGAGGAGAAATTTCTCTCATCCCATTTTGGCTCTATTCATAGTTGACATGGACATTTAATTGCAAAATTTCTGTGCAATGAAAAAAATATACATACTGGTAAGTAGTAGTGGTACTGCTGTACATCTGGGGATCCTCTAAGAAAGAAAAGCCTTTCAAAAGAAAAACCTTTTAAGAAAGAGCAATAGTGATATGCATTGCATATTTCAAAGTAATTGTAAAACATGAGTTATATAAAATAACATTGTGAGAAAAGAAAGACAATAATCAGTTACAGACATGGGATTAGTTACTGAAGATGACCTGAGATTCCAATTCCAACTGAGAAATATCAGAAGCTAGTAAGTCAACCATGGGATGTGTTGTCAGTCTGGACAGTCTTAATGTCAAAGACAAAGTGCTGAGAGATAAATGAGGACACCTTGCCTACCTGGGACCAGTTTAAGAATGAGAACACTGGCGTCATGGTACCTGACATTAGTGCATGAGCCCCTGATGGAAAAGCAGATGTGAGGGAACAACTGAAATTCAGAGGGCCTTAACCAGTCCTCCTACCAACAGACATCTTCTCATGAATTGAGTCCACAAACCATGCCTGCAAACACCAAGTGCGAGTCTCTGGATGAGATCATGGCAACATGAGGGCATGTGTATTTGAATGAACATATGTGATGTTTCAATGTGGGTTATGACATTTGGGAACGTGTGTCTACCATTTGCAGTAGGGGGAGAGGCATGTGAGCATGTGGCAGGAATCTGACGGTATGGGACTAGTGTTTGTCCACAGGACAAATAACATCTTCCCCTTACCCTACACTGCCACTCTGCCCTCTCCTGGGAGCTATCTCTAAATGAGGCACAGACACGAGGGCGTCGAACATTGTTCACTGGGCTAGTTCCCAGCACCCCTCAATTTAGAGCCTTCTGGTGGAGTTGGGTTGAAGCACAGGCTTGGACTCAAGAATGAAGCAGAATCTCTTTGACTACTTCTGCATCTTACCACCACTGACCCCTAATGTGCAAGGATGATGACTCAGCCCCAAATCTCCAGTGAGAAGAAAGAAAGAGAGAGTGATGTGGCAGCACCCCAGCCTTCACAGGTTGGCACTGGCTCAGTTTACTGCTTAATATTGCAAGAGAGAGAGAACATGCACATGTCCTACTGCATGGGTGCCACCTCACAGCGTGCAGTGGTACTGCACTCAGTGAGTGCTCTGGAATCTGGCCCGTGTAAAGGAGTGGGGAAAGGGCCTGGGAGTGGGGGCTTTCCCTTGCCTGGGGAGAGGAAAGAGAAGCATGACCCTAGTAGATTCCCTGCTAGTTAGAACCACGGATGGGAACTGATCTGATCCTAGGAAAAGGAGGTCATGTGTAAAATCTCAAAGGATTTTGCTGTTAAAATCTCAAATGTACCAGTTCTGGAAAGTGTTAAAATGTGGACCTGTTGAGAAAAACAAATGTGAATTAACAAAAGTGTATTTTCATTAGAAAATGAAGAAGCAATAAAGTCTAGCATGTAATTGATGATGATTTAACCTTTATTTTATTTCATTTTTAGTTTCAAGTGTAGAATTTAGTGATTCATCGCTTACCTACAACACCCGGTGTTCCTCACAAGTGATGTCCTTAATACACATCACCTATATAATCCATCCACCTGCCCACCTCTTCTATGGTAACCCTCCGAGTTTGTTCTCTAGTTAGACTTTTTTTTTTTCTGGTTTGTGTCTCTCTTTGCTTTTTTCCCCCTTATGTTCATCTGTTTTTTTCCCCTCAAATTCCATATAGGAGTGAAATCATATGGTGTTTTTCTCTAACTGACCTATTTCACTTAGCATAATACTCTCTAGCTCCACCCATGTCATTGCAAATGGCAAGACGGCATTTTTTATGGTTGAGTAATATTCCATTGTGTATACATACCACACCTTCTTTATCCATTCATCAGTCAATGGACATTTGGGGTCTTCCCATAATTTGGCTATTGTTGCTAATACTGCTATAACATTGGGGTACATGTATCCCTTTGAATCAGCATTTTTGTATCCTTCTGGTAAATATCTAGTAGTGAAATGGCAGGGCCATAGGTGTTTCTATTTTTAACTTTTTGAGGAAGCTTCATACTGTTTTCCAGAGTGGCTGAACCAGTCTGCATTCCTAAAATCAGTCAAAGAAGGTTCCCCTTTCCCCACATCCTCACTAACACCTGTTTTTTTCCTGTGTTGTGAATATAGTCATTCTGACTGATATAAGGTGATATCTGACTGTAGTTTGGATTTTTATTTCCATGATGATGAGTGATGCTCAGCATCTTTTTCATGTGTCTGTTAGCCATCTGTCAGTCTTCTTTGGAAAAATGTCTATTCATGTCTTCTGCTAATTTTTTAACTTGGTTATTTGTTTTTTGGGTGTTGAGTTTTGTAAGTTTTTATATATTTTGGATACTAACACTGTATCAAGCACATCATTTGCAAATTTCTTCTCCAATTGTATAGGTTGCCTTTGTTTTGTTGATTGTTTCCTTTATTGTGCAGAAAATTTTAATTTTGATATAGTCCCAATAATTTATTTTTGCTTTGTTTCCTTTATATGTCCTTCTTAAATATGTCTCCGGAGACATATATAGAAAAAAAGTTGCTTTAGCCAATGTCAAAGAAGTTATTGCCTGTGTTCTCTTCTAGCATTTTTATGGTTTCAGGACTCAGATTTAGGTTTTCAATCCATTTTGAATTTATTGTGTGTATGGTGTAAGAACGTGTTCCAGTTTTGTTGTTTTACATGTTGCTGTCCAGTTTTCCCAACACCATTTTTTGAAGAGACTGTCTTTTTCCCACTAGATATTCTTTCCTACTTTGTTGAAGACTAATTGAGCATATAGTTGTGGGTTTATTTCTGGGTTTTCAGTTTTATTCTTCTATGTGTCTATTTTTGTGCAAGTATCATACCATTTTGATTATTACAGCTTTGCAATATAACTTGAAGTCTGGAATTGTGATACCTCCAATTTTGCATTGTTTTTCAAAGTTTGCTTTGGCTATTCAAGGACTTTTGTGGTTTCACAGAAATTTTGGAATTTCTTGTTCTAGTTCTGTGAATAATGCTGTTGGTAAGTTGATTGGGATATATTAAATATGTATATTGATTTGGGTTGTGTAGACATTTTTAAGAACGTTTGGCTTTCCAATCTGAGCACGGAATGTATTTGTGTACCCTTCAATTGCTTTAATCAGTATTTTATAGTTTTTAGAGTACAGGTCTTTCACTTCTTTGGTTAAGTTTATTCTGAGGTACTTTATCATTTTAGGTGCAATTGAAAATGGGATTTTTCTTAAGTGGTCTTTATGCTGTTTCATTATTAGTGTATAAAAGTGTAACAGATATCTGTACAATGATTTTATGTCCTGCAACTTTACTGAATTCATTTATCAGTTCTAGTATGTATGCCTTAAATTTATACAATAATGTATGTTATGTATTTATTAACAAAATTGAAAAGATTTTAAGTTATTACATAGAAGCCTCTTTCTTTTCTCTTATGAAATAAATAGAGTAGAAAGGGGAACAGCAGGAAAGAGAGATAACTTTAAGGAAATTATTCTACAACAACGACATTTATACCATACATACCTATTCAGATACAAAAGCATTAGTTTTCATTTTCTTAGACAATGATAAAAAAAAGGGAAAGTAAACAAAGAGGTGACTAACAATTTCTGTAGCTGAAGAGGTATTAGTTCTTGGGAGATATATTCATCATTTTGAAAAAGAATTTCCAAACAATACAGATTTAGATTGAAAATTGTTTTTAATGACGAGTTTAAATTTTGGCAGAGTCAAAAATTCCCTGGTCTGGAAGATCACATTTCAGAAGGTTGGTTCTGTTGTTCTTCATGATATACCCTCCATCATGTCCCAATTTTTTTTTACATATACATATTTATTTATTACACACATATGAAAAAGACAGAAGTCATAAGTGTACTGTTCTATGAAATTTAACCAAGTTAACATATCTATATAATCCCCACTCTGATCCAAATGGTTGTATTTTATAATCATAGCTCCCTACAAGGCCCTCTTGTGCCACTTCCCAGTCATCCTTATAGCTCTTTCCTAAAAGTAACCACAATCCTCACCTCCAGCAGCATGGTCTAGTTTTGTCTGATTTTAAATTTATGTAAATGGAATCATATATCATAAAGTCTTTTTTGTTTAGTTTCTTTTACTTAACATCATTTTCTTGTGTTTTATCCATGCTCTTGGGTCTGGTAGTTATTCACCATTGTGTTTCTTAATTGTATTCCATCATATGGATAGAGCATATTTACTCTATGAACATTTGTGTAGCTTTTCATCTGGTATATTACATATTGTGCTGTGTGAACAACCCTGTACATATTTTTTGGTGATAATACTCATGTATGTGGATTTCCCTTAGTATTTACTTAGCAGGGAACTGCTAGGTCACAGGACATTGTTTAGATCCAGCTTTATTACATGCTACCAAGGAGATTTCCAAAAGGTCATATCACCTTACACTCTCATCAGTTGTGTAGTATGGTTCATATTTCCTCACATTCTCATCAAAATTTTGCATTTATTTTTTCTTTTGAGCCATCCAAGTTGGCACAGAGGATGTTTCATAGGCATGTCATTATAGGTTTAAGTTCATAAAAAGGATAAAGTTGTGCCATTTGAGACAACATGGATGGATCTAGAGGGTATTATGCTAAGTGAAACAAGTCAGACTGAGAGGGCCAAATACCATATGATTTCCTTCATAAGTGGAATCTAAAAAAATTAATAAACAAACAAATAGGAGAATCTGACCTATGAATACAGAGAACAAAATGATGGTTGCCAGAGGGGAGCAGGATGAAGGGTAGGTCAAGATGGGTGAATGGAAGATACAGGCTTCTATGTATGGAATAAATAAGGCATGGGAGTAAAAAGGCACAGAATAAGGAATATACCCAATGATATTGTAATAGCAATTTATGGGGACATGTGGTAGGTAGTTGCAGTGACCATAGAATAATGTATAAAATTGTTGAATCACTATTATTGTACACCTGAAACCAGGGTAACTTCATGTGTCAACTACTTTTAATTACTATAGTTTTCTACTAAGTTGTATTAACTGATAATGTGAGTCTTCCAGCTTTGTTATTCTTCAAAATTGTCTTGGTTCTTCTTCCTTTGTATTTCTTTTTTTTTTAATTTTTTTTTAACATTTATTTATTTTTGAGACAGAGAGAGACAGAGCATGAACGGGGGAGGGTCAGAGAGAGGGAGACACAGAATCTGAAACAGGCTCCAGGCTCTGAGCTGTCAGCACAGAGCCCGACGCGGGGCTCGAACTCACAGACCGAGAGATCATGACCTGAGCTGAAGTCGGCCGCTTAACTGACTGAGCCACCCAGGCGCCCCGTCCTTTGTATTTCTATGTACATTTTAGAATTGTGTTGCCCATTTCCATCAAAATAAACCTGCTATAATTATTATCAGAATTGTGTAAAATTTGTAGAGAGAATTTGGAGAAATATTTACATATTTACAGTATTGATTTTTCTAATAGGGGAACATGGCATTTATTTGGAATTTTTTTAAGTTTTAATTTAAATTCCAGTTGGTTAAGATAGTAATATTCGTTTCAGGTGTACAATACAGTGATTCAAGAATTCCATACAACACCTAGTGCTCAACAGAAGAGGTGCACTCTTTAATCCCCATCACCTATTTCAGCCATCTCCCCTATGCATCTCCCCTCTGGAAACCATCAGTTTGTTTTCTATAGTTAAGAGTATGTTTCTTGGATTGCCTCTCTCTCTCTCTTTTCCCCCTTTGCTCATTTATTTTGTGTCTTAAATTCCACATATGAGTGAAATCATATGGTGTTTGAATTCTTAAGTTTCTTTGAATAGTATTTTGTGGCTTACAATGCAGAGATGTTCCACTTCTTTCATTTTATTGATTTCTTTGTATTTTATCTTTTTAATGCTATTGTGTATGCTGTGGTTTCAATTTTTTGAAAACATTTGTTGTTTGTTAATATATAGAAAATGATTGGTGTTCATATATTGACCGTATACATTGTGGCTTTGCTAAACTCATATATTCTAAGAGTGTGTAGTTTCTTTTGAATTGTATATATATATAACTATGTCACCGCCGAATAAAGGCATTTTAATTCCTTCCTTTTCAATTTTATTCATTTATTTATGTATTTATGTATTTATTTTGCTGTATGCCAGTAGCCAGAATTACCAGTATATTTTTGAACAAACGTGGGGATAATGGCCATCCTTGAATCATTTCCACAATTTCAAGTCTCAGGAAGAGCACTCTCAGTAATATATCATTAATTAAAAATTTGGTACAGATTTTTTGGATGTAATCCTTATCAGAACAAATAATTTTCTTCTATTCCTTTGTTTTAAGGGAATTTTTCAAATTAAATCATGAATGGCCGTTGAATTTGTGAAATTGTTTTTCTCCACTTATTGTGATTATCATATGATTTTTCTGCTTTTCTGAATGTAAGAATCACATTAATAGATTTTCTAATATTAAACCACAATTGCCTTCTGGGAAGTGACTCTCTATTGGCCATTATGTATTATTCCTTTTATCTATTGCTGGATACTATTTTCTAACATGTATTTTTGCATCCATTTTAATGATAGAAATTGAACTGTAATTTTTATTTCTTGCAATGTTCTCATGACTTAAACCTTGTTTGGGAAACATAAATTATGAAGAAACTGAATGCCATGACAGGCCATTGTGACCATTATACCAAGTAAGTTAAAAACTTGATAAAATTAAAAAACATAAAACATTTTTAAAAGACACAAACTATCTATTTAAAAATAAATTAAAAGGAACTAAATTTCATAGCAGAAAATGAGCAAGGGCTTGGTGAGCAGAGATTAGCAGACACTAAAGTTCTATGCTGAGTCTGTCTGGACAAAGGATCAGATAAACAACATGCAGAAGGAATCTGCTGAAGTAAGAAAAAGCTAGTAAACTTTCTAAGAATGCATAAGGTGGCTTGACAGATTGGTGTCTTCAGGAAGCCCAAACAATGAACAGTGATAAGTAAGGATGTATATGAAGTTTAATAGTCATCAAGTATCAAACTACCTTTCTTTTTTAAAAAAAAAAATTAATGTTTTTTTTTGTTTAATTTTGAGAGAGAGAGAGAGAGAGAGAGAGCGAGCATGGGCAGGGGAGGGGCAGAGAGAAAGGGAGACACAGAATCTGAAGCAGTCTCCGTGCTCTGAGCTGTCAACACAGAGCTTGATGAGGGGCTCAAACTCGGGAATGGTGAGATCATGACCTGAGCTGAAGTCAGATGCTTAACCAATTGAGCCACTCAGGCGCCCTCAAATTACCTTTCAAATGGATACTCAACTGATCCAGATCCATCTGTTAAAAAGACTTTCCTGAGTACTTCTGGTTTGATCTCAGAGATGCCCAGAACTGGAAGGAGCATCATTCCTGTTCACAAAACAAGAAGAGATGGGAAAACTGCAAAGTGATGACTTATTTTGGAACCCCTCAATGAACTGAAGTCTAATGGAAAATATAAATTTTAGTGAAAGACAAGGGTTTGCAGGTAGAAAGAAGACCTGAGCATTTATTTACCTGGGACAGACACTGCCCGAATGCCATGTAAGACATTAAGAACATTAAGAACTAGAAATTTTTGAGAAACTTGTAAAGGTCATGTGTGGGCTACCAGAAGAGTATGAAATCCCTAGAGAAGTTTCACACCATCTTGTGAGCTTTTCCTCAAGGAGCCCCACTTGATGTCCACAAGAAAGATCTGAGAGGATCCTTAGAAAGATCGCTCTTGGTGCTTGCTGGGAAAGAAAAACAATAGTCTCTGCCAAAATCCTAGCAGATACATCTTCCCTATTTCCATTATGGTACAAGAGGCTTAATCTACAAGAGAAAGGGCATCTATGTTCTCTGTATATCTTTGCAACTTTTCTGCAAATTTAAAATAATTCACCCTGAAAGATTATTTATATATTAAAAAAGGTTTTCCTTGAGAAAGATAAAAAAAGTGGTCCCTAACATCCAGAAGCTGGCCTGGCACTCACAGCTAGGCCGTGTCCTTCTTCTACAAGCATACACATTTTTACTGAATGCAAGTCTCAGACAAGTTTATTCTGAGACCATGATAAAGTGAAACAAAGCATAGCTGCTCCATAATTGTGTCCAAGCACAGGCAAAAGCAAAGTCCCTGTGCCACACATAAAATACCATACCCCCACTCGCTTGGACAAAATGAGTGGCTGCTGCTTCTTTGCCAATTATAAATTTATGCCCCTTATCGTCTCTCCTCCCTATGGATAAGGTGTCTTGAGATAACTTATGAAAAAATGGCCCAAGCCTTCTGAAAGCTTTCAAACTAGATTGGATCCTCCCTTTGTTAGTCCCTCCCTAAATCATTCAACCGAAGCTCAAATCCTGTAGTAGATTCTCTAACATCCTCTGACACTCCATGGTGTGTGTTCTCTCTCATTCTAACCTGTTTAATTAATGTTCCTGGAGGTCTTTGGCCGAGGACATTGCAACCTTAACCTACCAAATTTGCTTGATGCTTTGGATGAAAATCAGTTGACTGAATATGTCGGTCTCTTTCTGGAGTTGATTATCACCCATTTATCTATTTGTCTACTCTTATAGTCTTGATTCCTATATATTGACATGATTACTGTGGCTCTATAGCAAGTCCTGAAAAGGGATAGTATAGCTGGTCTTTTTAAAGGATGTTTTGAGTATTCCTGATATTTTGTTTTTCTGCATAAGTTTTTAATCAATTTGTAAATTACCTTAAAAAGACTGCTGCTGGGGCACTTGGGTGGCTCAGTCAGTTAAGTGTCTGACTCTTGATTTTGGCTCAGGTTATGATCTCTCAGTTCCATGAGTTGGAGCCCCACGTTGGGCTCTGTGCTGACAGTGCACAGCCAGCTTGGAATTCTGTCTCCCTCTCCCTCTAACCCCATGCTGCGCTCGCTCTCTCTCTCTCTCTCTCTCTCCCTGTCTCTCTCTCTCTCTCTCTCAAAAAAAAAAAATACATAAACTTAAAAAAATCTTATTCAAAAATTTAATCAAAATTAAAAGACTGCTGCAGATTTCATAGGGGTCAAAATGAATCTATAGATCGATTTGGGGAGAAATAACATAAAAATTGAGTTTTTAAAAAAAGAAACCAAAAAACAGACTCTTAACCATAGACAACAGAGGACTACCAGAGGGTAAATGGGTGGGGGTGGGTTAAATAGGGAAGAGGATTAAGAGCACACTTCCCTTGATGAGCACTGAGTAATATATGGAACCACTGAATCACTATATTGTACACCTGAAACTCATATAGCACTGGATGTTAACTACACTGGGATTAAACCTTTTTGGTTTTAGTTTTTCTGCATTTAGTTAGGCCTTTTAAAATCTTTCTTTGTGATATTTTGTAGTTTTTGGTGTAGGAATTGTGTACACTTTTGCTAGATTTATTCTTAGATATTTGGGGTTAGTTGATATTATTTTAAACTGCATTATTTTTTACACTGCATT
This sequence comes from Prionailurus viverrinus, assembly GCF_022837055.1. Classification (NCBI taxonomy): domain Eukaryota; kingdom Metazoa; phylum Chordata; class Mammalia; order Carnivora; family Felidae; genus Prionailurus; species Prionailurus viverrinus. The sequence goes on along the minus strand of NC_062579.1, from coordinate 42,295,611 downwards.
TCCAATTGGTTATTATTAGTGTACAGAGACAGCTGCTGTTTTTTTATTGACCTTCTATTCTGAAGTCTTATTAAACATGCTTGTTATTTGGAGCTAATTTTTATAGATTCAACATGCTTTTCTGTGAACAAAATCATGCATTCTGTAAATAATCACATATTCAATTCTTCCTTGCCAATATGTATAAATTTTATTTCATTTCCTTGTTTTATTGCACTGATGAGTACTTCCAATACAGCATTAAATAAGAGAGGCATTCCCGATCCTATGAGGTAAACATTTAGCCTTTTATGATTGAGATTGAGTATAATGTTACACATAGGTTTTTCATTGACATCCTTTATCAGGTTGAGGAAGATTCCTTCTCTTCCTAATTTCCTGAGAGTATTTTTTTTGTCATATATGTGTACTGAATTATGTCAAAACCTTCCTTTTTATCTATTGAGAACACCATATTATTTTTGTTTTTATTCTATTGAGATACATTTCATTACTTGATTTGTAAATGTTTAAGCAAGTTAACATTTTATCCAGCTCATACCGTCCTCATAAAATGACTTGGGACGTTTGCACTTTTAATCAATTTTCTGGAAGAATGTGTGTAGAATTGGCATTCTTTCCTCCCTAAATGTTTAAGAGAATACACTGGTGAAACTGACTGGGGTGGAGTTTGCTATTTGGAAAGTTTTAATTATGAGTTATATACGGGACCATTTACATATTCTATTTTCCCATATGTCAGTTTGGTAAGTTGTGGTTTTTAAAGGAGTTTTGCCCTTTCCATCTAACTGTTCCAAATTGTTGTTGTCTAGACTTTGTGATATATTTTACTTTCTCTTGAATTTCTATAGAGCTTATAGTGATTTCTACTCTTGAATTTCTTGTTATTTTGAGCCTTTCTCTCTTTTTCTTGATCTGTATATATCATGTTATATTATCTTCATTAATATTTTAAAGAATGGCTTCTTAACTTTGTTGACTTTCTACAGCTTTTTGTTTTTCTTTTGATGATCTCCACTCTTATTTTAAGCACTTTATTCTCTATTTACTTTGGGTTTAATTTTCTGTTTTTTTTGTGTTGTTGTTGTTGTTGTTGTTTCTTGAGGCAGAAGATGATTGCTTTAAGAAGTGCCCCCACAAATTTAACTTTGATTCAGTTAAAGATATTTTACAAATTCCTTTGTGATTTCTTCTCAAGGAGATTTGTTTTTGATTGAACAAACCTGAGCCTTTTTCTTTTTTTTAAGTTTTTAAATTTATTTTGAGAGAGAAAGAGCAAACGAGCGGCGGAGAGGTAGAAGAGAGGGAGAGAGGGGAACCCAAGCAGGCTCCATGTTGTCAGTGCAGAGCCTGATGCGGGGTTTGAACCCGCAAGCCATGAGACCAAGACCTGAGCCTAAGAGTCTGATGCTCAACCAACTGAACCACCCATGCACCCTTGAGACTTTTTCTATTATTGGAACCACACACTGATTCGTACAGAGGTTGGCACATGTAAGTGTTATTTACAGTTATAAAGGGAGAATAAAATATTTTATTTTTATACCCACATTATTGATGTGTGACTGACATACAAATAGCTGTACATATTTAAGGTATAAGTTGATTAAAAATTTCTTAGAAAATGTACAAAAGGAAGAAAAGAGAAGCAGCAACCTAGAGCATGTCAACCTGTAAAGATGTTTATAGGAAGAGGACCCCATAAATAAGTCAAAGGATAGCATCCATGCAGGAAGGAAGAAAACCAGAAGAGAGTGGTTTCATGAAATTCAAAAGATAACAAGGAAGAGGGAGTAGGCAGTATGTCTAATGCTACTAAGAAGTTAAACAGAAGCATAGGAATGATACTATGATTTCACATCATGCTGGTTATTGAAGAGCATGGAAAAAAAAACAAATTTAGAGGGCAGAAGGGGGTGCAAGACTTGTTGGAGGGAGAGGGGAAGAAGTGGAGACAGCCCGTTTAGACAACTTATCATAAAGGCTTTGCTGTAAAAGGGCAGCAGATAAATGGAACAATAATTGGTAGGGAAGTGTAATCAAGGTATTTGTTTAAAATGGAGTATAGTGGAGCACGATTGTATGCTGATGGGAATAAGAGCGGTTATCAGGAGGGGCTAAATCTTTTAAATTTTTTTAATGTTTATTTATTTTTGACAGACAGAGAGAGAGAGAGAGAGAGAGAGCATGAGCAGGGGAGGGGCAGAGAGAGAGGGAGACACAGAATCTGAAGCAGGCTCCAGGTTCTGAGCTGTCAGCACAGAGCCCAACGCGGGGCTCGAACCCACAGACTGCGAGATCATGACCTGAGCCGAAGTCAGACGCTCAACCGACTGAGCCACCCAGGCGCCCCAGGGGCTAAATCTTTTAAAGGGTCAGAAGAAAGATTTGATCTTCTGGAGATACTGACTTTGTTAAAATTATGACCCACCTGCCCCAGGCTTCATACTCTTGCTTAAGGACATGATGATACTTACATCCTTGTGTAAAGCCAAATTGAGAATGAGGGATTAGCAAACCAGTAATGGCCAGTGGATGAGAGAAAGAGGTTGGAAGCCCATGAGATTCATACTGAGTACTGGAGGTTAATCTGGACTGACAAATTTAAGTGTTGAGAAATGTATTGGTTAGGGATTATTGTGCGCCACTGCTAGTCCTGGGGCATGTGTGTGAGTGTCTTTATGCGCTTGTATGTTCAGAGTTGGGGGGCTGGAGATGTGGAAAGATCCTACTGTTAAGAGAAAAAGAAATCTCTGCAATAGAGGGGAGAATGGAAGGGACTTTCTCTTCCTCAGGAGGAGAAAAGGGCAGTCCTCAAGACAGAGAAGACAAACTAGAAACAGGGATCCACTCAGGGTAGAATCTCCCTAGATGGGCTACCGTTTTTGGGGGGAAGTAGGAGATGGGTGATTTTCCTTGGGCTTTAAGGATGTTGACCTTTAGCCATCGTGTCCTAATAGTTTTCTTCCATATTACAATTGTGTCTAGCTCCTCAAGTTACCTTTCACCTGTCATTAAAATCTGCGCACGCATAAAGTAAAGAGTGGCGTTTGGGGAGATTTCAGGGGAAGGGCTTCAAGCAAAGCATTGTCTTCCTGCATTATGGTTCCACTTTGGTCCTACTCCAAAGGAATCTCCTCCTGGGTATCAAGACAGAGACCGCCACCCAAGCAGATCGGGATCCCCTAAGAGGGGTGTGAGATATAGAGAAGTGGCAGGTAGGTGGAGTTCTGGCAAACTCCTTTAACAAACATAAACTGGATGTCTCAAAAAGACCCCAAGATCAGGAGAATGGGCAAGGCTTTGAGTTCTGTCCAGTGTGGTTTATTCAATAGAAATGGAGATGAGATTCCTTAGATTTTTTCAGACTGAGGGATTCCAAGTGGGCATGGGATATGGTGGGCAGCCAGGACCCATGAAAAGAGAGTGAGGCTGATCAAATGGACTTCCAGAGATAGCTACAATACTGGGAGAGAAGGGAGGGGTAGATGGGACATACCCTCAAGGTTTGTGCTGTCTATCCCCACAAATTTGCCCCAAGAAGTCTCCTGTCCTGCCTGGCACTGTGCTTGCCCAGTCTCCGAAACAGGAGAAAATGTAAAGAAGGAAGTTGGTTACTCTGGATAAGGGGAAAGGGAAAAGGCGCTGTTTTCCAAAATCCAGAGACTGGCAGAGACCTCCCCCCTCTGACTCTCCAAGGCCCTGGCAGAACTGGGGTGGTGGGGCAGGAAGTAGGAGGCTAACTAACTGGTCTTGTGGTCTGGGTAGAGGTTTCCCAGGCCAAAGAGGAGAGGAGGAAGTTGTCCTGAGTGACTACCCTACTGCAGATCATGGATCTTTTCTGGAAGCAGTACTTCTGAAATTGGGCTGGAACTGAGGTTTGTGTCAGAAAATGGGGCTACTGGACACCCAGTCCCCATAATGTGATAGAGGGTACATGGTAGGATCAGGAGAAGTAGGTTGGGGGGCATGAATCCTGGATTTCATGTGTATGGTTTGCAAGTAAAACAAATTGTTGGTAAGAAGCCGGCTAGGGGGCCAGGAAGCCTAGGTCTCCCAACTACGTAGGTGTGTTACGGAGAGGTAGAAATTCTAGGTTTGTATTGAGCGTCTCTCTACAATTTCTGTCCTCCTCCACCCAGCATGGGCTCAGGGCAAGATGGAACTAAATAGATTGTGCCTTTTAATCCCTGAATAGGGGCTTGTGTACCTCAGAGGAACATTCATTTCTCTGCCTTTCTCTGCCTGCCTCATTTTTAGTCCTTAGTCATGACAGGAAACAGATACTTTGGTTACCATGGAAACTGAAGCTGAGTGATGCATTGGACTGTAGGAGGAAAGCAGAGGTGGTCCTGACATAAAAGCCCTGGGAGGAAGAGATTTGAGCAAAGCACTCATATTAAATGAATCCAGAAATTTCCACAGGCATTTTGGTCCCTGCAATTACTATCACACAGAAAACACACGGGTGCAAGCGCGCGCACACACACACACACACACACGCGCACACACGCACACACGCACACACACACAAAACAAACACGCCATTCTCTGCATCATGCTGCAGGCCCACAGGATTCTTGTGGGTGAGGCTGTGCTATGACCACTTCAATATACATCATCACTCTCTTTTCTTTCCCCTCTCACTCCTCCCTCTCTCCTACCTGCATTGTCTTTGAGTGTCTCCTCCTTCTGTCTTCCTCTATCCCTGCCTCTTCTCTCCCTCCTTAGTTTTTCATTTTGTTCCTGCGTTGTTTTCCCTCTTTTCCCTTTTTCCTTCCTCCTTATCTCTATACTTTGCTCTTCCTCACACCCTCCCTCCCCTGCCCCTACCCAGCTACTTATGGAGTGACTAAGAATTAAGTCATTCGATTATGAGCGACCTAACATGGGCCATGCATATTGAGCTTCAGCCTGGTAGATCAGTGCGTCATAAAATGAATCACAGGCAAAATTGTTAACATCGCCAATTATAGTAAGTGATGTGGAATTAAATGAACAGTAGGGGAACTAATTTTTGTGGTGGGCTCAGTGCAGGGAATGCCATTAGCATTTGTCCTTCTGCCATCCAGCGTTCTCTTATTGCATCTTTAGGTAACTGTCTTCCCCTTAATGTTGGGGTCAACTACCCTCTTCCATCGTTTGTGGCATGATGGGACTCTTATGATGGGACCTAGGTATCCTGTCCTCTGCTACCCAAGGTGTGAACCTGAAGTCCAACTGGATGCCCACTCTTTGGGATCTAACATATGCACCAAAAGAGGGTGAGGAGCTGTTTCATCGTGTTGGTGGATGCTTGTTTCTGTTTCCAAGTGCCCCAGAGGCACCTTTGTTCATGTCCTTCATGTATTCTCTTTCATTCTTTGTTCTTCCATCTATTCCTGCTTCTGCTCTCCAGGCTAGATCCTTTTCATTAGATTCTTAACCTCACAAGGACAAAAAGGGTGGGTGAAGGGACAATTATAAAGTATGAGAAGGTGGGAAGCAGATAGATGAGTGATGTCTGACTTCACTGGTTTAAGACCATTTAATCCTACCCAACCAGTGAGGAAAACTCCAAAGCAGTGGTCTTTAAACCCCCTCACCAGACCTTCAAACTGTTTGCGAGATTGGCAGTGGCATGTTCTCCGGCAAGTTTGGGGTAATGGTGGGGGTTGTAAATTACATGATTGCTCTACAGTATAGTTAAGACACATTTAGACACCCAGAACCCCTCTCAGCAACCTCTATCTGGGCAAATTACTTTCCCCAAACCCTTGGGAGTTTGAGGAAACACTCTCTGGAGGGGATTAAGGGATGATTAATGGACTTTGGGATCTCAGCCTTAGGTGAAGGCAGGCATCCAAACCCAATATAGGGATTTAAGCAAAAATCTACATAAAAGTTTAATTCCTAGCTTCATTCCCAACTTGTGCAAATTGCTGGCATCTTGTCTTTTCCCATAGATGCAGGAGATCTTTCCCCGAGAAATCTATCACAAGTGGAGAGATTTCATAACTATAGCAGGCAAAAGACTCTCAAGTTTTCACATTAGTCTGTTCAAAACATTTTCTAATTTAAACGTGATTTCTTCATAGAGGCCTGGGTATCAGGAGGATATTCTTTACTTACAAATATATGAAGGAGTTTTCAAATGATTTTGGTCATTAATTTATACTTTAATGACATTGTGGCCAGAGAATATTCAAATCAGCAAAGAATCAACTCTTCATGTATACTCCTGGGATTCTACTTATTAAAACATCTTCCTGTAACTTTTCAGTGGAATACAACACAAAAAGGGAATTGTATGAAACATAAGTGTACCATTCAGTAAATTATTATATCACAAATATCTGAGTAACTATAGTCCAGGTCAAGAGATCTGGCATTGGCAGCAACCTGAAATCACCCTCATGCCTTTACCTACTCACTGCTATGTGCCACCTCAGCGAGTCTAACTAGTATTTTGAATTTTAACACTTGGCTTTTGCTTGTTTGTGAACTTCATTGCACATGATAAATAGAGTCATTATAGTACATATTCTTATAATCTAGCTTTCTTCTGGCAGCATTATATTTTTCACTTAGTGCTCTTCATTTTTTTGTAGTCTGTTAGCTGAGTTCATTGATATTCATTACTGAATAATATTTCAATTTGTATAAATATACCACGGTTTTTTGTGCATTCTATTTCTGATGGTGGACATTTCAGTAATTTCCAGTCCCAGAGTGTTAGAAATGTTACTGTGGGAATCATTCACATACATGTCCTTTGATTCACACGTGTATACATTTGGGGCTGTATTGCTGGATCCCTTTTACTACTTTTTCTTCCCTTATGGCATTGTTTGTGGTGGCAGTGGGTAACCTGGTCTTTTTCATGGTCTCAGAGGGATGGCTTTCAATATTTCATGATTAAGTGCAATGGTTCTTGTAGGCTTTTAAAGATAATTCTGATTGGTTTAAGAGAGTTCTCTTATTCCTAGTTGGCATAGGGGTTTTACAATAAATGTTTATTTTTATTTAAAAAATTTCTAGCTCTGTTGATATATAATTGACATATAGCATTACATAAATTTAAATAACATGATGATTTCACACACACACACACACACACACACATAATTTCAGTGATATGATCATTTCAATGAAGTGATTCCTACAATAAAGTTAGTTAACAACGCCACGTCACATAATTAAAATGTTTTGGTAAAAATATTTAAGATCTATTTTCTTAGTAACTTTAAAATGTATGGCACAGTATTGTTAACTATAATCACTGTGCTCAGTATAGAACTCCAGGAATTTTTCTTTTTTTTTTAAATATAATTTATTGTCAAATTGGCTAGCATACTGTGTGTGAAGCATGCTCTTGGTTTTGGGGGTAGATTCCCATGGTTCATCGCTTACATACAACTCCCAGTGCTCGTCCCAACAAGTGCCCTCCTCAATGCCCATCACCCATTTTCCCCTCTCCCCCACCCGGCCCCCCCTTCAACCCTCAGTTTGTTCTCTGTATTTAAGAGTCTCTTATGGTTTGCCTCCTTCCTTCTCTGTTTGTAACTAGTTTTTCCCCCTTCCCTTCCCCCCATGGTCTTCTGTGATCCACATATGAGTGAAAACATATGATATCTGTCTTTCTGTGACTGACTTATTTCACTTAGCATATACCTTCCAGTTCCATCCACGTGGTTGCAAATTGCATGATTTCATTCTTTATCATTGCCGAGTAGTATTCCATTGTATATATAAACCACATCTTCTTTATCCATTCATCAGCTGATGGACAATTAAGCTCTTTCCATGATTTGGCTATTGTTGAAATCCCTGCTATAAACATTGGGGTACATGCACCCCTCCAGAACTTTTTCATCTTCTAACTGAGATTCTTCACACTTTGACCAACATCTCCCCACATTCTCCACCCTCCAGCCCTTGGCAAACACCATCCACTGTCTGTTTCTGTGTTGGGCTTTGTTTTAGATTCCACACATAAGTGAGACCATACAGTATTTGTCTTTGCCTGTCTGACTTATTTCCCTTAGCAGAATGCCCTCAACATCCTTCCATGTTGTACAAATGGCAGGGCATCTCTCTGCTTTACGACTGAATAATATCCCATTATAAAATATATTTTATCCATTCATGTCTCGATAGACACTTAGGTTGTTTCCAAGGTTTGGCTATAGGACACAATGCTGAAATGAACATGGGGATCCAGATATCTCTTCGAGAAAGTGATTTTGTTTCCTTCGGATATAAACTCAGAAGCGGAATTGCTGGATCATATGGCAGTTTTATTTTTAATTTTTTGAGGAACTTCCATTCTGTTTCCCATAGTTCCTATACCAGTTTACACTCCCACCAACAGTGTACAAGTTTCCCTATTCTCCACATCGCTTGATGTTTATTTTTTGAGAATCAAATTCATGAAATACTTTTCTCTGCATCTATAGGGAATATAATAAGTTTTTCTTCTTAACACATTGATTCTGTGGAATACATTTATTTTTCAGGTGCTAAACCACTCCATTTCTAGAATAATCCTGACTTGCTTGTGATATATTATCCTTTTAAAACATACAACTGGATTTGTTTTGCTAGTGTTTTATTCATGATTTTTCCTTCTGTGCTTATATGAAAGATTAGTCTATACATTTCATTTCTTATAACGTTCTTATCATGTTAAGGCCTCGTGGACTGAGATGAGAAGTGATTCCTCTTTCTGCTATTTTCCAGCAGGTATGTAAGATTGACATTTTTTCATCCTGAAAGTTTTGTTGCATTAATTGGTGGTATCATCCGAATATGGACATTGTTTTGTGTTGTTGTTGTTTTCTTCAGATTCCACGTGTTTAATATTTAGAGAATAATTTGTTGATTTTGTGTCATTTTGTGTTTTCTTGAAATTTTTACTTTAATTCTTCAATTGCATTTACATAAAGCTGCTTATGATTTTGATTAATGACCTTCCGATATCTTCATTACTCATAGCCATGTCTCTTCAGTCGTTCCAGACATTGGTTTCTAGAGAACTTCTCTCCTTTGTCTTCAGGCCCACAAAGACGATTATCAATTGTATTGTCCTTCTGAAGAACCAACCTTGACTATTTTGTTTTATCTTTAACTTATTAATGCTCTTATCCTTACTTCATTTCTTCTGCCTTCTTGAGTTGAATTTGCCATTCTACTAAAGTTTGAAAGAGAGGCACAGGTTATTGTTTTCTTTTTTTTTTTTTAATTTAAATTCATGTTAGTTAACATAGAGGTTTCAGGCATAGAACCCACGGATTCATCACTTACATATAGCACCCAGTGCTCATCCCAACAAGTGACCTCCTTAATGCCCAACACACATTTAGTCCATTCTCCCACCCACCTCCCTTCCAGCAACCCTCAGTTTGTTCTCTTTATTTATGGGTCACTTATGGTTTGCCTGTCTCACTGGTTTTATCTTATTTTTCCTTCCCTTCCCCTATGTTCATCCATTGTGTTTCTTAAATTCCACACATGAGTGAAATCATATGATATTTATCTTTCTCTCACTGACTTATTTCGCTTAGCATAATACCCTCTAGTTCCATCCACGTTGTTGCAAATGACAAGGTTCCATCTTTTTCATCGCCAAGTAGTATTCCATCATATAATATATATACCACTTCTTTATCCATTCATGATTTGATAGACATTTGGGCTCCTTCCATAATTTGGCTATTGTTGATAGGGCTGCTATAAACATTGGGGTGCATGTGCCCCTGCAAAACAGCACTCCTGTATCCTTTGGATAAATACGTAGTAGTGCAATTGCTGTGTTGTAGGGTAGTTCTATTTTCAGTTTTTTGAGGAACCTCCATACTGTTTTCCAGAGTGGCTGCACCAGTCTGCGCTCTCACCGACAATGCAGAAGGGTTCCCCTTTCTCCGCATCCTTGCCAATACCTGTTGCTTCCTAAGTTGTTCATTTTAGCCATTCTGACAGGTGTGAGGTGGTACCTTATTGCAGTTTTGATTTGCATTTCTCTTTGTGATGAGTGATGTTGAGCATCTTTTCATGTGTCTGTTAGCCATCTGGATGTCTTCCTTGGAAAAGTATCTAGTCATGTCATCTTCCCATTTCTTCACTGGTTTATTTGTTTTTTGGATGTTGAGGTTGATAAGTTCTTTACAGATTTTGGATATTAACTCTTTATCAGATACGTCATTTGCAAATATCTTCTCCCATTCCATCAGTTTCCTTTTAGTTTTGTTGATTGTTTCCTTTGCTGTGCAGAGGGTTTTTATCTTGATAAGTTCCCAATATTTCAATTTTGTTTTTGTTTCCCTTGCCTCTGGAGACATGTCTAGTAAGAAGTTGCTGTGGCCGAGGTAAAAGAAGTTGACCTGTTTCCTCCTCTAGGATTTTTTTCTTTAATTTATTGTTTATTTATTTTTGAGAGAGAGAGACACACACACACGGAGTGTGAGTGGGGGAGGGGCAGAGAGAAGGGAGACACAGAATCTAGAGCAGGCTCCAGGCTCTGAGGTGTTAGCACAGAGCCCAACATGGAGCTTGAACCCACGAACCGTGAGATCATGACCTGAGCCGACGTTGGATGCTTAACCGACTGAGCCACCCAGGTGCCCCTCTCCTCTAGGATTTTGATGGTTTCCTGTCTCATATGTGGGTCTTTCATCCATTTTGAATTTATTTTTGTGTGTGGTGTAAGAAAGTGAAATACTTTCAGTGTCCTAAGACCTCCTTTTGTTCCACTTAGTCTCCCTTCCTTGACTCACCCCAAAGTCCTTGCAAACATTGATCTTTTTAGTGTTTCCATAGTTTTGCGTTTTCCGTAATATCATATGCATTCGTTGGATTCATACAGTAGGTAGCCTTTTCAGATTGTCTTTTTACATGTAGCAACCTGTCTTTATGTTTCTAAATGTCCCTTTGCAACTTGGTAGCACTTTTCCCTATTTCCCTGTGTAACCCTGCATCATATGGATGTACCACAGTTTATGCACTTACCTATTGCAGGATATCTTTTGTTTCAGCTTTGTTGAGGTATGGTTGACAAATAATAATTGTATCTATTTAGGTGGAATAATGTAACATTTTGATATCCATTGTGGAATGACTACCATGATCAAACTAATTAACATAGTTACCCCCTTTTATTGTGGTGAGAACACTTCATGTGTACTCTCTCAGCAAATTTCAAGTATACAATACACTATTATTAACTATAGTCAGCATGCTGTAACGATTGCATCCAAGTTTTAGCAATTATGAATAAAGCTGTTATAAATTTTTGTGTGCAGGTTTTAGAGTGGACAAATGTTTTCAACTCACTTGGGTAAATGCCAAGAAGCATGATTGCTGGATCATATAATAAGAATATGAAACCTTCATTGTTTTGTTTCTCTGAAAATGTCTTTATTTCATCTTCATCTTGAAGGATATTATTCCTGGTTATAGAGCCCTAAGTTGGCAGTTATATTGTTTCAACACCTTGAATATGTCATCCTAGAGACTTCTGGTCTTCCCTGTTTATGCTGAAAGTCAATCATCGCTCTCATTGTTCTGTTTTGAAGACCATGGCTTTAGCTTTATCTGCCGTGGTTGGTTCCATGATGTTCTCTCTCTCTCTTGCAGGCTGACAATGTAAGTTTAAAAGATGTTTGCTTTAGAACTTTCTTGCTTGAGATTCTTAGTGTTTCTTGAGTCTTAAGCAACATGTTATTCATCAGTTTTGGAAACAGCATGCCCTTGTCTGTTCAAATATTGCCCAGGCACTTTCCCTGTCTCCTCTTCATTTAACTTCAATTAAAATATGTTCCGCCCATGTTAGCCTCTGCATCCACTGAATCTCTTCCTACTCATTTTGTATTTCCTTCATCTTTTCTCTGTATGTTTTACTCTAGATATTTTTATCTAATCCATCATCTAGTGTACTAGCATCTCTTCACCATGACTTACCTGTTGAAAATGTATATAATACATTTCTTGCTTTCAGGTATTTTATATTTTGTCTGTAAAATATCTTTTATGGTTTTTTTTTGTTTTGTTGATACATAATTTACATTCAATAGACTGCGCCTATTTAAGTGTACAGTTTGATGAAGTGTACAAATTGAAACGTGTGTAACCACCACCACTATCAATATTCAGAATATTTCCAGTGCCCTGCCAACTTCCCTCTTGTGCCTTTGAAGTCAAACTTCTTGCTCCATCTCCAGCCCTGGCCAACCACCAAGATCTCTTGTCTCAGTATAGTTTTGTCTTCTCAAGAATTGTATGTCAAATGATTCAGACAGCATGCAATATTCTGTTTCCAGTCGTCCACCACGTAATGCTTTTGATATTCCCAAACATTGTGTGTGTTGGTAGTTTGTTCCTTTGCGATACTTTGAATGGATATCCCAAAGTTTGCTATTCATTCACCAACTGCTGGACATTTGGGATGTTTTCAGTTTGGGGACATCATGAATAAAGCTGCTATCAACATTCACATACAAGATTGGTGTGGACATGTGCTTTTAGTTTTCTGAATTAAATACAAAGAGTGGAATGATTAGATTACATGGTACTTGCATGCCTACCTTAATAAGAAACTGCCAAAAACTGCCAAAGCACCTAGTCTTTACACTAACATGTGAAAACCATAGTGGCTCCACCTTACCAGCCCTTGCCATCATTGTCACCCATTTGAATGTAGCTCTTTCTAGTAGTTGTGGTATGCTGTCTCGGTTCAATTTTAATTTTTATTTTCTTGTTGCCTAATAACTTTGAGCAACTTTACATGTGTTTAATTATTTGACATGCATTTTCTTTGGGGAAATGTCTGTTCAAATATTTTAGCTATTTTTAAAACAAGTTCTGTGTTCCCATTACTGAGTTGTAAGAGATTTTTGTATGTCCAGACATGCAAGTAAGTTCTTTATTATGTAAGTATTCTCCCTCTCTGTGACTGGATTTTATTTTCTTAACAAGATCTTCCAAAAAAGCAAGGTTTAACTTGCCTTTTAAATTGTTTTATAAAGCCAGTTTACCATTTTTTCCCCATTATTGTTCATGCTTTTTGTGTTCTAGGAAGTGTGGTCTAACTCAAGTTAACAAAGGTTTTTCTCCTGTTACCGTGAACAAGTTTCATAATTTTTCCCTTTACATATATGCTTATTGTCTTTTGGGGGTTCCCCTTGTATGTGATTTGAGGTAATGCAAAAGTTCTATTTTTTCCATATGCATATTCAATGTTTCTTTAATATTTGTTGAGCACATATTTTCCCTCATTGGATCACCTTAGCTCTATTGTTGAAAATCAATTGCCCATATATGCGTACCTCTATTCCTGGACTTTCTATTTGTTTTCTATTTATTTACATGTCTATATTTATGCTAGTATCACACTATCTTGATGACTGTAGCTTTATAGTAACTTAGGAAGTTAGTCAGCATGAGAATTCCAAATATGTGCTTCTCTTTCACAGTTGTTTTGGCTATTTCAAAGATTTTTTTTTAAGTACATTAATTTATTTTGAGAGAGAGAAAGAAAGCACGAGCAGGGGAGGGGCAGAGAGAGAGGAGAGAGTGAAAATCCCAACCAGGCTCCACACTGCCGACGCGGAGTCCGATGCAGGGCCTGAACTCACCAACCGTGAGATCACGACTGAAGTCGGACACTTAACCAACTGAGCCACCCAGGCGCCCCTCGGCTATTTCAATCCTTTGTATGTCAGTAAAATTTATATAACCACCTTGTTGTTTTTTTAGTCATTTGAATTATTATGAATCAGCAGATAATTTGGGGGAGAGTTTTCATCTTAGCAATATTGAGCCTTAAAGTCTAAACACATCATCTATTCTCCATTCATTTACATCTTTTCAAATTTCTCTCAGCAATGCCGATGTAAATGTTTCATTTACAGCTTCACATGTATTTTGTTAAATTCACCCTAAGAAGTTCATGTTTTTCATGTATTGTAAATGATATTTTTATTTTTATTTCCAATTTTTTTGTTTCTAGGATAGATAACTATAATTGATTTTTGGGTATGGACCTCATATCCTGCCACCTTGCTTATCTCACTAGCAGGAGTTCTAGTAATTTTTTAAAGGACTTGTGGAACTTTCTATGTATGTGATCTTCTCAGTTATGAATAAAGACAATTTTACTTCTTTCTTTCCACCTTGTATGCCTTTTCAATTTTTTGCAAATCCTGCCTTAATGCACTAAGACTGCCAATCAGGGCTAGGAGTGGTAAGAGACCTGAGAGGGAAAGCTTTCAGATTTTAATGATGAAGTATGTTTCAGATGACCTTTATCAGATTTAAGAAGTTATTCCTATTCCCAGTTTCCAGATAACTTTTAATCTGAATAGGTGTTAAACTTTGTTGAATGTATTTCCAAATGATACTGGTATCGCATTGTAGCTGTCATAAATTGCCACATACTTTCTCCTCCTTTCCAGACGAGGTGCCTTATCTCAAGTGTCCTCTGCACGCAGTGCTCAAACCCACACCTGTGGCTTTTGGTGAGTGTCTGCACCCTCATTCAGGAAAAGGCACATCCTGCTGTGTGCACAGCAGGATCCTGGGAGGTTTCCAGGGTGAGGGTGCCAGAAGAGTCTTGGGTCATCCACCACTCCAGGGCTGGGGCCCAGGCATCATCCATCCCTCTCACATCCCAGGCCAAGCACCAGTAAAGCTAAAGTGAAGGGGAATCCATCTCTGTCAGAATCACAGCGTCCGTGTTGCCAAGCCCAGACCCAGCAGCCAGGAAGACAGAAAGCACAGCACTGGCCAATAAGGCAGAAACCCACCTGAAGCCTGACTTTAGGGGAGGAGACCTTACACAGCCAGCTTCCTGGGGGTGTGACCTACACAGCCCCATGGGACCCCGTGCTCGCAGGCGTTGCACACCTGGTTCCATGCTCTGCTGTCACCCTCTTGGAATTCTTCATCATTTTTTCACAGGGAGACCCACGTTTTCATTCTCCACTGGGCCTGTGCAATTAGGTGCCTGGGTCTGGGTCAGGAGCCTTGTGTGGGTGAGAGAGGGGAACCTCTTCTCAGGGAAAAGAGGCAATGGGGTGCAGGGGTCCTTAGTACTACTCTCTCCCTCTTCTGAACCTGGGACCTCGTCCCCTCAACTGAGGACGTCACTGAGGGGCCTGAGAAAGTTCCACTGTCCCGCCTGCCACTGAGCCCTCCCAGGTGTCTCACCTTGGTCCATGGGAGGAACTGCGGTCCCCACCCCACTCCCGCAGGGATCACTCAGCCCTTCAAGACACCAGGGCTTAGGCCTTGCTTTGGCTTCACTGGGAGAGCCCTGTTTCCAGTGAAGAAGAGCTCCAGAGCCCACCAACAGGCCTCAGGTCATGGTCACAGGCAATGGGCTGGTGAGCTCTACTTTCATTAAACCTACTCTGTCGGGAACGATGGCTCCTCCTTCCACCTGCTGGAGGGCGGAGAATGTTGCTGAGGCCTATCTCCTTTCCCTGAAGACTCCATCTGAGGGAGGGATGAGGTGCTGAGGTTGTGTGGAGGATGGCGCCTCCAAAGATGGGGTGGAGGAGGTGGGGATTGGTGAATGTCTGTGGACCTTGTTGTGTGGTGGGAGGGACCGTGGCACCAACCCACAGCCTTCCACTCCACCCTTTTTCCCGCCACCTCCCCCACCATTGGCATCTAACTGGGGTTGTACCACGTGGGAAATCATGTAACTCTGTGGACTGGAGCCTCTCGAAACTCACGGTCTAGGCACTCAGGGGGCACCTCCGCATCTCCCAGCACTGTACCCACACCTACTGCCTTCCATGCAGAGGCAGGGCGTGGCCATCTCAGAGCACCTGACCACGTGCTCCTCAGAGCACCACGTGCGCAGGTAAAGGAAGAAACTTCCCAAGTAATTTTGCAACTTTAATGTAACACCGATACCAAAAACATGAAAACACGACAGAAGCGCACAACAACAGCACACAACCAAAGCAGGAAGGGCAGAGAGAGCTTCATCTGGCATGCCATCTCAGATGGGCAGGGAGAAGCTGCCTAGAGTGCTGTGTGAGAGAGGGATCTGAGGAGGCACTCTGGCCTGGTGCGTGACGGCCGCAGTCCATCAGCGCTGCCTGCAAAGCAAGACACAAAAGCTGACGCAGAAATACAAATATATGTGAAACGGGGAGGGACGCAAGGACAGAACAAATGTCTTTCACACTCTCTTGGTTCCCCCACTGCTCCCAGGCCCTCCCCCGACTTCTCACAGCCCCCTCCCATGCCCTTCTGCAGAGTTTCATTTAGCGACTGAAAACCTTACTGGATCCAGGAGAAGAAGTTGGCACTCGTTCTGGCAGCATTTCTGGTCCGGATGGTGGAGCTGGTGCTGGGCCCATCGAGAATGCTGGTGCTGGCCCCACCGTTGGTGCCACTGCTGACACCAGCCCTCCAAGTGGCTCTCCTGTTGGCACGGTTGCTATTCAGAATGTACTGATGGTATCTGGCCCAGAAAGCGAAGGGAATCCTGGCCCAGGCATCGCCAAAATCTCCGTCCTCATCCCAGGTCAGGAGCTCCACCTGTATGTCGTCCCAGCTCCACCGTCCAATCAGAGCTTCGTCCCCGATATTCATCTGGGCCCTCATCTGGGCCCTGGCATGCTCCTCAGCCATATCCACATCCATCGTCTTGAATGCATCATCCACAGCCTCCAGGAAATGAGCCTTCCACTCCCGGGGGTCTCGGTTCTGATTCTGCAGTAGAGTGACAGCAACCATCCAAACAGCTAGCCCACCTCCACTGAGCACCTGCTTCCTGCCATACACCCTCCTGGGAGCTGTGCATAATCATTACACAAAGACCGCTGGAGTCTGACTCTCCCGTTATTCCAGGCCAGTCCAGGGGCTTCACCCCATCCCTCCTGCTTACTAAGTCTGTGAACTTGTGTCAGTGACCTACTTAGGAACCTGTCAGTATCCTCACTGGACAGACAGTGGGAGGAGGCCGTGACCAAGAAACAAAGAAGGTACAGCAAGGACCAGACCCAGACCCCATCGCCTGGCCCCAAACAGAGGCTCTCTGTTACCTGGGCAATGAATCGCAGCACCCTCATCTTGCTGGTCTCGTGGCGGGCTCGCAGGCCCCAGAGGAACTCATACTCGGGTGGGCTGCTATTGGGGACCTTCTTGTATTCCAGGTACCTCAGGGCAAGAGGAAGAGAAACGTTTGCTTCCAGCCAGGCAGACCTGTTGTTGCACCAGTGGCTCCCAGGTGGCCCCTTTCCGGCCCTGATGCTGCAGCTCAGCTCCTGGGGGAGGATGGTCCTGACCTCCAGCCCATGCCTCACTCCCACGCTCACTCCTAGGGTTTCTGCCTCCACGATTGAGGCCTACAAAGCCTTAGGCCGCCAGTCCTGCCCAGAAGCCATGTGGAGGTGCAGGGTGGGACACGTGTAGGGTATCTGTTCATAGGAAGGCCACAAGTTTGTGCCCCTTGTCACAATGCACCCAGAGTCCCGTTGGGTGTGTTGTAAACAGAGGAGCCATTTCATCAGGCGCCCTGCTCTGAGCTCACCCCAGTGCAGGGTGTCGTCCATGGCCTGGAGGAACCCCGGGACGGCCCACCGCAGAGAACGACGCTAAAGGGAAGAAGAGCAGCACACTCCGCCCATATCCCCGACGGTGTGCGCGTGCGCGTGCGCATGTCCATGTGCCTGTGTGGGTGCGCGCGTGTTCTCCAAGGACCAAGGATTGGGTGGACCTTAACCAGAAAGCCAGGAGGGCTGGGCTCTAGGGCCAAATGGGGCGCTTACCTGTGGGGGCCACGCTCAGACTTCCACCCTCTGAGTCCCCTGTTCCCGGGATGGAAAGCAAGGGAAATTCTACTACAGCCTATGGGGCAGGTGCCAAAGGGCATGGGGGTTGTAACACACCCTGCACCGTGTTCTCTGTCAGCTTGTACTCCCTTTCCCCAAGACCAAGCTGGATCTCTACTCCTCGCCAACACTCCAGACGCCACCCACACTCACACCAGGGACACCTATCCCTCTGGTGCTAAGATATGGGATGGAGAATGGCTGCTCGGCCAGATCGGCACACGAGGAATGCACAAGCGTGAGACAAAGTTAACCTGGCCAATACTTACTTCTGCTTCACAAAGTCCTCTGTAATGAGCTTCCTTAGATCGCCAAGGAATGGGTGCCTCACCCTGAGGGCAAAGAAAGGAATCCATAACAAGAACAGTGGCAGTGAGGGACACGTGGGCGGGAGCACTCCCTGGCAGGATTGAGAGCTGCCCAGCCTGTGGGGCATCCCCATGGAGGCCTGGGGTGGCACCAGGGGCCGCACGTCAAGGATGTCAAGGATACCCTAGGCAAGGGTTTGGTGGAATCCCTAAATCTGATGGTTTCTCTTACGTCTCATCTGGGGACAGAGAGGGGACATGGAGCAGCGAGGGGCTGAGAGTTCAGGACCATTTCCCCATGCACCGTGACGAGACCCTTTGCCTCTACCCAGTCCAGGACGTCCACTCCCCTGGCACCAGGCCACCAGGCTACTGCAACCCTGGTGCCACTGGTGCCCAAGGACAACACTGAGGGGTGGGAGTCGAGAGCCCAACCATACCCAGGGCGCAGTCCCATCTTGCGTAGTGCCTCCCAGAGGACAGCTGTGAGGGGAGATGAGATACAAGAATTTCACACACAAAGCTGAGACTCTGGGCAACCCACCCCACCCCCACCCCCCCGGCGGCAGGTCCAGCCACTCACCCTCGCTGGCACGGTTGCCATTCATGAAAATGACTCCCAGAATCACCAAGAGGAGGCTCAGCCTGGGGGTGTCCTTGGTCCTAAAGGTGGAGAAAAACGTATTCTATCCGGCAGGCATCTGCCCGAGGGACTAGGGTCGGTTCACCTGACTAGCCTTTCCCAGATGGCTGGGCTACAGAGCGGTTCTTCCCACTCTGCGCATGGCTTGTTCTCTGACCCAGACCATCTTTTCCTCTGTCTGAGACTGAATCGCTTCACGCATCGAACGTAGATGCGAAGAGCCCCTCCCAGAGTCGTGTCCACAACGGGGTCAGGGCAGGGAGCAAATGCTTGGCAACAGTGTGTCCACAGGAGGCATATCCAGACCTTCCCTGCCCTTCGAGCACCGGGAGTTAGACTGGACGGGAAGCTTCCTTCTCCCCGGACCACTCTGCCAAGCCCAGGCCAGGCACGTAGCAGGAAGGGACAGGCAACAAGGAGCCTGCTTTCCCAGAAGATGGGGTGAGGAGGTGGCCGGGGTGGGGGTGAAGCCCTGAGAGCAGCCAAGGCTTGACCCCAGGCTCCTGCCCTTTCATCCCCTAATCACTGGGCACCACTAACTGTGGGTAGGAGCTGTGCCAGGCACCAAAGCCTTGTTTTCCCATTTCTCCGAGAGGAAAGGGAGAGGCACCAGCGAGGAGCCCACAATCCTCCTGCCCGCCCTTTCTTACTTTCCCAGGAGACGAGCTGAGGAATCACGTGTGCACACGAGAATGTACAGGTGTTCTTCCTTGTCAATTTCCTTCAGGTGAATCCCAAACTTCTACGTGGGGGAGAAACCAGAACAGGACATGAGAAACCCACGCTGCCTGTCCCACAGGCAGTCCTTTCATTTCCCGTCAGAACTCTCTCTCAGCCGGGACCCCAAAGTCACGCGGAAGACTGAAGAAGAGAGGCCGAAGAGGAACTGCCCTGTGGGAGCTCTGACACCGGCCAAAGCAACAGGACCCACTTCAGGGGACAAGAGACACTCAAAAGAGCATGAGGGAGAGGACCCTGCGGGGGATGGAAGCATAAGGTGGACGCTCCCAGGTGGAGAAGCTAGGGAGGGCTTCCAGAGCAGGTAGTGCCGGAGGTGGGCCTCAAGGGGCTGCAGGGTGCAAGGCCTGCCTGCAGCTCTTGTACTACAGGGAGCTGCCCCTGTCCCTTTGCCCACCTTTTCCAGAGTGTACGTTGCTCGTTCAATGATCTCAGGGAAATGTTCGTCGTATTCTCGGATGACATCCTTCATCATGTCTGCGGGAGATGAGAGGTGGAGAGAGCACCAGGGCCGAGCAGGGGCCAAAGAGCTGCACCCCCTCAGTCAGCCTCACTGAGGGGAGCACAGTTGGGACCCCCGTACTGTGCAAATGGGAGCGATCAGCTGGGCACACTGGGTGGGGACATGTGATGCGAGGCCCCGCAGGGTAGGGATGGGGACGGGGGAAGGGCAGAGCTCAGGGAGGGGGCACAGGTTGCCCACCTGAGCGCTTGATGGGAATCTTCTTGTAGTCCTTAATCATCAGATATTTCACCAGTTTATTTGCCTGGAGGAGGAGGAGCACACGGGGAGATCAAGGCATGGCTGACCTCCAAGAACTGGCCCATAGGAGAGGAGAGGAGGAAGACGGGGAAAAGGCAGATTTCTTACCCTCTCTTGCAGAAGGGTCACGTTGCGGGGTGGCAAGCACAGGACATGTCTTGAGGGTACCTGGGACCTCAGGGCCATCGGTGGCCGGGGAACCATATGAGCCCGCACTGTCATCGGAGGCTGCGATGGTCTCCAGGTCGGTGGGACCGCAGGAGGCTCTCTCTCCTCCTCGCTGCTCTCATATTCGTCATCCAGGTGCTTGGACTGTAGCATTAGAGAGAGAAGAGACCCAGGGCTACCAGACTCACCGTGCAAAAGTGCCCAGCACACGTCTTAACCAGAGGAGATACTTGGAAATGAGGGTAGTACAAACAGTGGATGACATGTGCTGAGTGCTTACTACGTGCCCGGCACTGAGCCAACCTCTTCTCCCATCAGGCCTGAGGGCAGAGACTTTGTGGGGTCAAAGCATGCTAGCAAACTTGTGTTGGACCAACGTGCACAAGCTGACAGAAAAGAGGAGGGGAGGGGAGGGGAGAGGAGAGGATAGAGCAGAGAAAGGAGGGGAGCAAGTGGGGGGTGCAGACAGCAGGGAGGTCTCACCTTCTTGGTCCTCTTGCCTCCCATCCTGACCCAGGGCTCAGCACTGTGCTGGGCAGGGGCAGCTGCACCCTCAGGCTCAGGGATGCTTGTGGCCACCTTGGTCTTGGCAGCAGCTGCTGTCACAGCATTCTGAGGCTCCACCCACCGGGTCTTGGCGAGCGCCTTTCCAGATTTGGTCGTCTTGGGCCGGGTGGCTGCCCCCTCCCTGGCAGGTGCTGCCTGGAGCACCCCGGAAGCAGCACTGGGGCCCTCTGTGGCAGCCTCTTGGGCCGGGGCGGGCCTCTTGGAGCGGGAGAAGGCCATGCCACTGACACCTGCCGGCTGGGTGAAATCAAAGAGATCGTTCTGACCCAGGAAGGCTGTCTTGGGCCGGGTGGCATCCATCTCACTGGCACACGGAGCCTGAGAGAAACCACAGGCAGCACTAGGACCCTCAGTAGCAGCCTCCTGGGCCTGGGAGCCTGTCTGGGGCTGTGTGGACTTTGCTGGAGCCCCTGGGGTGGCCATCTCACTGGTGACTAGCATCTGGGAGATGTGTGGAGCAGCAAGGGTGGTCTCAGGGGTGGCTGCCTGAGCCTGGGCTGCATAGGTCATGGGCTGGGTATCTTCTCCTGAAGCCTGGTCTGTGGCCACTGGGCGGTTAGTGACCACCTGATTGTAGGTGGCACGGGCAGCAGCAGCAGCGGCCCTAGCAGCACGATTGGAGGCGGCTGCACGGGCTACGTTGACAGCATGGGCAGCAGCCTCATTGGCAAGTGTTTCTGGATCCAGCTGAAATGCCTCCATCAGAGTCCTAGCTAGCATAGGGTTTTCCAGTTCCCAGGGCTCATTCTGCAAGGCCAGACAGAAGGGTAGGGGAAAGCAGACAGTTCTACAAGCTCACATCATGCTTCCCACCCAGCCTCCTCCCTGCGGCCAGCTCCCAACCCCCCCCCCGTCTGCCCCCCACCCCGGACTTCCCAAACCCCCTTTCTCTGAGCAGGAGAGGGAATGCTCGGGAAGCTGGGCAGTCCTTCCCCATTCAACCCTCCCATTCACGACCCCCCCCCCAAAGCAGCTTCACAAGGGAGAAGGCCCAGGGCCAGCAGGTGGCCAACAAGGAGCCTCACCGATAAGATGCGAAGGCCTGGACCCAAGCTCCCAAAGGCTCTGAGGATACGGATGTCAAAGCTGGTGAGGGTGCCATAGCCTCCAAAAGCACCAAATTCTTCATAGTCATTTCCTTCAACCATCTCTTCCTCCCCGACTTCATCGCTACCCTCATCCATGTCTTCAACGTTGTAGGTTTCTGATTCCATGCGGTAGCTTCCCTCAGCCATGCTGGGGGGGGGGGGGCGGGTGGTCCCAAGGAGAAGAGAGCTTAGCCAGGGAGGGAGGGTGAGGCTTTTTCAAGGGGGAAGGGGCGGGATCCAGTGGGAGGTGGGATCCCTCAGGAGGAGGGAGGCTGCAATCATCAGGTTACTAGGCAGTACAAGGCAGACAGAGGAGGGAGGGGTAGGAGGGAGAAGGGAGGGAGGGGGTGTCTGTTGGGTTAGATTCTGTCAGAGACGCAGCACTAGGAGAGGGATAGCGATGGTCTCCCTGCACTTAAAGGGGAGTTCAAGAGGGGCACGCTCCCCGTCCCAGCCTCTAGATTTGAATAGGGGGTGGACTGGTGGGCTTGGGTCTGAAGAGTCCCAAAGGGGGATGCATTGAGAGAGGGAGAAACAAAGGGTTTGGATTTAACGACGAAGGGGGGAGAGCAGATGACATGAGAGGGCTGAGACTACAGGGACCCCGGAAAGCTATGGGAAACTGAATCCAGAGACCCTCTGGCTAGGTCCAGGCGGGGGCATTCAGCTGATGATTCAGGTCTGGGTTGGGCTCATACAGGAGCGCTAGGGGTGAGAAGGGTGGGGGTGGGGGCTCGGATTAGGTGAGGCATGAATTAGAGCGCTGGAGGTCTCAAACCCCAGGATCGCAACTCCAGGAAGGGGCTCACGGGGTCAACTTGGTTGGAGTGATCTAGGAGTGGTTGGGGTGGGGGTAGGGCCTCTGCTCTAAGATAGCTCAGCAGGGTGCACACGGGTCTGCTAAAGGGGTTCGGATTGTGGGCTCCAGTGTAAGTGGGGATCAGAGAGCCTGAGTCTCCTTTTGGAAGACTCTCCTCTCCTGTTGGAAGAGGTCGGTGCGGAGGTGGGGGGGGGGGGGGGGGGCGGGCGGAGTGTCCTACCTAGACCGTGCGTCTAAGCGGGCTCAGGTTCTGAGTGCCTGGGCTTTGTTCAGATCCGGCTATTGGGGGCGGGGAGGGCGCACCGTGCCGGGTTCCACTCGTCCTCTCCCGGTCCAGTCCGGGGCTGGATTCTTACCTTCCCTGGGGCTCCAATGGCGTCCGTCCTCAGCACCAGGAACCCCGCAGCCGCGCCCTCGCCTACTGCTGCCAGCACAGCAGCTCCGACCACCCCGCCCCTTTTCTCCGCGCACCCCCCGCGTCTGGGCAGCCTGCGCATGCGCGGACCCCTCCAGCCCGCCCGCTTTCCCAACAAAAGCCCTCTCCACCAGGTTCCCAGTGCGCATGCGACTCCAAGAGTGTGGTGGGCGGGGTGGGGGGCGTTTTCTCCTTCCCGCCCGAGACCCCTCACCCCTCCTCTGACCGCAGGGTCGCGCACTCACAGCTCTGGGTGCAGTTCGACCACCCAATCATCTACCCTCGGTGCCCGCACTCCTGCACAATGCTTCTCGTCCCTGCCCTCCCCGTTCCCGCTAAACTCCTCTGGTGTGGTCTGGAATACACTATGTCTGGCTTCCCCAGCATGACCCCTAGGTCACAAACACAAAGGTCTCTAGCTGTGTCTCTAACTGTAACAAGGGGAATGGAAATGGCCAGAGGATGCCAGTTGCCTTTGTGTTGCCCAGCACTACCCATCTCCATGGCCCCCAGACACACTGGGAACATCTGCTTCCCCAGATACTCTGTATGCAGCGTGTGCATCACAGCGCTGTCTGTACTGGGGCTTGTCTTCCTCTCACAGCAACCCTGGGAGGTGGCTGTCAGCATCCCCATTTTACAGATCAGAAAGCTGAAGCACAGTCACACCGCATGAACTAGACAAGGCCACAGAGCCAGTAAACAGAAAATGCAATCAATATGTGGGCCTGGGTCTTCCTGACTCCAGACCCCATGTCCCTGTAGGGCTGGCCTGGGGACTGAGGTGCGCCCCCCCCCCCCTTCAGTTGGAGCGACAGATCCACCCCTCAGCTCTCCTGCCCTGCCAACACCTGTCCCAAACAAGCAAAGTTTGTGCTCTCTGAGACGCAAGCTCATGCTCTGTATCCGGGACACAGGTAGAGACCCCCAGTCTCCAGCCCTCACCTACTGCACGCGTGGGTCCATCCAGGTGTGGGAATTGCTCCTTGGGGTCCACTCCCTGACCTAGCCTCAGGCCTCTTCGCTGTGAGTGGCACAAACACGCTGCCCCTGAGGCCTTCCTGGTGCCCGCTGGAGCGGCCAGGACAATCAGGCATTTTGTGTGTCTGAGCCATGGCAAGCCCTGCTTCAGAGTAAATGTTTGCCCGGGGTTCCTTGCAGGGCAGGGGCCTGGGGCCGCTGTGGTCTTGTGGAAAGAAACCGGGCTGGTCTTCAGAATTCCAGGGATGGGGTGCCGGGCCAGTCTGTTGCTACTAGCTGTGTGAGCCTGCTCGGGTCCCTGGACATCTGTGAGCCCGGTTTCTCAATATGCAACATGGAGAGCACAGGAAGCACATCCCGGGGTCCTACCCGACCCAACACATGCTGCTGTGCTTCCAGAATGACTGGAGAAACTGCTTTGGAGGCAGACAATGCTATGTTTCCAACTCAAATCGAACCTGTGCTTTTTACAAAAACCATAGCGGACTTTTAGATTTGTTTTTATGTCAGCCTCTCCGGGACTCCTGTGTGTGAATGGAAGCTATTGCTAGGACCACAGCTTTTACTCTCCAATGACCAGTATCAATTCTGACTGGCTGGTTGACTTTCCTCAGCTGTTGCATAGCAACCTCCCCCTTCAGCAGCCTGTGTCTCTTCAGCCCTTCCTGTATAACACGTTTCTGTGGGAGGTGACCAGACCCTAGAAATGAAAGCCTTGGCAAGCTGCTCAGTGCTAATAGAAAATACTGTGTTCCCATCTCAAACTGAACCTGTGCTTTTTACAAAAGCCATAGTGGACTCTCGTACTCATTTTGTTTGCTTGTTTTTGCTTTCTTTCTCCTTTCTGAAATTGAGGTATAATTGGCATATGACTTTATGTTAGTTTCAGGTGTGCAACGTAGTGATTCAATATTTTTATGTATTGTGAAATGATCACCACAATAAGTCTACTTAACGTCCATCCCCATATATAGTTACGACTTTTTTTCTTATGATGCGAGCTTTTGTCACATTCGTTTTTGTATCAGCCTCTCTCTATATAAGCTATGTAACTATATATCTATGCTAACATCCTAGTAACTCCAAAATCTACAGCTCCAGTTTGAACCTCGCCTTTGAGATCCAAACCCATATATTCATTCCCCTACATGACATCTCCATTTGGATGTCTCAAGGGCTCCTCACAGTGAGTCTGTCTAGAACTGGTCACTTGGTATACTACCCCTCCCAAAGGCTCAGACTCCCCATCTCTCTTGTTTCTAAAACTCCCATCTTCACCATCTCAGTAAATGGCACCATTATCCACACTCACTCCAGAAAACGGAAGTCAGCTACCACCACTCCCCTTTGCTCATACGCTGCACCCTGATGGGAAGCCTCTGCAGCTCTCCAGAACTATCTCTCTGTGTGGCTCTCCCCTCCCTTATTTCCAGCAAATTCTAGTCACGTTGGCCTCTCAGAACTCTCAACTGTGTCTCCTTCACTCAGGCTCTCCACTGGGCTCTGTTTGTGTTCAGTCTCCCTGTGCTGCAGCCTGTAAACTCCATCCAGGCAAGAAATTGGGGGAGTTGGGCAATCTGAGAGCTCACCATATTAGTTTCCTTTCTCTCAGGGATCGCTGTCTACTGTTGCCTGTGGTGCCATGACGTAAAAGCTTTAGAATTTTTTTGGTTTGCAGCTATTCAGGTGGGAGAGTAAATCGGGTTCCTGTTAAACCATCATGCCTCCATGATGTATTTCTTAAATTTGAATTTTTTCTTAAATTTGAATTTTTTTCGCTGAGCCATAGGGTTTTAAGATGTGTTTCCTTGCTACACATGCATCTAAGATCTACCTAAGTGACTCTGCACAGATATCGTATGGCGTGTATTCATGACATTTTTCTTTCCAATCTGCTCCCCCAGGGCTTTACCCTGACTCCTAAGGAAGTGGAAAACTGGAAAAAATATACAACCATTCAACACCAAAGGTAAGAATTACAGGGAACTTCTCATCAGAAACAATGCAAGTTATAAGATGGTGGCATATAATCCTTATAATAGTGAAATAATTAATAACTGCCAACTCATGGGGCGCCTGGGTGGCGCAGTCGGTTGAGCGTCCGACTTCAGCCAGGTCACGATCTCGCGGTCCGTGAGTTCGAGCCCCACGTCAGGCTCTGGGCTGATGGCTCAGAGCCTGGAGCCTGTTTCCGATTCTGTGTCTCCCTCTCTCTCTGCCCCTCCCCCGTTCATGCTCTGCCTCTCTCTGTCCCAAAAAAAAAAAAAAAAAAAAAAAAAAAAAACGTTGAAAAAAAAAATAACTGCCAACTCAGAATTTTTATATTCAACGAATATCTTTTTAAAGTGAAGTTGAATTAAAAGTTCTTTTCAGGGGCGCCTGGGTGGCGCAGTCGGTTGAGCGTCCGACTTCAGCCAGGTCACGATCTCGCGGTCTGTGAGTTCGAGCCCCGCATCAGGCTCTGGGCTGATGGCTCGGAGCCTGGAGCCTGTTTCCGATTCTGTGTCTCCCTCTCTCTCTGCCCCTCCCCCGTTCATGCTCTGCCTCTCTCTGTCCCAAAAATAAATAAACTTTAAAAAAAAAAAGTTCTTTTCATACATACCAGTGTTGAAATAATTCATCATCATTGGATATGCACTACAAGAAATAGTAAAGGATGTCTTTGAGGCATGAGAAAAATGACAGTAAATATAAATGTATTCTACACAAATGAATAAACAATACTGGAGATGTTAAATATGATGATAGCGATAAAATAATCTTTTTTTTTATTTTTGGAACTTTCTTTATAAATTAATTGAGAGCGTAAACAGAAATTCATAGCAATGCATTGTGGAGTATAAATTCTGTGGAATTAATTTCTTGGACAATAATAGCACAGGGCCTAGTGGGAATATAAGTATACTGTTGGTGGGTTCTAATTCTACATGTGAAGTAGTACAATATTACTTGAAGGTAGACTGTCGTAAGTTAAAAGAAGCATCAAATGTAAAACCTATCCAAAAAATTATGGCTAATAAGCCTATTTGGAAGATAAATGGTATTATCATGAAATACTTTAAAATAAGTCCTAAAAGGGAAAACAAAATAAGACAACAGATGAGCAAGTAGAAAACAAATAGCATGATAGTTTTAAATCCAACCATATCGACAATGGTATTGAATACAAATTGAATTCACCAATTAAAATGTAGAGATTGACAAATTGGATTCCTTTTTCTTAAATAGGCTTTATTTTTAGAGCACTTTTTAAGTTCAGAGCAAAATTGAGCAGAAAGTACAGAGCCATCCCATAAACCCCTTGCCCAAAACAGACACAGCCTCTCCCACTACCAACATCCTGCACCAGACTGGAATACCTCCTCCTACAATCAATGAATCTATACTGACACGTCATTATCATGCAAAGTCCACGGTTCACATCGGTGTTCACTGTTGGTTTTGTGCATTCCATGGGTTTGGACAAATATATAATGACATGTATCCACCATTATCGTACCACACAGAATTGTTTCACTGCCCTCCAAATCCTCTGTGCTCCACATACAAACCCCTCTCTCTTTCCTAACCACAGGCAATCACTGAGTTTTTGTTTGTTTGTTTGTTGTTTGTTTTGTTTTGTTATGTTTTTGTATTTTTAAACTGTTCCCGGGGCGCCTGGGTGGCGCAGTCGGTTAAGCGTCCGACTTCAGCCAGGTCACGATCTCGCGGTCTGTGAGTTCGAGCCCCGCGTCGGGCTCTGGGCTGATGGCTCAGAGCCTGGAGCCTGTTTCCGACTCTGTGTCTCCCTCTCTCTCTCTGCCCCTCCCCCGTTCATGCTCTGTCTCTCTCTGTCCCAAAAATAGATTAAACGTTGAAAAAAAAAATTAAACTGTTCCCATAGTTTTGCCTTTTCTGAAATGTCATATAGTTGGAATCATACACTATGTGACCTTTTTAGATTGGCTTCTTTTAGTGGGTAATGTGCATTTAAGTAAGGTTCCTCTGTGTCTTTTCATGGCTTGATAGCCCAT
Source organism: Prionailurus viverrinus (assembly GCF_022837055.1). NCBI lineage: Eukaryota > Metazoa > Chordata > Mammalia > Carnivora > Felidae > Prionailurus > Prionailurus viverrinus. The sequence goes on along the minus strand of NC_062579.1, from coordinate 42,267,282 downwards.
TTCTTTTTAATGCTGAATAATATTCCATTGCCTGGATGTGCCACAGTTTATTTATTCATTACCCTATGAAGGACGTCTTGGTTGTTTCCAAGTTTTAGCAATTATGAATGAAGCTGCTATAAACATATATGTGAGATTTTTGTGTGGACCTAAATTTTCAGCTCATTTGGGTAAATACCAAGGAGCACACTTGCTGGATTGTATGGTCAGAGTAGATTTAGTTTGGTAAGAAACTGTACAACTGTCTTCCAAAGTGGTTGTACAATTTTGCATTCCCACCGGCAATGAATGAGAGTTCCTATTGCTCCACATTCCCACCAGCATTTGGCATTGCCACTGATCTGGATTTGGGCCATTTTAATAAGTGTGTAGTGTCATCTCATCGTTGTAATTTGCTTTTGCCTGATGACATATGAAGTGGAGCATGACAAATGGATTTTAAAAATAAGATCCAGCTATATGGTGTGTACATGAATTCCACTTTAAATGTAAAGGTACATAGAGGTTAAAAGTAAAAGGATGGGAAAAGATATAGCATGCTAGCAGTAATCAAAATCAAGCTGTAATGGATATATTAATACCAGACAAAGCAGATTTCAGAACAAAATACATTACCAGAGATAGTAATTGGTTATATTTATATTTACAATTATATTTGTATTTAAAATTGGTTAAAATGGTCAAGTGGACATAAAAATTCTAAACGGAGTTTGGAAATAAATGAAAGAAAGAAAAATTCATAATTAGGGTCAGAGATTTTAAGTCTTTTCTCTCAAGAGTTGAACAAGTTGACAAAAAAAAAAAAAAAAAAAAACCCAAAACCAGTAAGTGTATAGACTGAAAAACACTATCACCCAAATTAATCTAATTAACATTTTCGCACACTCTCCCCAACGGCAAAGAACACACACTCTTTTCATATATACATGAAAATTTACCACGATAGACAATATTCTGGGCCATAAAAAAGTGTTACTAAATTTGACAGGATTAGCATCACCCAAAGGATTTTCCTAGAGGACAGTGGGATTAAATTAGAAGTAGATAACACAAATGTATCTGTAATATTTTAAAAGTATTTGGAAAGTATATAATACACTCTTCAGTAACATATGGGTGAAAGAGGGAATCAAAAAGAAATTTGGAAAGTAATTTGAACTGAATGAAAAGAAAGTACAACTTACTAAAATTAGTAGGATGTTTCTAAAGCAGTCCTTACCAAGAAATTTATAGAGCACAAATGCCTACATATAAAAATAAGAATTCAAATCAATGACCTAAACTTCAGTACTTAGAAACAAAAATGCAGACACAGTGAAGACCAAAATAGCAGAAGAAAGGAAATAAGGGAAAGTGCAGAAGTCACTGAAGTAGATGATAGGGAAAATAAAATACATTAAATCTGATCTTTAAGAATATGAATACAATTGGGGTGCCTGGGTGGCTCAGTTGGTTAAGTATCCGACTTCAGCTCAGGTCATGATCTCGAGGTTCGTGAGTTCCAGCCCCATGTGGGGCTCTGTGCTGACAGCTCAGAGCCTGGAGCGTGTTTCAGATTCTGTATCTCCCTCTCCCTCTGCCCCTCCCCTGCTTGCTCTCTCTCTCTCTCTCTCTCTCTCTCTCTCTCTTTCTCTCTCTCTGTCTCTCTCTCTAGAAAATAAATGGACATAAAAAAATTTAAAAAAAAAGAATATCGGTACAACTGATAAGCCTTTATCTAGAATGGTTAGGGGAATAAAAGAGAGAAGACACAGGGCACCTGCGTGGCTCAGTGGGTTAAGCATCCGGCTCTTGACTTCGGCTCAGGTCATGATATCATGGTTTGTGTGTTCAAGACCCACATCGGGCTCTGCACTGGTGGTGCAGACGCTGCTTGGGATTCTCTCTCTCTCCCTCTCTCTTTGTCCCTCCCCAGCTCATGTGCTCTCTCTCTCTTTCTCCCTCTGTCTCTCAAAATAAATTTAAAAATATTTTAAAAAAGGAAAATATTATAAAAAATGAGAGAAAGAAGACACAAGTTACCAATATCAGGAATGAGAGAACTGTTGTCATCAATGATCTTACATTAAAATATTATAAATGAATATTATCAATAACTTTATTGTAATCAATGAAATTTTATACCACAAAAATATTCAAGAAAATGAAATTTAAAATGTCATTTGCAATAGCAAAAATTCCATTTACAATAGCCTAAAAATATAAATTGTTTTCATATAGATGTGGTAGAAGAATGTGCAACATTTTACCTGAAAACATTAAAATATTGCCAAAAACAATTAAAGAAAACTTAAATAAATGCAGAGATATACTATGTTCATACTATCTCAAATACCAAACATTGTTAAAGACTTAATTCGCCACAAATTCATCAATAGACTCAGCACAATCTCTGTAATAATCCCATCAGGGTTTTTGTAGGAATTGATAAACTGATTCTAAAATTTATAAAGAAATACAAAACACCTAGAGTATCTAAGACAATTTTGGAAAAGGAAACCCAGTTTGAAAGATTTATGCCATCAGAATTAAACACTGTTTTTTTCAGGTATTGAGGATTAAGAAGGGCACTTGTGATGAGGACCGGATGTCGTACAGAAGTGTTGACTCCATACACTGTACATCTGAAACTAATATTACATTGCATATTAACTAACTGAAATTTAAATTGAAACTTAAAAAAATAGAAAAGAAACCAACAGTTATTACGAAGCTACAATAATCAAGAGAGTTTGCAGTTGACATAAAGAGAGACAATAGAACAATTTAGCATGATAGAAATTCCAGACACAAATACATGCAAGTATATAGCCAATTTGCTTTTTCAAAAAGATGTCAAGGAAATTCAATGGGGAAAAATTAATCTTTTCAAAACATAGTGCTGCTTTTTTTTGCCATATATAAAGAGAAAGAAAGAAAGAAAGACAAAGACAGAAAGAGAAAGAAAGAAAGAAAGAAAGAAAGAAAGAAAGAGAAAGAAGGAAGGAAGGAGAAACCTCAATCCTTACTTGACACCATAAACCAAAACAAACTTAAAATGGATCAAAAACCTAAACGTGAGCTAAAATTGTAAAATTTCTACAAGGAAACATAGGAAATTACGACCATCACAGTGTCTTTGGTTTGGGCAAAGTTTTTCAAACTAGGATGTCTAAAGCACAAAGTATGCAAGACAAAAATTAGTAAGTATGACTTCAAAATTAAAAATGTTTTGGTCTTCAAATGTCACTGTTTTGAAAATGAAAGGGAAAGCCACAGACTGGGATAAAGTATTTAGAAAAAATATATATTCAACACAGTACACTTTTCAACTATATAAAGAACTCTTGCAACTCAGTCATAAGAAGACAAATACCCAACTAAAAAACTGGAAACATGGACAAAATATTTCAACAGACTACCTCAACAAAGAAGTAATACAGATGGCAAATAAACACATGAAAACACGCTCACCATCATTTATTATTAGGGAAATGCAGATTAAAGCCACAAAAAAACAAAACTGTGTCAACACCCTCATATGACTAAAATAAAATAACTGACCCTAACAAATAGTAGCAATGATATGGAGCAACTAGAATACTCATACACTGATGGTGGAAATGTAAAATAATGCAAACACTTTGGAAAACAGTTTGGTAGTTATCTAGTTAGATATACATCTCGCATACAACCCAGTCATTCCACTCCAAGGTGAATGCAGAAAAAAGGAAAACGTAAATCTAAAAAAAAAAAATGTGTTTATGATTGTTCTTTGCAATTGTACTTGCAATAGACAAAATCCTGGAGACAAACCAAATGTTCATCAACAGGGACATGATCTAACTGTGGTATATCCATATAATGTCATAAACCATTAAAAAGGAATGAATTATTGCTACATACAGCAACAAGACTAAATGTGAAAATACAATACTTGAAAAAAGTCAGAAGTATCCCCCCCCAAAAAGAACACAGATGGTATAATTACATTTATTAACACTAGAAAATGAACACTAACTTATAGTAATAGACATCAGTTCAATGTTTGCCCGGTAATGAGAGCATGAGGAGGGCAGGATGGATTTCAAAGGCATACAAGGTTATTTTTCATTATTGTGTATATATATACACCATATACATATACATATACATATGTATGTATACATAAGTATATATATACACACATACATATGTACATACACACACACGCCTATACATATGTATATATACACATTATCTCGAGTATGATGACTATTTCACAGGTACATATGTCAAAACCTATCAGACTGTGCACTTTAAATCTGTTCAGTCTACAGTGTGTCGATTAAAACTCAATACAGTGTAAAAGAAAACAAAAACAAAAAGCGGATGGAGAGGCACCTGTTTGGCTCAGTCAGTTAAGCATCGACTCCTGATTTCAGCTCAGGTCATGATGTCATGGTTCCTGAGACTGAGCCCCGTGTAGGGCTCTGCATTGACAGCATGGAATCTGCTTGGGATTCTCCCTCTCCCTTTCTCTCTGCCCCACCCCCACTTCGTGCGCACGTGTCCTCTCTCTCTCTCTCTCTCTCTCTCTCTAAATAAAAAAAATAAACTTTTTAAAAAAAGACAGAGGATGGGGAGATATATATTGCAAACTTTATAAATTTATAAGATATAAATATCAAATATTATGTAAACCAAGGGCAGATGCCTCACGGTATGCATTTTCCAGTTGCATAAAGAAAATGATATGCATTAAACACAATAGAATTTGTTGTCTCTGTGAGAGGCATAGCGTGGGAGTGGAAAATGCCAACAAAAAGGATCAAACGAATGAATGACAAGTGAGGGGTCTGGCCTGAAAGAATCATGAGAATAGTGATATGAGCTGGAAAGAAGATTTTGTCAACCTCTGACCCTAAATATCCCCACTGTCCCTTTGCTTAAACTATTCTGACCTTCTCTCAGGCCCGTGAGAGTCACACTTGTGACTGCCTTAGGGGCTTTATAGTGCTGCTCCTGGGGTCCCTGCCGTGGTAACCCATTTTCCTCTCGTGCTCAACTGTCTACCTCAGGCTTACTTTTGAGGTCTCAACTTTCACATCAGTTTTTCACGAAGGCCTTTTCTGGCCACAAACCGCTTTATCCCCAATTTAAATTACTCATCCTCTTTTCCTTTCTCTGAGCACCCTGAAAACTTTCTCCATTTCAGTATTTGTCCTAAGGGGATATAGTGGTTAGAGAGAACCTTGCTGAAACATCTGTCTCCCCGTTCCAGCCCCAGCCCCATGGTGAAAGTTGCCATTGTCTGTTTGGTTCTCCACTGTATATTCTGAGGGCCTATTCCAATGCCTGTTACATAATAGACTCTCCAGGATGTTTGTGGGAGGAATAATTGAAACTGAATGGAAAGGAAGGAAGAATAAGAATCAGTAGAGGGATTGGTATGTGAATGTATATATTCATGCTCTCCCGCAGATGTGGTTCCCTGGGGCCCTGACAGTGGGGACACAGACAGGGATATGTGAGGGAGAGCAAAGGGATGAAAGATACCCAGATATGGAATATGTGGAACGGGGTGGAAGGGAGAAAGAGAAACTCAGCAGAAGAACCAGCTGGAGGACTGAAATGATCTAGGAAGGAGAGAGAGAAGTGGCGGCAAAGAGCGAGGGAGGACTCAGCGGAGACGAGGGAGAGGTGGGGGGAGAGGGACAGGAAGTAGGACTGCAAGGTGACAAGCAGAAAGCCAGGGGCAGGAGGAAAGTTAAGGAGCGCCTCTCCCCAGAGGCACACCTTACTGGGTGGTGATCAAAATAATGAATTCCACAAGTTCCCCCTTTTCTTTCTTTCACTGTCATCTCTTAACATTGGCCATGAAAATTTAGAGCTGTCTGTAAAAATCAAGACAACAAAGGTCCCACCTCACTCATTGCTTTTGGTGAAAAGCTGGTGGCTGAGCTCTCACCAGTGATAAGGCTACAGGCAGGAAACACGAAGAGCACACTCCTCATTCTGAAGCAGCTGCATTCAGGTGGCTATGTCGGAAGCACACACCGTGAAGGTAATAGACTGATCTCTGCATTGTATTTGTAGAAAGGAAAAAAAAAAAGGAAATATTTTATCAAGTCTTTCATGTAATATGCCATGGAGAATTCCCCATTGTGGGGCACTGGAAAAGAACTGAGTCCTCTCAGGGACAAAACAAGGAATTCCAGATGGAAGTTGTCCTGCTGCTGGTATTGGGAATTCCCTATATCAAACCTCTAAAATGGAGTAGGGTGAGGGGCATGTGAGCATGTGGAGGTGTTGGCAGGAATCTGACGGTATGGGACTAGTGTTTGTCCACAGGGCAAAACAACATCTTCCCCTTACCCTACACTGCCACTCTGCCCTCTCCCCTGGGCTTTCTCTAAATGAGGCACAGACACGAGGGCGTCGAACATTGTTCACTGGGCTAGTTCCCAGCACCCCTCAATTTAGAGCCTTCTGGTGGAGTTGGGTTGAAGCACAGGCTTGGACTCAAGAATGAAGCAGAATCTCTTTGACTACTTCTGCATCTTACCACCACTGACCCCTAATGTGCAAGGATGATGACTCAGCCCCAAATCTCCAGTGAGAAGAAAGGAAGAGAGAGTGATGTGGCAGCACCCCAGCCTTCACAGGTTGGCACTGGCTCAGTTTACTGCTTAATATTGCAAGAGAGAGAGAACATGCACATGTCCTACTGCATGGGTGCCACCTCACAGCGTGCAGTGGTACTGCACTCAGTGAGTGCTCTGGAATCTGGCCCGTGTAAAGGAGTGGGGAAAGGGCCTGGGAGTGGGGGCTTTCCCTTGCCTGGGGAGAGGAAAGAGAAGCGTGACCCTAGTAGATTCCCTGCTAGTTAGAACCACGGATGGGAACTGATCTGATCCTAGGAAAAGGAGGTCACGTGTAAAATCTCAAGGGATTTTGCTGTTAAAAATCTCAAATGTGCCAGTTCTGGAAAGTGTTAAAATGTGGACCTGTTGAGAAAAACAAATGTGAATTCACAAAAGTGTATTTTCATTAGAAAATGAAGAAGCAATAAAATCTGGCATATAATCGCTGATGCTTTTAAAACTTTTATCATGTTGGAAATCAATCACGTGCTTTGGTTGACAACATACAACTATATTTATAAAATATAACAGGGTGAGGTTTATATAAATTACAAAACAAGGATATTTGCTTTATACATGTATTATAACATGTTGATTACTTTCAAAAAGCAAGCACTACAAGAAAATATGAAGGTGGATACAGTAAAGTAAATATATCAAATTGCAATGTTCAGAATTAGCTAGTTCTAACACTGGTTCAAAATCATTGCATACAAACATTTACTTTTTCACATGTGAGATAAACTGATAGGCTAGAAGGTGGTTGGCAAGAAAGGGAGATGGCTTTACGGAAATGATTTTTACAGTGATCAGCTTTTACCATACATGCTATTCAAATAAAAGGTATTAGATTTTATTTTATTGGACGAGGATAAAATAAAGGCCGGACAATAAGAAAGAGGCAAATCTTTGGTTAATGATTTCTTTACCTGAAGAGATATTTAATTCCTGGAAGATTACTCCAAGGTTAAGGAAGAAGACTTCTGGAAACCGATAAAATGTGGATCTACTGACAAAAATAAATGTAAGTTCACACACAAAAAATCACCCCTGAAACTAATATTACGCTGTATGTGAGCTGACTGGAATTTAGATAAAAACACAAAAAAAGAAAAAAAAAAAAAAGAAAAACAAAGCAACAAAATCTAGCATATAGATGCTATTTTAAAACTTTAAATGGTGGGTATAAATTGAACACATGTAGCTACCTTTACAAAATGTAAGAGGGTGAAGTATACATAAATTTAAAAACATAGGAGTGTGATTTCATAAATCTATTATAACATGTTGATTGTTAAAAATAATCTAGGACTATGAGAAAAAAATAAGTGCAAAACTACTAAGTATAGCAATTTTAAACTCCAGAAGTTTCTATTTCTAACACTGGATCAAAATCACTCCAGATACCTTATTGCTCATCTATTAAATAAAAGGGTAGGTTAGCAGGCGGAAAGCAAGAAAGAGGGATAACTTGAAATAAATGAATATCCTAAAAATTGGCTTACACCAATATACGCTATTCAAAAAAATATATTACATTTTACCACTATGCTAAAATAAAGAGAAAGGGAACAAGAAAGAGATGAATCATGGTTTTGGGATATATGTTTCTGGAAGATTCCTCCAAAGTTAGGAAAATAGATTCTCCATAACATTATATGTTTGGGACCTTTATTAGTTTCATGGCTCATTTAAATTTTGTTGGGATCAGGAACATCCCTGCCTTGGAAGATAATGAACAAGGAGGATACTTTCCTTGCACTTCCTACCACAACCCCTCCCCATCTCCCTTTGTTGTTTTCTTTTTTCTTTTTTTCTTTTTTTTCTTTTTTGCCTAAGGAACTGATTATTTATTTATTTATTTATTTATTTATGTTATTTTTAATTTTTAATTATTTTTATATATGAAATTTATTGTCAAATTGGTTTCCATAGGACACCCAGTGCTCATCCCAAAAGGTGCCCTCCTCAATACCCATCACCCGCCCTCCCCTCCCTCCCACCCCCCATCAACCCTCAGTTTGTTCTCAGTTTGTAAGAGTCTCTTATGCTTTGGCTCCCTCCCTCTCTAACCTCTTTTTTTTTTTTTCCTTCCCCTCCCCCATGGACTTTTGTTAAGTTTCTCAGGATCCACATAAGAGTGAAAACATATGGTATCTGTCTTTCTCTGTATGACTTATTTCACCTAGCATAACACTCTCCAGTTCCGTCCACGTTGCTACAAAAGGCCATATTTCATTCTTTCTCATTGCCACATAGTATTCCATTGTGTATAAAAACCACAATTTCTTTATCCATTCGTCAGTTGATGCACATTTAGGCTCTTTCCATAATTTGGCTATTGTTGACAGTGCTGCTATAAACACTGGGGTACAAGTGCCCCGATGCATCAGCATTCCTGTATCCCTTGGGTAAATTCCTAGCAGTGCTATTGCTGGGTCATAAGGTAGATCTATTTTTAATTTTTTGAGGAACCTCCACACTGATTTCCAGAGTGGCTGTACCAGTTTGCATTCCCACCAACAGTGCAAGAAGTTTCCCGTTCCTCCACATCCTTGCCAGCATCTATAGTCTCCTGATTTGTTCATTTTGGCCACTCTGACTGGCGTGAGATGATATCTGAGTGTGGTTTTGATTTGTATTTCCCTGATGAGGAGTGACGTTGAGCATCTTTTCATGTGCCTCTTGGCCATCCGAATGTCTTCTTTAGAGAAGTGTCTATTCATGTTTTCTGCCCATTTCTTCACTGGGTTATTTGTTTTTCGGGTGTGGAGTTTGGTGAGCTCTTTATAGATTTTGGATACTCGCCTTTTGTCCGATATGTCATTTGCAAATATCTTTTCCCATTTCGTTGCTTGCCTTTTAGTTTTTCTGATTGTTTCTTTTGCTGTGCAGAAGGTTTTTATCTTCATGAGTTCCCAACAGTTCATTTTTGCTTTTAATTCCCTTGCCTTTGGGGATGTGTCAAGTAAGAAATTGCTGCGGCTGAGGTCAGAGAGGTTTTTTCCTGCTTTCTCCTCTAGGGTTTTGATGGTCTCCTGTCGCACATTCAGGTCCTTTAGCCATTTTGAGTTTATTTTTGTGAATGGTGTAAGGAAGTGGTCTAGTTTCATCCTTCTGCATGTTGCTGTCCAGTTCTCCCAGCACCATTTGTTAAAGAGACTGTCTTTTTTTCCATTGGATATTCTTTCCTGCTTTGGCAAAGATTAGTTGGCCATACTTTTGTCAGTCTAGTTCTGGGGCTTCTGTTCTATTCCATTGGTCTATGTGTCTGTTTTTTGTGCCAATACCATGCTGTCTTGAGGATTACAGCTTTATAGTAGACGCTAACGTCTGGGATTGTGATGCCTCTTGCTTTGGTCTTCTTCTTCAAAATTACTTTGGCTATTCGGGCCTTTTGTGGTTCCATACAAATTTTAGGATTGCTTGTTCTAGCTTCGAGAAGAATGCTGGTGCAATTTTGATTGGGATTGCATTGAATGTGTAGATAGCTTTGGGTAGTGTTGACATTTTAACAATACTTATTCTTCCAATCCATGACCATGGACTGTTTTTCCATTTCTTTGTGTCTTCTTCAGTTTCCTTCATAAGCTTTCTATAGTTTTCAGCATGCAGATCTTTTATATCTTTGGTTAGGCTTATTCCTAGGTATTTTATGCTTCTTGGTGCAATTGTGAATGGGATCAGTTTCTTTATCTGTCTTTCTGTTGCTTCATTATCAGTGTATAAGAATGCAACTGATTTCTGTACATTGATTTTGTATCCTGCGATTTTGCTGAATTCATGTATCAGTTCTAGTAGACTTTTGGTGGAGTCTATCCGGTTTTCCGTGTATAATATCATGTCATCTGCAAAAAGTGAAAGCTTGACTTCATCTTTGCCAATTTTGATGCCTTTGATTTGATTTTGATGTCTGATTGCTGATGCTAGCACTTCCAACACTATGTGAAACAACAACGGTGAGAGTGGACATCCCTGTCGTGTTCCTGATCTCAGGGGGAAAGCTCTCAGTTTTTCCCCATTGAGGATGATGTTAGCTGTGGGCTTTTCATAAGTGGCTTTTTTTAATTTTTAAGTATCTTCCTTCTATCCTGACTTTCTCGAGGGTTTCTTTTAAGAAAGGGTGCTGAATTTTGTCAGATGCTTTTTCTGCATCGATTGACAGGATCATACGGTTCTTATCTTTTCTTTTATTAATGTGATGTATCACATTGATTGCTTTGTGAATGTTGGACTAGCCCTGCAGCCCAGGAATGAATCCTACTCGATCGTGGTGTATAATTCTTTTTACATGCTGTTGAATTTGATTTGCGAGTATCTTATTGAGAATTTTTGCATCCATATTCATCAGGGATATTGGCCTCTGGTTCTCTTTTTTACTGGGTCTCTGTCTGGTTTAGGAATCAAAGTAATGCTGGCTTCATAGAATGAGTCTGGAAGTTTTCCTTCCCTTTCTATGTTTTGGAACAGCTTGAGAAGGATAGGTATTATCTCTGCTTTAAATGTCTGGTAGAATTCCCCTGGGAAGCCAGGTGGTCCTGGACTCTTATTTGTTGGGAGATATTTGATAACTGATTCAATTTCTTCGCTGGTTATGGGTCTGTTCAAGCTTTCTAATTTCTTCCTGTTTGAGCTTTGGAATTGTGTGGGTGCTTAGGAATTTGCCCATTTCTTCCAGGTTGTCCAGTTTGTTGGCATATACTTTTTCATAGCATTCCCTGATAATTGCTTGTATTTCTGAGGGATTGGTTGTAATAATTCCATTTTTATTCATGATTTTATCTATTTGGGTCATCTCCCTTTTCTTTTTGAGAAGCCTGTCTAGAGGTTGATAAATTTTGTTTGTTTGTTTTTATTTTTTTCAAAAAAATTTTTTAACGTTTATTTATTTTTGAGACAGAGAGAGACAGAGCATGAACAGGGGAGGAGCAGAGAGAGAGGGAGACACAGAATCTGAAACAGGCTCCAGGCTCTGAGCTGTCAGCACAGAGCCTGACACGGGGCTCGAACTCACGGACCGTGAGATCATGACCTGAGCTGAAGTCGGACGATTAACCGACCAAGCCACCCAGGCGCCCCTATTTATTTTTTCAAAAAACCAACTCTTGGTTTCATCGATCTGCTCTAAAGATTTTTTTTTTTTTTTTAGATTCTCTATTGTTTATTTCTGCTCTGATCTTTATTATGTCTCTTCTTCTGCTGGGTTTAGGCTGCCTTTGCTGTTCTGCTTCTGTTTCCTTTAGGTGTGCTGTTAGATTTTGTATTTGGGATTTTTCTTGTTTCTTGAGATAGGCCTGGATTGCAACATATTTTCCTCATAGGACTGCCTTCGCTGCATCCCAAAGCGTTTGGATTGTTGTATTTTCATTTTCATTTGTTTCCATATATATTTTTTAATTTCTTCTCTGATTACCTGGTTGACCCATTCATTCTTTAGTAGGGAGTTCTTTAACCTCCATGCTTTTGGAGGTTTCCCAGACTTTTTCCTGTGGTTGATTTCAAGCTTCATCGCATTGTGGTCTGAAAGTATGCATGGTATGATCTCAATTCTTTTACACTTACGAAGGGCTGTTTTGTGATTCAGTATGTGATCTATCTTGGAGAATGTTCCATGTGCACTCGAGAAGAAAGTATATTCTGTTGCTTTGGGATGCAGAGTTCTGAATATATCTGTCAAGTCTATCTGATCCAATGTATCATTCAGGGCCCTTGTTTCTTTATTGATCCTGTGTCTCGATTATCTATCCATTGTTGTAAGTGGGGTATTAAAGTCCCTTGCAATTACCACATTCTTATCAATAAGGTTGCTTATGTTTGTAGTTAATTGTTTTATATATTTGGGGGCTCCGGTATTCGGTGCATAGACATTTATAATTGTTAGCTCTTCCTGATGGATAGACCGTGTAATTATTATATAATGCCCTTCTTCATCTCTTGTTACAGCCTTCAATTTAAAGTCTAGTTTGTCTGATACAAGTATGGCTACTCCAGCTTTCTTTTGACTTCCAGTAGCATGATAGATAGTTCTCCATCCCCTCACTTTCAATCTGAAGGTGTCCTCAGGTCTAAAATGAGTCTCTTGTAGACAGCAAGTAGTTGGGTCTTGTTTTTTATCCATTCTGATACCCTATGTCTTTTTGTTGGTGCATTTAGTCCATTTATATTCAGTGTTATTATAGAAAGATATGGGTTTAGAGTCCTTGTGATGTCTGTAGGTTTAATTCTTGTAGTGATGTCTCTGGTACTTTGTGGTCCTTATAACATTTCACTCACAGAATCCCCCTTAGGATCTCTTGTAGGGCTGGTTTAGTGGTGATGAATTCCTTCAGTTTTTGTTTCTTTGGGAAGACCTTTATCTCTCCTTCTATTCTGAATGACAGACTTGCCTGATAAAGGATTCTCAGCTGCATATTTTTTCTGTTCATCACATTGACGATTTCCTGCCATTCCTTTCTGGCCTGCCAAGTTTCAGTAGATAGATCTGTGACTAGTCTTATCGGTCTCCCTTTATATGTTAGAGCGTGTTTGTCCCTAGCTGCTTTCAGAATTTTCTCTTTATCCTTGTATTTTGCCAGTTTCACTATGCTATGTCATGCAGAAGATCGATTCAAGTGACGTGTGAAGGGAGTTCCCTGTTCCTCTTGGATTTCAATGCGTTTCTCCTTCCCCAGATCAGGGAAGTTCTCAGCTATGATTTGTTCAAGTCCACCTTCAGCCCCTTTTTCTCTCTCTTCCTCCTCTGGAATCCCTATTATATGGATATTGTTACGTTTCATTGCACCACTTAGTTCTCTAAGTCTCCCCTCATACTCCTGGATTTTTTAATCTCTCTTTTTCTCAGCTGCCTCTTTTTCCATAATTTTATCTTCTAACTCACCTATTCTGTCCTCTGCCTCTTCAATCCGAGCTGTGGTCGCCTCTATTTCATTTTGCACCTCATTTATTGCATTTTTTAGCTCCTCCTGACTGTTTCTTAGTCTCTTGATCTCTGTAGTAATAGATTCTCTGCTGTCCTCTATGCTTTTTTCAAGCCCAGCGATTAATTTTATGACTATTGTTCTAAATTCTTGTTCCGTTATGTTGCTTTAATCGGTTTTGATCAGTTCGTTAGCCATCGCTACTTCCTGGAGTTTCTTTTGAGGAGAATTCTTCCATTTTGTCATTTTGGATAGTCCCTGGAGTGGCGCGGAACTGCAGGGCTCTTCCTCTGTGCTGTCTGGAGTAACTTGCGTTGGTGGGCGGGGCCACAGTCAGACCTGATGTCTGTCCCCAGCCCACCGCTGGGGCCACAGTCAGACTGGTGTGTAGCTTATCTTCCCCTCTCCCAGGGGCTGGACTCACTGTGGAGTGGTGTGGCCCCTGCCTGGGCTACTTACACCCTGCCAGGCTTGTGGTGCTACTTCTATGGGATCTGGTGTATTAGCCAGGGTGGTTCTGCAAGGTGCACAGTGGCGGGAGGGGCAGGCTCAGCTCGCTTTGCCTTCAGTGGTCCGCTACGGGAGGGGCCCTGTGGCACTGGGTGGGAGGCAGACAGACCCGTCAGAGGGATGGATCCACAGAAGGACAGCATTGGGTGTTTGCGTGGTGCAAGCAAGTTCGGTGACAGAAAGTGGTTCCCTTTGGGATTTCGGTTGGGGGATGGGCGAGGGAGATGGCACTGGCCAGTGTCCTTGTTCCCAGCTGAGCTGAGCTCTGTCTTCTGGGTCTCAACACCTCTCCCTCCCGGTGTCCTCTCGCTCTCCTTCTCTCCAAACAGAGCTGTTGACTTATAACATTCCAGATGTTGAGTCCTGCTGGATGTCAGTACTCACGCAATCCGGCCCCTCTGCTTTTGCAAGTCAGACTCGGGGGCTCTGCTTTGCTGGGCAGGCTGCTCCTCCACTGCTCCGGCTCCCTCCCACCAGTCCGTGTAGCGGGCACCGCCTCTCTGCCCTTCCTACCCTCTTCCGTGGGCCTCTTGCCTACACTTGGCTCCGGAGAGTCCGTTCTGCTAGTCTTCTGGCGGTCTTCTGGGTTCTTTAGGCAGATGTGGGTGGAATCTAAGTGATCAGCAGGACGCGGTGAGCCCAGTGTCCTCTTACGCCGCCATCTTCCTCCAGTCTCCTCTCCCTTTGTTGTTTTCAAATACACCTATTTATTAAAGTGTAACTTACCAAATATTATACAAGTAAACACACCACACCTATGCAATCACCACTCAATCTGAAATGTAGAATATCATGTGGCTCCCTACCAAGGCCCTCTTGTGCCCCTTCCCAGTTACCCCCATCCCTCGTCTGCAAAGTAACCACAGCTCTCACCTCCAGCAGCAAGGTGTACATTTGTCTGATTTTAAATTTATGTGAATGGAATCATATAGTATAGAGTCTTCTGTGTGTGGCTTCTTTTCACTCAACATCATTTTCCTGCGTTTTATCCATGCTCTTGGGTATGGTAGTTATCCAATCATTTAATTGTTACATTTTATTCTATCATGGGAATGGGTATGATTTATTCATTAATTTTACTTGTTATAAATATTTGGGTAGTTTGTTGTTGTTTTTTTTTTGGTCTGGGATAGTACATATTTTGTGATATGAACAATACTGTACATATTTTAGAGATAATTGTACTTACAGATGTGCATTTGTAGAGTTACTTACAAGCTGAACAGCTAGGTCATAGGACATTGCCTACACTCAGCCTTATTAAACAGTACCAAAGAAATTTCCAAAATGATCGTACCACTTAAAAAAAATGTTGTGTGGTAAAACGTATATAACATAATAGTTATCATTTCAATCATTCATAAGTGTAGAATTCTGTGGTATTAAATAACATTCACAATGTATCCATCACCATCACCACTAACTATACTTAAAACTTTGTCATCATCCCCAACATAAACTATGTACCTATTAAAAAAATAACTCCCCATTTCTTACTCCCACCAGCCCCTAACAATCTCTTATTCTACTTTTTGCCTGTATGAATTTGCCTATTCTAGGTAACTCATGTAAGTGAAATATGTTATATGATACGAATATAAATATGGTATTTGTTTTACTGCGTCTGGCTTGTTTTAGGTAGCATAACGTTTTCAAGGTCCACCAATGTTGAGGTGTATGTCAAAGTTTCATTTTTTATGTCTGAATAATATTCCGTTGTGTGTATATACCTTATTTTGCCTACCCGTTCATCCGTTGATGGACACATGGCTGTTTACACCTCATGGCTATTGTCAATAATGCTGCTATGAACATGGGTACACACATTTCTGTTCAAGTCTGTGTTTTCAATTTTTTCTGGATATATACCTTTGAGTAGAATTGCTAGGTCATATGGTAGTTCTGTGTTTAACTTTTTAAGAAGCTGCCAGCACCTCAGCCATGAAAAGCTGTGATCAGCAATCAGAACACAGAACCTCGACATTTAGAGAGCAAGGTCCTTATTGCCCACACTGGCTCCAGCAAGCCACACCAGCTGCCTGCCTGTATTTTCTTCTAAACACTTTATTATTTAACATTTATTATTTAGATGTGAAATACATCTCAAATGTATTATTTCACATTTTGTGAGGATGGGGGAATATTCTTTATAGAGATTCTATATATAGAGATATACAGTTGATACCACACAAGTTATTAAAAAGACCATCTTCTCCCCCACCTCACTGCAATGGCATTTACATCATCAATGACCATAGTGTGCATGCATGTTTCCGGATTCTTTAGTGTATTCCATCTGTCTGTTTATCCTTGCACCAACAATATAATGTCTTCATTATAACTTTCTATTAACTCTTCTTACAGAGTCCTTCAGCTATGCTTTTCTTCTTCAAGATTACTTTGGTTCTTTCTCCCCATTTACATTTCCATATACATTTTAGACAATTTCCAAAAATCCTGCTGTGTTTTTAAAATTTAATTAAATTTAAATTGGTTCAAATTCCAGTATAGTTAACATGTACTGTCATATAAGTTTCAGGTGTACAATATACTGATTCAACAATTCCATTCATCACCCAGTGCTCATCACAACAAGTGCACTCCTTAATCTCCATCGCCTATTTCACCTCAACCACCCACCTATAGAGTTTGTTCTCTATAGTAAGAGTCTGTTGCTTGGCTTCTCTCTCTTTCTCTCTCCCTCTTCTTCTCCTTCTCCCTCTCCCTCTCCCTCTCCTTCTCTCTTCCTTTACTCTTGTAGTTGCTGTTGTTTCTTAAGTTCCACACATGAGCGAAATCATATAGTATTTGTCTTTCTCTGACTGACTTATTTCACTTAGCATTATACTCTCCAGCTCCATCCATGCCACTGCAAATGGCAATATTTCTTTGTTTTTTTTTATGGCTGAATAATATTCTTTGTATATTTTGGATGTTTACCTTTTATCAGATATGTCATTTGCAAATATCTTCTCCCATCCCATAGGATGCCTTTTAGTTTTGTTGGTTGTTTCCTTCACCGTGCAGTAGCTTTTTATTTTGATGTAGTCCCAATAGTTTATTTTTGCTTTTATTTCCCTTGTCTCAGGAGACATAGCTGGAAAAATGTTGCTGTGGCCAACGTCAGAGACCTTACTGCCTGTGCTCTCTTTCAAGGATTTTTATGTTTTTAGGACTCACACTTAGGTCTTTAATCCATTGTGAGTTTATTTTTGTGTGTGGTGTAAGAAAGCAGTCCAGTTTCATTCTTTTGAATGTTGCTGTCCGTTTTTCCTGACAGCATTTGTTGAAGAGACTGTATTTTTTTTTCCCCATTGGATATTCTTTCCTGCTTTGTCGAAGATCAATTGCCCATATAGTTGTGGGTTCTTTTCTGGGTTTTCTATTCTGTTCTATTGATCTATGTGTCTACTTTTGTGCCATACCATGCTGTTTTGATTATTACAGCTTTGTACTGTAACTTGAAGTCTGGAATTGTGATGCCTCCAGCTCTGCCCTTTTTTTTTTTTTTTTTTTTTTTTCGAAATTGCTTTGGCCATTCAGGGTCTTTTGTGGTTCCATCTAAATTTTGGGATTTTTTTGTTCTAGTTTTGTGAAAACTGATGTTGGTTATTTTGATAGGGATTGAATTAAATGTGTAGATTGCTTTGGGTAGTAGAGCCATTTAAAGAATATTTGTTCTTCCAATCTGTGAGCATGGAATGTCTTTCCATTTCTTTGCGTCCTCTTCAATTTCTTTCATTAGTGTTTTATAGTTTTCAGAGTACAGGTCTTTCACCTCATCGGTTAAGGTTATTTCTAGGTATCTTATTGGTTTTGGTGCAATTGTAAGTGGGATTGATTCCTTAATTTCTCTTTCTGCTGCTTCATTATCAGTGTATAGAAATGAAACAGATTTCTGCACATTGATTTTGCATCCTGCGACTTTACCAAATTCATTTTTCAGTTCTAATAGTTTTATTTTTTGTGAAGTCATTAGGGTTTTCTCTATAGAGTATTATGTCATCTGCAAATAGTGAAAGTTTTACTTCTTCCTTACCAGTTTCGGTGCCTTTTATTTCCTATTGTTTAATTGATGTGTCCAGCTAGGACTTCCAGTACTATGTGGAATAAAACTGGTGAGAGTGGACACCCCTGTCTTGTTCCTGACCTTAGGAGGAAAGCTCTCAGTTTTTCCTTGAAAAATCTGCTGTGTTTAAAAAATTTTATTACATCACCATTTGTTAAAGAGACTGTCTTTTTTCCATTGGATATTCTTTCATGCTTTGTCAAAGATTAGTTGGCCATACGTTTGTGGGTCTAGTTCTGGGGTTTCTATTCTATTCCATTGGTCTATGTGTCTGTTTTTGTGCCAATCCCATGCTGTCTTGAGGATTACAGCTTTGTAGTAGAGGCTGATGTCTGGGATTGTGATGCCTCCTGCTTTGGTCTTCTTCTTCAAAATTACTTTGGCTATTCGGGGCCTTTTGTGGTTCCATATGAATTTTAGGATTGCTTGTTCTAGGTTTCACTCTTACGAGGATCCTGAGAAACTTAACAGAAACCCATGGGGGAGGGGAAGGAAAAAAAAAAAGAGGTTAGAGTGGAAGAGAGCCAAAGCATAAGAGACTCTTAAAAACTGAGAACAAACTGAGGGTTGATGGGGGGTGGGAGGGACGGGAGGGTGGGTGATGGGTATTGAGGAGGGCACCTTTTGGGATGAGCACTGGGTGTTGTATGGAAACCAATTTGACAATAAACTTCATAAAAAAATAAAAAAAATTATTACACTGTTTGTATAGAGCAATTTGGGCAGTATTTACATCTTACATTATTGAGACTTCCATCCAGGGGCGTGGTATTTATTTAGATTTCCTTTAATTGTTCTAAATAATGGGTTGTGTCTTGCATTTCTTTCCTTAGATTGATTCCTAGGTATTTTATTTTTATGTTATTGTAGACGGCATTACCTTTGCTATTTCCTTTCCTTTTGTTTGTTCATTTTTGTTTATAGAAAAATAATTAATAGTTATGCGTCCTCTTGCCTCCTGCAACCTTGCTAAGTTCACTTATTAATTCTAACAGTTTGTAAATTCTTTGGATTTTTCTACGTGTTTAATAATATCATGTGTGAATGATAACATTTATATTCCATCCTTTCCAATTCTATATTCTTTTCCTTGTCTATCTGTTCCATTTTCAGTTTCAGGTAGGATGCTTTAAATAATTCACCACTATTGATGTTTGCTACCTGTTTTATGGATAGTATTTACCAGGTTCAGTATTTAACAGTTCTATTCACTAATTTTCTAAGAATTTTTCAAAAAGTAATTAATTTTGTAAAATTATATGTTTCTATATCCATTGAGATTGTCATATAACTTAACTCCCTTCTATTAATATGTGGAACTACACTGATAGATTTTCCAACATTAAATCACCCTTGCCTTGCTTAATCATGCCTTAATCACCATGGACTATCCCTTATATATATATTGCTGATTCTATTTGTTAATATTTTGTAATTCTCCTTTTTGTAAGGTCTGTTTCTGGTCTTGGGTTCAGATTTTTGCTAGAGAGTTAAAATCATTGGAAAGAGTAATTTTTCTAGTCTTTCAAAGACTTTATTTGTAATTGGTGCTATTTCTTGTCTTTTTTTTTTTAGACTGGTTGACACACAATGCTACATTAGTTTTCAAGATAGTGTTGAATATACTGTACAGCACAGTGATGCTCAACATCACCGACCATCAGGAAATGCAAATCAAAACCACAATGAGATATCACCTCACACCTGTCAGAGTGGCTAAAATAAAAAACCACAAGAAATAACAAATGTTGGAGAGGATGTGGAGAAAAAGGAACCCTCGTAGACTGCTGGTGGGAATGGAAATTGGTATAGCCATTGTGGAAAATAGTCTCAAGGTTCCTCAAAAAATGCATAATAGAAATGCCGTACAATCCAATAGTTCCACTACTGGATATTACCCAAAGGAAAAACAAACAAACAAACAAACAAACAAACACCCTGATGATTCAAAATATGTATGCACCCCTATGTTTATTGCAATACTATTTACAATTGTCAAGATGTGGAAGCAAACTTAGTGTCCATCAATAGACAAATGGATAAGGAAGGTGTGGTATACATACACAATGGAGTATGATGCAGCCATAAAATTGGTGGCGTTTCTTTCCCAAGTGTTTGGAAGGATTCGTTGGTTGAACTGTCTATGCCTGAAATGTTCTTTGTGGGAAAGTGTTCAATAACATACAGTTTAAACAATAACCTTAAGATCAATCATATTTTCTATTTCTTCTGTCAGATTTGGTAAGTTGTTTCTTTCGAGGAATTTTTCATTTTATTTAAATCCTCAAATTTTTTTAGTGTAAAGTTGTCCATAACAATTTTACACCAGTTACCTTTTCAATATCTATGTCTTCATGTTGTGATCTCATTCATTCTCGATATGGTCATTTATGCTTTCTCTATGTTTGTTTTCTTGATCAGTCATGCTATTGGTTTATCAGTCATAATCTTTACAAACAAATGTTAGCTGTATTTTCTCTATCGTATGTCTGTTTTTCTGTTTCATTGATATCTTCATTTTTTTAAGTTTTTAAATTCATTAAGCTTTAATGTAATTACAGATATATTTTTGTCTAAATCTACCATCTTACTATCTGCTTCTGTGTCTCCCATGTGTTTGATGTCTTTTTCTTTTTTTGGTTTTGGTTTTGGTTTCGGTTTTGTCATATTCTGATTAACTAAGTATTTATCATCATTTTATATTTCCTCTTCAGAAGCTGGTTACATGTATAATAATTCTTTTCTTTCTGTGACGATTCTCAAGAACACACTATGGGGGCGCCTGGGTGACTCAGTCAGTTCAGCGCCTGACTCCTGATTTTGGCACAGGCTGTGATCTCACGGTTTGTGGAATCGAGCCCCCTGTGGGGCTCCACACTGACAGCGCAGAGCCTGCGCTGGGATTCTTCTGTGTCTCTCTCTCAGCTCCTACCCCACTCTCAGACGCTCGTGCTCTCTGTCTCAAAATAAATAAATACACTTAAGAAAAGAAGAACACACTATGCATTTTGCTAATTAGAGTCTTTTTTTTTTTTTATGGATACTTTCACTACTTCCCAGAAAAGGCCAAGGATATTAAAACACTTAGTTCCCTTCATGTCCCTCATCTTCTGTGTTATTTTAAGCATGCATTTTAATTTTACATATATTTTAAGGTCCATATTATACTATTTCGTACACCAATAATCATTTAGAATAACCCATATATTTTCCCCTTCCGTTTCCGTTTATTCTTTTCGTATCTCCATGTTTCCATTGGTGATCATTTCACTCTACCTGAAGGATGTCCATTCTGCTCCATTCTCTCTCCTTCCTCTCTGTCTGGCTCAAATTCGATATCTTATACTTATTCTCCATTTCTCATATATCTAACACTTACCTCTTTGTCTTCTATCCTTATTGCTTTCTATTTTTCATTCTGGATATTTTTATATGATATATTTTCTACTTCCTATTCCTTTCTTCTTGTCTTACCTGGTTCTAAACCAATCTGTTATGTTTTTAATTTCATTTATTTTATTTTCATTTCTAAATTTTTTATTGTGTTATTTTTATATATTTAGGCTTTCTGGTTAAATTCTTCTTGTCATCTAGTTTCTTGAATTCCAAATGCTGGATTATTTATGGATCTGTTCATTTTATTTCTTTTTCTTTTTCTTCTTTTTTAACCTGGGGTTCCTTCCATTTAGTCCTATCTTGTTCATGCCTGCTACTTTTTTTCTTTTTAGTTGTTTACTATACTTTGCATATAAAACATGTAGAGATCACTTAGGATTTTGGCCTCCAGAGAGGAATCATTTTGCCCTCTGGCACAAAGTTAGAATAGGAGACTGGACTAATGAATCCCCTTCCCAATTCTTATTTTTGATATTTGTATTATTTTTCACTTTGTCCATTTTCATAACTTTTACATTCTGTTCTGTGCCCATAACCCCTTGACTGTTTAGTCTTCGTTCTAGTTATAAATGGGATCATTGTTCAGCATCATTCATTATACTCACACTTTTCTATTCCTGGTTTATGTATTATTGTTCATCCATGAGTTAAATAGACTTCATCATTAAGCACTGTAATTATTCTTTTAATAGGGCCATTCCATACATTCTTTCATGTTTGAAAATGTACACAAATCACCTTTATATTCAACTGTTATCTTTGTTGTGTATGACACTTTTGAGTGATAGTCTGCTCACAGTTTTGTGCAGATTGCTGCATTGCCTTCTGGAATGAAATGCTGGCGCCGCAAAATCTGAGCTCAAACTGATTTTTCCTCCTTGTAGGTGATTTGTCTTCTCTAGTTGACTATATGAATAATTACGTTGTTATACTTCCATTTAAATAACTTACCCTGGATTCATCTTTGTCATTATTTTTCTACACATTTTTCCAATATGTGGTGTTTTTTTGTTTTTTGTTTTTTTTGTTTGTTTTGTTTTGTTTTGAGCCAGAGCTTCAGCATTCTCTCTCTCTCTCTCTCTCTGTGTGTGTGTGTGTGTGTGTGTGTGTGTGTGTGTTTTACTTCAAGGGAAATTTCCTACACTGTTGAAATGTTATTAGATTTCATATATTTTTAGGGATCCAACTAAACTAATTTTGTATTAATTTTGTTCCCCATTTTTATGACTTCCTAATTGCTATAGTTTTCCTGTTTCCTTTCTTTGCACTCACTGTAAAGATCACAAGCCAGTTTCTTCTTTGACGTTATTCTTTTTAAAATAAGCTTTTCATTTTTGAAGTGCTTTATATTTACAGAAAACTTATGAAGATAGTACAGACTTTATGGAGAGTTTCCTTTTTTATTAACCCCTTATGTTAGTATAGTAAATTTTCCACAATTAGCAAAATAATATTAAAACGTATTATTTTTTTAAACTTTATTTATTTCTGTATGTATGTATGTATGTATTTATTTATTTTGAGAGAGACAGAGAGAGGGAGAGAGGCAGAGAGAGGAGAGAGAGAATCCCAAGCACGTCCCACACTGTTAGTGTGGAGCCTGATGCGGGGCTCGAAATCAGGCACCATGAGATCATGACCTGAGTGGAAGTCAAGAGTCGGAGGCTTAACCGGCTGAGCCACTTCAGGCACCCCAATATTAATATTTATTAACTAAAGCCTACACTTCCTTGGTTTTACCTACTCTCTTTCTGTTATAAGATCCCATCCAGGATACCACATTTAGTCGTCACTTCTCCTTAGGTTCCTCCTGCCTGTGACAGTTTCTTAGTCTTTCTTTGTTTTTGATGACCTTGACAGTGTTGAGGAAGTATTGGTCAGATATTTTGCAGAATGCCCCTAACTTGGATTTCGTCTCATGTTTGTTTCATGATTAGACTGGGGTTTGGGGTTTGGAGGAGGAAGATCACAGCACAGAGGTTAAGTGTTATTCTCATCACATTACATTAATTTTTTTTTTACATTTATTTATTGTTGAGAGACAGAGTGAGACAGAGCACAAGCAGGGGAGAGACAGAGAAAGAAGGAGACACAGAATCTGAAGCGGGCTCCAGGCTCCGAGCAAGCATTCAGCACAGAGCCTGACGCTGGGCTCGAACCCACGAACTGGGAGATCATGACCTGAGCCAAAGTCTGTCACTTAACCAACTGAGCCACCCAGGCGCCCCGCCCCATCACATTATATTCAGGGTACATTCTATCAACATGATTTATCACTCTTAAGGTTAACTCAGGTTTCTTCACTATAACGTTACTCTTTTTTCCATTTTTCCATTCTTTACTCTTTGGAATGAAGTCACTGTGAGCAGCCCACACTTAAGGAGTGGAGACTATGTTCAACCTCCTTGAGTGTGGGGTTTCTATAAAAAATTATTCAGAATTCTTAACTATGGGAAATTTGTCTATTCGCCTCCATTTATTTTCTTCAATCACTTATTTATGCTAGTGTGGAATCATGGGTACATATTTTATACTTTGGATTATAATTCAATACTACTTTATTTATGTTGTTCCCCAATTGTTTCAGCTTTGGCCATTAGAATGTCTTTCAGTTGGCTCCAGTGTCTCTTTGACTTAACCCCATCATTGATTTTTTTTTTTTCAGTACTCCAGTACTTTCAGTACTTCTTCACTTTCTGGTACTGCAAAATGCTCCCTACTCATGTTGCATATTCCCTGCCTCAGTCCTAGAATTAGTCATCTCTTCAAGGAGTCCTAATTCCTTTTATCAAAGAATGATATTAGAAATCAAGGCCTGCAGAGAACAAACTGATGGCTACCAGAAGGGAGGTGGGTGGGGGATGGGTTAAATAGGTGGTGGGTATTAAGGAGTGCACTTGTTGTGATGAGCACTGGGTGTCGTATGGAAGTGTTGAATCACTCTTTTGAACACCTGAAACTATTATTACACTGTACATTAACTACCCGGAATTTGAATAAGAACTTTAAAAAAAAAGGAAATCAAGGGCTGGGTATGAGGTGGCTGATGTTATTCCTACTTTTTTCTTTGTTGCTTTCCTTCTTATTTCTAATATATTTGCTAGACTTACAATGGTGGGTTTGGGGGGGGTTGTTTGTTTGTTTGTTGTTTGTTTTTTAGTTCTTGATTCATTTCCTAAGCTCAGAAATTTTTCCTTTCATCATATTATGTTGTTCTAATTTCCTGTCTTTGAACTCCTGTTTAATTGAATGTGTATTATGGGTAAATTCTTCCGCATTATGAAGTACTTACAGAGAATAGTTGATTTTTTTTTTCTTTTGGGTAATGCTGCTTTCTTGGCTCTTCTGTTCCCTACTCCTTCTTCAAGGATAGCCAATATATTGATTTCTGAACACCATAGATTAGTTTTGCCTGTTTTAATAATTTATATAAATGGAAGCAGACAGGTTGTATTATTTGATGTTTAAGTTCTTTAATTTAACATTATATTTGTGTGATTCATCTTGATTGATGTGTGTAGCAGTAGATCACTCATTTTCATATAGTATTATATGAATAGAACATAATGTATGTATCCATTTCACTATGGCACTTGATTAGTTTCAAGAGAGTTGGGAGAAAGAGAGAACAGGAGAGGTTAATAATAGATCTATCATCCTCTTCTTCCATTTGCTCTTTTTTGCACAAGTTTCCCATCCTATCTAAGAGTACCTAGCTCTCTAGATGAAAATCTGCCCACATGCAGAAGTCCATAAGCAAGAAACCTGGGAGTTAAAAATCATGTGAGTGTTGGGAATCCAGCAGTGATTTGGGAACATGCAAGTAAAATACTTGACCTGATTGTGTGAGGATAGTGTCTGAATGAACGCGTGTGTCATTTGAACAAATGGGAGATAAAGGAGTGTTTTGAGTATCCCATTATAGGTATTTTACATGTGATTAAATCTGTGCAAAATACAGAGTGAACATGTATAAGATATTTACAGTGTAGGCTATGTAATGTGTGGAGTACATTTTAATAAGTGTGTTTTCATCTGAGAAGGGGTTGTGACCTCTAAGCAGGGGTTTAACCTTAGAAAAGGTATATTCCATTTTACTGAGTGTGAGCAGCACATCAAATAGTATGCATATGTATCATCTGAATGTGACCTTTCAAATGCGAGTGACATCTGAATGTATAGATTAAAACAAAACAAATGTTTGTGTCATTTGAATGAATGTATAAGACTGCTCAATGAGAGGTTCCCAACTGAATGAATGCAATGCCTGAAACCGTTATAACTTCTCAATGAGTATTTGGCATCTGAGAGAGTGTGTGTTGCCTCTTGTTGAGTGTATGTGATATCATGATGACTGTGTACTAGATGAGCGTAATATCTGTGTGTATAACATCTGAATATTTTTCTCCTATCTCAGTCAGTCTATAAATATTGAATGCATGTACATGCCACCTGAGTAAGCAAGCTAATCATCTGAACTTTAGTGTTACACGTCTGAATGAAGGTGTGTGTCATCTGAATGTGTGAGCAATATGTGAAAGAATGTAAGTAGCAAGTATACACCTATGATAGCTAAGGTGCTATGTATGATATATTCAGGATTGTGTGCCATATCTATAAAGTATATGGGAAATATCTGAGCCTGTGTTTGATGTCTGGATCATTGAATGGGTTCCAAATGAGTGTAACAAAAGAATAAGTGAATGTAACATCTAATGTATGTTGTAACTGAATGTGTGGCAAATATGTATCTAAACTCCTTCAGAATATGTGTTGCATTCCTACTGTATGTCAAGCAGTGTTCAAATGCTGGGGTTACAGCAGTAAGCAAGAGAGACAAGAAAATGGGTTCATGTAACATCTGAGTGTGGTATCTTAAGGAATAATCGTGACAGCAGGGAAAATGTGTCTAATATTTTGAATTTTGAATAAGTGAGATTTTAGTATAAACATTTAATTTTAGAATGGTTCAAGATTTAAAGGAAAGTTGAAAGATGGTACAGAGAGTTATCATATACCCTTCACGCAGTTAACTCTAACGTAATCATTTTACATAACTATAACTACATCGCATTTGTCAAAACTAAGAAATTAACCTTGGCGCGTTACTAGTAACTGAGTAACAGACTTTATTGAGATTTCACCTGCTTTTTCCCCCACCAATATTCTTCCTTTTTCTTCCAAGATTTTATTTAAATTCCAGTTAGTTAACATATAGTGTAGTATTGGTTTCAGGCGTAGAATGTAGTGCTTCATCACTTACGTATAACACCCAGTGCTCATCACAACAAGTGCCCTCTTTAATGCCCATCACCCATTTAGCCCATCCCCTCACCCACCTCCCCTCCAGCAACCCTCAGTTTGCTCTCTATAGTTAAGAGTCTCTTGTGGCTTGCCTCCCTCTACCAATATGCTTTAACTGTTCAAATGTCCAATCTGGAATATCACATTGAAATTAATCATCATATCGCCTTTGTCTTGTAGAATCAGCCATTACAACCAGAAGCTCTGGTTCCTTTCATTGGAGCATGTATTTAGAAACCAAGGTTTGGGCAGTGGGTGTGCACTATAGCGTTCACTGCTTCTATGCCCTCTCAGTGGAAAGAACTATGTAATAAATGTATGTATACTAATCCATGTATACACACATATGTATAAACAGATATAGATGAAGATTTATATATATAACATATATATAGATAGATATGGATGAAGATTTATATATATATATATAACATATAGATAGATAGATAGATAGATAGATATGGATGAAGATTTATATAACACACACACCCCCCCCACACACATATATAACATGTATAACATGAGTTTAATACTAATGTTTCTAACTCTCACTGCAAAGGCTTTATTCTAGCCTTCCACTCTTGCTTATTTGAAACTTCTTTCTTAGACATTGAGAGACATGGATATGTATAATACAGTTTCAGAATTGCTAACCTATATGTCCGTGGTAAGTTAACAGAATACAGTGTTTATGTATAATTATTAGGTTCCTGTTTGGTTTTTTTTTAGCCATTCTAATAGATTCTAATACATAGTGGCATTTGGTAGTTTTAATTTTCATTTCCCTGATGGAAAACAATGTTGGCCATCTTTGGAAATATTTATTTGCCATTCATGTGTCTTCTTCAATGAGATGTCTATTCAAATCTATTCTCCATTTTTTAATTAGGTTTTTTATTTCTTTGGTAAATTCTAAATGTTCTTTGTATTTTCTAGCCACAAGTACATTGTTAGATCTAGGATTTGCAAATCTGTGGCTTGTTTTTATCATTTATTTTTTTTATTTTTATTTTTTTATTAAAAATATTTTTAATATTTTTATTCATTTGTCCTACTGAGAGAGACAGATCATGAGCAGGGGAGGGGCAGAGAGAGAGGGAGGCACAGAATCCAAAGCAGGCTCCAGGCTTGGAGCTGCAAGCTGTCAGCACAGGGCCCGACACGGGGCTCAAACTCATGGACTGCGAGATCATGAACTGAGCTGAAGTTGGGCGCTTAACCGACTGAGTCACCCAGGCGCCCCATTTTTTCATTTATTTAAAGGGGTCTTTAGAAGGGCAAAGGTTCTTAATTTAATGAAGTTCAATTTATTAATACTTTTCTTCTCTTTATGTTGTATCTGAGAAATCATTGCCTAGCCCATGGTCACAAAGATGCTCTTCTGTGCTTTACTATGGAAGTTTAATAGTTTTAGGTTATACATTTTGGTCTGTAATTAGCTTTTCTTCTTTTGTCCTGGATTTTATTTTATTTATTTCTATTTATTTATTTTTGGAATTTATCTATTTATTTTGAGAGACACAGAGAGTGGAAGTGGAGGGGGGCAGAGAGAGAGGGAGAGAGAGAACGCTAAGCAGGCTCCACACTGTCAGTGTAGAGCCCAACGCAGGGCTCGATCTCACAAATCATGAGATCATGACCTGAGCCAAAAGCAAGAATCAGACGCTCAACCAACTGAGCCACCCAGATGCCCCTATTTATTTTAAAAATTTAATTCCAATATAATTCACATACAGTAATATTAGTTTCAGCTGTGCCATATAGAGATTCAACAATTCCATACATCACCCAGTGCTCATCACGACAAGTGCCTTCCTCGATCCCCTTCCCCATTTAACCCCCACCCCAACCTCCCTACTGGCAACCATCAGTTTGTGTTCTATAGTTAAGAGTCTGTTTCTTGGCTCCTCTCTGTCTCTGTCTCTGTCTCTGTCTCTGTCTCTCTCCCCACTCTCTCTTTGCCCTTGTTCATTTGTTTTGTTTCTTAAATTCCACATATGAGTGAAATCATATGGTATTTGCTTTCTCTGGCTGACTTATTTCACTTAGCATTATACTCTCTAGCTCCATCTATGTCATTGTAAATGGCAAGATTTCGTTATTTTTTTGTGGCTGAATAATATTCCGTTGTATGCGTATACTACATCTTCTTTATCTGCTTCCATAACTTGGCTATTGTAAATAATGCTGTCACTAATTTTCACTGTATTTTGTATATGGTGATAGCTATGGGTCAAAGCCAGGTTTGTTTGTTTGTTTGTTTCTATACAGATGTCCAATTTTTCCAGCACTACCTGTTATAAAGACTGTCCCTTCTCCATTGATGACCTTTGCCCATTGTCCAAAATCAACTGACAACACCCGTCTGGAAAAATTTCTTGGCTCTCTATTCTGTTCCACAAATCTATGTGTGTATACTTTTACCTTGATTAATTACTGTAGCTTTAGAGTAAGTCTTGAATAGGGTAGTGTGAGTTCTCCAACTTTACTTTGGTAGGAATTTGCCTTACATGAGATTTTTTTGGCTTGTATTATAAATGCTATGATCAGTTTGTCAATATCTAAAAAAAATAATACTTACTGGGTTAATAATTGAGATTGTGTTGAAGTTATAAATCAAATTGGGGAGAATTGACATCTCAACGGTATTGGGTATTTCAATCCATGAACGCAGAATTTCTCTTTATTTGTTTGGATATTCTTTAATTTCTTTCACAGATTTTGTAGTTTTCAGCAAACCTGCACGTGTTGTTAAATTTACACCCAAGCACTTAATTTTTTGTGTGTACAATTGTATCTTTTGTGCAAATAATATGTTTTATTTCAAATTTAGATTTTCCTTTACTAGCATATAGGAATTTAGTTGAAATTTTTCAAGCTTTTATCCAAATTCCAGTCAGCCAACATATGATGTAATATTAGTTTCAGGTGTAGAATTTAATGATTTTTTTTTTCTAACTTGCAGTTTCTAGATGCTATTAAAAAAATGGACTTTCTACATAGACAATCATATCAGCAAATAAAATTAAGTTTATATATTTCTTACCAATTGTATTTTTTTTTCCTCCAAGTGTTTATTTGAATTTCAGGTTGTTAACATACAGTGCAATATTAGTTTCAGGTGTAGAATTTAGTGATTCGTCACTTACATAAAACACCTGGTGCTCATCAAAACAAGGGCACACCTTAATCCCCATCACCTATTTAACCCATCCCCCTACCCACATCCCCTCCAGTAGCCATCGGTTTGTTCTCTACAGTTAAGAGTGTGTTTCTTGGTTTGGCTCTCCTTTTTCCCCCCATGTTGATTTGTTTTATTTATTAAATTCTACATATGAGTGAAATAATATGGTATTTGTCTTTCTCTAATTTATTTTGCTTATCATAATACACTCTAGTTCCATCCATGTTGTTACAAATGGCAAGATTTTATTCTTTTTTATGGCTGAGTAATATTCCATTATATATAATATAATATATAATATATAGTATAATATATAATATATAGTATAATATATAATATATAATATATAATAGATATGTATACATACAGAGAGAGAGAGAGAGAGAGAGAGAGATCTATATATCTCACATCTTCTTTAGATGAGCGTTTGGGCTCTTTTCATAATTTAGCTATTGTTGATAATGCTGCTACAACATCAGGGTGCATATGCCCCTTTGAATCTGTAGGTAAGGGTAAATACCTACTAGTGCAATTGCTGGATCGTGGGGTAGTTCTATTTTGAACTTTTTGAGGAACCTCCATACTGTTCTCCAGAGTAGCTGTACCAGTTTGCCATCCCACCAACAGTTTAAGAGTGTTCTCCTTTCTCTGCATCCTCACCAACACCTGTTGTTTCTTGTGTTGTTGATTTTAGCCATCCTGACAGGTATGAAGTGATATCTCCTTGTAGTGTCGACTTGTATTTCCCTGATGATGAGTGATGTTGAGCATCTTCTCATGTGTCTGGTAGCCATCTGGATGTCTTCTTTGGAAAAGTGTCTATTCATGTCTTCTGCCCATTTCTTCACTGGATTGTTTGTTTTTGGGGTGTTGATTTGTATAAGTTCTTTACACATTTTGGATACTAGCCTTTATCAGATATGTCATTTGCAAATATCTTCTCTGATTCCATAGGTTGCCTTTTAGTTGTGTTGACTGTTTCCTTCGCTGAGCAGAAATATTTTATTTTGATGTAGTCCCAATACTTTCTTTTTTTAGTTTTTTAAAAAATGTTTCTTTGTTTTTGGGGCGCCTGGGTAGCTCAGTCTGTTAAGCGTCCGACTCTTGATTTGGGCTCAGGTCATGATCTCACAGTTGTGAGATTGAGCCCCGCATTGGGCTCTGTGCTAACAGTGCAGAGCCTGCTTGGTATTCTCTCACTCGTGCGCTTTCTCTCTCTCTCTCTCTCTCTCTCTCTCTCTCTCTCTCTCAGTAAATAAATAAACTTTAAAAAAATGTTTATTTTTGAGAGAGAGAGAGAGACCGCACAAGCAGGGGAAGGATAGAGAGAGGGGGACAGAGGATCTGAAGCACGCTCTGCACTGAAAGCAGTGAGCCCAGTGTGGGGCTCAAACTCATGAACCTCCAGATCATGACCTGAGCCAAAGTTGGACGCTCAACTGATTGAGCCACCCAGGTGCCCCCCAATAGTTTATTTTTGCTTTTGTTTCCCTTGCCTCAGGAGACATATAGAAAGATGTTGCTCTGACTGATGTCAAAGAGGTTACTGACTGTGTTCTCCTCTAGGATTTTGATGGCTTCCTGTCTCACATTTAAATCTTTCATCCGGGGCACCTGGGTGGCTCAGTCAGTGAAGCATTTGGACTTTGGCTCCGATCATGATCTCGCGGTTCTTGGGTTTGAGCCCTGCGTTGGGCTCTGTGCTGACAGCTCAGAGCCTGGAGCCTGCTTCAGATTCTGTGTGTGTGTCTCTTCTCTCTCTGTCCCTCCCCTGCTCACACTCTGCCTCTCTCTCTCTGTCTCTGTCTCTCTCTCCAAAAAATAAATAAACATTAAAAAATTAGATCTTTCATCCATTTTGAATACATTTTTGTGTATGGTGTAAGAAAGTGGTCTAGTTTCATTCTTTTGCATGTAACTGTCCAGTTTTTACCAGACCATTTGTTGAAGAGACTGTTTTTTTCCCATTGGATATTCTTTCCTGCTTCG
Organism: Prionailurus viverrinus; assembly: GCF_022837055.1. Lineage (NCBI taxonomy): Eukaryota > Metazoa > Chordata > Mammalia > Carnivora > Felidae > Prionailurus > Prionailurus viverrinus. The sequence goes on along the minus strand of NC_062579.1, from coordinate 42,235,308 downwards.
TCAAAGATTAGTTGACCGTATAGTTGTGGGTTCATTTCTGGGTTTTCTATTGTGTTCTATTGATTTATGTGTCTGTCTTTGTGCCAGCACCATACTGTCTTGGTGACTACAGCTGTGTAATATAACTTGAAGTCCATAATTGTGGTGCCTCCAACTGTGCTTTTCTCTCTCCAGATTGCTTTGGCTATTCGGGGTCTTTTGTGGTTCCATACAAATATTAGAATTGTTTGTTCCAGCTCTGTAAAAACTGCTGTTGGTATTTTTATAGGGATTGCATTAAATGTGTAGATGCTTTGGGTAATACAGGCATTTTAACAACATTTGCTCTTCCAGCCCGTGAGCATGGAATGTTTTTCCATTTCTTTGTGTCTGCATCTCTTTTTTATTTCTTCTTTTTCTTTATCAAACTGTTTTGGATTTCCAGTATGATGTTGCCTACAAGTAGTGTGAGAGACATACTCGCTTTGCTTCTGATCTTGGGGTCTCTTTTATATCTATTATCTATTATCTCTATTATCTACTATTACTTTTTAACATTATCATTTAGTCTTTTGTCATTAATATCACACTAACTGTAAACTTTTTCATTATTACCTCCTTTGTTATATTAAGAAAATTCCCTTTTGTTTCTAATTTTATGAGAGTTTTTATAATGACTGGATGTAAAATTTTGTCAAATAATATTTCTCCTTCTATTGAGATGCTCAAATGTTTTTTCTCCTTGAGACTTTTTAATATGGTGAATTACATTTAAAAAATTTTTAAATGTTAATGTAGCCTTGCATGCCTGAGTAGAACATATCTAGTCATGCTATCTTACCTTTCTTTTTTACCTTGATGAATTTGGTTGTTCAATATATTGTGTCTATGAGAAATATTTCTTTGTAGGGATCTTTTCTTGTAACATTTTCATGTGGTTTTGGTATTGTGGTGATGCTGGCCTCATCAAATGAGATAGTAAATGTTTTCTCTTATTCTCCTTCTTGGAATGGTCTTGTAGAATTGGTGATATTATTTCCTTAAATGTTTGATAAAATTTACCGGTGAAACTGTGTAGGACTGGAGTTCTATTTGTGGAAGATTTTAAATCGCAAATTCAAGTTCTTTAATACATGTAGGAAAATTCAAGTTATCTATTTCTTATTGAATTAATTTTGCTAGCTTGTGTCTTTGAAGGAAATAATCTATTTCAATTTATGTTGTCAAATTTATGGGCACAGAGTTCTTTATAGTATCCCATTATTAACATTTTAAAGTCTGTAGGATCAGTAGAGATGTCTTCTTTTTCATTCCTGAAATTCATAGGATTGTCTCTCTCTTTTTTTTAATCTTGGTTATGTGGATAGAGTTTTATTAATACTGATGATATTTCAAATAACCAGCTTTTGGTTTCATTGATTTTTCTCCATTGTGTTTCTGTTTACAATTTCATTGATTTCGTTTTTTAAACAACTTTATTTATATATAATTCACATACAAAAAATCCAATGTTTTAAAGTGTACAATGAATGGCTTTTAGTATATTCGCAGTGTGGTACAACCATCACTATACCCTTACTTTAAAACATTTTAATTACCCCCAAAAGAAACCTCGTACCCATTCCCATATTCCTACCCAGCATTAGGCAACCGCTAATGTACTTTTTATATTTATAACTTTGCTTACTGTGTACATTTCATAAAAACAGAAGCCTATAATATGTGTTCTTTATGATAGCTTATTTCAGTCAGCATAATGTAATTGAGGATAATCTATATTTTTTTCATGTATCTTTATGTCATTCATCTATTGTACAATAAACATACTACTGTATGGATTTACTACATTTTGTTTATTCTTGCATCAGTTGATAAACATTTGGGTAATTTTCACGTTGTGTAGATTTACACTTTGCGTAGAGATAGATAGATAGATAGATACATATAGATGTAGATATAGATAGATATAGATTTTTTTCACTTCTTTTGGGTACATTCTTAAGAGTGGAATCACTGTGTTATATGGGATTCTATGTGTAACATTTGAGAAGTTCTCAAACTTTTTTCAAAATGGCTGCATCATTTTACATTCTCACATGCAACGTATGAGAATTCCAATTTCCCCACATAATTGCCAACATTTGTTATATTCTGTTTTAGGTTATAGTCATCCCAGTGTGTGTGATGAGGTATTTCATGGTGTGTGTGTGCGTGTGTGTGTGTGTGTGTGTGTGTATGTGTGTTTAAATTTTTATTACTGAAGTGTAGTTGGCATACAATGTTTTATTAGTTTCAGTAGGAGTTAAGATGGCAGAAAAGTAGGGGGACCCCGGGCTTTCCTCGTCCTTCAAACACACCTGTATTGAGATCAGATCACTTGGAACACCCAGGGAATCGATCTGCGGACTGGCAGAGGGTCTCCACAGTTGGAGAGAGATGGCTTGGCAGGTGTGAGGTGTGTGAAAGTGAATTGGGGGAGAGAAAAAACGGTGGTGCCTCGGAGGGGAGGGAACCATTTCCATGGAGAGGCAAAAGGGAGAGAAAGAGAGATGGGTTGAGAAAGTGTGGCATCAAGTTAGCACAGAGGAAAACCTCTCTGGACCATGGACTGGAGAGCGAGAAGTACTGAGTGTCCCAGTTCCTTTTTGCAAACAGTGTTTGGAACTCAAACTCTGAGGTTTCAGAAGGGCACGACTTTCTCTGGAGCAGAGCTGTGGCACACACTCCTGGGGAGGAGGGAGCTGCTCCCGGAGTGCATAGCGTGGTGTAGAGATTTCTGGGGTGCACTGGGAGAGAACAGTCCCCCTCCTGGAGTACTTTTGGAAGAGGGTTTCTTGCCTCCCCAAGGACAAAAGACCCTGCAGGTGCCAGCCAAAGGCCTTTCATCAGCAGGGTGGAGAGGCTCTACTCCGGAGTAGGGGAGCAGATCCATGCAGTGCCAGGTCCTTTAATCCTTTGAATCCCAGCTGTGTGCCAAAGAAAAAGCACAGGGGAGTTGTGGCACAGGGTAAGGTGACTGCCCTCACCATTCTGTGGGAGCTGCCTGAACAGTGGGGGTTGTGAGACTCCCAGTCCAGGGATGAGAGATTGGGGTGGCACCATTCCCCCCAAACACCAAAACCTCACAGAGCAACACAGTGGCCCCGAGTGGAGGCGGGACTGACTTACACCGAGCCCTGCCCCCCTGTGCCTGGCAACTGCTTATTTACTGGGGCAAGACTGACTCTGAGCCAACACAGGGGACCTCTCGGCCAGACCAGCACAGCCAGCACCTCCACGCACCAAGTGCACTGAAAATCGTGCCTCAAAATGACATGGACAGTTCTTGTTTCTTTTCTTCTTCTTTCATCTTTTTTCTTTTTTCTTTTGGAATCAGGCTCATAGATTCTTGTTTGTGCTTTTCATTTCCTTTTCTCCTTTTTTTTTTTGGATCAGGCTTCTCTATTTTTTTTTCTTTTTCCTTCTTTTTTCTTTTCTCCTTTCTTTTTCTTTGGAATTAGCCTTATAGCTTTTTGATTCTCTAGTTGTTGTTGTTTTTCCATTTCTTTTCTGTCTTTGAGATCGGGGTCCTTCCCCCTTTTTTCCAGAGTTTCAACAAACAAGTCAAACAAATAAAAGCACACCTAGTTAAAAGTAAAAACACTCCACCACCGCAAGCAAGGAGGAACTCTGCAGAGGACTGACCAGTGGGAAAGAGCACCCAAAATGCAACAGCAGAGTGCATACAGCATACGCCAGAAACACTTCCTGAAGTGCCAGACCCTGGGCAATGTATGACCCCTTTTTAATATAGCAACACTCTCAGGTGCAGGAAACATAACAAGCTTTGAAAGCACGTAAAAGACAGAAACTTAGCCAAAATGACAAGATGGAGGAATTCTCCCCAAAAGAAAGGTCAAGAAGAAATCACAGACAGGGACTTGCTCAAAACAGATATAAGCAACATATCTGAACAATAATTTAGAACAATAGTCATAAGACTACTAGCTGCACTTGATAAAAGCATAAAAGACACCAGAGAAACCCTTGCTGCAGAGATCAAAGACCTAAGAACTAGTCAGGAGGAATTTAAAAATGCTATAACCGAGATGCAAAACAAACTGGATACAGTGGCAATGAAGATTGGAGAAGTAGAGGGGAGAATATGTGAAAAGGAAGATAAAAATATGGAAAATAATGAAGCTGAAAAAAAGAGGGAAAGGAAATTACTAGATCATGAAGGGAGACTTAGGGAACTAAGTGATTCCACGAAATGAAACAATATCCATATCATAGGAGTCGCAGAAGAAAAAGAGTGAGAGAAAGGGACAGGTTTATTTTAATAAATTATAGCTGAGAACTTCCTTAATCTGGAGAAGGAAATAGGCATCCAAGTCCAAGAGGCACAAAGAACTCCCCTCAAAATCAACAAAAACAGGATAACACCACCATGACATATCATAGTGAAACTTGCAAAATACAAAGATACAGAGAGAATTCTGAAAGCAGCTAGGGACAAAAGGTCCTTAAACTACAAGGGTAGACACATAAGGTTAGTAGCAGGCCAGAGGGGAGTGGCAGGAAATATTCAACACGCTCAATGGGAAAAATACGCAGCCAAGAATTCTTTATCCAGCAAGGCTGTCATTCAGAATAGAAGGAGAGACAAAGAGTTTCCCAGACAAACTAAAACTAAAGGAGTTTATGACCACTAAACCAGCCCTGTAAGAAATTTTAAGGGGGACTGACTGCATGGAGAGAGAAGAAGAAGAAGAAGAAGAAGAAGAAGAAGAACGAGGAGGAGGAGGAGGAGGAGGGGAAATGGGAAAGGGAAAAGGGGAAAGGGGAAAGGGGAAAGGGGAAAGGGGAAAGGGGAAAGTGGAAAGGAGAAGACCAAAGCAATAAAGACTACAAAGGGCCAGAGAACATCACCAGAAACTCTACAGGTAACACAATGGCACTAAATTCATAACTTCCAATAATCACTCTGAATGTAAATGGACTAAATGCTCCATTCTAAAGACATGGGGTATATTTGCAAGTTGCTATGAGAGTAAATTTTAAAAGTTCTCATCACAAGAAAAAAAAATTGTAACTACGCGTGATGATGGATGTTAAGTAGACTTATTGTGGTGATCATTTTGCAATATATACAAATATGGAATTAAAAAAAAGACATGGGGTATCAGAATGGATAAAAAAAAATCAAGATCCATTCTAACAGGTGTTAGGAGATATCTCATTTTGGTTTTGACTTGCATTTCCCTGGTGATGAGTGATAATGAGTGTCTTTTCATGTACCTGTTGGCCATCTGTATGTCTATTTTGGAAAAATGTCTATCAGATCCTCTGCCCATTTTTATTTTATGTTTTTACTTTAAATTCAAGTTAGTTAGCATACAGTGTAGTCTTCGCTTCAGGAGTAGAACCCAGTGATTCATCTCTTACATATGACACCCAGTGCTCATCCCCAAAAGTGCCCTCCTTAAGGCCCATCACCCATTTAACCCATCCCCACTCACCTCCTCTCCAACAGCCCTCCATTTGTTGTCTGTGTTTAAGAGTCTCTTATGGAGGCGTCTGGGTGGCTCAGCTGGTTGAGCGTCCGACTTCAGCTCAGGTCATGATCTCACAGTTGGTGAGTTCGAGCCCCATGTCATGCTCTGTGTTGACAGCTCGAAGCCTGCAGCCTGCTTCAGATTCTGTGTGTGTGTCTCTCTCTCTCTGCCCCTCTCCTGCTCCCCTTCAAGAAAGTAGGGCTACAAGGAATGTACCTCATCACCATAGAAGCCATATAGAAAAGGCCCACAGTTAATATCATCCTCAAAGGGGAAAAACTGAGAGCTTTCCCCCTAAGGTCAGGAACACGACAGGGAAGTCCACTCTCACCACTGTTGTTCAACATACTACTGGAAATCAGACAACAAAAAGAAATAAAAGGCATCCGAATTGGCAAAGAGGAAGTCAAACTTTCACTCTTTGCAGATCACATGATACTCTACATGGAAAACCCAAAAGACTCCACCAAAAAACCGCTAGAACTGATATGTGAATCCAGCAATGCCGCAGGATATAAAATCAATGTACAGAAATCGGTTGCATTTCTATACACCAATAATGAAGCAGCAGAAAGAGAAACCAAGGTATAGATCCCATTTGCAGTTGTACCAAAACCCATAAGATACCTAGGAATAGACCTAACCAAATAGGTAAAAGATCTATACACTGAAAACTATAGAAAACTTATGAAAGAAATTGAAAAAGACACAAAGAAATGGAAAATCATTCCATGCTCATGGATCAGAAGAACAAATATTGTTAAAATGTCTATACTACTCAAAGTAATCTACACATCCAATGCAATACCTATCAAAATAAAACCAGCATTCTTCACAGAGCTAGAACAAACAATCCTAAAATTTGTATGGAGCCACAAAAGACCCTGAATAGCCAAAGTAATGTTGAAAAAGAAAACCAAAGCTGGAGGCATCACTATTCCTGACTTCAAGCTGTACTACAAAGCTGTACTCATCAAGACAGTATGGTACTGGCACAAAAAGAGACACACAGATCAATGGAACAGAATAGAGAACCCAGAAATGGACCCACGAATATATGGCCAACTAATCTTTGACACAGCAGGAAAGATTATCCAATGGAAAAAAAAGACAGTCTCTTCAAGAAATGGTGCTAGGAAAACTGCACAGCGACATGCAGAAGAATGAAACTGGACTACTTTCTTACACCATACACAAAAATAAATTCAAAATGGATGAAAGACCTTAATGTGAGACAAGAAACCATCAAAACCCTAGAGGAGAAAACAGGCAGTAGCCTCTTGTCAAAACCAAGGTCACTTGGCTGCAGCAACTTCTTACCAGACATGTCTCCGGAGGCAAGGGAATCAAAAGCAGAAATGAACTGCTGGGACCTCATCAAGATAGAAACCTTCTGCAAAGCAAAGGAAACAATCAACACAACTAAAAGGCAACCAACAGAATGGGAGAAGATATTTGCAAATGACATATCGGACAAAGGGTTAGTATCCAAAATCTATAAAGAACTTATCAACCTCAACAACCAAAAAACAAATAATCCAGTGAAGAAATGAGCAGAAGACATGAATAGACACTTTTCCAAAGAAGACATCCAGACGGCGAACAGACACATGAAAAGGTGCTCAAAATCACTCATCATCAGGGAAATACAAATCAAAACTGCAATGAGATACCACCTCGTACCTGTCAGGATGGTTAAAATGAACAACTCGGAAACGAGATGTTGGCGAGGATGCTGTGAGTGGGGAACGCTTTTGCACTGTTGCTGGGAATGCAAACTGCTATGTTAGTATAAGCATTCCATCTCAGTGTAAGTGTATAGCATATGCATTACCATGTTACCTCTGCATCAGTGTGTGTGTGTGTGTGTGTGTGTGTGTGTGTGTGTTGAGTGGATCTCTTTTGCACTGCTGGTGAGAATGTAAATTGATGCAATCTGTCTGAAAACAGTATATCTGACTGAATGTATGTGCATGTGTGCACCATATGGGTAGTCACCAATTATGTTTGAGTGAGCTGTTACAATGGATGGGCAATCGTGACACCAGAATAGGTGTGTGAATCATCTGAAACTATAACAAATGTTCATTATCAGATTTCACATTTTCTCATTCTATTGTCTCAAAATGTCATTTAGACACTAAGCAAACACAAATGTCTCGTATATTTATTCAGATGTTAAAATAATAGTTTATCTTTATACCCAAATTTTGATATAAAACCGACTTATTCATTGACTTCTGCTTTAAGTTCAAATATGTAGAAATTTGGAAAGAACATTTTTACCATCAGTACGGCAAGAAAAAGGTTGAACAGACTGCAAATTAACAAATTTTCTTAAACTATTCAGAAAACAGAATGAGGATCCAACTCAAAATTTGGAGACAGAATGGAACCCTCAGATATGAGTGTATTTTGTTATCTGCTTACTTGGAACATATGCCACCAGACACCATATAAGGTAATAGGAAGATTAAATCAGAAAGAATTTAATGAATTGCTAAAGGCCTAGCATGAACAAACCTAAGAACGTGAAATACCCAGGAGCCACAGGCATAAGGGTTTCCCACACTCTTGGCAGCTTTTTTCTCAAGATATCCCGCCAAGTTTTCACACAGAAAATTTGCAAGTAATTGGAGAACAGTGTCTCCTTGATGCTGAGGGAAGAAAACAACAACCACAACCAAATCCACCCAGACCCACCTCCCCCATCTGTATTACAGAAAAAAGTTAATCTATAGAAGAAAATTAATCAAAACCTGTATCCTGAGTGCACTGATGGAATTTCATTGCAACTGGGACACTTTACAGAGATCACCACCAAACTCTCCCCAGACCCATCTCCCCTCTCTCTCCCAAGTAAGAAAAGCCTTAATATAAAAGAAGGGGAGGCATTGCAACAAGTTGAGAACATTGTGGGAATGAACTGCAGATAGGGTAAGGGAATGGGGGGCTGGGGAAAGGCTCTTCTCCTGGAGCAGGGTAAGAAATACTTGACAAGCCCATAATTACATCTGGAGGAGGGGCAGAAAACTTGTGAAATTCACATCCTTAAGACACAGGTATACAGTGCCTGCCTAATACTGAGACTAAATCAAAGGATCAAATACATTCATTATGCTTATTCCTCACACAAATCGAACAAGTATGAAGTAAATATAACAATGGAATATAACTGATAGAGCTGCAAGAGATAGATTCACTCTGGGGAGAAGCACAAGTGGTAAGAGAGAGAAAATAAATTACTGGAAGAATATTAAGGCCTTGGTATCCATAGCCACAATAACAAAAAAAAATCCTCTTTAAATCTGGTAACCAAAGCAACAGTAATCTTCAGTTCTAGTAGCCATAGCAACAACAAATTTCAGCTGCAGTGCAGTTCCTGACTACATTGAAACACACATCCATGGTAAAGGCATAGAAAAGGGAAAGACTGGCTCATATCCAAGCATAAGAATATTTATCATAGTTTCTACTATCCTGTACAACATGTCCTGCTTGCAACAAAAACTACAAGCCATAAAGAATCAAGAATAACACAGTCTAAGAAGACAAAGCAATCATTAAATCTAGACTCAGATATGACACAGGTGTTGGAAATATTAGGCAGAGAATTTAAAACAACTATAACTAATGTTAAAAGCTCTAACAGAAGTGGTAGAGAACATGCAAGATTATATAGGTAATTTGGAGCACCTGGATGGCTCAGTCAGTTAATCATCCAACTCTTGATTTTAGATCAGGTCATGATCTCACAGTTCATGAGATCGAGCTGACAGCCCAGAGCCTGCTTGGGATTTTCTTTCCTCTCTCTCTGCCCCTCCCCCTGCTCATGCACCCTCTCTCTCAAAATAAATAAACATTTAAAAAAAAGATTAGGTAGCTAATTTGAGAAATAAAAGCTGTAAGAAAGGATTAAATAAAATGCTAGAAATAAAAGAAACACCAACAGAAACGAATAATGCCTTCAACAGGCTCATAAATATTCTCAAAGCAGCTATGAAAGAATCAGTTAACTTGAAGATTGGTCATTAAAAATTATACAAATTCAAATAGAAACAGAAAAATACAGTAAAAAAAAAGAACATCCAAAAGCTGTGGAACAATATCAAACAGTGTGACATATGTGCAGTTAGAATTCCATAATGAAAAGAAAGAGCAGGCAAGAATTAATACTTCAAAAGGCAATGGTCATGAATTAAGCAAAATTAGTGACACACAACCAGCCATAGAACCAGGAAGTTTAGAGAACACCAGGCAAGATAAATGCCAGCGCGCGCGCACACACACACACACACACACACACACACGATATTTAAACTGCTGAAAACCAGGGATAAACAGAAAATCTTTAAAGAAGCCTCAGAAAAAAGACACATTGCCAAAAAGAATAAGATAAATTTTATAGCAGAGTTATCAAACAAGAAGACAATTGAGTGATATCTTTAATGCATTAAAAAAATCATCAAACCAATATTCTATACCCATTCCATATGCTTCAAAAAAATGAAGGTTGGACTTCCAGTTTCAGATCAAATATGGAGAGATACAGAAAAATATATGAATAAGAAATATATTAATGACTTCATCTGGTTCCAACATAGAGCTAAATTCACAGAAGTAACAGCCATGCTGAAATTTGGAGAAAGACAGATACTTACAGTGAGATACAATGACCTAAGCATGGGAGTTCCCTGCTCTTTTGCAAGCTTTTGGAGGAACTCCTCCAAGCTATGAAAACCTAGAGAAATTGCCTCCCACCTTTATGGTGTTAGTTAGGACAAAGGAAGAGCAAAGAGCAAGTCACTGGGAAATCTGAGATTCTTTCACCTTACAGAACAAAATTTTTAATTAAAAGAGAACAGAATATCACCCAGAGGCACTAGTGATATATTGATGCAGATGAAGAAAATGGAACTGTGCCAAGATCCAGGTCAACAATCTCACTGTGTAAAAAAGAAAAGAAAATCCTTAATCTGTAGAGAGAAAGTCCTCAACCTATAGACAGAGAATAATGGTAAATAGCTGGTTTAGCTGGAGGAAGGAAATGAAGATGGTGAAAGCTCTAGCCTTCCATGAGTGACAGAAAAGCCTGTAAGGTCACATCACTGTAAAACAGACCCACTGTGTTTCCCAAAGTTTCAGGCATAAGAAAGACATTGCGAAATGCACCCCACCCTGATTCCCCATACTCTATCACCACAGTAAAATCATTCAGTGACAATAGCAAATTACACCTGGGAAAGCTACAAGAGACAGATTACTTCTTTGGAGCCAAATAAAGAGAGCACCAGAAGCCAATATGGGACACAAAACAATACCACTAGAGGAATCGCAAGCCTCTACTATCCATAGCAACAGTAAATTTCAACACTGGTAATGAGGCAATGAAAAAAAACAAACTTCAAATAGTGTACAATTCTTGGCTAGATTAACAAAAACTGACATACTAGAGGCCTATTTCCCTCATATCTACTACCCTAAATAACACATCATGCTTTCAAAAAAAATTTTAAAAGGAGGCCAAAAGTTAAAATAAAACAATGGGCGAGAGGGGTCAAAAGGTTAAAAAATCACAATCTGAATAGAAAAAACAATCATCAAAACGAGACTCAAATGTGACATATTGATGAAACTATCAGATGAGGAAATTAAAATAACTATGAATAATATGTTAAGGTTCTAATAGAAAAATGAGAGGTTGTCCTTTCTCCACATCCTTGCCAACACCTATAGCTTCTTCTGTTTTTAATTTTAGTCACTCTAACAGAATTGAAGGAATATCTCATTGTAGTTTTGATTTGTATTTCCCTGATGGTAAGGGATGTTGAATGTCTTTTCATGTGTCTGTTAGCCATCTATGTTTTCTTTAGAAAATTGTCTATGCATGTCTTCTGCCCATTTTTTATTTGTTATTGTTTGTTTTTTGGGTGTTGATTTGTATAAATTCTTTATAGATTTTGGATTGTAACCCTTATATTCAAATATCTTCTCCCATTCCAAAGGCTGCCTCTTAGTTTCCCTGATTTTTTCCATCTCTGTGCAGAAGCTTTTTATTTTGATGAAGTCCCAATAGTTTATTTTTGCTTTTGTTTCCCTTGCCTCAGGACACATATGTAGGAAAAGGTTGCTATGGCCGATGTCAAAAATATTACTGCCATGTTCTCCTCTAGGATTTTGATGGTTTTATGTTGCACGTTTATGTCCTTGATTGATTTTTAATTTATTTTTGTATATGGTGTAAGAAAGTGGTCCAGTTTCATTTCTTTGCATGTTTTTGTCCAGTTTTCCCAACAGCGTTTGTTGAAGAGGCTGTCTTTTCTCATTTGGATATTCTTTCCTGCTTTGTCAAAGATGAATTACCCATATTGTTGTGGGTTCATTTCTGGGTTTTCTATTCTGGTATTTTGACAAGAATTGCATTAAATGTGTAGATTGCTCTGAGTAGTATAATCATTTTAGCAATATTTGCTCTTCCAATCCATGAGCATGGAATGTCTTCCATTTCTTTGTGTCCTCTTCAGTTTCTTTCATTCATGAAAGTACAAGTCTTTCAGCTTTTTGGTTAGATTTATTCCTAGATATCTTATTTTTCGTGCAGTTGTAAATGGTATTGATTCCTTAATTTCACATTCTTCTGCTTCATTAATGGTATAAAGAAATGCAACCTATTCTTGTATATTGATTTTGTATCCTGTGACTTTACTAAATTCGTGTATCACTTCTAGAAGTTTGTTGGTGGAATCCTTTGGGTTTTCTATATAGAGTATCATTTCATCTGAAAATAGTGAAAGTTTGACTTCTTCCTTGCTGATTTGGATGCCTTTTCTTTCTTTTTGTTGTCTGCTGTGGCTGGGACTTCCACTACTACGTTAAATAAAAGTGGTGAAAATGGACATCCCTGTCTTTCCCTGACCATAGAGGAAAAGCTCTCAGTTTTTCCCCATTGAGGGTATTAGCTGTGGGTTTTTCACATAGGGCCTTTATCATGTTGAGATATGTTCCCTCTAAACCTATTTTGTTGAGTTTATTTTTTTAATCATGAATGGATGTTGTACTTTGTCAAATGCTTTTTCTGTATCTATTGAAATGATCATATAGTTCTTATCCTTTCCTTTATTAATGCACTGTATCACATTGATTGATTTGTGACTATTGGACCACCCTTAAAATTGAGGAGTAAATCTCACTTGATTATGGTGAGTGATTTTTAAAAATGTATTGTTGCCTTCAGTTTGCTGGTATTTTATTGAGATTTTTGCATCTATGCTCATCAGGGATATTGGCCTGTAGTTCTATTTTTTAGTGGACTCTCTATCTGGTTTTGGTATCATGCTGGCTTCAAAGAATGAATTTGGGAGTCTTCCTTCCTTTTCTGTTTTTTTGGTATAGTTTGAGAAAAACAGATATTCACTCTTCTTTAAATGTTTGGTAGAATTCACCTGTGAAGCCATCTGACCCTGAACTTTTGTTTGTTGGGAATTTTTTTATTACTGATTAAATTTCCTTGCTGGTTGTTGGTCTGTTCAAGTTTTCTATTTCTGCCTGTTTCAGTTTTGTTAGTTTATATGTGTCTAGGAATTTGTCCATTTCTTCCAGGCTGTCAATTCATTGGCATACATTTTTTCACAATATTCTCTTGTAATTGTTTGTATTTCGGTGGCATTTGTTGTTATTTCTCCTCTCTCATTTATGATTTTATTTATTTGGGTACTTTCTCTTTTATTTTTGGTAAGTCTGGATAGGGCACTATCAATTTTATTAAATTTTTCAAATAACCAGCTCCTGGTTTCATTCATCTGTTTCATTGTGGTTTTTAATTTTTTTGTTTGTTTTTGGGTTTTTTTAGTTCTATATCCTGTATTTCTGCTTGAATATTTATTATTTCCTTCCTTTTTCTGGCTTTAGGCTTCATTTGTTCTTTTTTCTAGCTTCTTTAGGTGTAAGGTAAGATTGTTTATTTGAGATTTTACTTGCTTCTTCAGGTAGTCTTGTATTGCTATATAGGACTGCTTTTGCTGCATCCCAAAGGTTTTGGACCATTGTGTTTTCATTTTCATTTGCATCCAAATATTTTTTATTTCTTCTTTGATTTCCTGGTTGACCAACTCATTGTTTAGTGGCATGTTATTTAATCTTCATGTTTTTGTGACCTTTCCAGATTTTTTCTTATGGTTGACTCAAGTTTCAGTGTTGTGGTCAGAAAAGGTACTTCAGGCTTTTTGTATTTGTTGAGGCCTGTTTTGTAACCAAATATGTGATCTATAATGGAGAATGTCCCATATGTACTTGAAAAGAATGTATATTCTGCTGTTTTAGGATGGAATGTTCTGAATATACCTGTTAAGCCCATCTGGTCCAGTGTGTCATTCAAAGCCATTGTTTCCTTGTTGATTTTCTGTTTGATGATCCGTCCATTGTTGTAAGTGGGGTGTGAAAGTCCTGTACTATTATTGTATTATTATCAATGAGTTCCTTGTGAAAGTCCTCTACTATTATTGTATTATTATAAATGAGTTATTTTGTTTGTTATTAATTACTTTACATATTTGGGTACTCCCACTACGGTGCATGAATATTTACAATTGTTACATCTTCTTGTTGGATTGCCCCTTTATGATTATGTAGTGCCTTCCTTTGTCTCTTGTTACAGTCTTTGTTTAAATGTCTAGTTTGTTCAATACAAATATTGCTATTCCGGCTTTCTTTTGACATCCACTTGCATGATAGAGGTTTCCCCATCCCCTCACTTTCAATCTGCAGCTGTCTTTAGGTCTGAAGTCAGCCTCTTATAGGCACCATATTAATGGGCCTTTTTTTTTAATCCATTCTGACACTCTGTGTCATTTGATTGGAGCATTTAGTTCATTTACATTCAAAGTAATTATTGATAGGTAGGTATTTATTGTGATTTTATTACTTGTTTTGTTTGTTTCTGGAGATTTTCTCTGATCCTTTCTTGTCTTTTGTCACTTTTGGTCTCTTTTTTGCACTCAACGAGTCCCTTTTAATATTTTTTGCAGGGCTGGTTCAGTGGTGACAAACTCCTGTAGTCTTTGTCTGGGAAAGTCTTTATATCTCCTGCCATTCTCAACGATAGCCTTGCTGGATACAGTATTCTTGACTGTGGATTTTTACCATTAAGTACTTTGAATATATCATGACACTCCCTTCCTGCTTGCCAAGTTTCTGTTGATAAATCTCCAACTAGCCTTATGGGTTTTCCCTTGTAAGTTAAGGGTTTATTTTGTCTTGATGACTTTAAGATGTTTTTCTTTACCAATGTATTTTACAAATTTAATTGCAGCGTGTCTTGGTGTTGGCCTGCTGTTGTTGATTTTGATGGGAGTTGTCTGTGCCTCCTGGCTCTGGATGTCTGTTTCCTTCCCCACATTAAGGAAGTTTTCAGCCATTATTCTTAAAGTAAATTTTATGCCCCCTTTTGTCTCTTCTTCTCCTGGAACTCCAATAATATAAATGTTAATTACGTTTAATGGAGTCACTGAGTTCCCAAGTCTATTCTTATGCTGCATAATTCTTCTTTCTTTTATTGAGCTCATTGTTTTCCATCACTTTGTCTTCTAGGTCATAAATTCATTCCTCAGCTTCTTCCAGCCTGCTATTCATTGCATCAAGCCTGTCTCCAATCTTGTTTATTACACTCTTCATCTCTGATCAATTCTTTTTTAACTCTTATCTCTGTGGTAAGGGTCTCACTGATGTCTTCTATTCTTTTCTCAAGCCCAGTGAGTATCCTTATGATTGTTGCTTTAATTCTCCATCAGGCATGTTATTTATATCTGTTTCACCTAGATCTCTGGCCATGGTGTTATCTTGTTCTTTCACTTGGAATAAATTCCTCTTTCCTGCATTTTGTCTAAGTCTCTGCTTTCTTCTCTGTGTTAGAAAAGACAGTTATGGGGCACCTGGGTGGTTAATTTAGTTAAGCGTCCAACTTCAGCTCAGGTCATGATCTTGCAGTTTGTGAGTTTGAGCCTCACATCAGGCTCTGGCTGACAGCTCAGAGCCTGGAGCCTGCTTCAGATTCTGTGTATCCCTCTCTCTCTTCCCCTCACCCTCTCAGGCTCTGTCTTTCTTTCAAAAATAAATAAACATTAAAAAAATTAAAAAGTAAAAAAAAGAAAAAGAGGAACAATTTATGTCTCCTGCTCCTGAAAGTAATGGCCTTATGAAGAAGAGGCCATGTAGTGTCCAAGGCCTGGTGCTTCAGGGAGTGTCTCTGATGTGTGCTGTATGCACTCTGCTATTGTGTTGTGGCAGCTCTATCCTTCAGGCCAGTCATCTGCAGAGGCTCTCCTTGCCTGCTATTGGCAGTGTTTGGTCCCTGGCTTGAATGTGGTGATTTTTAAAGAGGTGTGCTCTGGTCTGTTTATGAAATGAGACCTGTCACCACCTCCACCAGAACTAAAGCTTTGGAGAACTCTCCAGCAAGGAGACATGGTGTGGAAAGTGGTTTCTGCTGGTCTTCTGGGGCAGGGGTCCACCGTGCTGGGACTGAGGCAAGTGTGACTGGGAAGGGCAGTTCCACCAGAGTGCAGGGGCTGGGACTTGGCATATGCAAGTTAGGCAGCCAGTGTTGGCACTGAACTGCTACAAATCATCAAATTCTAAATATCATTGGCTGAAAGTAGAGATCCCAAGGGAACTTAGAAAATGCTTCAAGGAAAGTGAAAATGAAACATAATGAAACTTATGGAATAAAGTTAACACAATGCATACTAGAAAATTTATAGCTCTAGATGATTGTATTACAAAGAAGAAAGATCTCAAATCAATAACCTAACTATTGACATTGAGACACAGGAAAAAGAAGGCCACATTAAACCTAAAGCAGGCAGAAAGAAGGAAATAATAAATATTAGAGAGAAAAGCAATGAAAGAACGAATTGAAAAACATAAATAAAATCAGCAAAACCAAAAGTTGGTTCCTTAAAAAGATAAACAATATTGACAAACCTCTAGCTATAATGATACATTTTTAAAAAGAAGACTCAAATTACAAAAATAAGAAATGAAAGTGAGGATATCATTAATAACTTTATATATATTAAAATCATTATAATGGATACTATGAACAATTTTATGCGCTATGTTATATAAGTTAGATAAAATGGATAAATTCCTAGAAGACACAAACTACCAAAATGGACTCAAGAAGAAATACATACTATGCATATACCTATAGCAAATAAAGACTTTGAAATAATAACTTAAAAACCACCCACAAATAAAATTCCTGGTACGTCTTGTGAATTGTACCAAACATTTAATGGAGAATTATTACCAGCTTTTCATTAGATCTTCCAAGAAATAGAAGAGGATAGAACTCTTTCTAACTCATCTGTGAGGCCAGTATTACTCTTATACCAAAGCAAGAAAAAGATACCACAAAACAGAAAGGTTCAGAACAATATCCTTAATGAATATATATGCAAGAATCTTCAACAGAGTACTAACAAACTGAATCCAGCTACATATAAAAAGGTTTCTATGACATGGAAAAATGAAATTTATCCCAGGAATGGAGAGTGGGTTTAACACCCCCAAAACAATTAATATAATACACCATATTAACAGAAAAATGGACAAATATCACATGATTATCTTATAGAAGCAGGGAAAAAAAGCATGTAACAAAATGTCACACTGTTTCACGATAAAAGCACTCAAAAAGCTACGAATAAATAAGGACTCCCTCTACCAGATAAAGGCCATGTACAAGAAAATCCTCACAGTTAGCATCATACTTCATTGTCAAAAATTGAATACTTTCCCCTATTAGTAAGAACAAACAAGGTTATCCATTCTCACCACTTCTTTTTTTCTTCTTTCACATTGTACTGGAGATTCTAGACAGTACCAGGCAAGAAAAACAAATAAAATGTGTCCATATTAGAAAGCCAAATTAAATCCTCTCTATTGCAGTGACATGATCTTGTATGTAGAAAATTACTAAAAACTATCAGAAATGATAAATTCTTCAAAGTTTCAGGATACAAAATCAATGCAAATGTCAGTTATATTTCTGTACCCTAGGAATGAACGATCCAAAAATTGTTTACATTTATAATAGTTTCAAAACTAACATAGGAGTATATATATTTTTTTGATTTTTAAATGTTTATTTATTTTCGAGAGAGAGAGACAGAATGCAAACAGGGGAGTGGCAGAGAGAGAGATACACACAGAATCTGAAGCTGGCTTCAGGCTCTTCATCCGAGCCGGATGTGGGGCTCAAACCCACAAACTGTGAGATCATGACCTGATCTGAAGTTGGACGCTTAACATACTGAAACACCCAGGTGCCCCAAGAATAATTTTAAAAAATTGAAAGAGATAATTTTGCAAAAAAATTGACAAGGTGATCCCCAAATTTTATGGTAATTCAAGGGACCCCAAATGTCCAAATTAATCTCAAAAAAGAAGAAATTTGAAAGACTCATATTTCCCAACATCAAAACTTAATTACAAAGCTGTGGGTAATCAAAAGAGTGGTATACTAGCACAAGAATAGACACAGATTAATAGAATAGAATTGAGACTCTAAAATTAATCCTTGAGTTTATTGTAAATTGAATTGCTAAATGGATGGTAAAATAATTAAATGGGGGAAAGATTAGTCTTTTCAACAAATTGTACTGAGACAACTGGATATCCACATCTAAAACATGAAGTTGTACCTCTACACAAACCTCAGTTCAAAGTGGATCATCAACCTAAATGTAAGAGCTAAAACTATAAACTCTTGGAAGAAAACATTGGAGTAAATTTTTATGACTTTGGGTTAGACCATAGGTTTTAAAATGTGATACCAAAACAAAAGTGATAGAAAGTGAACTACATCAAAATTTAAAACTGTGTGCTGCAAATGCC
Organism: Prionailurus viverrinus; assembly: GCF_022837055.1. Lineage (NCBI taxonomy): Eukaryota > Metazoa > Chordata > Mammalia > Carnivora > Felidae > Prionailurus > Prionailurus viverrinus. The sequence goes on along the minus strand of NC_062579.1, from coordinate 42,216,898 downwards.
ATCAGCAACATCTCTCCCACATAATGGAAAAGAACATTTGCAAATCATATATCTCACAAGAGACTTGTATTCATAATATATAAACAACTCTTACAACTCAACAATAAGAAAATAAATAACCCAAATTAAAAATGGGTAAAGGATTTGAATAGACACGTTTCCAAATAAGACATATGAGTGGTAAATAAGCACATGTAAATATTCTCCATGTCATTAGCCATTAGGTAAATTCAAGCTAAAACACAATAGAGATGAAGAGGTAGAAACTTCCACTTATAAAATAAATAGGTCAGAGAGATGAAAAGAGCACCATAGGGAATATAGTCAATAGTGTAATACTGTTGTATAATGACAGATGATAACCACATTTAATGTTCTGAGCATTGTGTAATATATAGAATTGTCGAAATATTATATAGTACACCTAAAACTAATATAACATTGTTTTTTAATTAATTTATTTAAATTCAAGTTAGTTAAGATACAGTGTAGTATTAGCTTTGGGAGTAGAACCCTGTGACTCATCAATTACACATAATCCCAGTGTTCATCCCAACAAGTGCGCCCCTTAATGCCCATCACCCATTTAGCCCATTCCCCCATTAACCTCCCCTCCAGCAGCGCTGTTTGTTCTCAATATTTAAGACTCTCTTATGGTTTGCTTCTCTCTCTGTTTTTCTCCGATTTTTCCTTTCCTTCCACTATGCCCATCTACTTTGTGTCTTAAATTCCACATTATGAGTGAAATCATACGATATTTGTCTTTTTCTGACTGACCTATCACTTAACTTAATACACTCTACTAAAATCCACGTTGTTGCAAATGACAAGTTTTCTTTTTTTTTTGATCACAGAGAAATATTCCATTGTATATACATGCCACATATTCTTTATCATCAGTAAATGGAAAATTTGGATCTTTCCAAAATTTGAATACTGTTGATATCACTGCTATAAACATTGGTGCATGTGCCCCCTCAAATCAGCATTTTTGTATCCTTTGCATAAATACGTGCTAATGCAATTGATGGATAATAGGGTAATTCTATTTTTAATTTCTTAAGGGACCTCCGTACTGTTTTCCAGAGTGGCTGCATTGGTTTGGATTCCCAGCAACAGTGCAAAAGCGTTCCCCATTCACAGCATCCTCGCCAACATCTCGTTTCCGAGTTGTTCATTTTAACCATCCTGACAGGTACGAGGTGGTATCTCATTGCAGTTTTGATTTGTATTTCCCTGATGATGAGTGATTTTGAGCACCTTTTCATGTGTCTGTTCGCCGTCTGGATGTCTTCTTTGGAAAAGTGTCTATTCATGTCTTCTGCTCATTTCTTCACTGGATTATTTGTTTTTTGGTTGTTGAGGTTGATAAGTTCTTTATAGATTTTGGATACTAACCCTTTGTCCGATATGTCATTTGCAAATATCTTCTCCCATTCTGTTGGTTGCCTTTTAGTTGTGTTGATTGTTTCCTTTGCTTTGCAGAAGGTTTCTATCTTGATGAGGTCCCAGCAGTTCATTTCTGCTTTTGATTCCCTTGCCTCCGGAGACATGTCTGGTAAGAAGTTGCTGCAGCCAAGTGACCTTGGTTTTGACAAGAGGGTACTGCCTGTTTTCTCCTCTAGGGTTTTGATGGTTTCTTGTCTCACATTAAGGTCTTTCATCCATTTTGAATTTATTTTTGTGTATGGTGTAAGAAAGTAGTCCAGTTTCATTCTTCTGCATGTCGCTGTGCAGTTTTCCTAGCACCATTTCTTGAAGAGACTGTCTTTTTTTTCCATTGGATAATCTTTCCTGCTGTGTCAAAGATTAGTTGGCCATATATTCGTGGGTCCATTTCTGGGTTCTCTATTCTGTTCCATTGATCTGTGTGTCTCTTTTTGTGCCAGTACCATACTGTCTTGATGAGTACAGCTTTGTAGTACAGCTTGAAGTCAGGAATAGTGATGCCTCCAGCTTTGGTTTTCTTTTTCAACATTACTTTGGCTATTCAGGGTCTTTTGTGGCTCCATACAAATTTTAGGATTGTTTGTTCTAGCTCTGTGAAGAATGCTGGTTTTATTTTGATAGGTATTGCATTGGATGTGTAGATTACTTTGAGTAGTATAGACATTTTAACAATATTTGTTCTTCTGATCCATGAGCATGGAATGATTTTCCATTTCTTTGTGTCTTTTTCAATTTCTTTCATAAGTTTTCTATAGTTTTCAGTGTATAGATCTTTTACCTATTTGGTTAGGTCTATTCCTAGGTATCTTATGGGTTTTGGTACAACTGCAAATGGGATCTATACCTTGGTTTCTCTTTCTGCTGCTTCATTATTGGTGTATAGAAATGCAACCGATTTCTGTACATTGATTTTATATCCTGCGGCATTGCTGGATTCACATATCAGTTCTAGCGGTTTTTTGGTGGAGTCTTTTGGGTTTTCCATGTAGAGTATCATGTGATCTGCAAAGAGTGAAAGTTTGACTTCCTCTTTGCCAATTCGGATGCCTTTTATTTCTTTTTGTTGTCTGATTTCCAGTAGTATGTTGAACAACAGTGGTGAGAGTGGACTTCCCTGTCGTGTTCCTGACCTTAGGGGGAAAGCTCTCAGTTTTTCCCCTTTGAGGATGATATTAACTGTGGGCCTTTTCTATATGGCTTCTATGGTGATGAGGTACATTCCTTGTAGCCCTACTTTCTTGAAGGGGAGCAGGAGAGGGGCAGAGAGAGAGAGAGACACACACAGAATCTGAAGCAGGCTGCAGGCTTCGAGCTGTCAACACAGAGCATGACATGGGGCTCGAACTCACCAACTGTGAGATCATGACCTGAGCTGAAGTCGGACGCTCAACCAGCTGAGCCACCCAGACGCCTCCATAAGAGACTCTTAAACACAGACAACAAATGGAGGGCTGTTGGAGAGGAGGTGAGTGGGGATGGGTTAAATGGGTGATGGGCCTTAAGGAGGGCACTTTTGGGGATGAGCACTGGGTGTCATATGTAAGAGATGAATCACTGGGTTCTACTCCTGAAGCGAAGACTACACTGTATGCTAACTAACTTGAATTTAAAGTAAAAACATAAAATAAAAATGGGCAGAGGATCTGATAGACATTTTTCCAAAATAGACATACAGATGGCCAACAGGTACATGAAAAGACACTCATTATCACTCATCACCAGGGAAATGCAAGTCAAAACCAAAATGAGATATCTCCTAACACCTGTTAGAATGGATCTTGATTTTTTTTTATCCATTCTGATACCCCATGTCTTTTTTTTAATTCCATATTTGTATATATTGCAAAATGATCACCACAATAAGTCTACTTAACATCCATCATCACGCGTAGTTACAATTTTTTTTTCTTGTGATGAGAACTTTTAAAATTTACTCTCATAGCAACTTGCAAATATACCCCATGTCTTTAGAATGGAGCATTTAGTCCATTTACATTCAGAGTGATTATTGGAAGTTATGAATTTAGTGCCATTGTGTTACCTGTAGAGTTTCTGGTGATGTTCTCTGGCCCTTTGTAGTCTTTATTGCTTTGGTCTTCTCCTTTCCACTTTCCCCTTTCCCCTTTCCCCTTTCCCCTTTCCCCTTTCCCCTTTTCCCTTTCCCATTTCCCCTCCTCCTCCTCCTCCTCCTCGTTCTTCTTCTTCTTCTTCTTCTTCTTCTTCTTCTTCTCTCTCCATGCAGTCAGTCCCCCTTAAAATTTCTTACAGGGCTGGTTTAGTGGTCATAAACTCCTTTAGTTTTAGTTTGTCTGGGAAACTCTTTGTCTCTCCTTCTATTCTGAATGACAGCCTTGCTGGATAAAGAATTCTTGGCTGCGTATTTTTCCCATTGAGCGTGTTGAATATTTCCTGCCACTCCCCTCTGGCCTGCTACTAACCTTATGTGTCTACCCTTGTAGTTTAAGGACCTTTTGTCCCTAGCTGCTTTCAGAATTCTCTCTGTATCTTTGTATTTTGCAAGTTTCACTATGATATGTCATGGTGGTGTTATCCTGTTTTTGTTGATTTTGAGGGGAGTTCTTTGTGCCTCTTGGACTTGGATGCCTATTTCCTTCTCCAGATTAAGGAAGTTCTCAGCTATAATTTATTAAAATAAACCTGTCCCTTTCTCTCACTCTTTTTCTTCTGCGACTCCTATGATATGGATATTGTTTCATTTCGTGGAATCACTTAGTTCCCTAAGTCTCCCTTCATGATCTAGTAATTTCCTTTCCCTCTTTTTTTCAGCTTCATTATTTTCCATATTTTTATCTTCCTTTTCACATATTCTCCCCTCTACTTCTCCAATCTTCATTGCCACTGTATCCAGTTTGTTTTGCATCTCGGTTATAGCATTTTTAAATTCCTCCTGACTAGTTCTTAGGTCTTTGATCTCTGCAGCAAGGGTTTCTCTGGTGTCTTTTATGCTTTTATCAAGTGCAGCTAGTAGTCTTATGACTATTGTTCTAAATTATTGTTCAGATATGTTGCTTATATCTGTTTTGAGCAAGTCCCTGTCTGTGATTTCTTCTTGACCTTTCTTTTGGGGAGAATTCCTCCATCTTGTCATTTTGGCTAAGTTTCTGTCTTTTACGTGCTTTCAAAGCTTGTTATGTTTCCTGCACCTGAGAGTGTTGCTATATTAAAAAGGGGTCATACATTGCCCAGGGTCTGGCACTTCAGGAAGTGTTTCTGGCGTATGCTGTATGCACTCTGCTGTTGCATTTTGGGTGCTCTTTCCCACTGGTCAGTCCTCTGCAGAGTTCCTCCTTGCTTGCGGTGGTGGAGTGTTTTTACTTTTAACTAGGTGTGCTTTTATTTGTTTGACTTGTTTGTTGAAACTCTGGAAAAAAGGGGGAAGGACCCCGATCTCAAAGACAGAAAAGAAAGGGAAAAACAACAACAACTAGAGAATCAAAAAGCTATAAGGCTAATTCCAAAGAAAAAGAAAGGAGAAAAGAAAAAAGAAGGAAAAAGAAAAAAAAATAGAGAAGCCTGATCCAAAAAAAAAAAGGAGAAAAGGAAATGAAAAGCACAAACAAGAATCTATGAGCCTGATTCCAAAAGAAAAAAGAAAAAAGATGAAAGAAGAAGAAAAGAAACAAGAACTGTCCATGTCATTTTGAGGCACGATTTTCAGTGCACTTGGTGCGTGGAGGTGCTGGCTGTGCTGGTCTGGCCGAGAGGTCCCCTGTGTTGGCTCAGAGTCAGTCTTGCCCCAGTAAATAAGCAGTTGCCAGGCACAGGGGGGCAGGGCTCGGTGTAAGTCAGTCCCGCCTCCACTCGGGGCCACTGTGTTGCTCTGTGAGGTTTTGGTGTTTGGGGGGAATGGTGCCACCCCAATCTCTCATCCCTGGACTGGGAGTCTCACAACCCCCACTGTTCAGGCAGCTCCCACAGAATGGTGAGGGCAGTCACCTTACCCTGTGCCACAACTCCCCTGTGCTTTTTCTTTGGCACACAGCTGGGATTCAAAGGATTAAAGGACCTGGCACTGCATGGATCTGCTCCCCTACTCCGGAGTAGAGCCTCTCCACCCTGCTGATGAAAGGCCTTTGGCTGGCACCTGCAGGGTCTTTTGTCCTTGGGGAGGCAAGAAACCCTCTTCCAAAAGTACTCCAGGAGGGGGACTGTTCTCTCCCAGTGCACCCCAGAAATCTCTACACCACGCTATGCACTCCGGGAGCAGCTCCCTCCTCCCCAGGAGTGTGTGCCACAGCTCTGCTCCAGAGAAAGTCGTGCCCTTCTGAAACCTCAGAGTTTGAGTTCCAAACACTGTTTGCAAAAAGGAACTGGGACACTCAGTACTTCTCGCTCTCCAGTCCATGGTCCAGAGAGGTTTTCCTCTGTGCTAACTTGATGCCACACTTTCTCAACCCATCTCTCTTTCTCTCCCTTTTGCCTCTCCATGGAAATGGTTCCCTCCCCTCCGAGGCACCACCGTTTTTTCTCTCCCCCAATTCACTTTCACACACCTCACACCTGCCAAGCCATCTCTCTCCAACTGTGGAGACCCTCTGCCAGTCCGCAGATCGATTCCCTGGGTGTTCCAAGTGATCTGATCTCAATACAGGTGTGTTTGAAGGACGAGGAAAGCCCGGGGTCCCCCTACTTTTCTGCCATCTTAACTCCTACTGAAACTAATAAAACATTGTATGCCAACTACACTTCAGTAATAAAAATTTAAACACACATACACACACACACACACACACACACACGCACACACACACCATGAAATACCTCATCACACACACTGGGATGACTATAACCTAAAACAGAATATAACAAATGTTGGCAATTATGTGGGGAAATTGGAATTCTCATACGTTGCATGTGAGAATGTAAAATGATGCAGCCATTTTGAAAAAAGTTTGAGAACTTCTCAAATGTTACACATAGAATCCCATATAACACAGTGATTCCACTCTTAAGAATGTACCCAAAAGAAGTGAAAAAAATCTATATCTATCTATATCTACATCTATATGTATCTATCTATCTATCTATCTATCTCTACGCAAAGTGTAAATCTACACAACGTGAAAATTACCCAAATGTTTATCAACTGATGCAAGAATAAACAAAATGTAGTAAATCCATACAGTAGTATGTTTATTGTACAATAGATGAATGACATAAAGATACATGAAAAAAATATAGATTATCCTCAATTACATTATGCTGACTGAAATAAGCTATCATAAAGAACACATATTATAGGCTTCTGTTTTTATGAAATGTACACAGTAAGCAAAGTTATAAATATAAAAAGTACATTAGCGGTTGCCTAATGCTGGGTAGGAATATGGGAATGGGTACGAGGTTTCTTTTGGGGGTAATTAAAATGTTTTAAAGTAAGGGTATAGTGATGGTTGTACCACACTGCGAATATACTAAAAGCCATTCATTGTACACTTTAAAACATTGGATTTTTTGTATGTGAATTATATATAAATAAAGTTGTTTAAAAAACGAAATCAATGAAATTGTAAACAGAAACACAATGGAGAAAAATCAATGAAACCAAAAGCTGGTTATTTGAAATATCATCAGTATTAATAAAACTCTATCCACATAACCAAGATTAAAAAAAAGAGAGAGACAATCCTATGAATTTCAGGAATGAAAAAGAAGACATCTCTACTGATCCTACAGACTTTAAAATGTTAATAATGGGATACTATAAAGAACTCTGTGCCCATAAATTTGACAACATAAATTGAAATAGATTATTTCCTTCAAAGACACAAGCTAGCAAAATTAATTCAATAAGAAATAGATAACTTGAATTTTCCTACATGTATTAAAGAACTTGAATTTGCGATTTAAAATCTTCCACAAATAGAACTCCAGTCCTACACAGTTTCACCGGTAAATTTTATCAAACATTTAAGGAAATAATATCACCAATTCTACAAGACCATTCCAAGAAGGAGAATAAGAGAAAACATTTACTATCTCATTTGATGAGGCCAGCATCACCACAATACCAAAACCACATGAAAATGTTACAAGAAAAGATCCCTACAAAGAAATATTTCTCATAGACACAATATATTGAACAACCAAATTCATCAAGGTAAAAAAGAAAGGTAAGATAGCATGACTAGATATGTTCTACTCAGGCATGCAAGGCTACATTAACATTTAAAAATTTTTTAAATGTAATTCACCATATTAAAAAGTCTCAAGGAGAAAAAACATTTGAGCATCTCAATAGAAGGAGAAATATTATTTGACAAAATTTTACATCCAGTCATTATAAAAACTCTCATAAAATTAGAAACAAAAGGGAATTTTCTTAATATAACAAAGGAGGTAATAATGAAAAAGTTTACAGTTAGTGTGATATTAATGACAAAAGACTAAATGATAATGTTAAAAAGTAATAGTAGATAATAGAGATAATAGATAATAGATATAAAAGAGACCCCAAGATCAGAAGCAAAGCGAGTATGTCTCTCACACTACTTGTAGGCAACATCATACTGGAAATCCAAAACAGTTTGATAAAGAAAAAGAAGAAATAAAAAAGAGATGCAGACACAAAGAAATGGAAAAACATTCCATGCTCACGGGCTGGAAGAGCAAATGTTGTTAAAATGCCTGTATTACCCAAAGCATCTACACATTTAATGCAATCCCTATAAAAATACCAACAGCAGTTTTTACAGAGCTAGAACAAACAATTCTAATATTTGTATGGAACCACAAAAGACCCCGAATAGCCAAAGCAATCTGGAGAGAGAAAAGCACAGTTGGAGGCACCACAATTATGGACTTCAAGTTATATTACACAGCTGTAGTCACCAAGACAGTATGGTGCTGGCACAAAGACAGACACATAAATCAATAGAACACAATAGAAAACCCAGAAATGAACCCACAACTATACGGTCAACTAATCTTTGACGAAGCAGGAAAGAATATCCAATGGGAAAAAAACAGTCTCTTCAACAAATGGTCTGGTAAAAACTGGACAGTTACATGCAAAAGAATGAAACTAGACCACTTTCTTACACCATACACAAAAATGTATTCAAAATGGATGAAAGATCTAATTTTTTAATGTTTATTTATTTTTTGGAGAGAGAGACAGAGACAGAGAGAGAGAGGCAGAGTGTGAGCAGGGGAGGGACAGAGAGAGAAGAGACACACACACAGAATCTGAAGCAGGCTCCAGGCTCTGAGCTGTCAGCACAGAGCCCAACGCAGGGCTCAAACCCAAGAACCGCGAGATCATGATCGGAGCCAAAGTCCAAATGCTTCACTGACTGAGCCACCCAGGTGCCCCGGATGAAAGATTTAAATGTGAGACAGGAAGCCATCAAAATCCTAGAGGAGAACACAGTCAGTAACCTCTTTGACATCAGTCAGAGCAACATCTTTCTATATGTCTCCTGAGGCAAGGGAAACAAAAGCAAAAATAAACTATTGGGGGGCACCTGGGTGGCTCAATCAGTTGAGCGTCCAACTTTGGCTCAGGTCATGATCTGGAGGTTCATGAGTTTGAGCCCCACACTGGGCTCACTGCTTTCAGTGCAGAGCGTGCTTCAGATCCTCTGTCCCCCTCTCTCTATCCTTCCCCTGCTTGTGCGGTCTCTCTCTCTCTCTCAAAAATAAACATTTTTTTAAAGTTTATTTATTTACTGAGAGAGAGAGAGAGAGAGAGAGAGAGAGAGAGAGAAAGCGCACGAGTGAGAGAATACCAAGCAGGCTCTGCACTGTTAGCACAGAGCCCAATGCGGGGCTCAATCTCACAACTGTGAGATCATGACCTGAGCCCAAATCAAGAGTCGGACGCTTAACAGACTGAGCTACCCAGGCGCCCCAAAAACAAAGAAACATTTTTTAAAAAACTAAAAAAAGAAAGTATTGGGACTACATCAAAATAAAATATTTCTGCTCAGCGAAGGAAACAGTCAACACAACTAAAAGGCAACCTATGGAATCAGAGAAGATATTTGCAAATGACATATCTGATAAAGGCTAGTATCCAAAATGTGTAAAGAACTTATACAAATCAACACCCCAAAAACAAACAATCCAGTGAAGAAATGGGCAGAAGACATGAATAGACACTTTTCCAAAGAAGACATCCAGATGGCTACCAGACACATGAGAAGATGCTCAACATCACTCATCATCAGGGAAATACAAGTCGACACTACAAGGAGATATCACTTCATACCTGTCAGGATGGCTAAAATCAACAACACAAGAAACAACAGGTGTTGGTGAGGATGCAGAGAAAGGAGAACACTCTTAAACTGTTGGTGGGATGGCAAACTGGTACAGCTACTCTGGAGAACAGTATGGAGGTTCCTCAAAAAGTTCAAAATAGAACTACCCCACGATCCAGCAATTGCACTAGTAGGTATTTACCCTTACCTACAGATTCAAAGGGGCATATGCACCCTGATGTTGTAGCAGCATTATCAACAATAGCTAAATTATGAAAAGAGCCCAAACGCTCATCTAAAGAAGATGTGAGATATATAGATCTCTCTCTCTCTCTCTCTCTCTCTCTGTATGTATACATATCTATTATATATTATATATTATATATTATACTATATATTATATATTATACTATATATTATATATTATATTATATATAATGGAATATTACTCAGCCATAAAAAAGAATAAAATCTTGCCATTTGTAACAACATGGATGGAACTAGAGTGTATTATGATAAGCAAAATAAATTAGAGAAAGACAAATACCATATTATTTCACTCATATGTAGAATTTAATAAATAAAACAAATCAACATGGGGGGAAAAAGGAGAGCCAAACCAAGAAACACACTCTTAACTGTAGAGAACAAACCGATGGCTACTGGAGGGGATGTGGGTAGGGGGATGGGTTAAATAGGTGATGGGGATTAAGGTGTGCCCTTGTTTTGATGAGCACCAGGTGTTTTATGTAAGTGACGAATCACTAAATTCTACACCTGAAACTAATATTGCACTGTATGTTAACAACCTGAAATTCAAATAAACACTTGGAGGAAAAAAAAATACAATTGGTAAGAAATATATAAACTTAATTTTATTTGCTGATATGATTGTCTATGTAGAAAGTCCATTTTTTTAATAGCATCTAGAAACTGCAAGTTAGAAAAAAAAAATCATTAAATTCTACACCTGAAACTAATATTACATCATATGTTGGCTGACTGGAATTTGGATAAAAGCTTGAAAAATTTCAACTAAATTCCTATATGCTAGTAAAGGAAAATCTAAATTTGAAATAAAACATATTATTTGCACAAAAGATACAATTGTACACACAAAAAATTAAGTGCTTGGGTGTAAATTTAACAACACGTGCAGGTTTGCTGAAAACTACAAAATCTGTGAAAGAAATTAAAGAATATCCAAACAAATAAAGAGAAATTCTGCGTTCATGGATTGAAATACCCAATACCGTTGAGATGTCAATTCTCCCCAATTTGATTTATAACTTCAACACAATCTCAATTATTAACCCAGTAAGTATTATTTTTTTTAGATATTGACAAACTGATCATAGCATTTATAATACAAGCCAAAAAAATCTCATGTAAGGCAAATTCCTACCAAAGTAAAGTTGGAGAACTCACACTACCCTATTCAAGACTTACTCTAAAGCTACAGTAATTAATCAAGGTAAAAGTATACACACATAGATTTGTGGAACAGAATAGAGAGCCAAGAAATTTTTCCAGACGGGTGTTGTCAGTTGATTTTGGACAATGGGCAAAGGTCATCAATGGAGAAGGGACAGTCTTTATAACAGGTAGTGCTGGAAAAATTGGACATCTGTATAGAAACAAACAAACAAACAAACCTGGCTTTGACCCATAGCTATCACCATATACAAAATACAGTGAAAATTAGTGACAGCATTATTTACAATAGCCAAGTTATGGAAGCAGATAAAGAAGATGTAGTATACGCATACAACGGAATATTATTCAGCCACAAAAAAATAACGAAATCTTGCCATTTACAATGACATAGATGGAGCTAGAGAGTATAATGCTAAGTGAAATAAGTCAGCCAGAGAAAGCAAATACCATATGATTTCACTCATATGTGGAATTTAAGAAACAAAACAAATGAACAAGGGCAAAGAGAGAGTGGGGAGAGAGACAGAGACAGAGACAGAGACAGAGACAGAGAGGAGCCAAGAAACAGACTCTTAACTATAGAACACAAACTGATGGTTGCCAGTAGGGAGGTTGGGGTGGGGGTTAAATGGGGAAGGGGATCGAGGAAGGCACTTGTCGTGATGAGCACTGGGTGATGTATGGAATTGTTGAATCTCTATATGGCACAGCTGAAACTAATATTACTGTATGTGAATTATATTGGAATTAAATTTTTAAAATAAATAGGGGCATCTGGGTGGCTCAGTTGGTTGAGCGTCTGATTCTTGCTTTTGGCTCAGGTCATGATCTCATGATTTGTGAGATCGAGCCCTGCGTTGGGCTCTACACTGACAGTGTGGAGCCTGCTTAGCGTTCTCTCTCTCCCTCTCTCTCTGCCCCCCTCCACTTCCACTCTCTGTGTCTCTCAAAATAAATAGATAAATTCCAAAAATAAATAAATAGAAATAAATAAAATAAAATCCAGGACAAAAGAAGAAAAGCTAATTACAGACCAAAATGTATAACCTAAAACTATTAAACTTCCATAGTAAAGCACAGAAGAGCATCTTTGTGACCATGGGCTAGGCAATGATTTCTCAGATACAACATAAAGAGAAGAAAAGTATTAATAAATTGAACTTCATTAAATTAAGAACCTTTGCCCTTCTAAAGACCCCTTTAAATAAATGAAAAAATGGGGCGCCTGGGTGACTCAGTCGGTTAAGCGCCCAACTTCAGCTCAGTTCATGATCTCGCAGTCCATGAGTTTGAGCCCCGTGTCGGGCCCTGTGCTGACAGCTTGCAGCTCCAAGCCTGGAGCCTGCTTTGGATTCTGTGCCTCCCTCTCTCTCTGCCCCTCCCCTGCTCATGATCTGTCTCTCTCAGTAGGACAAATGAATAAAAATATTAAAAATATTTTTAATAAAAAAATAAAAATAAAAAAAATAAATGATAAAAACAAGCCACAGATTTGCAAATCCTAGATCTAACAATGTACTTGTGGCTAGAAAATACAAAGAACATTTAGAATTTACCAAAGAAATAAAAAACCTAATTAAAAAATGGAGAATAGATTTGAATAGACATCTCATTGAAGAAGACACATGAATGGCAAATAAATATTTCCAAAGATGGCCAACATTGTTTTCCATCAGGGAAATGAAAATTAAAACTACCAAATGCCACTATGTATTAGAATCTATTAGAATGGCTAAAAAAAAACCAAACAGGAACCTAATAATTATACATAAACACTGTATTCTGTTAACTTACCACGGACATATAGGTTAGCAATTCTGAAACTGTATTATACATATCCATGTCTCTCAATGTCTAAGAAAGAAGTTTCAAATAAGCAAGAGTGGAAGGCTAGAATAAAGCCTTTGCAGTGAGAGTTAGAAACATTAGTATTAAACTCATGTTATACATGTTATATATGTGTGTGGGGGGGGTGTGTGTGTTATATAAATCTTCATCCATATCTATCTATCTATCTATCTATCTATATGTTATATATATATATATAAATCTTCATCCATATCTATCTATATATATGTTATATATATAAATCTTCATCTATATCTGTTTATACATATGTGTGTATACATGGATTAGTATACATACATTTATTACATAGTTCTTTCCACTGAGAGGGCATAGAAGCAGTGAACGCTATAGTGCACACCCACTGCCCAAACCTTGGTTTCTAAATACATGCTCCAATGAAAGGAACCAGAGCTTCTGGTTGTAATGGCTGATTCTACAAGACAAAGGCGATATGATGATTAATTTCAATGTGATATTCCAGATTGGACATTTGAACAGTTAAAGCATATTGGTAGAGGGAGGCAAGCCACAAGAGACTCTTAACTATAGAGAGCAAACTGAGGGTTGCTGGAGGGGAGGTGGGTGAGGGGATGGGCTAAATGGGTGATGGGCATTAAAGAGGGCACTTGTTGTGATGAGCACTGGGTGTTATACGTAAGTGATGAAGCACTACATTCTACGCCTGAAACCAATACTACACTATATGTTAACTAACTGGAATTTAAATAAAATCTTGGAAGAAAAAGGAAGAATATTGGTGGGGGAAAAAGCAGGTGAAATCTCAATAAAGTCTGTTACTCAGTTACTAGTAACGCGCCAAGGTTAATTTCTTAGTTTTGACAAATGCGATGTAGTTATAGTTATGTAAAATGATTACGTTAGAGTTAACTGCGTGAAGGGTATATGATAACTCTCTGTACCATCTTTCAACTTTCCTTTAAATCTTGAACCATTCTAAAATTAAATGTTTATACTAAAATCTCACTTATTCAAAATTCAAAATATTAGACACATTTTCCCTGCTGTCACGATTATTCCTTAAGATACCACACTCAGATGTTACATGAACCCATTTTCTTGTCTCTCTTGCTTACTGCTGTAACCCCAGCATTTGAACACTGCTTGACATACAGTAGGAATGCAACACATATTCTGAAGGAGTTTAGATACATATTTGCCACACATTCAGTTACAACATACATTAGATGTTACATTCACTTATTCTTTTGTTACACTCATTTGGAACCCATTCAATGATCCAGACATCAAACACAGGCTCAGATATTTCCCATATACTTTATAGATATGGCACACAATCCTGAATATATCATACATAGCACCTTAGCTATCATAGGTGTATACTTGCTACTTACATTCTTTCACATATTGCTCACACATTCAGATGACACACACCTTCATTCAGACGTGTAACACTAAAGTTCAGATGATTAGCTTGCTTACTCAGGTGGCATGTACATGCATTCAATATTTATAGACTGACTGAGATAGGAGAAAAATATTCAGATGTTATACACACAGATATTACGCTCATCTAGTACACAGTCATCATGATATCACATACACTCAACAAGAGGCAACACACACTCTCTCAGATGCCAAATACTCATTGAGAAGTTATAACGGTTTCAGGCATTGCATTCATTCAGTTGGGAACCTCTCATTGAGCAGTCTTATACATTCATTCAAATGACACAAACATTTGTTTTGTTTTAATCTATACATTCAGATGTCACTCGCATTTGAAAGGTCACATTCAGATGATACATATGCATACTATTTGATGTGCTGCTCACACTCAGTAAAATGGAATATACCTTTTCTAAGGTTAAACCCCTGCTTAGAGGTCACAACCCCTTCTCAGATGAAAACACACTTATTAAAATGTACTCCACACATTACATAGCCTACACTGTAAATATCTTATACATGTTCACTCTGTATTTTGCACAGATTTAATCACATGTAAAATACCTATAATGGGATACTCAAAACACTCCTTTATCTCCCATTTGTTCAAATGACACACGCGTTCATTCAGACACTATCCTCACACAATCAGGTCAAGTATTTTACTTGCATGTTCCCAAATCACTGCTGGATTCCCAACACTCACATGATTTTTAACTCCCAGGTTTCTTGCTTATGGACTTCTGCATGTGGGCAGATTTTCATCTAGAGAGCTAGGTACTCTTAGATAGGATGGGAAACTTGTGCAAAAAAGAGCAAATGGAAGAAGAGGATGATAGATCTATTATTAACCTCTCCTGTTCTCTCTTTCTCCCAACTCTCTTGAAACTAATCAAGTGCCATAGTGAAATGGATACATACATTATGTTCTATTCATATAATACTATATGAAAATGAGTGATCTACTGCTACACACATCAATCAAGATGAATCACACAAATATAATGTTAAATTAAAGAACTTAAACATCAAATAATACAACCTGTCTGCTTCCATTTATATAAATTATTAAAACAGGCAAAACTAATCTATGGTGTTCAGAAATCAATATATTGGCTATCCTTGAAGAAGGAGTAGGGAACAGAAGAGCCAAGAAAGCAGCATTACCCAAAAGAAAAAAAAAATCAACTATTCTCTGTAAGTACTTCATAATGCGGAAGAATTTACCCATAATACACATTCAATTAAACAGGAGTTCAAAGACAGGAAATTAGAACAACATAATATGATGAAAGGAAAAATTTCTGAGCTTAGGAAATGAATCAAGAACTAAAAAACAAACAACAAACAAACAAACAACCCCCCCCAAACCCACCATTGTAAGTCTAGCAAATATATTAGAAATAAGAAGGAAAGCAACAAAGAAAAAAGTAGGAATAACATCAGCCACCTCATACCCAGCCCTTGATTTCCTTTTTTTTTAAAGTTCTTATTCAAATTCCGGGTAGTTAATGTACAGTGTAATAATAGTTTCAGGTGTTCAAAAGAGTGATTCAACACTTCCATACGACACCCAGTGCTCATCACAACAAGTGCACTCCTTAATACCCACCACCTATTTAACCCATCCCCCACCCACCTCCCTTCTGGTAGCCATCAGTTTGTTCTCTGCAGGCCTTGATTTCTAATATCATTCTTTGATAAAAGGAATTAGGACTCCTTGAAGAGATGACTAATTCTAGGACTGAGGCAGGGAATATGCAACATGAGTAGGGAGCATTTTGCAGTACCAGAAAGTGAAGAAGTACTGAAAGTACTGGAGTACTGAAAAAAAAAAAATCAATGATGGGGTTAAGTCAAAGAGACACTGGAGCCAACTGAAAGACATTCTAATGGCCAAAGCTGAAACAATTGGGGAACAACATAAATAAAGTAGTATTGAATTATAATCCAAAGTATAAAATATGTACCCATGATTCCACACTAGCATAAATAAGTGATTGAAGAAAATAAATGGAGGCGAATAGACAAATTTCCCATAGTTAAGAATTCTGAATAATTTTTTATAGAAACCCCACACTCAAGGAGGTTGAACATAGTCTCCACTCCTTAAGTGTGGGCTGCTCACAGTGACTTCATTCCAAAGAGTAAAGAATGGAAAAATGGAAAAAAGAGTAACGTTATAGTGAAGAAACCTGAGTTAACCTTAAGAGTGATAAATCATGTTGATAGAATGTACCCTGAATATAATGTGATGGGGCGGGGCGCCTGGGTGGCTCAGTTGGTTAAGTGACAGACTTTGGCTCAGGTCATGATCTCCCAGTTCGTGGGTTCGAGCCCAGCGTCAGGCTCTGTGCTGAATGCTTGCTCGGAGCCTGGAGCCCGCTTCAGATTCTGTGTCTCCTTCTTTCTCTGTCTCTCCCCTGCTTGTGCTCTGTCTCACTCTGTCTCTCAACAATAAATAAATGTAAAAAAAAAATTAATGTAATGTGATGAGAATAACACTTAACCTCTGTGCTGTGATCTTCCTCCTCCAAACCCCAAACCCCAGTCTAATCATGAAACAAACATGAGACGAAATCCAAGTTAGGGGCATTCTGCAAAATATCTGACCAATACTTCCTCAACACTGTCAAGGTCATCAAAAACAAAGAAAGACTAAGAAACTGTCACAGGCAGGAGGAACCTAAGGAGAAGTGACGACTAAATGTGGTATCCTGGATGGGATCTTATAACAGAAAGAGAGTAGGTAAAACCAAGGAAGTGTAGGCTTTAGTTAATAAATATTAATATTGGGGTGCCTGAAGTGGCTCAGCCGGTTAAGCCTCCGACTCTTGACTTCCACTCAGGTCATGATCTCATGGTGCCTGATTTCGAGCCCCGCATCAGGCTCCACACTAACAGTGTGGGACGTGCTTGGGATTCTCTCTCTCCTCTCTCTGCCTCTCTCCCTCTCTCTGTCTCTCTCAAAATAAATAAATACATACATACATACATACAGAAATAAATAAAGTTTAAAAAAATAATACGTTTTAATATTATTTTGCTAATTGTGGAAAATTTACTATACTAACATAAGGGGTTAATAAAAAAGGAAACTCTCCATAAAGTCTGTACTATCTTCATAAGTTTTCTGTAAATATAAAGCACTTCAAAAATGAAAAGCTTATTTTAAAAAGAATAACGTCAAAGAAGAAACTGGCTTGTGATCTTTACAGTGAGTGCAAAGAAAGGAAACAGGAAAACTATAGCAATTAGGAAGTCATAAAAATGGGGAACAAAATTAATACAAAATTAGTTTAGTTGGATCCCTAAAAATATATGAAATCTAATAACATTTCAACAGTGTAGGAAATTTCCCTTGAAGTAAAACACACACACACACACACACACACACACACACACAGAGAGAGAGAGAGAGAGAGAATGCTGAAGCTCTGGCTCAAAACAAAACAAAACAAACAAAAAAAACAAAAAACAAAAAAACACCACATATTGGAAAAATGTGTAGAAAAATAATGACAAAGATGAATCCAGGGTAAGTTATTTAAATGGAAGTATAACAACGTAATTATTCATATAGTCAACTAGAGAAGACAAATCACCTACAAGGAGGAAAAATCAGTTTGAGCTCAGATTTTGCGGCGCCAGCATTTCATTCCAGAAGGCAATGCAGCAATCTGCACAAAACTGTGAGCAGACTATCACTCAAAAGTGTCATACACAACAAAGATAACAGTTGAATATAAAGGTGATTTGTGTACATTTTCAAACATGAAAGAATGTATGGAATGGCCCTATTAAAAGAATAATTACAGTGCTTAATGATGAAGTCTATTTAACTCATGGATGAACAATAATACATAAACCAGGAATAGAAAAGTGTGAGTATAATGAATGATGCTGAACAATGATCCCATTTATAACTAGAACGAAGACTAAACAGTCAAGGGGTTATGGGCACAGAACAGAATGTAAAAGTTATGAAAATGGACAAAGTGAAAAATAATACAAATATCAAAAATAAGAATTGGGAAGGGGATTCATTAGTCCAGTCTCCTATTCTAACTTTGTGCCAGAGGGCAAAATGATTCCTCTCTGGAGGCCAAAATCCTAAGTGATCTCTACATGTTTTATATGCAAAGTATAGTAAACAACTAAAAAGAAAAAAAGTAGCAGGCATGAACAAGATAGGACTAAATGGAAGGAACCCCAGGTTAAAAAAGAAGAAAAAGAAAAAGAAATAAAATGAACAGATCCATAAATAATCCAGCATTTGGAATTCAAGAAACTAGATGACAAGAAGAATTTAACCAGAAAGCCTAAATATATAAAAATAACACAATAAAAAATTTAGAAATGAAAATAAAATAAATGAAATTAAAAACATAACAGATTGGTTTAGAACCAGGTAAGACAAGAAGAAAGGAATAGGAAGTAGAAAATATATCATATAAAAATATCCAGAATGAAAAATAGAAAGCAATAAGGATAGAAGACAAAGAGGTAAGTGTTAGATATATGAGAAATGGAGAATAAGTATAAGATATCGAATTTGAGCCAGACAGAGAGGAAGGAGAGAGAATGGAGCAGAATGGACATCCTTCAGGTAGAGTGAAATGATCACCAATGGAAACATGGAGATACGAAAAGAATAAACGGAAACGGAAGGGGAAAATATATGGGTTATTCTAAATGATTATTGGTGTACGAAATAGTATAATATGGACCTTAAAATATATGTAAAATTAAAATGCATGCTTAAAATAACACAGAAGATGAGGGACATGAAGGGAACTAAGTGTTTTAATATCCTTGGCCTTTTCTGGGAAGTAGTGAAAGTATCCATAAAAAAAAAAAAAGACTCTAATTAGCAAAATGCATAGTGTGTTCTTCTTTTCTTAAGTGTATTTATTTATTTTGAGACAGAGAGCACGAGCGTCTGAGAGTGGGGTAGGAGCTGAGAGAGAGACACAGAAGAATCCCAGCGCAGGCTCTGCGCTGTCAGTGTGGAGCCCCACAGGGGGCTCGATTCCACAAACCGTGAGATCACAGCCTGTGCCAAAATCAGGAGTCAGGCGCTGAACTGACTGAGTCACCCAGGCGCCCCCATAGTGTGTTCTTGAGAATCGTCACAGAAAGAAAAGAATTATTATACATGTAACCAGCTTCTGAAGAGGAAATATAAAATGATGATAAATACTTAGTTAATCAGAATATGACAAAACCGAAACCAAAACCAAAACCAAAAAAAGAAAAAGACATCAAACACATGGGAGACACAGAAGCAGATAGTAAGATGGTAGATTTAGACAAAAATATATCTGTAATTACATTAAAGCTTAATGAATTTAAAAACTTAAAAAAATGAAGATATCAATGAAACAGAAAAACAGACATACGATAGAGAAAATACAGCTAACATTTGTTTGTAAAGATTATGACTGATAAACCAATAGCATGACTGATCAAGAAAACAAACATAGAGAAAGCATAAATGACCATATCGAGAATGAATGAGATCACAACATGAAGACATAGATATTGAAAAGGTAACTGGTGTAAAATTGTTATGGACAACTTTACACTAAAAAAATTTGAGGATTTAAATAAAATGAAAAATTCCTCGAAAGAAACAACTTACCAAATCTGACAGAAGAAATAGAAAATATGATTGATCTTAAGGTTATTGTTTAAACTGTATGTTATTGAACACTTTCCCACAAAGAACATTTCAGGCATAGACAGTTCAACCAACGAATCCTTCCAAACACTTGGGAAAGAAACGCCACCAATTTTATGGCTGCATCATACTCCATTGTGTATGTATACCACACCTTCCTTATCCATTTGTCTATTGATGGACACTAAGTTTGCTTCCACATCTTGACAATTGTAAATAGTATTGCAATAAACATAGGGGTGCATACATATTTTGAATCATCAGGGTGTTTGTTTGTTTGTTTGTTTGTTTGTTTTTCCTTTGGGTAATATCCAGTAGTGGAACTATTGGATTGTACGGCATTTCTATTATGCATTTTTTGAGGAACCTTGAGACTATTTTCCACAATGGCTATACCAATTTCCATTCCCACCAGCAGTCTACGAGGGTTCCTTTTTCTCCACATCCTCTCCAACATTTGTTATTTCTTGTGGTTTTTTATTTTAGCCACTCTGACAGGTGTGAGGTGATATCTCATTGTGGTTTTGATTTGCATTTCCTGATGGTCGGTGATGTTGAGCATCACTGTGCTGTACAGTATATTCAACACTATCTTGAAAACTAATGTAGCATTGTGTGTCAACCAGTCTAAAAAAAAAAAGACAAGAAATAGCACCAATTACAAATAAAGTCTTTGAAAGACTAGAAAAATTACTCTTTCCAATGATTTTAACTCTCTAGCAAAAATCTGAACCCAAGACCAGAAACAGACCTTACAAAAAGGAGAATTACAAAATATTAACAAATAGAATCAGCAATATATATATAAGGGATAGTCCATGGTGATTAAGGCATGATTAAGCAAGGCAAGGGTGATTTAATGTTGGAAAATCTATCAGTGTAGTTCCACATATTAATAGAAGGGAGTTAAGTTATATGACAATCTCAATGGATATAGAAACATATAATTTTACAAAATTAATTACTTTTTGAAAAATTCTTAGAAAATTAGTGAATAGAACTGTTAAATACTGAACCTGGTAAATACTATCCATAAAACAGGTAGCAAACATCAATAGTGGTGAATTATTTAAAGCATCCTACCTGAAACTGAAAATGGAACAGATAGACAAGGAAAAGAATATAGAATTGGAAAGGATGGAATATAAATGTTATCATTCACACATGATATTATTAAACACGTAGAAAAATCCAAAGAATTTACAAACTGTTAGAATTAATAAGTGAACTTAGCAAGGTTGCAGGAGGCAAGAGGACGCATAACTATTAATTATTTTTCTATAAACAAAAATGAACAAACAAAAGGAAAGGAAATAGCAAAGGTAATGCCGTCTACAATAACATAAAAATAAAATACCTAGGAATCAATCTAAGGAAAGAAATGCAAGACACAACCCATTATTTAGAACAATTAAAGGAAATCTAAATAAATACCACGCCCCTGGATGGAAGTCTCAATAATGTAAGATGTAAATACTGCCCAAATTGCTCTATACAAACAGTGTAATAATTTTTTTTATTTTTTTATGAAGTTTATTGTCAAATTGGTTTCCATACAACACCCAGTGCTCATCCCAAAAGGTGCCCTCCTCAATACCCATCACCCACCCTCCCGTCCCTCCCACCCCCCATCAACCCTCAGTTTGTTCTCAGTTTTTAAGAGTCTCTTATGCTTTGGCTCTCTTCCACTCTAACCTCTTTTTTTTTTTCCTTCCCCTCCCCCATGGGTTTCTGTTAAGTTTCTCAGGATCCTCGTAAGAGTGAAACCTAGAACAAGCAATCCTAAAATTCATATGGAACCACAAAAGGCCCCGAATAGCCAAAGTAATTTTGAAGAAGAAGACCAAAGCAGGAGGCATCACAATCCCAGACATCAGCCTCTACTACAAAGCTGTAATCCTCAAGACAGCATGGGATTGGCACAAAAACAGACACATAGACCAATGGAATAGAATAGAAACCCCAGAACTAGACCCACAAACGTATGGCCAACTAATCTTTGACAAAGCATGAAAGAATATCCAATGGAAAAAAGACAGTCTCTTTAACAAATGGTGATGTAATAAAATTTTTTAAACACAGCAGATTTTTCAAGGAAAAACTGAGAGCTTTCCTCCTAAGGTCAGGAACAAGACAGGGGTGTCCACTCTCACCAGTTTTATTCCACATAGTACTGGAAGTCCTAGCTGGACACATCAATTAAACAATAGGAAATAAAAGGCACCGAAACTGGTAAGGAAGAAGTAAAACTTTCACTATTTGCAGATGACATAATACTCTATAGAGAAAACCCTAATGACTTCACAAAAAATAAAACTATTAGAACTGAAAAATGAATTTGGTAAAGTCGCAGGATGCAAAATCAATGTGCAGAAATCTGTTTCATTTCTATACACTGATAATGAAGCAGCAGAAAGAGAAATTAAGGAATCAATCCCACTTACAATTGCACCAAAACCAATAAGATACCTAGAAATAACCTTAACCGATGAGGTGAAAGACCTGTACTCTGAAAACTATAAAACACTAATGAAAGAAATTGAAGAGGACGCAAAGAAATGGAAAGACATTCCATGCTCACAGATTGGAAGAACAAATATTCTTTAAATGGCTCTACTACCCAAAGCAATCTACACATTTAATTCAATCCCTATCAAAATAACCAACATCAGTTTTCACAAAACTAGAACAAAAAAATCCCAAAATTTAGATGGAACCACAAAAGACCCTGAATGGCCAAAGCAATTTCGAAAAAAAAAAAAAAAAAAAAAAAAGGGCAGAGCTGGAGGCATCACAATTCCAGACTTCAAGTTACAGTACAAAGCTGTAATAATCAAAACAGCATGGTATGGCACAAAAGTAGACACATAGATCAATAGAACAGAATAGAAAACCCAGAAAAGAACCCACAACTATATGGGCAATTGATCTTCGACAAAGCAGGAAAGAATATCCAATGGGGAAAAAAAAATACAGTCTCTTCAACAAATGCTGTCAGGAAAAACGGACAGCAACATTCAAAAGAATGAAACTGGACTGCTTTCTTACACCACACACAAAAATAAACTCACAATGGATTAAAGACCTAAGTGTGAGTCCTAAAAACATAAAAATCCTTGAAAGAGAGCACAGGCAGTAAGGTCTCTGACGTTGGCCACAGCAACATTTTTCCAGCTATGTCTCCTGAGACAAGGGAAATAAAAGCAAAAATAAACTATTGGGACTACATCAAAATAAAAAGCTACTGCACGGTGAAGGAAACAACCAACAAAACTAAAAGGCATCCTATGGGATGGGAGAAGATATTTGCAAATGACATATCTGATAAAAGGTAAACATCCAAAATATACAAAGAATATTATTCAGCCATAAAAAAAAACAAAGAAATATTGCCATTTGCAGTGGCATGGATGGAGCTGGAGAGTATAATGCTAAGTGAAATAAGTCAGTCAGAGAAAGACAAATACTATATGATTTCGCTCATGTGTGGAACTTAAGAAACAACAGCAACTACAAGAGTAAAGGAAGAGAGAAGGAGAGGGAGAGGGAGAGGGAGAAGGAGAAGAAGAGGGAGAGAGAAAGAGAGAGAAGCCAAGCAACAGACTCTTACTATAGAGAACAAACTCTATAGGTGGGTGGTTGAGGTGAAATAGGCGATGGAGATTAAGGAGTGCACTTGTTGTGATGAGCACTGGGTGATGAATGGAATTGTTGAATCAGTATATTGTACACCTGAAACTTATATGACAGTACATGTTAACTATACTGGAATTTGAACCAATTTAAATTTAATTAAATTTTAAAAACACAGCAGGATTTTTGGAAATTGTCTAAAATGTATATGGAAATGTAAATGGGGAGAAAGAACCAAAGTAATCTTGAAGAAGAAAAGCATAGCTGAAGGACTCTGTAAGAAGAGTTAATAGAAAGTTATAATGAAGACATTATATTGTTGGTGCAAGGATAAACAGACAGATGGAATACACTAAAGAATCCGGAAACATGCATGCACACTATGGTCATTGATGATGTAAATGCCATTGCAGTGAGGTGGGGGAGAAGATGGTCTTTTTAATAACTTGTGTGGTATCAACTGTATATCTCTATATATAGAATCTCTATAAAGAATATTCCCCCATCCTCACAAAATGTGAAATAATACATTTGAGATGTATTTCACATCTAAATAATAAATGTTAAATAATAAAGTGTTTAGAAGAAAATACAGGCAGGCAGCTGGTGTGGCTTGCTGGAGCCAGTGTGGGCAATAAGGACCTTGCTCTCTAAATGTCGAGGTTCTGTGTTCTGATTGCTGATCACAGCTTTTCATGGCTGAGGTGCTGGCAGCTTCTTAAAAAGTTAAACACAGAACTACCATATGACCTAGCAATTCTACTCAAAGGTATATATCCAGAAAAAATTGAAAACACAGACTTGAACAGAAATGTGTGTACCCATGTTCATAGCAGCATTATTGACAATAGCCATGAGGTGTAAACAGCCATGTGTCCATCAACGGATGAACGGGTAGGCAAAATAAGGTATATACACACAACGGAATATTATTCAGACATAAAAAATGAAACTTTGACATACACCTCAACATTGGTGGACCTTGAAAACGTTATGCTACCTAAAACAAGCCAGACGCAGTAAAACAAATACCATATTTATATTCGTATCATATAACATATTTCACTTACATGAGTTACCTAGAATAGGCAAATTCATACAGGCAAAAAGTAGAATAAGAGATTGTTAGGGGCTGGTGGGAGTAAGAAATGGGGAGTTATTTTTTTAATAGGTACATAGTTTATGTTGGGGATGATGACAAAGTTTTAAGTATAGTTAGTGGTGATGGTGATGGATACATTGTGAATGTTATTTAATACCACAGAATTCTACACTTATGAATGATTGAAATGATAACTATTATGTTATATACGTTTTACCACACAACATTTTTTTTAAGTGGTACGATCATTTTGGAAATTTCTTTGGTACTGTTTAATAAGGCTGAGTGTAGGCAATGTCCTATGACCTAGCTGTTCAGCTTGTAAGTAACTCTACAAATGCACATCTGTAAGTACAATTATCTCTAAAATATGTACAGTATTGTTCATATCACAAAATATGTACTATCCCAGACCAAAAAAAAAACAACAACAAACTACCCAAATATTTATAACAAGTAAAATTAATGAATAAATCATACCCATTCCCATGATAGAATAAAATGTAACAATTAAATGATTGGATAACTACCATACCCAAGAGCATGGATAAAACGCAGGAAAATGATGTTGAGTGAAAAGAAGCCACACACAGAAGACTCTATACTATATGATTCCATTCACATAAATTTAAAATCAGACAAATGTACACCTTGCTGCTGGAGGTGAGAGCTGTGGTTACTTTGCAGACGAGGGATGGGGGTAACTGGGAAGGGGCACAAGAGGGCCTTGGTAGGGAGCCACATGATATTCTACATTTCAGATTGAGTGGTGATTGCATAGGTGTGGTGTGTTTACTTGTATAATATTTGGTAAGTTACACTTTAATAAATAGGTGTATTTGAAAACAACAAAGGGAGAGGAGACTGGAGGAAGATGGCGGCGTAAGAGGACACTGGGCTCACCGCGTCCTGCTGATCACTTAGATTCCACCCACATCTGCCTAAAGAACCCAGAAGACCGCCAGAAGACTAGCAGAACGGACTCTCCGGAGCCAAGTGTAGGCAAGAGGCCCACGGAAGAGGGTAGGAAGGGCAGAGAGGCGGTGCCCGCTACACGGACTGGTGGGAGGGAGCCGGAGCAGTGGAGGAGCAGCCTGCCCAGCAAAGCAGAGCCCCCGAGTCTGACTTGCAAAAGCAGAGGGGCCGGATTGCGTGAGTACTGACATCCAGCAGGACTCAACATCTGGAATGTTATAAGTCAACAGCTCTGTTTGGAGAGAAGGAGAGCGAGAGGACACCGGGAGGGAGAGGTGTTGAGACCCAGAAGACAGAGCTCAGCTCAGCTGGGAACAAGGACACTGGCCAGTGCCATCTCCCTCGCCCATCCCCCAACCGAAATCCCAAAGGGAACCACTTTCTGTCACCGAACTTGCTTGCACCACGCAAACACCCAATGCTGTCCTTCTGTGGATCCATCCCTCTGACGGGTCTGTCTGCCTCCCACCCAGTGCCACAGGGCCCCTCCCGTAGCGGACCACTGAAGGCAAAGCGAGCTGAGCCTGCCCCTCCCGCCACTGTGCACCTTGCAGAACCACCCTGGCTAATACACCAGATCCCATAGAAGTAGCACCACAAGCCTGGCAGGGTGTAAGTAGCCCAGGCAGGGGCCACACCACTCCACAGTGAGTCCAGCCCCTGGGAGAGGGGAAGATAAGCTACACACCAGTCTGACTGTGGCCCCAGCGGTGGGCTGGGGACAGACATCAGGTCTGACTGTGGCCCCGCCCACCAACGCAAGTTACTCCAGACAGCACAGAGGAAGAGCCCTGCAGTTCCGCGCCACTCCAGGGACTATCCAAAATGACAAAATGGAAGAATTCTCCTCAAAAGAAACTCCAGGAAGTAGCGATGGCTAACGAACTGATCAAAACCGATTAAAGCAACATAACGGAACAAGAATTTAGAACAATAGTCATAAAATTAATCGCTGGGCTTGAAAAAAGCATAGAGGACAGCAGAGAATCTATTACTACAGAGATCAAGAGACTAAGAAACAGTCAGGAGGAGCTAAAAAATGCAATAAATGAGGTGCAAAATGAAATAGAGGCGACCACAGCTCGGATTGAAGAGGCAGAGGACAGAATAGGTGAGTTAGAAGATAAAATTATGGAAAAAGAGGCAGCTGAGAAAAAGAGAGATTAAAAAATCCAGGAGTATGAGGGGAGACTTAGAGAACTAAGTGGTGCAATGAAACGTAACAATATCCATATAATAGGGATTCCAGAGGAGGAAGAGAGAGAAAAAGGGGCTGAAGGTGGACTTGAACAAATCATAGCTGAGAACTTCCCTGATCTGGGGAAGGAGAAACGCATTGAAATCCAAGAGGAACAGGGAACTCCCTTCACACGTCACTTGAATCGATCTTCTGCATGACATAGCATAGTGAAACTGGCAAAATACAAGGATAAAGAGAAAATTCTGAAAGCAGCTAGGGACAAACACGCTCTAACATATAAAGGGAGACCGATAAGACTAGTCACAGATCTATCTACTGAAACTTGGCAGGCCAGAAAGGAATGGCAGGAAATCGTCAATGTGATGAACAGAAAAAATATGCAGCTGAGAATCCTTTATCAGGCAAGTCTGTCATTCAGAATAGAAGGAGAGATAAAGGTCTTCCCAAAGAAACAAAAACTGAAGGAATTCATCACCACTAAACCAGCCCTACAAGAGATCCTAAGGGGGATTCTGTGAGTGAAATGTTATAAGGACCACAAAGTACCAGAGACATCACTACAAGAATTAAACCTACAGACATCACAAGGACTCTAAACCCATATCTTTCTATAATAACACTGAATATAAATGGACTAAATGCACCAACAAAAAGACATAGGGTATCAGAATGGATAAAAAACAAGACCCAACTACTTGCTGTCTACAAGAGACTCATTTTAGACCTGAGGACACCTTCAGATTGAAAGTGAGGGGATGGAGAACTATCTATCATGCTACTGGAAGTCAAAAGAAAGCTGGAGTAGCCATACTTGTATCAGACAAACTAGACTTTAAATTGAAGGCTGTAACAAGAGATGAAGAAGGGCATTATATAATAATTACACGGTCTATCCATCAGGAAGAGCTAACAATTATAAATGTCTATGCACCGAATACCGGAGCCCCCAAATATATAAAACAATTAACTACAAACATAAGCAACCTTATTGATAAGAATGTGGTAATTGCAAGGGACTTTAATACCCCACTTACAACAATGGATAGATAATCGAGACACAGGATCAATAAAGAAACAAGGGCCCTGAATGATACATTGGATCAGATAGACTTGACAGATATATTCAGAACTCTGCATCCCAAAGCAACAGAATATACTTTCTTCTCGAGTGCACATGGAACATTCTCCAAGATAGATCACATACTGAATCACAAAACAGCCCTTCGTAAGTGTAAAAGAATTGAGATCATACCATGCATACTTTCAGACCACAATGCGATGAAGCTTGAAATCAACCACAGGAAAAAGTCTGGGAAACCTCCAAAAGCATGGAGGTTAAAGAACTCCCTACTAAAGAATGAATGGGTCAACCAGGTAATCAGAGAAGAAATTAAAAAATATATATGGAAACAAATGAAAATGAAAATACAACAATCCAAACGCTTTGGGATGCAGCGAAGGCAGTCCTATGAGGAAAATATGTTGCAATCCAGGCCTATCTCAAGAAACAAGAAAAATCCCAAATACAAAATCTAACAGCACACCTAAAGGAAACAGAAGCAGAACAGCAAAGGCAGCCTAAACCCAGCAGAAGAAGAGACATAATAAAGATCAGAGCAGAAATAAACAATAGAGAATCTAAAAAAAAAAAAAATCTTTAGAGCAGATCGATGAAACCAAGAGTTGGTTTTTTGAAAAAATAAATAGGGGCGCCTGGGTGGCTTGGTCGGTTAATCGTCCGACTTCAGCTCAGGTCATGATCTCACGGTCCGTGAGTTCGAGCCCCGTGTCAGGCTCTGTGCTGACAGCTCAGAGCCTGGAGCCTGTTTCAGATTCTGTGTCTCCCTCTCTCTCTGCTCCTCCCCTGTTCATGCTCTGTCTCTCTCTGTCTCAAAAATAAATAAACGTTAAAAAATTTTTTTGAAAAAAATAAAAACAAACAAACAAAATTTATCAACCTCTAGACAGGCTTCTCAAAAAGAAAAGGGAGATGACCCAAATAGATAAAATCATGAATAAAAATGGAATTATTACAACCAATCCCTCAGAAATACAAGCAATTATCAGGGAATGCTATGAAAAAGTATATGCCAACAAACTGGACAACCTGGAAGAAATGGGCAAATTCCTAAGCACCCACACAATTCCAAAGCTCAAACAGGAAGAAATTAGAAAGCTTGAACAGACCCATAACCAGCGAAGAAATTGAATCAGTTATCAAATATCTCCCAACAAATAAGAGTCCAGGACCACCTGGCTTCCCAGGGGAATTCTACCAGACATTTAAAGCAGAGATAATACCTATCCTTCTCAAGCTGTTCCAAAACATAGAAAGGGAAGGAAAACTTCCAGACTCATTCTATGAAGCCAGCATTACTTTGATTCCTAAACCAGACAGAGACCCAGTAAAAAAGAGAACCAGAGGCCAATATCCCTGATGAATATGGATGCAAAAATTCTCAATAAGATACTCGCAAATCAAATTCAACAGCATGTAAAAAGAATTATACACCACGATCGAGTAGGATTCATTCCTGGGCTGCAGGGCTAGTCCAACATTCACAAAGCAATCAATGTGATACATCACATTAATAAAAGAAAAGATAAGAACCGTATGATCCTGTCAATCGATGCAGAAAAAGCATCTGACAAAATTCAGCACCCTTTCTTAAAAGAAACCCTCGAGAAAGTCAGGATAGAAGGAAGATACTTAAAAATTAAAAAAAGCCACTTATGAAAAGCCCACAGCTAACATCATCCTCAATGGGGAAAAACTGAGAGCTTTCCCCCTGAGATCAGGAACACGACAGGGATGTCCACTCTCACCGTTGTTGTTTCACATAGTGTTGGAAGTGCTAGCATCAGCAATCAGACATCAAAATCAAATCAAAGGCATCAAAATTGGCAAAGATGAAGTCAAGCTTTCACTTTTTGCAGATGACATGATATTATACACGGAAAACCGGATAGACTCCACCAAAAGTCTACTAGAACTGATACATGAATTCAGCAAAATCGCAGGATACAAAATCAATGTACAGAAATCAGTTGCATTCTTATACACTGATAATGAAGCAACAGAAAGACAGATAAAGAAACTGATCCCATTCACAATTGCACCAAGAAGCATAAAATACCTAGGAATAAGCCTAACCAAGGATATAAAAGATCTGCATGCTGAAAACTATAGAAAGCTTATGAAGGAAACTGAAGAAGACACAAAGAAATGGAAAAACAGTCCATGGTCATGGATTGGAAGAATAAGTATTGTTAAAATGTCAACACTACCCAAAGCTATCTACACATTCAATGCAATCCCAATCAAAATTGCACCAGCATTCTTCTCGAAGCTAGAACAAGCAATCCTAAAATTTGTATGGAACCACAAAAGGCCCGAATAGCCAAAGTAATTTTGAAGAAGAAGACCAAAGCAAGAGGCATCACAATCCCAGACGTTAGCGTCTACTATAAAGCTGTAATCCTCAAGACAGCATGGTATTGGCACAAAAAACAGACACATAGACCAATGGAATAGAACAGAAGCCCCAGAACTAGACCGACAAAAGTATGGCCAACTAATCTTTGCCAAAGCAGGAAAGAATATCCAATGGAAAAAAAGACAGTCTCTTTAACAAATGGTGCTGGGAGAACTGGACAGCAACATGCAGAAGGATGAAACTAGACCACTTCCTTACACCATTCACAAAAATAAACTCAAAATGGCTAAAGGACCTGAATGTGCGACAGGAGACCATCAAAACCCTAGAGGAGAAAGCAGGAAAAAACCTCTCTGACCTCAGCCGCAGCAATTTCTTACTTGACACATCCCCAAAGGCAAGGGAATTAAAAGCAAAAATGAACTGTTGGGAACTCATGAAGATAAAAACCTTCTGCACAGCAAAAGAAACAATCAGAAAAACTAAAAGGCAAGCAACGAAATGGGAAAAGATATTTGCAAATGACATATCGGACAAAAGGCGAGTATCCAAAATCTATAAAGAGCTCACCAAACTCCACACCCGAAAAACAAATAACCCAGTGAAGAAATGGGCAGAAAACATGAATAGACACTTCTCTAAAGAAGACATTCGGATGGCCAAGAGGCACATGAAAAGATGCTCAACGTCACTCCTCATCAGGGAAATACAAATCAAAACCACACTCAGATATCATCTCACGCCAGTCAGAGTGGCCAAAATGAACAAATCAGGAGACTATAGATGCTGGCAAGGATGTGGAGGAACGGGAAACTTCTTGCACTGTTGGTGGGAAAGCAAACTGGTACAGCCACTCTGGAAATCAGTGTGGAGGTTCCTCAAAAAATTAAAAATAGATCTACCTTATGACCCAGCAATAGCACTGCTAGGAATTTACCCAAGGGATACAGGAATGCTGATGCATCGGGGCACTTGTACCCCAGTGTTTATAGCAGCACTGTCAACAATAGCCAAATTATGGAAAGAGCCTAAATGTGCATCAACTGACGAATGGATAAAGAAATTGTGGTTTTTATACACAATGGAATACTATGTGGCAATGAGAAAGAATGAAATATGGCCTTTTGTAGCAACGTGGACGGAACTGGAGAGTGTTATGCTAGGTGAAATAAGTCATACAGAGAAAGACAGATACCATATGTTTTCACTCTTATGTGGATCCTGAGAAACTTAACAAAAGTCCATGGGGGAGGGGAAGGAAAAAAAAAAAAAAGAGGTTAGAGAGGGAGGGAGCCAAAGCATAAGAGACTCTTACAAACTGAGAACAAACTGAGGGTTGATGGGGGGTGGGAGGGAGGGGAGGGCGGGTGATGGGTATTGAGGAGGGCACCTTTTGGGATGAGCACTGGGTGTCCTATGGAAACCAATTTGACAATAAATTTCATATATAAAAATAATTAAAAATTAAAAATAACATAAATAAATAAATAAATAAATAAATAATCAGTTCCTTAGGCAAAAAAGAAAAAAAAGAAAAAAAGAAAAAAGAAAACAACAAAGGGAGATGGGGAGGGGTTGTGGTAGGAAGTGCAAGGAAAGTATCCTCCTTGTTCATTATCTTCCAAGGCAGGGATGTTCCTGATCCCAACAAAATTTAAATGAGCCATGAAACTAATAAAGGTCCCAAACATATAATGTTATGGAGAATCTATTTTCCTAACTTTGGAGGAATCTTCCAGAAACATATATCCCAAAACCATGATTCATCTCTTTCTTGTTCCCTTTCTCTTTATTTTAGCATAGTGGTAAAATGTAATATATTTTTTTGAATAGCGTATATTGGTGTAAGCCAATTTTTAGGATATTCATTTATTTCAAGTTATCCCTCTTTCTTGCTTTCCGCCTGCTAACCTACCCTTTTATTTAATAGATGAGCAATAAGGTATCTGGAGTGATTTTGATCCAGTGTTAGAAATAGAAACTTCTGGAGTTTAAAATTGCTATACTTAGTAGTTTTGCACTTATTTTTTTCTCATAGTCCTAGATTATTTTTAACAATCAACATGTTATAATAGATTTATGAAATCACACTCCTATGTTTTTAAATTTATGTATACTTCACCCTCTTACATTTTGTAAAGGTAGCTACATGTGTTCAATTTATACCCACCATTTAAAGTTTTAAAATAGCATCTATATGCTAGATTTTGTTGCTTTGTTTTTCTTTTTTTTTTTTTTCTTTTTTTGTGTTTTTATCTAAATTCCAGTCAGCTCACATACAGCGTAATATTAGTTTCAGGGGTGATTTTTTGTGTGTGAACTTACATTTATTTTTGTCAGTAGATCCACATTTTATCGGTTTCCAGAAGTCTTCTTCCTTAACCTTGGAGTAATCTTCCAGGAATTAAATATCTCTTCAGGTAAAGAAATCATTAACCAAAGATTTGCCTCTTTCTTATTGTCCGGCCTTTATTTTATCCTCGTCCAATAAAATAAAATCTAATACCTTTTATTTGAATAGCATGTATGGTAAAAGCTGATCACTGTAAAAATCATTTCCGTAAAGCCATCTCCCTTTCTTGCCAACCACCTTCTAGCCTATCAGTTTATCTCACATGTGAAAAAGTAAATGTTTGTATGCAATGATTTTGAACCAGTGTTAGAACTAGCTAATTCTGAACATTGCAATTTGATATATTTACTTTACTGTATCCACCTTCATATTTTCTTGTAGTGCTTGCTTTTTGAAAGTAATCAACATGTTATAATACATGTATAAAGCAAATATCCTTGTTTTGTAATTTATATAAACCTCACCCTGTTATATTTTATAAATATAGTTGTATGTTGTCAACCAAAGCACGTGATTGATTTCCAACATGATAAAAGTTTTAAAAGCATCAGCGATTATATGCCAGATTTTATTGCTTCTTCATTTTCTAATGAAAATACACTTTTGTGAATTCACATTTGTTTTTCTCAACAGGTCCACATTTTAACACTTTCCAGAACTGGCACATTTGAGATTTTTAACAGCAAAATCCCTTGAGATTTTACACGTGACCTCCTTTTCCTAGGATCAGATCAGTTCCCATCCGTGGTTCTAACTAGCAGGGAATCTACTAGGGTCACGCTTCTCTTTCCTCTCCCCAGGCAAGGGAAAGCCCCCACTCCCAGGCCCTTTCCCCACTCCTTTACACGGGCCAGATTCCAGAGCACTCACTGAGTGCAGTACCACTGCACGCTGTGAGGTGGCACCCATGCAGTAGGACATGTGCATGTTCTCTCTCTCTTGCAATATTAAGCAGTAAACTGAGCCAGTGCCAACCTGTGAAGGCTGGGGTGCTGCCACATCACTCTCTCTTCCTTTCTTCTCACTGGAGATTTGGGGCTGAGTCATCATCCTTGCACATTAGGGGTCAGTGGTGGTAAGATGCAGAAGTAGTCAAAGAGATTCTGCTTCATTCTTGAGTCCAAGCCTGTGCTTCAACCCAACTCCACCAGAAGGCTCTAAATTGAGGGGTGCTGGGAACTAGCCCAGTGAACAATGTTCGACGCCCTCGTGTCTGTGCCTCATTTAGAGAAAGCCCAGGGGAGAGGGCAGAGTGGCAGTGTAGGGTAAGGGGAAGATGTTGTTTTGCCCTGTGGACAAACACTAGTCCCATACCGTCAGATTCCTGCCAACACCTCCACATGCTCACATGCCCCTCACCCTACTCCATTTTAGAGGTTTGATATAGGGAATTCCCAATACCAGCAGCAGGACAACTTCCATCTGGAATTCCTTGTTTTGTCCCTGAGAGGACTCAGTTCTTTTCCAGTGCCCCACAATGGGGAATTCTCCATGGCATATTACATGAAAGACTTGATAAAATATTTCCTTTTTTTTTTTCCTTTCTACAAATACAATGCAGAGATCAGTCTATTACCTTCACGGTGTGTGCTTCCGACATAGCCACCTGAATGCAGCTGCTTCAGAATGAGGAGTGTGCTCTTCGTGTTTCCTGCCTGTAGCCTTATCACTGGTGAGAGCTCAGCCACCAGCTTTTCACCAAAAGCAATGAGTGAGGTGGGACCTTTGTTGTCTTGATTTTTACAGACAGCTCTAAATTTTCATGGCCAATGTTAAGAGATGACAGTGAAAGAAAGAAAAGGGGGAACTTGTGGAATTCATTATTTTGATCACCACCCAGTAAGGTGTGCCTCTGGGGAGAGGCGCTCCTTAACTTTCCTCCTGCCCCTGGCTTTCTGCTTGTCACCTTGCAGTCCTACTTCCTGTCCCTCTCCCCCCACCTCTCCCTCGTCTCCGCTGAGTCCTCCCTCGCTCTTTGCCGCCACTTCTCTCTCTCCTTCCTAGATCATTTCAGTCCTCCAGCTGGTTCTTCTGCTGAGTTTCTCTTTCTCCCTTCCACCCCGTTCCACATATTCCATATCTGGGTATCTTTCATCCCTTTGCTCTCCCTCACATATCCCTGTCTGTGTCCCCACTGTCAGGGCCCCAGGGAACCACATCTGCGGGAGAGCATGAATATATACATTCACATACCAATCCCTCTACTGATTCTTATTCTTCCTTCCTTTCCATTCAGTTTCAATTATTCCTCCCACAAACATCCTGGAGAGTCTATTATGTAACAGGCATTGGAATAGGCCCTCAGAATATACAGTGGAGAACCAAACAGACAATGGCAACTTTCACCATGGGGCTGGGGCTGGAACGGGGAGACAGATGTTTCAGCAAGGTTCTCTCTAACCACTATATCCCCTTAGGACAAATACTGAAATGGAGAAAGTTTTCAGGGTGCTCAGAGAAAGGAAAAGAGGATGAGTAATTTAAATTGGGGATAAAGCGGTTTGTGGCCAGAAAAGGCCTTCGTGAAAAACTGATGTGAAAGTTGAGACCTCAAAAGTAAGCCTGAGGTAGACAGTTGAGCACGAGAGGAAAATGGGTTACCACGGCAGGGACCCCAGGAGCAGCACTATAAAGCCCCTAAGGCAGTCACAAGTGTGACTCTCACGGGCCTGAGAGAAGGTCAGAATAGTTTAAGCAAAGGGACAGTGGGGATATTTAGGGTCAGAGGTTGACAAAATCTTCTTTCCAGCTCATATCACTATTCTCATGATTCTTTCAGGCCAGACCCCTCACTTGTCATTCATTCGTTTGATCCTTTTTGTTGGCATTTTCCACTCCCACGCTATGCCTCTCACAGAGACAACAAATTCTATTGTGTTTAATGCATATCATTTTCTTTATGCAACTGGAAAATGCATACCGTGAGGCATCTGCCCTTGGTTTACATAATATTTGATATTTATATCTTATAAATTTATAAAGTTTGCAATATATATCTCCCCATCCTCTGTCTTTTTTTAAAAAGTTTATTTTTTTTATTTAGAGAGAGAGAGAGAGAGAGAGAGAGAGGACACGTGCGCACGAAGTGGGGGTGGGGCAGAGAGAAAGGGAGAGGGAGAATCCCAAGCAGATTCCATGCTGTCAATGCAGAGCCCTACACGGGGCTCAGTCTCAGGAACCATGACATCATGACCTGAGCTGAAATCAGGAGTCGATGCTTAACTGACTGAGCCAAACAGGTGCCTCTCCATCCGCTTTTTGTTTTTGTTTTCTTTTACACTGTATTGAGTTTTAATCGACACACTGTAGACTGAACAGATTTAAAGTGCACAGTCTGATAGGTTTTGACATATGTACCTGTGAAATAGTCATCATACTCGAGATAATGTGTATATATACATATGTATAGGCGTGTGTGTGTATGTACATATGTATGTGTGTATATATATACTTATGTATACATACATATGTATATGTATATGTATATGGTGTATATATATACACAATAATGAAAAATAACCTTGTATGCCTTTGAAATCCATCCTGCCCTCCTCATGCTCTCATTACCGGGCAAACATTGAACTGATGTCTATTACTATAAGTTAGTGTTCATTTTCTAGTGTTAATAAATGTAATTATACCATCTGTGTTCTTTTTGGGGGGGGATACTTCTGACTTTTTTCAAGTATTGTATTTTCACATTTAGTCTTGTTGCTGTATGTAGCAATAATTCATTCCTTTTTAATGGTTTATGACATTATATGGATATACCACAGTTAGATCATGTCCCTGTTGATGAACATTTGGTTTGTCTCCAGGATTTTGTCTATTGCAAGTACAATTGCAAAGAACAATCATAAACACATTTTTTTTTTTTAGATTTACGTTTTCCTTTTTTCTGCATTCACCTTGGAGTGGAATGACTGGGTTGTATGCGAGATGTATATCTAACTAGATAACTACCAAACTGTTTTCCAAAGTGTTTGCATTATTTTACATTTCCACCATCAGTGTATGAGTATTCTAGTTGCTCCATATCATTGCTACTATTTGTTAGGGTCAGTTATTTTATTTTAGTCATATGAGGGTGTTGACACAGTTTTGTTTTTTTGTGGCTTTAATCTGCATTTCCCTAATAATAAATGATGGTGAGCGTGTTTTCATGTGTTTATTTGCCATCTGTATTACTTCTTTGTTGAGGTAGTCTGTTGAAATATTTTGTCCATGTTTCCAGTTTTTTAGTTGGGTATTTGTCTTCTTATGACTGAGTTGCAAGAGTTCTTTATATAGTTGAAAAGTGTACTGTGTTGAATATATATTTTTTCTAAATACTTTATCCCAGTCTGTGGCTTTCCCTTTCATTTTCAAAACAGTGACATTTGAAGACCAAAACATTTTTAATTTTGAAGTCATACTTACTAATTTTTGTCTTGCATACTTTGTGCTTTAGACATCCTAGTTTGAAAAACTTTGCCCAAACCAAAGACACTGTGATGGTCGTAATTTCCTATGTTTCCTTGTAGAAATTTTACAATTTTAGCTCACGTTTAGGTTTTTGATCCATTTTAAGTTTGTTTTGGTTTATGGTGTCAAGTAAGGATTGAGGTTTCTCCTTCCTTCCTTCTTTCTCTTTCTTTCTTTCTTTCTTTCTTTCTTTCTTTCTCTTTCTGTCTTTGTCTTTCTTTCTTTCTTTCTCTTTATATATGGCAAAAAAAAGCAGCACTATGTTTTGAAAAGATTAATTTTTCCCCATTGAATTTCCTTGACATCTTTTTGAAAAAGCAAATTGGCTATATACTTGCATGTATTTGTGTCTGGAATTTCTATCATGCTAAATTGTTCTATTGTCTCTCTTTATGTCAACTGCAAACTCTCTTGATTATTGTAGCTTCGTAATAACTGTTGGTTTCTTTTCTATTTTTTTAAGTTTCAATTTAAATTTCAGTTAGTTAATATGCAATGTAATATTAGTTTCAGATGTACAGTGTATGGAGTCAACACTTCTGTACGACATCCGGTCCTCATCACAAGTGCCCTTCTTAATCCTCAATACCTGAAAAAAACAGTGTTTAATTCTGATGGCATAAATCTTTCAAACTGGGTTTCCTTTTCCAAAATTGTCTTAGATACTCTAGGTGTTTTGTATTTCTTTATAAATTTTAGAATCAGTTTATCAATTCCTACAAAAACCCTGATGGGATTATTACAGAGATTGTGCTGAGTCTATTGATGAATTTGTGGCGAATTAAGTCTTTAACAATGTTTGGTATTTGAGATAGTATGAACATAGTATATCTCTGCATTTATTTAAGTTTTCTTTAATTGTTTTTGGCAATATTTTAATGTTTTCAGGTAAAATGTTGCACATTCTTCTACCACATCTATATGAAAACAATTTATATTTTTAGGCTATTGTAAATGGAATTTTTGCTATTGCAAATGACATTTTAAATTTCATTTTCTTGAATATTTTTGTGGTATAAAATTTCATTGATTACAATAAAGTTATTGATAATATTCATTTATAATATTTTAATGTAAGATCATTGATGACAACAGTTCTCTCATTCCTGATATTGGTAACTTGTGTCTTCTCTCTCTCATTTTTTATAATATTTTCCTTTTTTAAAATATTTTTAAATTTATTTTGAGAGACAGAGGGAGAAAGAGAGAGAGAGCACATGAGCTGGGGAGGGACAAAGAGAGAGGGAGAGAGAGAGAATCCCAAGCAGCGTCTGCACCACCAGTGCAGAGCCCGATGTGGGTCTTGAACACACAAACCATGATATCATGACCTGAGCCGAAGTCAAGAGCCGGATGCTTAACCCACTGAGCCACGCAGGTGCCCTGTGTCTTCTCTCTTTTATTCCCCTAACCATTCTAGATAAAGGCTTATCAGTTGTACCGATATTCTTTTTTTTTAAATTTTTTTATGTCCATTTATTTTCTAGAGAGAGAGACAGAGAGAGAGAAGAGAGAGAGAGAGAGAGAGAGAGAGAGAGAGAGAGAGCAAGCAGGGGAGGGGCAGAGGGAGAGGGAGATACAGAATCTGAAACACGCTCCAGGCTCTGAGCTGTCAGCACAGAGCCCCACATGGGGCTGGAACTCACGAACCTCGAGATCATGACCTGAGCTGAAGTCGGATACTTAACCAACTGAGCCACCCAGGCACCCCAATTGTATTCATATTCTTAAAGATCAGATTTAATGTATTTTATTTTCCCTATCATCTACTTCAGTGACTTCTGCACTTTCCCTTATTTCCTTTCTTCTGCTATTTTGGTCTTCACTGTGTCTGCATTTTTGTTTCTAAGTACTGAAGTTTAGGTCATTGATTTGAATTCTTATTTTTATATGTAGGCATTTGTGCTCTATAAATTTCTTGGTAAGGACTGCTTTAGAAACATCCTACTAATTTTAGTAAGTTGTACTTTCTTTTCATTCAGTTCAAATTACTTTCCAAATTTCTTTTTGATTCCCTCTTTCACCCATATGTTACTGAAGAGTGTATTATATACTTTCCAAATACTTTTAAAATATTACAGATACATTTGTGTTATCTACTTCTAATTTAATCCCACTGTCCTCTAGGAAAATCCTTTGGGTGATGCTAATCCTGTCAAATTTAGTAACACTTTTTTATGGCCCAGAATATTGTCTATCGTGGTAAATTTTCATGTATATATGAAAAGAGTGTGTGTTCTTTGCCGTTGGGGAGAGTGTGCGAAAATGTTAATTAGATTAATTTGGGTGATAGTGTTTTTCAGTCTATACACTTACTGGTTTTGGGTTTTTTTGTTTTTTTTTTTTTTTGTCAACTTGTTCAACTCTTGAGAGAAAAGACTTAAAATCTCTGACCCTAATTATGAATTTTTCTTTCTTTCATTTATTTCCAAACTCCGTTTAGAATTTTTATGTCCACTTGACCATTTTAACCAATTTTAAATACAAATATAATTGTAAATATAAATATAACCAATTACTATCTCTGGTAATGTATTTTGTTCTGAAATCTGCTTTGTCTGGTATTAATATATCCATTACAGCTTGATTTTGATTACTGCTAGCATGCTATATCTTTTCCCATCCTTTTACTTTTAACCTCTATGTACCTTTACATTTAAAGTGGAATTCATGTACACACCATATAGCTGGATCTTATTTTTAAAATCCATTTGTCATGCTCCACTTCATATGTCATCAGGCAAAAGCAAATTACAACGATGAGATGACACTACACACTTATTAAAATGGCCCAAATCCAGATCAGTGGCAATGCCAAATGCTGGTGGGAATGTGGAGCAATAGGAACTCTCATTCATTGCCGGTGGGAATGCAAAATTGTACAACCACTTTGGAAGACAGTTGTACAGTTTCTTACCAAACTAAATCTACTCTGACCATACAATCCAGCAAGTGTGCTCCTTGGTATTTACCCAAATGAGCTGAAAATTTAGGTCCACACAAAAATCTCACATATATGTTTATAGCAGCTTCATTCATAATTGCTAAAACTTGGAAACAACCAAGACGTCCTTCATAGGGTAATGAATAAATAAACTGTGGCACATCCAGGCAATGGAATATTATTCAGCATTAAAAAGAAATGGGCTATCAAGCCATGAAAAGACACAGAGGAACCTTACTTAAATGCACATTACCCACTAAAAGAAGCCAATCTAAAAAGGTCACATAGTGTATGATTCCAACTATATGACATTTCAGAAAAGGCAAAACTATGGGAACAGTTTAATTTTTTTTTTCAACGTTTAATCTATTTTTGGGACAGAGAGAGACAGAGCATGAACGGGGGAGGGGCAGAGAGAGAGAGGGAGACACAGAGTCGGAAACAGGCTCCAGGCTCTGAGCCATCAGCCCAGAGCCCGACGCGGGGCTCGAACTCACAGACCGCGAGATCGTGACCTGGCTGAAGTCGGACGCTTAACCGACTGCGCCACCCAGGCGCCCCGGGAACAGTTTAAAAATACAAAAACATAACAAAACAAAACAAACAACAAACAAACAAACAAAAACTCAGTGATTGCCTGTGGTTAGGAAAGAGAGAGGGGTTTGTATGTGGAGCACAGAGGATTTGGAGGGCAGTGAAACAATTCTGTGTGGTACGATAATGGTGGATACATGTCATTATATATTTGTCCAAACCCATGGAATGCACAAAACCAACAGTGAACACCGATGTGAACCGTGGACTTTGCATGATAATGACGTGTCAGTATAGATTCATTGATTGTAGGAGGAGGTATTCCAGTCTGGTGCAGGATGTTGGTAGTGGGAGAGGCTGTGTCTGTTTTGGGCAAGGGGTTTATGGGATGGCTCTGTACTTTCTGCTCAATTTTGCTCTGAACTTAAAAAGTGCTCTAAAAATAAAGCCTATTTAAGAAAAAGGAATCCAATTTGTCAATCTCTACATTTTAATTGGTGAATTCAATTTGTATTCAATACCATTGTCGATATGGTTGGATTTAAAACTATCATGCTATTTGTTTTCTACTTGCTCATCTGTTGTCTTATTTTGTTTTCCCTTTTAGGACTTATTTTAAAGTATTTCATGATAATACCATTTATCTTCCAAATAGGCTTATTAGCCATAATTTTTTGGATAGGTTTTACATTTGATGCTTCTTTTAACTTACGACAGTCTACCTTCAAGTAATATTGTACTACTTCACATGTAGAATTAGAACCCACCAACAGTATACTTATATTCCCACTAGGCCCTGTGCTATTATTGTCCAAGAAATTAATTCCACAGAATTTATACTCCACAATGCATTGCTATGAATTTCTGTTTACGCTCTCAATTAATTTATAAAGAAAGTTCCAAAAATAAAAAAAAAGATTATTTTATCGCTATCATCATATTTAACATCTCCAGTATTGTTTATTCATTTGTGTAGAATACATTTATATTTACTGTCATTTTTCTCATGCCTCAAAGACATCCTTTACTATTTCTTGTAGTGCATATCCAATGATGATGAATTATTTCAACACTGGTATGTATGAAAAGAACTTTTTTTTTTTAAAGTTTATTTATTTTTGGGACAGAGAGAGGCAGAGCATGAACGGGGGAGGGGCAGAGAGAGAGGGAGACACAGAATCGGAAACAGGCTCCAGGCTCCGAGCCATCAGCCCAGAGCCTGATGCGGGGCTCGAACTCACAGACCGCGAGATCGTGACCTGGCTGAAGTCGGACGCTCAACCGACTGCGCCACCCAGGCGCCCCTGAAAAGAACTTTTAATTCAACTTCACTTTAAAAAGATATTCGTTGAATATAAAAATTCTGAGTTGGCAGTTATTTTTTTTTTCAACGTTTTTTTTTTTTTTTTTTTTTTTTTTTTTTGGGACAGAGAGAGGCAGAGCATGAACGGGGGAGGGGCAGAGAGAGAGGGAGACACAGAATCGGAAACAGGCTCCAGGCTCTGAGCCATCAGCCCAGAGCCTGACGTGGGGCTCGAACTCACGGACCGCGAGATCGTGACCTGGCTGAAGTCGGACGCTCAACCGACTGCGCCACCCAGGCGCCCCATGAGTTGGCAGTTATTAATTATTTCACTATTATAAGGATTATATGCCACCATCTTATAACTTGCATTGTTTCTGATGAGAAGTTCCCTGTAATTCTTACCTTTGGTGTTGAATGGTTGTATATTTTTTCCAGTTTTCCACTTCCTTAGGAGTCAGGGTAAAGCCCTGGGGGAGCAGATTGGAAAGAAAAATGTCATGAATACACGCCATACGATATCTGTGCAGAGTCACTTAGGTAGATCTTAGATGCATGTGTAGCAAGGAAACACATCTTAAAACCCTATGGCTCAGCGAAAAAAATTCAAATTTAAGAAAAAATTCAAATTTAAGAAATACATCATGGAGGCATGATGGTTTAACAGGAACCCGATTTACTCTCCCACCTGAATAGCTGCAAACCAAAAAAATTCTAAAGCTTTTACGTCATGGCACCACAGGCAACAGTAGACAGCGATCCCTGAGAGAAAGGAAACTAATATGGTGAGCTCTCAGATTGCCCAACTCCCCCAATTTCTTGCCTGGATGGAGTTTACAGGCTGCAGCACAGGGAGACTGAACACAAACAGAGCCCAGTGGAGAGCCTGAGTGAAGGAGACACAGTTGAGAGTTCTGAGAGGCCAACGTGACTAGAATTTGCTGGAAATAAGGGAGGGGAGAGCCACACAGAGAGATAGTTCTGGAGAGCTGCAGAGGCTTCCCATCAGGGTGCAGCGTATGAGCAAAGGGGAGTGGTGGTAGCTGACTTCCGTTTTCTGGAGTGAGTGTGGATAATGGTGCCATTTACTGAGATGGTGAAGATGGGAGTTTTAGAAACAAGAGAGATGGGGAGTCTGAGCCTTTGGGAGGGGTAGTATACCAAGTGACCAGTTCTAGACAGACTCACTGTGAGGAGCCCTTGAGACATCCAAATGGAGATGTCATGTAGGGGAATGAATATATGGGTTTGGATCTCAAAGGCGAGGTTCAAACTGGAGCTGTAGATTTTGGAGTTACTAGGATGTTAGCATAGATATATAGTTACATAGCTTATATAGAGAGAGGCTGATACAAAAACGAATGTGACAAAAGCTCGCATCATAAGAAAAAAAGTCGTAACTATATATGGGGATGGACGTTAAGTAGACTTATTGTGGTGATCATTTCACAATACATAAAAATATTGAATCACTACGTTGCACACCTGAAACTAACATAAAGTCATATGCCAATTATACCTCAATTTCAGAAAGGAGAAAGAAAGCAAAAACAAGCAAACAAAATGAGTACGAGAGTCCACTATGGCTTTTGTAAAAAGCACAGGTTCAGTTTGAGATGGGAACACAGTATTTTCTATTAGCACTGAGCAGCTTGCCAAGGCTTTCATTT
Source organism: Prionailurus viverrinus (assembly GCF_022837055.1). Taxonomy (NCBI): domain Eukaryota; kingdom Metazoa; phylum Chordata; class Mammalia; order Carnivora; family Felidae; genus Prionailurus; species Prionailurus viverrinus. The sequence goes on along the minus strand of NC_062579.1, from coordinate 42,173,212 downwards.
CTAGGGTCTGGTCACCTCCCACAGAAACGTGTTATACAGGAAGGGCTGAAGAGACACAGGCTGCTGAAGGGGGAGGTTGCTATGCAACAGCTGAGGAAAGTCAACCAGCCAGTCAGAATTGATACTGGTCATTGGAGAGTAAAAGCTGTGGTCCTAGCAATAGCTTCCATTCACACACAGGAGTCCCGGAGAGGCTGACATAAAAACAAATCTAAAAGTCCGCTATGGTTTTTGTAAAAAGCACAGGTTCGATTTGAGTTGGAAACATAGCATTGTCTGCCTCCAAAGCAGTTTCTCCAGTCATTCTGGAAGCACAGCAGCATGTGTTGGGTCGGGTAGGACCCCGGGATGTGCTTCCTGTGCTCTCCATGTTGCATATTGAGAAACCGGGCTCACAGATGTCCAGGGACCCGAGCAGGCTCACACAGCTAGTAGCAACAGACTGGCCCGGCACCCCATCCCTGGAATTCTGAAGACCAGCCCGGTTTCTTTCCACAAGACCACAGCGGCCCCAGGCCCCTGCCCTGCAAGGAACCCCGGGCAAACATTTACTCTGAAGCAGGGCTTGCCATGGCTCAGACACACAAAATGCCTGATTGTCCTGGCCGCTCCAGCGGGCACCAGGAAGGCCTCAGGGGCAGCGTGTTTGTGCCACTCACAGCGAAGAGGCCTGAGGCTAGGTCAGGGAGTGGACCCCAAGGAGCAATTCCCACACCTGGATGGACCCACGCGTGCAGTAGGTGAGGGCTGGAGACTGGGGGTCTCTACCTGTGTCCCGGATACAGAGCATGAGCTTGCGTCTCAGAGAGCACAAACTTTGCTTGTTTGGGACAGGTGTTGGCAGGGCAGGAGAGCTGAGGGGTGGATCTGTCGCTCCAACTGAAGGGGGGGGGGGGGCGCACCTCAGTCCCCAGGCCAGCCCTACAGGGACATGGGGTCTGGAGTCAGGAAGACCCAGGCCCACATATTGATTGCATTTTCTGTTTACTGGCTCTGTGGCCTTGTCTAGTTCATGCGGTGTGACTGTGCTTCAGCTTTCTGATCTGTAAAATGGGGATGCTGACAGCCACCTCCCAGGGTTGCTGTGAGAGGAAGACAAGCCCCAGTACAGACAGCGCTGTGATGCACACGCTGCATACAGAGTATCTGGGGAAGCAGATGTTCCCAGTGTGTCTGGGGGCCATGGAGATGGGTAGTGCTGGGCAACACAAAGGCAACTGGCATCCTCTGGCCATTTCCATTCCCCTTGTTACAGTTAGAGACACAGCTAGAGACCTTTGTGTTTGTGACCTAGGGGTCATGCTGGGGAAGCCAGACATAGTGTATTCCAGACCACACCAGAGGAGTTTAGCGGGAACGGGGAGGGCAGGGACGAGAAGCATTGTGCAGGAGTGCGGGCACCGAGGGTAGATGATTGGGTGGTCGAACTGCACCCAGAGCTGTGAGTGCGCGACCCTGCGGTCAGAGGAGGGGTGAGGGGTCTCGGGCGGGAAGGAGAAAACGCCCCCCACCCCGCCCACCACACTCTTGGAGTCGCATGCGCACTGGGAACCTGGTGGAGAGGGCTTTTGTTGGGAAAGCGGGCGGGCTGGAGGGGTCCGCGCATGCGCAGGCTGCCCAGACGCGGGGGGTGCGCGGAGAAAAGGGGCGGGGTGGTCGGAGCTGCTGTGCTGGCAGCAGTAGGCGAGGGCGCGGCTGCGGGGTTCCTGGTGCTGAGGACGGACGCCATTGGAGCCCCAGGGAAGGTAAGAATCCAGCCCCGGACTGGACCGGGAGAGGACGAGTGGAACCCGGCACGGTGCGCCCTCCCCGCCCCCAATAGCCGGATCTGAACAAAGCCCAGGCACTCAGAACCTGAGCCCGCTTAGACGCACGGTCTAGGTAGGACACTCCGCCCGCCCCCCCCCCCCCCCCCCCACCTCCGCACCGACCTCTTCCAACAGGAGAGGAGAGTCTTCCAAAAGGAGACTCAGGCTCTCTGATCCCCACTTACACTGGAGCCCACAATCCGAACCCCTTTAGCAGACCCGTGTGCACCCTGCTGAGCTATCTTAGAGCAGAGGCCCTACCCCCACCCCAACCACTCCTAGATCACTCCAACCAAGTTGACCCCGTGAGCCCCTTCCTGGAGTTGCGATCCTGGGGTTTGAGACCTCCAGCGCTCTAATTCATGCCTCACCTAATCCGAGCCCCCACCCCCACCCTTCTCACCCCTAGCGCTCCTGTATGAGCCCAACCCAGACCTGAATCATCAGCTGAATGCCCCCGCCTGGACCTAGCCAGAGGGTCTCTGGATTCAGTTTCCCATAGCTTTCCGGGGTCCCTGTAGTCTCAGCCCTCTCATGTCATCTGCTCTCCCCCCTTCGTCGTTAAATCCAAACCCTTTGTTTCTCCCTCTCTCAATGCATCCCCCTTTGGGACTCTTCAGACCCAAGCCCACCAGTCCACCCCCTATTCAAATCTAGAGGCTGGGACGGGGAGCGTGCCCCTCTTGAACTCCCCTTTAAGTGCAGGGAGACCATCGCTATCCCTCTCCTAGTGCTGCGTCTCTGACAGAATCTAACCCAACAGACACCCCCTCCCTCCCTTCTCCCTCCTACCCCTCCCTCCTCTGTCTGCCTTGTACTGCCTAGTAACCTGATGATTGCAGCCTCCCTCCTCCTGAGGGATCCCACCTCCCACTGGATCCCGCCCCTTCCCCCTTGAAAAAGCCTCACCCTCCCTCCCTGGCTAAGCTCTCTTCTCCTTGGGACCACCCGCCCCCCCCCCCCAGCATGGCTGAGGGAAGCTACCGCATGGAATCAGAAACCTACAACGTTGAAGACATGGATGAGGGTAGCGATGAAGTCGGGGAGGAAGAGATGGTTGAAGGAAATGACTATGAAGAATTTGGTGCTTTTGGAGGCTATGGCACCCTCACCAGCTTTGACATCCGTATCCTCAGAGCCTTTGGGAGCTTGGGTCCAGGCCTTCGCATCTTATCGGTGAGGCTCCTTGTTGGCCACCTGCTGGCCCTGGGCCTTCTCCCTTGTGAAGCTGCTTTGGGGGGGGGGGTCGTGAATGGGAGGGTTGAATGGGGAAGGACTGCCCAGCTTCCCGAGCATTCCCTCTCTTGCTCAGAGAAAGGGGGTTTGGGAAGTCCGGGGTGGGGGGCAGACGGGGGGGGGGGTTGGGAGCTGGCCGCAGGGAGGAGGCTGGGTGGGAAGCATGATGTGAGCTTGTAGAACTGTCTGCTTTCCCCTACCCTTCTGTCTGGCCTTGCAGAATGAGCCCTGGGAACTGGAAAACCCTATGCTAGCTAGGACTCTGATGGAGGCATTTCAGCTGGATCCAGAAACACTTGCCAATGAGGCTGCTGCCCATGCTGTCAACGTAGCCCGCGCAGCCGCCTCCAATCGTGCTGCTAGGGCCGCTGCTGCTGCTGCCCGTGCCACCTACAATCAGGTGGTCACTAACCGCCCAGTGGCCACAGACCAGGCTTCAGGAGAAGATACCCAGCCCATGACCTATGCAGCCCAGGCTCAGGCAGCCACCCCTGAGACCACCCTTGCTGCTCCACACATCTCCCAGATGCTAGTCACCAGTGAGATGGCCACCCCAGGGGCTCCAGCAAAGTCCACACAGCCCCAGACAGGCTCCCAGGCCCAGGAGGCTGCTACTGAGGGTCCTAGTGCTGCCTGTGGTTTCTCTCAGGCTCCGTGTGCCAGTGAGATGGATGCCACCCGGCCCAAGACAGCCTTCCTGGGTCAGAACGATCTCTTTGATTTCACCCAGCCGGCAGGTGTCAGTGGCATGGCCTTCTCCCGCTCCAAGAGGCCCGCCCCGGCCCAAGAGGCTGCCACAGAGGGCCCCAGTGCTGCTTCCGGGGTGCTCCAGGCAGCACCTGCCAGGGAGGGGGCAGCCACCCGGCCCAAGACGACCAAATCTGGAAAGGCGCTCGCCAAGACCCGGTGGGTGGAGCCTCAGAATGCTGTGACAGCAGCTGCTGCCAAGACCAAGGTGGCCACAAGCATCCCTGAGCCTGAGGGTGCAGCTGCCCCTGCCCAGCACAGTGCTGAGCCCTGGGTCAGGATGGGAGGCAAGAGGACCAAGAAGGTGAGACCTCCCTGCTGTCTGCACCCCCCACTTGCTCCCCTCCTTTCTCTGCTCTATCCTCTCCTCTCCCCTCCCCTCCCCTCCTCTTTTCTGTCAGCTTGTGCACGTTGGTCCAACACAAGTTTGCTAGCATGCTTTGACCCCACAAAGTCTCTGCCCTCAGGCCTGATGGGAGAAGAGGTTGGCTCAGTGCCGGGCACGTAGTAAGCACTCAGCACATGTCATCCACTGTTTGTACTACCCTCATTTCCAAGTATCTCCTCTGGTTAAGACGTGTGCTGGGCACTTTTGCACGGTGAGTCTGGTAGCCCTGGGTCTCTTCTCTCTCTAATGCTACAGTCCAAGCACCTGGATGACGAATATGAGAGCAGCGAGGAGGAGAGAGAGCCTCCTGCGGTCCCACCGACCTGGAGACCATCGCAGCCTCCGATGACAGTGCGGGCTCATATGGTTCCCCGGCCACCGATGGCCCTGAGGTCCCAGGTACCCTCAAGACATGTCCTGTGCTTGCCACCCCGCAACGTGACCCTTCTGCAAGAGAGGGTAAGAAATCTGCCTTTTCCCCGTCTTCCTCCTCTCCTCTCCTATGGGCCAGTTCTTGGAGGTCAGCCATGCCTTGATCTCCCCGTGTGCTCCTCCTCCTCCAGGCAAATAAACTGGTGAAATATCTGATGATTAAGGACTACAAGAAGATTCCCATCAAGCGCTCAGGTGGGCAACCTGTGCCCCCTCCCTGAGCTCTGCCCTTCCCCCGTCCCCATCCCTACCCTGCGGGGCCTCGCATCACATGTCCCCACCCAGTGTGCCCAGCTGATCGCTCCCATTTGCACAGTACGGGGGTCCCAACTGTGCTCCCCTCAGTGAGGCTGACTGAGGGGGTGCAGCTCTTTGGCCCCTGCTCGGCCCTGGTGCTCTCTCCACCTCTCATCTCCCGCAGACATGATGAAGGATGTCATCCGAGAATACGACGAACATTTCCCTGAGATCATTGAACGAGCAACGTACACTCTGGAAAAGGTGGGCAAAGGGACAGGGGCAGCTCCCTGTAGTACAAGAGCTGCAGGCAGGCCTTGCACCCTGCAGCCCCTTGAGGCCCACCTCCGGCACTACCTGCTCTGGAAGCCCTCCCTAGCTTCTCCACCTGGGAGCGTCCACCTTATGCTTCCATCCCCCGCAGGGTCCTCTCCCTCATGCTCTTTTGAGTGTCTCTTGTCCCCTGAAGTGGGTCCTGTTGCTTTGGCCGGTGTCAGAGCTCCCACAGGGCAGTTCCTCTTCGGCCTCTCTTCTTCAGTCTTCCGCGTGACTTTGGGGTCCCGGCTGAGAGAGAGTTCTGACGGGAAATGAAAGGACTGCCTGTGGGACAGGCAGCGTGGGTTTCTCATGTCCTGTTCTGGTTTCTCCCCCACGTAGAAGTTTGGGATTCACCTGAAGGAAATTGACAAGGAAGAACACCTGTACATTCTCGTGTGCACACGTGATTCCTCAGCTCGTCTCCTGGGAAAGTAAGAAAGGGCGGGCAGGAGGATTGTGGGCTCCTCGCTGGTGCCTCTCCCTTTCCTCTCGGAGAAATGGGAAAACAAGGCTTTGGTGCCTGGCACAGCTCCTACCCACAGTTAGTGGTGCCCAGTGATTAGGGGATGAAAGGGCAGGAGCCTGGGGTCAAGCCTTGGCTGCTCTCAGGGCTTCACCCCCACCCCGGCCACCTCCTCACCCCATCTTCTGGGAAAGCAGGCTCCTTGTTGCCTGTCCCTTCCTGCTACGTGCCTGGCCTGGGCTTGGCAGAGTGGTCCGGGGAGAAGGAAGCTTCCCGTCCAGTCTAACTCCCGGTGCTCGAAGGGCAGGGAAGGTCTGGATATGCCTCCTGTGGACACACTGTTGCCAAGCATTTGCTCCCTGCCCTGACCCCGTTGTGGACACGACTCTGGGAGGGGCTCTTCGCATCTACGTTCGATGCGTGAAGCGATTCAGTCTCAGACAGAGGAAAAGATGGTCTGGGTCAGAGAACAAGCCATGCGCAGAGTGGGAAGAACCGCTCTGTAGCCCAGCCATCTGGGAAAGGCTAGTCAGGTGAACCGACCCTAGTCCCTCGGGCAGATGCCTGCCGGATAGAATACGTTTTTCTCCACCTTTAGGACCAAGGACACCCCCAGGCTGAGCCTCCTCTTGGTGATTCTGGGAGTCATTTTCATGAATGGCAACCGTGCCAGCGAGGGTGAGTGGCTGGACCTGCCGCCGGGGGGGTGGGGGTGGGGTGGGTTGCCCAGAGTCTCAGCTTTGTGTGTGAAATTCTTGTATCTCATCTCCCCTCACAGCTGTCCTCTGGGAGGCACTACGCAAGATGGGACTGCGCCCTGGGTATGGTTGGGCTCTCGACTCCCACCCCTCAGTGTTGTCCTTGGGCACCAGTGGCACCAGGGTTGCAGTAGCCTGGTGGCCTGGTGCCAGGGGAGTGGACGTCCTGGACTGGGTAGAGGCAAAGGGTCTCGTCACGGTGCATGGGGAAATGGTCCTGAACTCTCAGCCCCTCGCTGCTCCATGTCCCCTCTCTGTCCCCAGATGAGACGTAAGAGAAACCATCAGATTTAGGGATTCCACCAAACCCTTGCCTAGGGTATCCTTGACATCCTTGACGTGCGGCCCCTGGTGCCACCCCAGGCCTCCATGGGGATGCCCCACAGGCTGGGCAGCTCTCAATCCTGCCAGGGAGTGCTCCCGCCCACGTGTCCCTCACTGCCACTGTTCTTGTTATGGATTCCTTTCTTTGCCCTCAGGGTGAGGCACCCATTCCTTGGCGATCTAAGGAAGCTCATTACAGAGGACTTTGTGAAGCAGAAGTAAGTATTGGCCAGGTTAACTTTGTCTCACGCTTGTGCATTCCTCGTGTGCCGATCTGGCCGAGCAGCCATTCTCCATCCCATATCTTAGCACCAGAGGGATAGGTGTCCCTGGTGTGAGTGTGGGTGGCGTCTGGAGTGTTGGCGAGGAGTAGAGATCCAGCTTGGTCTTGGGGAAAGGGAGTACAAGCTGACAGAGAACACGGTGCAGGGTGTGTTACAACCCCCATGCCCTTTGGCACCTGCCCCATAGGCTGTAGTAGAATTTCCCTTGCTTTCCATCCCGGGAACAGGGGACTCAGAGGGTGGAAGTCTGAGCGTGGCCCCCACAGGTAAGCGCCCCATTTGGCCCTAGAGCCCAGCCCTCCTGGCTTTCTGGTTAAGGTCCACCCAATCCTTGGTCCTTGGAGAACACGCGCGCACCCACACAGGCACATGGACACGCGCACGCGCACGCGCACACCGTCGGGGATATGGGCGGAGTGTGCTGCTCTTCTTCCCTTTAGCGTCGTTCTCTGCGGTGGGCCGTCCCGGGGTTCCTCCAGGCCATGGACGACACCCTGCACTGGGGTGAGCTCAGAGCAGGGCGCCTGATGAAATGGCTCCTCTGTTTACAACACACCCAACGGGACTCTGGGTGCATTGTGACAAGGGGCACAAACTTGTGGCCTTCCTATGAACAGATACCCTACACGTGTCCCACCCTGCACCTCCACATGGCTTCTGGGCAGGACTGGCGGCCTAAGGCTTTGTAGGCCTCAATCGTGGAGGCAGAAACCCTAGGAGTGAGCGTGGGAGTGAGGCATGGGCTGGAGGTCAGGACCATCCTCCCCCAGGAGCTGAGCTGCAGCATCAGGGCCGGAAAGGGGCCACCTGGGAGCCACTGGTGCAACAACAGGTCTGCCTGGCTGGAAGCAAACGTTTCTCTTCCTCTTGCCCTGAGGTACCTGGAATACAAGAAGGTCCCCAATAGCAGCCCACCCGAGTATGAGTTCCTCTGGGGCCTGCGAGCCCGCCACGAGACCAGCAAGATGAGGGTGCTGCGATTCATTGCCCAGGTAACAGAGAGCCTCTGTTTGGGGCCAGGCGATGGGGTCTGGGTCTGGTCCTTGCTGTACCTTCTTTGTTTCTTGGTCACGGCCTCCTCCCACTGTCTGTCCAGTGAGGATACTGACAGGTTCCTAAGTAGGTCACTGACACAAGTTCACAGACTTAGTAAGCAGGAGGGATGGGGTGAAGCCCCTGGACTGGCCTGGAATAACGGGAGAGTCAGACTCCAGCGGTCTTTGTGTAATGATTATGCACAGCTCCCAGGAGGGTGTATGGCAGGAAGCAGGTGCTCAGTGGAGGTGGGCTAGCTGTTTGGATGGTTGCTGTCACTCTACTGCAGAATCAGAACCGAGACCCCCGGGAGTGGAAGGCTCATTTCCTGGAGGCTGTGGATGATGCATTCAAGACGATGGATGTGGATATGGCTGAGGAGCATGCCAGGGCCCAGATGAGGGCCCAGATGAATATCGGGGACGAAGCTCTGATTGGACGGTGGAGCTGGGACGACATACAGGTGGAGCTCCTGACCTGGGATGAGGACGGAGATTTTGGCGATGCCTGGGCCAGGATTCCCTTCGCTTTCTGGGCCAGATACCATCAGTACATTCTGAATAGCAACCGTGCCAACAGGAGAGCCACTTGGAGGGCTGGTGTCAGCAGTGGCACCAACGGTGGGGCCAGCACCAGCATTCTCGATGGGCCCAGCACCAGCTCCACCATCCGGACCAGAAATGCTGCCAGAACGAGTGCCAACTTCTTCTCCTGGATCCAGTAAGGTTTTCAGTCGCTAAATGAAACTCTGCAGAAGGGCATGGGAGGGGGCTGTGAGAAGTCGGGGGAGGGCCTGGGAGCAGTGGGGGAACCAAGAGAGTGTGAAAGACATTTGTTCTGTCCTTGCGTCCCTCCCCGTTTCACATATATTTGTATTTCTGCGTCAGCTTTTGTGTCTTGCTTTGCAGGCAGCGCTGATGGACTGCGGCCGTCACGCACCAGGCCAGAGTGCCTCCTCAGATCCCTCTCTCACACAGCACTCTAGGCAGCTTCTCCCTGCCCATCTGAGATGGCATGCCAGATGAAGCTCTCTCTGCCCTTCCTGCTTTGGTTGTGTGCTGTTGTTGTGCGCTTCTGTCGTGTTTTCATGTTTTTGGTATCGGTGTTACATTAAAGTTGCAAAATTACTTGGGAAGTTTCTTCCTTTACCTGCGCACGTGGTGCTCTGAGGAGCACGTGGTCAGGTGCTCTGAGATGGCCACGCCCTGCCTCTGCATGGAAGGCAGTAGGTGTGGGTACAGTGCTGGGAGATGCGGAGGTGCCCCCTGAGTGCCTAGACCGTGAGTTTCGAGAGGCTCCAGTCCACAGAGTTACATGATTTCCCACGTGGTACAACCCCAGTTAGATGCCAATGGTGGGGGAGGTGGCGGGAAAAAGGGTGGAGTGGAAGGCTGTGGGTTGGTGCCACGGTCCCTCCCACCACACAACAAGGTCCACAGACATTCACCAATCCCCACCTCCTCCACCCCATCTTTGGAGGCGCCATCCTCCACACAACCTCAGCACCTCATCCCTCCCTCAGATGGAGTCTTCAGGGAAAGGAGATAGGCCTCAGCAACATTCTCCGCCCTCCAGCAGGTGGAAGGAGGAGCCATCGTTCCCGACAGAGTAGGTTTAATGAAAGTAGAGCTCACCAGCCCATTGCCTGTGACCATGACCTGAGGCCTGTTGGTGGGCTCTGGAGCTCTTCTTCACTGGAAACAGGGCTCTCCCAGTGAAGCCAAAGCAAGGCCTAAGCCCTGGTGTCTTGAAGGGCTGAGTGATCCCTGCGGGAGTGGGGTGGGGACCGCAGTTCCTCCCGTGGACCAAGGTGAGACACCTGGGAGGGCTCAGTGGCAGGCGGGACAGTGGAACTTTCTCAGGCCCCTCAGTGACGTCCTCAGTTGAGGGGACGAGGTCCCAGGTTCAGAAGAGGGAGAGAGTAGTACTAAGGACCCCTGCACCCCATTGCCTCTTTTCCCTGAGAAGAGGTTCCCCTCTCTCACCCACACAAGGCTCCTGACCCAGACCCAGGCACCTAATTGCACAGGCCCAGTGGAGAATGAAAACGTGGGTCTCCCTGTGAAAAAATGATGAAGAATTCCAAGAGGGTGACAGCAGAGCATGGAACCAGGTGTGCAACGCCTGCGAGCACGGGGTCCCATGGGGCTGTGTAGGTCACACCCCCAGGAAGCTGGCTGTGTAAGGTCTCCTCCCCTAAAGTCAGGCTTCAGGTGGGTTTCTGCCTTATTGGCCAGTGCTGTGCTTTCTGTCTTCCTGGCTGCTGGGTCTGGGCTTGGCAACACGGACGCTGTGATTCTGACAGAGATGGATTCCCCTTCACTTTAGCTTTACTGGTGCTTGGCCTGGGATGTGAGAGGGATGGATGATGCCTGGGCCCCAGCCCTGGAGTGGTGGATGACCCAAGACTCTTCTGGCACCCTCACCCTGGAAACCTCCCAGGATCCTGCTGTGCACACAGCAGGATGTGCCTTTTCCTGAATGAGGGTGCAGACACTCACCAAAAGCCACAGGTGTGGGTTTGAGCACTGCGTGCAGAGGACACTTGAGATAAGGCACCTCGTCTGGAAAGGAGGAGAAAGTATGTGGCAATTTATGACAGCTACAATGCGATACCAGTATCATTTGGAAATACATTCAACAAAGTTTAACACCTATTCAGATTAAAAGTTATCTGGAAACTGGGAATAGGAATAACTTCTTAAATCTGATAAAGGTCATCTGAAACATACTTCATCATTAAAATCTGAAAGCTTTCCCTCTCAGGTCTCTTACCACTCCTAGCCCTGATTGGCAGTCTTAGTGCATTAAGGCAGGATTTGCAAAAAATTGAAAAGGCATACAAGGTGGAAAGAAAGAAGTAAAATTGTCTTTATTCATAACTGAGAAGATCACATACATAGAAAGTTCCACAAGTCCTTTAAAAAATTACTAGAACTCCTGCTAGTGAGATAAGCAAGGTGGCAGGATATGAGGTCCATACCCAAAAATCAATTATAGTTATCTATCCTAGAAACAAAAAAATTGGAAATAAAAATAAAAATATCATTTACAATACATGAAAAACATGAACTTCTTAGGGTGAATTTAACAAAATACATGTGAAGCTGTAAATGAAACATTTACATCGGCATTGCTGAGAGAAATTTGAAAAGATGTAAATGAATGGAGAATAGATGATGTGTTTAGACTTTAAGGCTCAATATTGCTAAGATGAAAACTCTCCCCCAAATTATCTGCTGATTCATAATAATTCAAATGACTAAAAAAACAACAAGGTGGTTATATAAATTTTACTGACATACAAAGGATTGAAATAGCCGAGGGGCGCCTGGGTGGCTCAGTTGGTTAAGTGTCCGACTTCAGTCGTGATCTCACGGTTGGTGAGTTCAGGCCCTGCATCGGACTCCGCGTCGGCAGTGTGGAGCCTGGTTGGGATTTTCACTCTCTCCTCTCTCTCTGCCCCTCCCCTGCTCGTGCTTTCTTTCTCTCTCTCAAAATAAATTAATGTACTTAAAAAAAAATCTTTGAAATAGCCAAAACAACTGTGAAAGAGAAGCACATATTTGGAATTCTCATGCTGACTAACTTCCTAAGTTACTATAAAGCTACAGTCATCAAGATAGTGTGATACTAGCATAAATATAGACATGTAAATAAATAGAAAACAAATAGAAAGTCCAGGAATAGAGGTACGCATATATGGGCAATTGATTTTCAACAATAGAGCTAAGGTGATCCAATGAGGGAAAATATGTGCTCAACAAATATTAAAGAAACATTGAATATGCATATGGAAAAAATAGAACTTTTGCATTACCTCAAATCACATACAAGGGGAACCCCCAAAAGACAATAAGCATATATGTAAAGGGAAAAATTATGAAACTTGTTCACGGTAACAGGAGAAAAACCTTTGTTAACTTGAGTTAGACCACACTTCCTAGAACACAAAAAGCATGAACAATAATGGGGAAAAAATGGTAAACTGGCTTTATAAAACAATTTAAAAGGCAAGTTAAACCTTGCTTTTTTGGAAGATCTTGTTAAGAAAATAAAATCCAGTCACAGAGAGGGAGAATACTTACATAATAAAGAACTTACTTGCATGTCTGGACATACAAAAATCTCTTACAACTCAGTAATGGGAACACAGAACTTGTTTTAAAAATAGCTAAAATATTTGAACAGACATTTCCCCAAAGAAAATGCATGTCAAATAATTAAACACATGTAAAGTTGCTCAAAGTTATTAGGCAACAAGAAAATAAAAATTAAAATTGAACCGAGACAGCATACCACAACTACTAGAAAGAGCTACATTCAAATGGGTGACAATGATGGCAAGGGCTGGTAAGGTGGAGCCACTATGGTTTTCACATGTTAGTGTAAAGACTAGGTGCTTTGGCAGTTTTTGGCAGTTTCTTATTAAGGTAGGCATGCAAGTACCATGTAATCTAATCATTCCACTCTTTGTATTTAATTCAGAAAACTAAAAGCACATGTCCACACCAATCTTGTATGTGAATGTTGATAGCAGCTTTATTCATGATGTCCCCAAACTGAAAACATCCCAAATGTCCAGCAGTTGGTGAATGAATAGCAAACTTTGGGATATCCATTCAAAGTATCGCAAAGGAACAAACTACCAACACACACAATGTTTGGGAATATCAAAAGCATTACGTGGTGGACGACTGGAAACAGAATATTGCATGCTGTCTGAATCATTTGACATACAATTCTTGAGAAGACAAAACTATACTGAGACAAGAGATCTTGGTGGTTGGCCAGGGCTGGAGATGGAGCAAGAAGTTTGACTTCAAAGGCACAAGAGGGAAGTTGGCAGGGCACTGGAAATATTCTGAATATTGATAGTGGTGGTGGTTACACACGTTTCAATTTGTACACTTCATCAAACTGTACACTTAAATAGGCGCAGTCTATTGAATGTAAATTATGTATCAACAAAACAAAAAAAAACCATAAAAGATATTTTACAGACAAAATATAAAATACCTGAAAGCAAGAAATGTATTATATACATTTTCAACAGGTAAGTCATGGTGAAGAGATGCTAGTACACTAGATGATGGATTAGATAAAAATATCTAGAGTAAAACATACAGAGAAAAGATGAAGGAAATACAAAATGAGTAGGAAGAGATTCAGTGGATGCAGAGGCTAACATGGGCGGAACATATTTTAATTGAAGTTAAATGAAGAGGAGACAGGGAAAGTGCCTGGGCAATATTTGAACAGACAAGGGCATGCTGTTTCCAAAACTGATGAATAACATGTTGCTTAAGACTCAAGAAACACTAAGAATCTCAAGCAAGAAAGTTCTAAAGCAAACATCTTTTAAACTTACATTGTCAGCCTGCAAGAGAGAGAGAGAACATCATGGAACCAACCACGGCAGATAAAGCTAAAGCCATGGTCTTCAAAACAGAACAATGAGAGCGATGATTGACTTTCAGCATAAACAGGGAAGACCAGAAGTCTCTAGGATGACATATTCAAGGTGTTGAAACAATATAACTGCCAACTTAGGGCTCTATAACCAGGAATAATATCCTTCAAGATGAAGATGAAATAAAGACATTTTCAGAGAAACAAAACAATGAAGGTTTCATATTCTTATTATATGATCCAGCAATCATGCTTCTTGGCATTTACCCAAGTGAGTTGAAAACATTTGTCCACTCTAAAACCTGCACACAAAAATTTATAACAGCTTTATTCATAATTGCTAAAACTTGGATGCAATCGTTACAGCATGCTGACTATAGTTAATAATAGTGTATTGTATACTTGAAATTTGCTGAGAGAGTACACATGAAGTGTTCTCACCACAATAAAAGGGGGTAACTATGTTAATTAGTTTGATCATGGTAGTCATTCCACAATGGATATCAAAATGTTACATTATTCCACCTAAATAGATACAATTATTATTTGTCAACCATACCTCAACAAAGCTGAAACAAAAGATATCCTGCAATAGGTAAGTGCATAAACTGTGGTACATCCATATGATGCAGGGTTACACAGGGAAATAGGGAAAAGTGCTACCAAGTTGCAAAGGGACATTTAGAAACATAAAGACAGGTTGCTACATGTAAAAAGACAATCTGAAAAGGCTACCTACTGTATGAATCCAACGAATGCATATGATATTACGGAAAACGCAAAACTATGGAAACACTAAAAAGATCAATGTTTGCAAGGACTTTGGGGTGAGTCAAGGAAGGGAGACTAAGTGGAACAAAAGGAGGTCTTAGGACACTGAAAGTATTTCACTTTCTTACACCACACACAAAAATAAATTCAAAATGGATGAAAGACCCACATATGAGACAGGAAACCATCAAAATCCTAGAGGAGAGGGGCACCTGGGTGGCTCAGTCGGTTAAGCATCCAACGTCGGCTCAGGTCATGATCTCACGGTTCGTGGGTTCAAGCTCCATGTTGGGCTCTGTGCTAACACCTCAGAGCCTGGAGCCTGCTCTAGATTCTGTGTCTCCCTTCTCTCTGCCCCTCCCCCACTCACACTCCGTGTGTGTGTGTCTCTCTCTCTCAAAAATAAATAAACAATAAATTAAAGAAAAAAATCCTAGAGGAGGAAACAGGTCAACTTCTTTTACCTCGGCCACAGCAACTTCTTACTAGACATGTCTCCAGAGGCAAGGGAAACAAAAACAAAATTGAAATATTGGGAACTTATCAAGATAAAAACCCTCTGCACAGCAAAGGAAACAATCAACAAAACTAAAAGGAAACTGATGGAATGGGAGAAGATATTTGCAAATGACGTATCTGATAAAGAGTTAATATCCAAAATCTGTAAAGAACTTATCAACCTCAACATCCAAAAAACAAATAAACCAGTGAAGAAATGGGAAGATGACATGACTAGATACTTTTCCAAGGAAGACATCCAGATGGCTAACAGACACATGAAAAGATGCTCAACATCACTCATCACAAAGAGAAATGCAAATCAAAACTGCAATAAGGTACCACCTCACACCTGTCAGAATGGCTAAAATGAACAACTTAGGAAGCAACAGGTATTGGCAAGGATGCGGAGAAAGGGGAACCCTTCTGCATTGTCGGTGAGAGCGCAGACTGGTGCAGCCACTCTGGAAAACAGTATGGAGGTTCCTCAAAAAACTGAAAATAGAACTACCCTACAACACAGCAATTGCACTACTACGTATTTATCCAAAGGATACAGGAGTGCTGTTTTGCAGGGGCACATGCACCCCAATGTTTATAGCAGCCCTATCAACAATAGCCAAATTATGGAAGGAGCCCAAATGTCTATCAAATCATGAATGGATAAAGAAGTGGTATATATATTATATGATGGAATACTACTTGGCGATGAAAAAGATGGAACCTTGTCATTTGCAACAACGTGGATGGAACTAGAGGGTATTATGCTAAGCGAAATAAGTCAGTGAGAGAAAGATAAATATCATATGATTTCACTCATGTGTGGAATTTAAGAAACACAATGGATGAACATAGGGGAAGGGAAGGAA
This sequence comes from Prionailurus viverrinus, assembly GCF_022837055.1. Classification (NCBI taxonomy): domain Eukaryota; kingdom Metazoa; phylum Chordata; class Mammalia; order Carnivora; family Felidae; genus Prionailurus; species Prionailurus viverrinus. The sequence continues at coordinate 42,157,632 of NC_062579.1, read as the reverse complement.
AAATAAGATAAAACCAGTGAGACAGGCAAACCATAAGTGACCCATAAATAAAGAGAACAAACTGAGGGTTGCTGGAAGGGAGGTGGGTGGGAGAATGGACTAAATGTGTGTTGGGCATTAAGGAGGTCACTTGTTGGGATGAGCACTGGGTGCTATATGTAAGTGATGAATCCGTGGGTTCTATGCCTGAAACCTCTATGTTAACTAACATGAATTTAAATTAAAAAAAAAAAAAGAAAACAATAACCTGTGCCTCTCTTTCAAACTTTAGTAGAATGGCAAATTCAACTCAAGAAGGCAGAAGAAATGAAGTAAGGATAAGAGCATTAATAAGTTAAAGATAAAACAAAATAGTCAAGGTTGGTTCTTCAGAAGGACAATACAATTGATAATCGTCTTTGTGGGCCTGAAGACAAAGGAGAGAAGTTCTCTAGAAACCAATGTCTGGAACGACTGAAGAGACATGGCTATGAGTAATGAAGATATCGGAAGGTCATTAATCAAAATCATAAGCAGCTTTATGTAAATGCAATTGAAGAATTAAAGTAAAAATTTCAAGAAAACACAAAATGACACAAAATCAACAAATTATTCTCTAAATATTAAACACGTGGAATCTGAAGAAAACAACAACAACACAAAACAATGTCCATATTCGGATGATACCACCAATTAATGCAACAAAACTTTCAGGATGAAAAAATGTCAATCTTACATACCTGCTGGAAAATAGCAGAAAGAGGAATCACTTCTCATCTCAGTCCACGAGGCCTTAACATGATAAGAACGTTATAAGAAATGAAATGTATAGACTAATCTTTCATATAAGCACAGAAGGAAAAATCATGAATAAAACACTAGCAAAACAAATCCAGTTGTATGTTTTAAAAGGATAATATATCACAAGCAAGTCAGGATTATTCTAGAAATGGAGTGGTTTAGCACCTGAAAAATAAATGTATTCCACAGAATCAATGTGTTAAGAAGAAAAACTTATTATATTCCCTATAGATGCAGAGAAAAGTATTTCATGAATTTGATTCTCAAAAAATAAACATCAAGCGATGTGGAGAATAGGGAAACTTGTACACTGTTGGTGGGAGTGTAAACTGGTATAGGAACTATGGGAAACAGAATGGAAGTTCCTCAAAAAATTAAAAATAAAACTGCCATATGATCCAGCAATTCCGCTTCTGAGTTTATATCCGAAGGAAACAAAATCACTTTCTCGAAGAGATATCTGGATCCCCATGTTCATTTCAGCATTGTGTCCTATAGCCAAACCTTGGAAACAACCTAAGTGTCTATCGAGACATGAATGGATAAAATATATTTTATAATGGGATATTATTCAGTCGTAAAGCAGAGAGATGCCCTGCCATTTGTACAACATGGAAGGATGTTGAGGGCATTCTGCTAAGGGAAATAAGTCAGACAGGCAAAGACAAATACTGTATGGTCTCACTTATGTGTGGAATCTAAAACAAAGCCCAACACAGAAACAGACAGTGGATGGTGTTTGCCAAGGGCTGGAGGGTGGAGAATGTGGGGAGATGTTGGTCAAAGTGTGAAGAATCTCAGTTAGAAGATGAAAAAGTTCTGGAGGGGTGCATGTACCCCAATGTTTATAGCAGGGATTTCAACAATAGCCAAATCATGGAAAGAGCTTAATTGTCCATCAGCTGATGAATGGATAAAGAAGATGTGGTTTATATATACAATGGAATACTACTCGGCAATGATAAAGAATGAAATCATGCAATTTGCAACCACGTGGATGGAACTGGAAGGTATATGCTAAGTGAAATAAGTCAGTCACAGAAAGACAGATATCATATGTTTTCACTCATATGTGGATCACAGAAGACCATGGGGGGAAGGGAAGGGGGAAAAACTAGTTACAAACAGAGAAGGAAGGAGGCAAACCATAAGAGACTCTTAAATACAGAGAACAAACTGAGGGTTGAAGGGGGGGCCGGGTGGGGGAGAGGGGAAAATGGGTGATGGGCATTGAGGAGGGCACTTGTTGGGACGAGCACTGGGAGTTGTATGTAAGCGATGAACCATGGGAATCTACCCCCAAAACCAAGAGCATGCTTCACACACAGTATGCTAGCCAATTTGACAATAAATTATATTTAAAAAAAAAAGAAAAATTCCTGGAGTTCTATACTGAGCACAGTGATTATAGTTAACAATACTGTGCCATACATTTTAAAGTTACTAAGAAAATAGATCTTAAATATTTTTACCAAAACATTTTAATTATGTGACGTGGCGTTGTTAACTAACTTTATTGTAGGAATCACTTCATTGAAATGATCATATCACTGAAATTATGTGTGTGTGTGTGTGTGTGTGTGTGAAATCATCATGTTATTTAAATTTATGTAATGCTATATGTCAATTATATATCAACAGAGCTAGAAATTTTTTAAATAAAAATAAACATTTATTGTAAAACCCCTATGCCAACTAGGAATAAGAGAACTCTCTTAAACCAATCAGAATTATCTTTAAAAGCCTACAAGAACCATTGCACTTAATCATGAAATATTGAAAGCCATCCCTCTGAGACCATGAAAAAGACCAGGTTACCCACTGCCACCACAAACAATGCCATAAGGGAAGAAAAAGTAGTAAAAGGGATCCAGCAATACAGCCCCAAATGTATACACGTGTGAATCAAAGGACATGTATGTGAATGATTCCCACAGTAACATTTCTAACACTCTGGGACTGGAAATTACTGAAATGTCCACCATCAGAAATAGAATGCACAAAAAACCGTGGTATATTTATACAAATTGAAATATTATTCAGTAATGAATATCAATGAACTCAGCTAACAGACTACAAAAAAATGAAGAGCACTAAGTGAAAAATATAATGCTGCCAGAAGAAAGCTAGATTATAAGAATATGTACTATAATGACTCTATTTATCATGTGCAATGAAGTTCACAAACAAGCAAAAGCCAAGTGTTAAAATTCAAAATACTAGTTAGACTCGCTGAGGTGGCACATAGCAGTGAGTAGGTAAAGGCATGAGGGTGATTTCAGGTTGCTGCCAATGCCAGATCTCTTGACCTGGACTATAGTTACTCAGATATTTGTGATATAATAATTTACTGAATGGTACACTTATGTTTCATACAATTCCCTTTTTGTGTTGTATTCCACTGAAAAGTTACAGGAAGATGTTTTAATAAGTAGAATCCCAGGAGTATACATGAAGAGTTGATTCTTTGCTGATTTGAATATTCTCTGGCCACAATGTCATTAAAGTATAAATTAATGACCAAAATCATTTGAAAACTCCTTCATATATTTGTAAGTAAAGAATATCCTCCTGATACCCAGGCCTCTATGAAGAAATCACGTTTAAATTAGAAAATGTTTTGAACAGACTAATGTGAAAACTTGAGAGTCTTTTGCCTGCTATAGTTATGAAATCTCTCCACTTGTGATAGATTTCTCGGGGAAAGATCTCCTGCATCTATGGGAAAAGACAAGATGCCAGCAATTTGCACAAGTTGGGAATGAAGCTAGGAATTAAACTTTTATGTAGATTTTTGCTTAAATCCCTATATTGGGTTTGGATGCCTGCCTTCACCTAAGGCTGAGATCCCAAAGTCCATTAATCATCCCTTAATCCCCTCCAGAGAGTGTTTCCTCAAACTCCCAAGGGTTTGGGGAAAGTAATTTGCCCAGATAGAGGTTGCTGAGAGGGGTTCTGGGTGTCTAAATGTGTCTTAACTATACTGTAGAGCAATCATGTAATTTACAACCCCCACCATTACCCCAAACTTGCCGGAGAACATGCCACTGCCAATCTCGCAAACAGTTTGAAGGTCTGGTGAGGGGGTTTAAAGACCACTGCTTTGGAGTTTTCCTCACTGGTTGGGTAGGATTAAATGGTCTTAAACCAGTGAAGTCAGACATCACTCATCTATCTGCTTCCCACCTTCTCATACTTTATAATTGTCCCTTCACCCACCCTTTTTGTCCTTGTGAGGTTAAGAATCTAATGAAAAGGATCTAGCCTGGAGAGCAGAAGCAGGAATAGATGGAAGAACAAAGAATGAAAGAGAATACATGAAGGACATGAACAAAGGTGCCTCTGGGGCACTTGGAAACAGAAACAAGCATCCACCAACACGATGAAACAGCTCCTCACCCTCTTTTGGTGCATATGTTAGATCCCAAAGAGTGGGCATCCAGTTGGACTTCAGGTTCACACCTTGGGTAGCAGAGGACAGGATACCTAGGTCCCATCATAAGAGTCCCATCATGCCACAAACGATGGAAGAGGGTAGTTGACCCCAACATTAAGGGGAAGACAGTTACCTAAAGATGCAATAAGAGAACGCTGGATGGCAGAAGGACAAATGCTAATGGCATTCCCTGCACTGAGCCCACCACAAAAATTAGTTCCCCTACTGTTCATTTAATTCCACATCACTTACTATAATTGGCGATGTTAACAATTTTGCCTGTGATTCATTTTATGACGCACTGATCTACCAGGCTGAAGCTCAATATGCATGGCCCATGTTAGGTCGCTCATAATCGAATGACTTAATTCTTAGTCACTCCATAAGTAGCTGGGTAGGGGCAGGGGAGGGAGGGTGTGAGGAAGAGCAAAGTATAGAGATAAGGAGGAAGGAAAAAGGGAAAAGAGGGAAAACAACGCAGGAACAAAATGAAAAACTAAGGAGGGAGAGAAGAGGCAGGGATAGAGGAAGACAGAAGGAGGAGACACTCAAAGACAATGCAGGTAGGAGAGAGGGAGGAGTGAGAGGGGAAAGAAAAGAGAGTGATGATGTATATTGAAGTGGTCATAGCACAGCCTCACCCACAAGAATCCTGTGGGCCTGCAGCATGATGCAGAGAATGGCGTGTTTGTTTTGTGTGTGTGTGCGTGTGTGCGTGTGTGCGCGTGTGTGTGTGTGTGTGTGTGCGCGCGCTTGCACCCGTGTGTTTTCTGTGTGATAGTAATTGCAGGGACCAAAATGCCTGTGGAAATTTCTGGATTCATTTAATATGAGTGCTTTGCTCAAATCTCTTCCTCCCAGGGCTTTTATGTCAGGACCACCTCTGCTTTCCTCCTACAGTCCAATGCATCACTCAGCTTCAGTTTCCATGGTAACCAAAGTATCTGTTTCCTGTCATGACTAAGGACTAAAAATGAGGCAGAGAAAGGCAGAGAAATGAATGTTCCTCTGAGGTACACAAGCCCCTATTCAGGGATTAAAAGGCACAATCTATTTAGTTCCATCTTGCCCTGAGCCCATGCTGGGTGGAGGAGGACAGAAATTGTAGAGAGACGCTCAATACAAACCTAGAATTTCTACCTCTCCGTAACACACCTACGTAGTTGGGAGACCTAGGCTTCCTGGCCCCCTAGCCGGCTTCTTACCAACAATTTGTTTTACTTGCAAACCATACACATGAAATCCAGGATTCATGCCCCCCAACCTACTTCTCCTGATCCTACCATGTACCCTCTATCACATTATGGGGACTGGGTGTCCAGTAGCCCCATTTTCTGACACAAACCTCAGTTCCAGCCCAATTTCAGAAGTACTGCTTCCAGAAAAGATCCATGATCTGCAGTAGGGTAGTCACTCAGGACAACTTCCTCCTCTCCTCTTTGGCCTGGGAAACCTCTACCCAGACCACAAGACCAGTTAGTTAGCCTCCTACTTCCTGCCCCACCACCCCAGTTCTACCAGGGCCTTGGAGAGTCAGAGGGGGGAGGTCTCTGCCAGTCTCTGGATTTTGGAAAACAGCGCCTTTTCCCTTTCCCCTTATCCAGAGTAACCAACTTCCTTCTTTACATTTTCTCCTGTTTCGGAGACTGGGCAAGCACAGTGCCAGGCAGGACAGGAGACTTCTTGGGGCAAATTTGTGGGGATAGACAGCACAAACCTTGAGGGTATGTCCCATCTACCCCTCCCTTCTCTCCCAGTATTGTAGCTATCTCTGGAAGTCCATTTGATCAGCCTCACTCTCTTTTCATGGGTCCTGGCTGCCCACCATATCCCATGCCCACTTGGAATCCCTCAGTCTGAAAAAATCTAAGGAATCTCATCTCCATTTCTATTGAATAAACCACACTGGACAGAACTCAAAGCCTTGCCCATTCTCCTGATCTTGGGGTCTTTTTGAGACATCCAGTTTATGTTTGTTAAAGGAGTTTGCCAGAACTCCACCTACCTGCCACTTCTCTATATCTCACACCCCTCTTAGGGGATCCCGATCTGCTTGGGTGGCGGTCTCTGTCTTGATACCCAGGAGGAGATTCCTTTGGAGTAGGACCAAAGTGGAACCATAATGCAGGAAGACAATGCTTTGCTTGAAGCCCTTCCCCTGAAATCTCCCCAAACGCCACTCTTTACTTTATGCGTGCGCAGATTTTAATGACAGGTGAAAGGTAACTTGAGGAGCTAGACACAATTGTAATATGGAAGAAAACTATTAGGACACGATGGCTAAAGGTCAACATCCTTAAAGCCCAAGGAAAATCACCCATCTCCTACTTCCCCCCAAAAACGGTAGCCCATCTAGGGAGATTCTACCCTGAGTGGATCCCTGTTTCTAGTTTGTCTTCTCTGTCTTGAGGACTGCCCTTTTCTCCTCCTGAGGAAGAGAAAGTCCCTTCCATTCTCCCCTCTATTGCAGAGATTTCTTTTTCTCTTAACAGTAGGATCTTTCCACATCTCCAGCCCCCCAACTCTGAACATACAAGCGCATAAAGACACTCACACACATGCCCCAGGACTAGCAGTGGCGCACAATAATCCCTAACCAATACATTTCTCAACACTTAAATTTGTCAGTCCAGATTAACCTCCAGTACTCAGTATGAATCTCATGGGCTTCCAACCTCTTTCTCTCATCCACTGGCCATTACTGGTTTGCTAATCCCTCATTCTCAATTTGGCTTTACACAAGGATGTAAGTATCATCATGTCCTTAAGCAAGAGTATGAAGCCTGGGGCAGGTGGGTCATAATTTTAACAAAGTCAGTATCTCCAGAAGATCAAATCTTTCTTCTGACCCTTTAAAAGATTTAGCCCCTGGGGCGCCTGGGTGGCTCAGTCGGTTGAGCGTCTGACTTCGGCTCAGGTCATGATCTCGCAGTCTGTGGGTTCGAGCCCCGCGTTGGGCTCTGTGCTGACAGCTCAGAACCTGGAGCCTGCTTCAGATTCTGTGTCTCCCTCTCTCTCTGCCCCTCCCCTGCTCATGCTCTCTCTCTCTCTCTCTCTCTCTCTCTCTCTGTCTGTCAAAAATAAATAAACATTAAAAAAATTTAAAAGATTTAGCCCCTCCTGATAACCGCTCTTATTCCCATCAGCATACAATCGTGCTCCACTATACTCCATTTTAAACAAATACCTTGATTACACTTCCCTACCAATTATTGTTCCATTTATCTGCTGCCCTTTTACAGCAAAGCCTTTATGATAAGTTGTCTAAACGGGCTGTCTCCACTTCTTCCCCTCTCCCTCCAACAAGTCTTGCACCCCCTTCTGCCCTCTAAATTTGTTTTTTTTTCCATGCTCTTCAATAACCAGCATGATGTGAAATCATAGTATCATTCCTATGCTTCTGTTTAACTTCTTAGTAGCATTAGACATACTGCCTACTCCCTCTTCCTTGTTATCTTTTGAATTTCATGAAACCACTCTCTTCTGGTTTTCTTCCTTCCTGCATGGATGCTATCCTTTGACTTATTTATGGGGTCCTCTTCCTATAAACATCTTTACAGGTTGACATGCTCTAGGTTGCTGCTTCTCTTTTCTTCCTTTTGTACATTTTCTAAGAAATTTTTAATCAACTTATACCTTAAATATGTACAGCTATTTGTATGTCAGTCACACATCAATAATGTGGGTATAAAAATAAAATATTTTATTCTCCCTTTATAACTGTAAATAACACTTACATGTGCCAACCTCTGTACGAATCAGTGTGTGGTTCCAATAATAGAAAAAGTCTCAAGGGTGCATGGGTGGTTCAGTTGGTTGAGCATCAGACTCTTAGGCTCAGGTCTTGGTCTCATGGCTTGCGGGTTCAAACCCCGCATCAGGCTCTGCACTGACAACATGGAGCCTGCTTGGGTTCCCCTCTCTCCCTCTCTTCTACCTCTCCGCCGCTCGTTTGCTCTTTCTCTCTCAAAATAAATTTAAAAACTTAAAAAAAAGAAAAAGGCTCAGGTTTGTTCAATCAAAAACAAATCTCCTTGAGAAGAAATCACAAAGGAATTTGTAAAATATCTTTAACTGAATCAAAGTTAAATTTGTGGGGGCACTTCTTAAAGCAATCATCTTCTGCCTCAAGAAACAACAACAACAACAACAACACAAAAAAAACAGAAAATTAAACCCAAAGTAAATAGAGAATAAAGTGCTTAAAATAAGAGTGGAGATCATCAAAAGAAAAACAAAAAGCTGTAGAAAGTCAACAAAGTTAAGAAGCCATTCTTTAAAATATTAATGAAGATAATATAACATGATATATACAGATCAAGAAAAAGAGAGAAAGGCTCAAAATAACAAGAAATTCAAGAGTAGAAATCACTATAAGCTCTATAGAAATTCAAGAGAAAGTAAAATATATCACAAAGTCTAGACAACAACAATTTGGAACAGTT